>NC_142872.1:103655000-104269444 GCF_051225735.1 Oryctolagus cuniculus
CCAGTGCTTCAGGCCAGGGCGTTAACCCACTGCACCACAGCACTGGTTCCTAAACCAGCAATTTTTTTTTAGAAGAATCTTTAAGACAAAAACTATTCAAATGAATTGGAGAAACAAATCTCATGTTGGATAATAACATATTGCAGTTCTGCATTAATTAAATATTATTTTCGAAAGAGTGACTCCTAAAGGGCTTTGAAGACATTGGCAAAGGTATTTTAAGTTTCAGACCTAATAATATGCTGTTAAAATATTTATAAAATTATTTGCAGCCAAAATATAGTAAGCAGTGTTTTCATATAATTATATAAATGAATTTTTGTTTAATATTAGTTATTAATTAGGAAAAACACAAGGTGTTCATTGTCTACATTCTCCAGTCACTTCCTCTGCGTGTCCTTGTAGAGTTGATGTGGGAGGAGGCAGGAGAAGTAGAGGATTAGAAGATAATTATTTTATTTTATGGATGACTTCATATACTTTTAACCTGAGAGTTGGTGAAGATTGCTTTTCTCCTTCTGAGAATGTCTGTGGGCAATTTAGTCCATCACAAATGAGTACCATTCTATAACACTGTTGCTCATTACCCAATATTATTCCTTGTTTGCATTGCCATCATTTTTGTTGCTCAAGCTTTCAACCAGTGTAGGGCATGAAGATGGATGTGGATAATGAATGCCACCATGTTGCTCTCCTGCTGCTCTCTCAGGGTGTGCCAGACACCAATGCACTCTCCCTGGCTTAGTCTCAGAGGGCATATATCACCAACTTTCTCCAGGCCTGCTCAGAAGATGTGATGGTTCATTTTGTGTGTAACCTGGGTGGGGTTAAGTGCTGCCTAACTAGTTGGAAACACAAAAGTTCAGCGTATGTCTGTAACATGTTTCCAGTAGAAATTAACGTTTGAATCCATACAACCAGATAAAGAAGATGATGAGGCATTGTGGGCAGATATCACCGAATCCATTTGGGGTTCAAACAGGAAAACAAGTAAATAAATAAGTAAGCAAAGGAAAGGTGAATTTGTTTTTTCTCATCTTCAGCTGGGACATACATTTCCTCTCACCCTCAGGCATAGGAGCTCCTGGTTCTCAGGCTGTTGGACTTACACTAGATTAAAATACGAGTTTTCCTGTTTCTTCAGTTTCCGGGTAACATATTGTCTGATTTTTCCATAATTGTGCTTGCCAAATTTCATATTAAATTTTGTCTTTCATGTGCAATGTCCTATTAGCTTTGTTTCTCTGTAGAATCCTGCCCAATTAAAAAAATGCATTAAGATAAATGATACATTGTCCTCAATTGCCCCCAACTTTGAAGAGGAAAGTAATAGCATTATACATCCAAAAATGGGCCTTTCCACTTCTCACTTTCACTTACCACCTGTTATCTCTCTGATCTGGTCAGGACTCCAAGAATTGCAAAATTCATTATTGTCCTCTTAATAAATTCCTCATTTCAAGTTTGTAACCCACAGAATCTTTAATTTTTCCCATATAACAATTTTTGTGGAGATGTGAAAGAGGTGAAAATTTAGGTTGGAAAGTATTCAGAAGCTAAACTGAAATATTGGCCAAATTTCTAAGAAGTGGAAATATATTATCAAAGAAAATCTTACCAGACCGAAAAAGAAAATAAAAGGAATTTCATTCATTGAGGTGAGGCGCAGTCAGTAAGCTGGGAAGCCAGATCTCTTTCCCTCCTTCTTCAACTCCTTGCCCATGAGTACCCTGCAAAGAAAGAATTGTACATGTAGATCATATTTTAAAAAATCTTTCCTGGAACCCACATGGCATACAACCAGAATGTTTAATATAAGACAACTGATTCAAGTCTGTGTTCAGGAGACAATGAAAACTATGAGAACAGTTAGGGAACAAGAAAGTGGTTGTGGAGAAGATAGAAGTATGGAAGTATGGAAGGATTTGAGAGGATAATATATATACTTATAGAGTGAGAAAAATCACACAGATTTCATTGACCTCAATGTGCCAGACTGGACAAGAAACATCATTTTTTTATATGGATAAGAAAAATCTTCTGTTTGCATATTAGACTAAGAGCTTCTAAGGAAAGCCAGTAGAGATGTTGCATTTGCATTTGGAGTCCTTGAGCTCTGTGACTTGCTGACTATCATGAAAAGTTCACATATGGAATTTTACACTTTAGTTAAGTGAGATTCCTGAAATCAAATGTGTTGATGGCCTTGCTCTTGGAAGGACATTGAATTGTTTATGATTTTAATTTTAATTAATGGATTTTTAATCACCACAGACATCTATATATTTAAAAAATGGTAGTTTTGGGGCTGGCAATGTGGTGCAGCGGATTAACTGCAGCCTACAAAGCCAGCATCCCTGCTAATGTGCCTGGGAAAGCAGTGGAAGATGGCCCAAGTGCTTGAGTGCTGTCACCCATGTGGGAAACCCACATGGAGTTCCAGGCTCCTGGCTTTGGCTATTATAGCCAGCTGGGGAGTGAATCAGTGTATGGAAGACCTTGTTCTCTCTCTCTCTCTCTCTCTCTCTCTCTCTGTCCCTCTCTTCGTCTCATCTCTCCCTTTCTCTAATTTTGCCTTTCAAATAACTAAAAACAAAACCTTTAACAAATTGACAATTCCTCTGTTGCAGAAATTGCTGAATTGTATTATGGGTGGTGATTTGGCATGAATATTGGTCAAGGTACTGAAGCACCTGATAAGTGGTTAATTTCTGATTTATGTAGTTTTCAATATTGTGACTGTACAATCTTTTTCTTTCCTGTTTGAGTTTAAGCTGAAATACCCATATTTTCATGTGTCTGAATGTAAACTTTTCCTATTGTCTCAGTTCATCTGTATATATCACTGTGTACAAAAATAGACAGAAATAAAGAAATCTGTAACAACACTAAAGAAAAGGTAACTTATTTTTTTTTTTTTTTGACAGGCAGAATGGACAGTGAGAGAGAGAGACAGGGAGGAAGGTCTTCCTTTTCCGTTGGTTAACCCCTACTGGCCGCTGCGGCTGGCACACTGCGGCCGGCGCACCGCACTGATCCGATGGCAGGAGCCAGGTGCTTCTCCTGGTCTCTCATGCGGGTGCAGGGCCCAAGCACTTGGGCCATCCTCCACTGCACTCCCGGGCCACAGCAGAGAGCTGGACTGGAAGAGGAGCAACAGGGACAGAATCCGGTGCCCCAACCAGGACTAGAACCCGGGATGCAGGTGCTGCAGGTGGAGGATTAACCTATTGAGCCGTGGCGCCGGCAAGGTAACTTTATTGTGTGAGGTTTTAGTTGTCAACAGGTGACACTATTTTGGCCCAGTTTTACATGATGGAAATGTGGGACCTACCTTTGACTCCTCATAATGTCTAACCATCTAATCACATTTCTTTACTGACGATTTTACTGCATCTGCCTCTGCCTAAAACCTGTCCATTTCATCTTTTGGATAGAGTGTAAAATTTTCAGTGTGGTGAATATAGCCCTTTGTTTTCTGACCTTGATCAACCAGTAGAGCAAAATCTTTTGTCATTTTTCCTATTATAGTTTCTTGTCTTTTTTGTAAAAAATTTATTTATGGGGTCAGTACTATGGCATAGTGGGTAAATCCTCCACCTGCAATACTGGACTCACATATGGGAGCTGGTTCAAGTTCTGGTTGCTCCACATCTGATCCAGCTCCTTGCTAATGGCCTGGAAAAAGCAGCAAAAGATGTCCTAGTGTTTGGGACCCTACCATCCACATATGAAGCTCCAGGCTTCAGCGTGGCCCAGCTCTGGCCGTTGCAGCCATCTGCAAGGTGAACCAGTGGACAGAAAATATCTCTTTCTCTCTCCTCCCCTCCCTTCCTCCCTCTGTGTCATGCTTGTATTTGAAAGGCAGAGTGATGGAGAAGAGAGTAAAAGAGGAGAGGAGAGCCTAAGAGAGGTAAGGAGAGGAGAGAAGAGGAGAGGAGGGGGAAGGGGAGGGGAGACAGAGAAGGCAAGACAGGAGTGGAGGGGAAGGGAGGAGTGGGGAGGGGAGGGGAGGGGAGAGGGGAGGAGAAGGATGGAGACAGAGAGAGAGAGAGAGAGAGACTCCATCTACTGGTTTATTCCTCAAATGGCCACAATGGCCAGAACTGGGCCAGGCTGAAGCCAGGAGATAGGAACACCATCTGAATCCCCCACATAGTTTATAGGAATTCAAGCACTTGGAACATTATCTGCTATTTTTCCAGCTATATTAGCAAGAAGCTGGATCAGAATCAGAGCAGCTGGGGTTTGAACAATGATTCTTATATGGGATGCTAACCTCATATGCAGCAACTTAACTCACATAACAGCACAGCAGCCCTGATTACATATTATTTTCTATATACAATGAACAACTTCTAATTCCTCAGATTTAGATTATTGGGCCATTTATTTGTATCTAGAATGCATTGGTTCATTTTTTGTTCCCAGAAACATTTTATTTAAGGAATACAAACTCCATACATTTCATAAATGCAACTTTAGTAGGGAAAATATCCATTTTATAATAAACTTTGATCAAGCTTTTACATTTTTACTCTAATAATGTTTTTATTCTATTTCAATTTCTAATACATTATTAATTGTTACCAACATATAATAGGTACTTGCTTGCCCCTAAATATTGTCATCTTTAAAATAGCATTTTAGAGATATATAGTAATAATTTTACTTGCAAAGGTACTTTAAAATATTTTTGAATGTGGAAGACATATATAATGAAAAATGTATGTAGGGATTTTAAATAATTTTTCATCACAATAAACATATTTTAATTTTTTCATACCTCATATGTGTGTGTGTGCACATGTGTGTAGATCACATGCATAAGATTAAATTTTTTGGACTATGTTAAAAGGTAACAAAAAGGCAATCCTAAAAAAATGGCCCTAAGGTTAATAAAATATTTAATCCAATGCATCCGAATTTAATTATGTTATTTTTAATATTTGAGAAAATTGTAATTATTTCAAAAGATAATGAACATCAAATTACAATATAAAATTAACAATTTTATACTAAGCCTTTAAATATGGCATGCATTTTATACTTAGAACATATGTCAAGTTAGACTGGTTAAATTTAAATGCTCAAAACTCACATGTGCCTGATGGCTTCCATACAGAATAGCTTCATAATATGAATTGGCCAACTTGGGTTCACTAGTTCACTGATCAAATCCATCCCTATGTCTTTATGACTTGGAAGATAACCAGGATATTTACATTTTTAACTGGATAAAAAAATCAGAAGAGGAATAATCCTTATCTGAAAATGAAAGGCAATTCAAATTTATGCATGTCCAAATAAAGAATTATTGAAGCACAACTATGACCATTCACTTGTACATTTTCTTTGGCAAATTTCTTGGCAAAAGCAAAAGAAACAATTAGTTGTGATACCTTGCATGGCCCACAAAAGGTTAAAATATTTACCATCTGGCCCTTTACAGAAAGTATGTGCTGAGATCTGGTGTGGGCATTGGGTTTTCTAGACTGATCATGGCTTGGTTATCTTGCTAGCATCCAGCACATGTCTGACACACAGAATTCTCAGTAATTTCAAAATAGCATATGCTTTACAAATTGAAGGAAAAAAACATTTTCTGAACAATGACAATCCAAAACCACACCCTCTCTATCCAGAGATCACATCTCCTTTTTTCCCAGTCACAAATGCTGTGTTAAAACATCCTCAAGAGCATAAAATTCCAATCCAGATCTATTTGGTTCAAGTTCCAGCTTTGACTCATACGGAATTTTGTGCAATTTACTAGTTCCCTCTAACTCTAGTTCAATGTAACTGAACTGAGATGAAATAGTGTTTATCTCATAGAATTATTGCAATATTTAAATTAAATACTGTATAAAATAATTTAGTATAGTTACTGAAGCATCATTATATTTCAATAATGATAGTTCTTGCTGCAACATAGATCCAAAGTTTTCCTAACTTGGTTTATTCTTTCTAGCAGTTTTACCAGTGATTTTGAAGAAAGTAATACTTTGGTATGGTTAGTAAAACTACATATCAGTATTTGTTCATTTTAACAAATTTTAGCAAACATATCTATCATTGTTGATACATTACTAGCATATTCTAATTACATGAGGATCGTAAATAAATACAAGTAATACTCCGTCTAGTTAGGATGAAGAGTATCTTCAGCGGCAAAAAGTATACATGTAAAAGGGACAGAGAAGGAAAATTACTTAGAAAACTTTGACATTTTGAAAACCAGAAATACACATGCTTAACTAATATACTACAAAGCTCAGTCCAGATCCAAAAAACTTTTTTTTTTAAATAACACTATAAATTTAAAATTTATTTAAATATTTAAATTATAATTTCAATAATTTAAATTTTATAAATTTCAATGAATGCTGTTGAAATGTTATAATATTATATTTAATATTTTGAATGTATTTAAGTCACACTGTTCCAAACACTTCTCTTGTTGAAGTATTAACTTTGCTGAAAATAATTCTTTAGACAGTTATGTTTAATTTAGATTTTATGACTCCTCAGAGTGAAGAGAGGAAGAGTGTTGTAATTTTCTGGACATGGAGAATAATTTGCTATGGTAAACTGGATAAATGCTTGTGTTACCTCATGAGACTAGGATAGAAAAAGTAGCTGGATCTACTCTGCTGAGAGGCCGAGGTCTCCACAGTCTTTCAGAATCAGTGACCTTAGAGAAAAATTGAATTGCTGAGGTAGAACAATCCTTATTCATCTTTATCTCTCACGTACTGCCTTTGAAATCAACTGGAGCTGCAGACTTGGAAGCAGCACAAAGAAGAAGGCTGGAAATAAAAATATGGCCTAGGATTTGTGATGCTGAAGTGATTCAGACTCATCTCTCCAATAGCTGCAGTTCTGAAATATGCTAGACTTATCACTGATATATTGCTGTTCATAGCCTTCTAATTCATTTTCCAGAAGTAATCCTGTCCAGCTCTGCGATTACTCTCTGGCATAGAGCTTACGCTTTGGTTACATTTGAAATAATTCATTAAGTTCATAATACCTGATTTTATCAAATTATGCAGATAGAGGAAGTGTCCAAGCCTTCTTTGTGGGCAAAATCATAGTGGTTAAACACTCCCCTGATTTGTAGTGCTCATATGGGATGTAAAGCATGCCTCCAACCTGCCAAACATTTCATTTCCTTCATTTAAGCAGTTTCTATGATTTGACATATTTCTGTGTGACTAAAACTGAACATATAACAAAACACACTTATTTTTTCTTATGTGTAAAACTAGTATTTTAAAAGTTATGTTCTTAGGGTCTGTTCAATTTTATGGATGCACTGCACCTGTTAGGGTTGTCTCCCCTAGAGAAAATATGTGTGATACCTACTTATTTGTATTATATTAATACATATATATAATTTTGTTTTATATTCATAAATACTTCCTCTTCAATTATGAGGATTTTGTTTTTATCATTTCAAAAAAGTAAGAAAGCACTTATATGTCCTGGTAAAATATATAAAGAATCTAGTTCAAGATAATCACCACTTGCTAATATTTCAGTGGACTCATATTGATCATTGCTGAAATAATATGTCGATATCAATATTTTTCTCAACTTGTAACACTGTTCTCATCTTTGTTAGGTTTATGCTGTGTGTCAAAATAGATCTAAATTTAGAACAATTATTTTAATGAAATGACCACCAATTTTGATGATGAAATTATGTTGCCTTTGGATTCGTTGGGTTCCTTGATTTTCCCCCTGGAAAAATGTTTTGATAGATTTAAATGAAATAAACTAAATATAAATGAGAAAAGCAAAAAGAAAAAAATGCAAATTCTAACATTAATATTATAATACTAATAATACCTGGTGAGTGTTATACTTTTGTGAATAATTTCAGGCTAAAAAATATTCTGGTTCTCATAAAACATCATTATCCAGACTAATATTTTATGTAAGTGGGTAATTGTTAATAATTTTCAGTAGAAAACAATGCTATCATTCGGTTTCTTCAAAATCTAATTGCACATTGAGAAGCCTCTTATTTTAAGTCAAACTACTATCACTCATCATGAAGGAACAAAGATGTGTCCAAATTTTGAAAAAAACATGGGTGTCCCAAAGCTCAGATAATGAATTTTAGCTCTCTCTGGAGAAAAGCCTTTCCTGTATATAGTCTGGCAGTATTCCAAGATTTCTTTTTAAAAGTAACTCCATATGTGTACTGAAAATAAGCTAGTGATGTTTTAAATCAACTGGAAAGAGAGACTGTTCTTTTCAATATTTTTTTCCTGAGCATAACTTTGAAGTGCAGCATTTGGGGATTATGAAGGTTTGGGTTACCTGCTGAATGCAGGCATGGAAAATTATTTGAAAGTACCCTTTTAAAAATGTTCTTTAAGCTATGAAATATCACCTGTGGTTAAGAGGAGGTATGTAATTCAAAGCATTTTTTCAGCCTAAAGAGAAAGAGTTAATTTTAAATTGAGATTATATTTTCCAAGTTTTCTATGGCTACAAGATCATAATCAAAAGTTTGCGGTTCACTTATTTTAAAGGCAGGAGGTGATGAGGATGAGTAAATGCTATTAAAGTGAAGGAAATATGGGTAAATTTGTAAAGAGTTGGGTATTGTGAGCAAAAATGAAGCAAAGACCACAGTTTACCATATTCTAATGATTGTTTCACAGCAGGCACTTTAAGGGATTTCAGTTTCAAATAAATTCAACTCATCTCTCTTTTTCTGTAACCCATTCTGAATTTATTTGATGTATCCAAATGCTTAAAATTGTATATATAATGTAGATGTGTGTGTGTGTGTGTGTGTATCCCACTGGTAATATTTTTCCTAGGGAGAAGTTGCAGGCACTTCCAAATTTGTATCGCGTAAATATAAATTAAAATATATTTGAATAAGCATTGCATTGCAGAAGACAATTCAATAATACGTGCTATATTTAACAACATATGCCTTATTTAGATCACTGGAAATGCCCTTTGCCTAAGGTACAACAGATAGAACTGCTAATGTTGGATATTGTGAAGTAGTATTTTGAAAAGCTTTGCATGTTTATATAATTAAATATTGTATTTTGTAAAATAATTTATTATTGCCAAGTATGAAGATGGTTTCATATTCTTTTCAACAGCAATATATCAATAATTTAAATAAATCAACATTTTTGACACTTATCAAATAAATGATATTTATACTAAAAACCATGCTTCATTGAAAATATAAAAAAAGATGTCAGAAATTCATTCCACAGTTAAATCATCATTTATAAATATGTAAATGATTTTAAATTTTAAGTATAAATATGGTATGACTTATAGAAAAACTGTTACTTTCAATACTATATATATTTAAATCAGGAAATATTTGCCACCTATGCCTACTTTGTGGCAGGCACAATTCAAAGGAGCCAAGAAAATAATTTCTGAAGTGTTTTATTAATAAATAGAATAAGAGTTCATTGGAGTGGATGTCATGCATGTCTAAAGGCAGAATGTCCCTATCTAACATACAAACATTGTTTCTGTTGGATTCTGCTATGCTTTGAAAATGATTTGTCCCCTAAACATGTCCAGGAGTTTCATTATGAATGTACTTTAATGATATTAAGAAGGTGAAAACTTTATCAAAACTATGGTGTTTAAAGGTAGGGAATGTGATTAGCTTAAATTAAGTTATCCAGGTAGTTTTATATGGGGGGGGAGAGCAGAGAGAGAGAGAGAGCCCAGAAGTATGTACACACTTTCTGTGTCTCTTGCCTGGGGACTCTGTCAGCAAGAACTCAATCACCAGATATAGGCCCCTAGACTTGGACCTCCAGAACCATGAAACAAAATAAATCTCCCTTCTTTGCCAAGTTAGCTAACACGGGAACTTGGCTATAGTAATGAAAAGCTGACTGGTACAAGTCCAGTGAACAGTCAAGAGAGCTATGTCTTAGCAGTTTCATAAACAAGGTTTGGGATAGTTATAGGAGGTGTCCAAATGATAATATAGGCAAGATCAGCCAAGACCTTGACCCCAGTCAAGAACGTTGAAATTTAATTAGAGTGAGCCAGAAGATTTTGTGCAACACTCATAATGTGGACTTGATTTCAGGAGATTACTGATACTTTGAGAACAGACTGGAAGTGGGAAAGGTTAGTGATTCCAAAACAATTTGGAAGTCGTTAACAACAGTTAGGAATGAGTTGGTGATTTCAAGAATACTGGATTGTGACAGTGGTAATGGTTGAGGTGTGAAGATGTGATTGAGGGGCAGGTACTGGGCCTCTTCTTTGACACAGGACACAATCATAAGGCCTGTATTGCCCATTGGATGCCTTGGTTTGATTCTTGGCTCCAGTTTCCTGCTAATGCAGACCCTAGGAGGCAGTATTGATGGTTAAAGTAATGGTGGTGCAGTCCATTGAGTTTTGGATTCCCTCAGACTGATCTTGCTCAGCCTCAGTTGTTGCAAGCATTTGAGGGAGCCAATCAGAAGATGAAAGATTCTCTCTCTTTCCTTCTCAAGCAAATAGATAGTTAAAAAAAACAAACAAACAAACAAACAAGAAGTGGTTGTATACTCAATCTTTAGTATTTTAGAAATAGAACTAGTGGAGATTAATCATCAATTTGATGTGAAATATAGGAGAGAATGGCTCACTAGGCTAATCCTCCGCCTGTGGCGCCAGCACCCCAAGTTCTAGTCCCAGTCGAGGCGCCGGATTCTGTCTTAGTCATTCCTCTTCCAGTCCAGCTCTCTGCTGTGGCCCAGGGAAGGCAGTGGAGGATGGCCCATGTGCTTGGGCCCTGCACCTACGTGGGAGACCAGGAGGAAGCACCTGGCTCCTGGCTTCGGATTGGCATAGTGCACCAGCCATAGCAGCAATTTGGTGGGTGAACCTTTCTCTCTGTCTCTCTCTCTCACTGTCTAACTCTGCCTGTCAAAAAAAAAAAAAAAAAAAAAAAGAAAAGAAAAGAAAAGAAAAAAGAAATATAGGAAAGAAGTATCAAGGATGGAAGGAGACAACACAGAAATATGTGACTGCCATTGACTGATGGAGCAGGTTTTGGAAATACAAATCTGGAATTCTGATTTGGACATGCAAGTTCAGCGTGACAATCAGACATCCATGTTCAGCTGTCTGGTAAACAATTGTTTACACAAGAATGGAATTAATGTGGAAATCTAGAGTTGACATATAAACTTGAGAGCTATTAGAATATAACCATCAGTCTGAATGAGATCATATCTTGAATGAATGTACACAGAGGTAAATTAATGTACAATTACTTATTACAAAGTTAAATAACCTTTTTGATATTTTGCATATATATTTGTATCTTAATAGACAAAAGTGAATAATTCAATCTCATGAATAGAAGAGCAAGACATTGACAAGCAAAGAAAAAGGAAAACTGATAGAATTTCTACAAATACTCTAGAGAACACTTTATTACTTTGTGCTATTGAAAATGTATATGCCCTGTGACATAAAATGTGTACTTGTGTGGTTATCATAAAGCAATGTTATAAATAATTTTTATCATATATCCTCCAAAATACTTATACCAGAACTTTAAAAAATACTGTAATCAGTATCTATCAGAAGAGAATTTGAGGAATATAGGTTAGCATATCTGAAAGAAGTAATATTGTTATACAGTTGTCAACTATAAAACAAGTTCTCTATATAGTTTATATAGTAAACTACTTCTCAAAATAGTTACTTTCCCAGACATAATGTTAAGTCAACACATAAATTGTATAATATATTATACAGATTTAAAATAAAAGGAAATTTAATTTATTGGAAAATATATGTCCCAAAATATAAAAAAAATCTAATATCACAATTAATTATAAATATTGCTACTGGGGGATATGATTGGAGAGAGAAACATAAATGAGTACAGTATTATGTGTATTGACTTATTTCCCAAATATATAAAATGATCTGACCCTTTTATGATAGAATATTTGTATTTCTTATCTTTATGTAAGCTATCCTCCGTACTGATGTATTTTATCTCTTTAAAGAGGTTATGTGTGTGCATGTGACTGTTTGCATGTGTGTGAAAATTGAATTAACAACTCTTCCAGATTTTGAGTCACAATGAGTTGAATTACTACTACAACAATTAAAACAATTGTAAAACACTGGGATCTTAGAAAATAATTTTTCTAAATACTATCATTTACTTTTCTTAGTGTTTTTCTTCTGTTGGTTTCTCATAGTCAAATTTAAATTCATAGCATCACCCAACTCAAAATGAAAAGGGAAAAACAAACAGGCAAATCTTAAAAGGAAAATATGCCCACAGCTTCTAGTTTGGAAACTGAAATAGACATCATGGGGAGAAAATTCGCAAACAGCAGATGTTGTGGTTCACTTTTCAATTGTTAATATTAAACAAGAACACCTCTGAGATTCCACATCCTGTGTTTATGGATTATAGTTGAAACGATAAAAAGGTATATCCTGATACTTCTAAATATTTTATGATACAAGACATTTATGATGGAGATTCACTTCACTCACAAGATGTTAGGTTTTACTCTAGTATTCTATTTATTTTATCTTGGAAGAAAACTATTCCTTTAGTCTGTACTGAATAAGATGGCAAATAATGAACAATGTGGTGACACAGAGTAATTTTGTGAGTAAATTATTTCATCTTCAGAGAAGTAAATGTTAAATCCAATTTTGAAATTTAGGTTATTTTTAGTATTGCACATATAATAAATGAGTGCAATTAGTAAACACATGCAATAATCTTCAGATTTAGTAATTTCAATCAAATATTAGCAATGAGAACACATTCTATTTTACAAAGGTAGGTTGTTAATAATATAGTTTAAACATTTTAAGTAGAGTAACAAAATTAAAGTTGCCAAGAACATGTCTCAAATTGTATATTTTTCCATATTTACATAAACGATTGCTTCCGAAGCTCCTGTTTTTAATTTTTCATAACTATATTGCAAATACCTGCTTTTGATTCTATGGGTTTGAAAACGTAAAAGTGTTTTGTTAAGTGACTTCTCTTATACCCAAGACAAAATTACTTGCAGGGCATTTGCTGAGAATATCAGCTTTGGCATCAGAATGCCTGGATTTGAGTTTACTCTCTAGTTTTCCTCACCTTTAAAGTGATTTGATTTGTTTCCTGAGTATTCAATGAGGCAATAGATAAAGCTATTTAGTGTTTGACAGCTGGTAAGCACATAGATCTCAACTATCCACAGTTTGAATTTTTACTATTTTTGTTGTAGTAAAGAAACTAGTTTCGTGAATGGTCTTTGGTGAGAAGCATTCATGTTGAATCATATGTGACACATTCTCCTCACTTAACAATTATTGAGAAAAGTCCCTCCCAAATTAAAATCTGTCACAATTTTAATTCGTGTAAGAACAGAGACCAAAAACGTTTAATAAATTCTCTAAAGTCTTTGATTTTCTCAATAGCTTCACCTCTGCAGTCCCACTTTGCTCTTTTAGAATCATCTACCACATTGGCACTGTAGGATTCTCTTGTACAAACACAACACTTCTTACTAGTGAGCTCCTATTCACTTATTTATTCTTGTTTTTAAATTAAGATTTATTTATTTCTTGAAAATCACTACACAGAGAGAAGGGGAGAGACAGAGATGTTCCATCTTCTGGTTCATTCCCCAGATGGCTGCAATGGCCAGGCCTAAGCCAGGAGCCAGGAGCTTCATCTGGGTCTGCAGGAGCCCAAGCATGCAGGCCATATCTGATGCTTTTCCCAGGCCATTAGCAGGGAAAAGTGGAGCAGCAGAGTCTCAAACCAGCCCATACAAAAGATGCATATGATTTTAACTACTACGCATGATATAAAATTTCTTCTTTAGATGCATGTTCTGAGTTCAAGTTCTTGAATCTTCCTGGTTTAATGGAAGACTTTATTACACGTTTTACTATATAGAAAGCACACAGTGAGCCAAAACAAGTATCCTTATACCTTCTCCATTCACCCAATCTAGAGATCTCTTAGGAAGGAGACTAGAATAGGAAATGAGAGAGATCTTGTTGAATACCACAGTGGGGGAGAGAGAGAGAGAGCAGGCATTAGGAAAGGAAGGCAAATTCGGAAAATTTAAGAGCTTAGGAAATTTAAGAGCTCAGGAAACTTATACCATCTTTAGATAAAATTATAGAAGTGGTCAAATTCTGAGATATCTCACCCAGAGGCATATTGTGGAAGCCAGAAAAAAAATAAAAGTCACAGCTATGGGTCTCCATGGAGCCTTAGAACACTGCAAACTCCTGAGAACTTTTCCGCAGACGGCAGCCTTGAACATACTGTGAAGACCCTCTGTCGTCAGCACCACTGCATCCGCAGTGCTGATCTCCAGCTAGGGGCTAGACACCGAACAATCTCTTGCCCCAGATCTTTAGAGAAATGCTTCTATTTATAAATTACAGATAATATAATTTAAATTCCATATAAGAAAGAAATGTGTGCACTTACTTTGTTTCAATATAGGTGCATTCTATACATTCTTTTTACTCTGAAAGTATGCAACTTCATCCTAGATGGCAGGCTTATAAAAATAGAGGCCCTGTTTATGTTGCTCTTCTATCTTCAAATTCCAGTAAATTCTCAGCCACAGATAAGAGAATACATGGTCTTTGCTTGGATGAGTGGATGACGATGAACAAATGAAGAATATACAACCTATTGGCAATGAACTAGAAGCATTGTCTTACATGTAAATAAACATTCAAGTTAAAACTTGGTTATTATAAAATATTACTAGACTTAATGACAAAGAAATTTCCATTGATGTTAGACCACTTGATCAATCTTTCCCTCAGTTATTGTATCTGTAAAATAGATGATACTTATATCACTGAACATTGTGAGGATTAAGATATATGTATACCACATATAAATTCACTTATTTCATATCTCCATTTTCATTTAAAGAATTTTTGAAAGTATAAAACCAGAAAATATTTCTTGATTATATAATTTCAATATATGTATATATGTACATGTATATGTATATGTATGCATATACATTATATAATGTGTATATATGTATTTATAACATACACACATGAACATATACATATATATATAAGCATATATGTGGTGTAATTTCTTTAAGAATATAAGAGGCATCATCACTTAGTCAAATAAATATTCATTGCACTTCAGTTATTCTCTGAAAAATGTTTAAATAAACATGCCTATTTGGCTCTTGGCTTAATATTCACTAAATTATTCTTTCAAGAGTCAAATGATTTGAATGGGGAGATAAAAATAAGTCTGACCATCACAGAATCTGAGTTAGCCTACTGTTATGACCTGAGCTATATAGGTATAGGTTGAAGCCTTTACCTACTATGCCTTAGAATGTGACTTCCTTTGGTAACAGGCCTTTTAAAAATGTGATTCTGTTAAAATGAGGCCTTTAGGGCAAAGCCAATTTAATATGACTGGTGTTCTTATAGGAAGAGGAGATTAGGATATTTGGAGACTCCAGGGAGGGCACAGCAAGAATCTGAACATCTACAAGCAAAAGGAGGCCTCAAAAGAAATAAAACCTGCTAACAACTTGATCATGTATGTCTAGCCTCAGAAGAGTGTGAAAATAAATTTCTGTTGTTTAAATCAACCAGTCTGTGATGTGCTGTTATGGTAGCCTTAGCTAAAAAATGCAGCTGCCATCAGTATTATTGTTTTTATAGATACTCTGGAATGTCAAAATGTAAGTATAAATTTTAACTTCAAAAATAATGATCTCTAATATCTATGTGAGCTAAACTTGACTCCAGATTTCATTCTTGAGTATGTACCTAACAGAAATATATATTGACGTCCACTGTAAGGATAGTCATGGCAACTAAATGCTCTAAACTGGAAACAATTTAAATGTGCATCCAGATGAAATAGGCTATACTGTGGTATATTCCCTGAATGGAATACAACACAAATTGAATACAGATAAAAACCAAAATACTGATATATAAAACAAAAAAGATGGATTACAAGATGATTTTATTTTAATGTTTCATAAACAACCCAAACTAATGATGATTGAAGATGGAATGATCACACTGAGTAGGTGAACAATGAGCAGAGGTGTGGGGATATATACAGCCGAAGTGTGCTGAAACTTTTTCTTTCTTTTCCTCTCAAAAACATGTGTTTCTTTTAACACATAAAATGTGCCATCTTACACCAATGCCTTATGTAACAGAATTCTGTCCAGCTACTACTTTTTGGAATTGGAGACTCAAGTCCTTGACAGATGAGCATGTGTGAGCAGATGATTGTCATAAGACAAAAGTGATAGGGACAGGGTAAGAATCATTTAGGAAGTGTGTTCAGAACTATATTTGTGGTTATTTAGAGATCTGTTTCATGTAAGTAAGTTAATATCAGGGTTTTTAGCCAGATTTTCCTGGAAAACAAACCCAAAGGAAAAGTACATGAGGCATCCAATTGTACAAGACTGAAAACAAACTTTCCATTCTCATTCCATCTGCAAATGGAAAACTCCGTAAGGTTCTTTTTGACCCCTCCATTCCCTGATTCATGTTCTCGGCAGCACAGCACAGTACAATTTATTATTTAAAACACATCCACATTCTCAGAAGAGGAAAGTCTGAAAACTTTGGCCAATAGAAGTTTATAAGACAACATTTCCAGTTTTTATTTTTCCAAGTAAAAGAACATTTAAGTACTAAATTTATCTTCGAAGAAATGAAACAACTTAAACATTTATTTTTCCTGAAGATAAGCTAAAATTTTCTGGTCTGACTTTTAAAACATATTAAGACCTGCTGGAAACAAAAATCTCTCATGCTGAATTCATGTGCTCCAGTCACATCTTTAGCTTACCCAGGTTGTAAATAGCTTGGATAAGATAGCTAAAAATTCAGGATACGAATTTTGATTTTTTTTCTTTCTCATGCACATAATATTAATATCTTTACTTTGATACTCCATCATTTTTTTTCCAAAGGAATTTTTTCAAGTCAAAGTCTAATTGAAGGAGCTCAACATATTTTGTGCTGATTTCCATTTTTTTTCCCCCAATGTTCGTAACAACATACAATGCAGGTCTATATCCGTGGTGATCTTTTAAGGTCTTCAACAATGGGTCCAAAGACTTCATAATACAGCAGTTGGCCATCAGCACGTGGTCTGTTGGAGGAGGAAATTATTCTATCCGCCTACCACTACCACTACCCCATCTCAGTACTTTGGCTTGAATAGAACCGGTGACAAGAAGCTTGTTTATCAGTATTCTTCTTCAGCAGGTCTTGCAATTCCTTAAGATCAGTGACTACAACATCTGCCCTTATACCGGCCATGAGCTCCATTCCCCCGGTGCCTGAGCGCAGTTCCATCACTGACCTCCTGCTCAGCACATGGGCCCTGGCTCGAGAAAACCCTGGGCGTTTCCAGGAAGTTAGAAAGGACAAAGCAGCATGGCAAACAATGCAACCCATGCCACCAGAACTATACTGCTGTCAGTATAGCGCTGTGCCATCCCGCTTCTCCAGGACTTGCACACAGCTCCGTTGTGGGTCTTCCCATGAGGACTCCGCGGTTGCCGCCATCACTGCCAGGCTGCAAGATGCCGCTGAAGTTATTGTGTACATGATCTGGTTAGTGGTTACATGAGTGACTATGTAAGTTTAAAAAGAATAAGGAGCTAAACATAATACGAATACTTAATATAAAATGGTTTTAAGTGTATATCTGAATTCCAAAAGGAAAAAAATAATCAATGTCTTCCATTTTATTCTATTTTTTAAAATGTAAATTCCATGACAAATAGATCGCTGGGTTTGTATCAGATCGCTAATACGTGTTCTTGAATTTAGGATTTATAAAGTGAGCAGGAAAATGGGACACCAGAGGTTTTGCTGAGATAACATTTTCTTGAAAACATTGCTATTTTTTAAGCTTGGCAAACTTTCCAAAACCCTTGATCTTTCACAGTCTTTGTACATACTACTCTCCATTCATGTAGGGTATTTTTCTTATTGTTCTCCTCCAGATTCGTACTTCCAGGATGGAAAACTACTTGTTCTTCCAGAGACCACTCAGATGCCATCTCTGACTCCCTCTTTTTGCAGTCCCAGGCAGAGATTTTGTTGCTAATGTCTTAATCCTTCTCCTTGTATATTGTATTTATGTTTGCAATGTGTCTCCTATACCTAAAAAAAAAAAAAAAAAAAAAACCTTATTTTTTTGTACAGTGAATAAATGAATTAAATAAATGATACATAAATAAATTTAGTCATACATTTAAGGTAGGACTGAGTCTTTGAATTATGTAAAGGGATATTGTTTCTTTGATCAGGAAAGAGCTCTTTTCCTTTATTGAGCACACGGCAATTTGTGCATTTCTTCTGATAGCTTGAATCAAAGTACAATTTATGTGTCAGTCTCTTCTACCTGCTATAAAATGTCACAAGTGACACCCTGTGCTTTATTTATTCTTATTTTACTATTCTTGCACTTAGTTCCATTACAGCCAGTAGTGTTTGCTATGGGAATATGAATCAATGGATTTGGAGGCAGTAATTTAAACAGTGAATGGAAATGGCTATCATAGTTATCCAATCATGACACTTCCTAGACTACTGGTTAATATTTCTAAGCTGAGTTTAAGTTTTTTGAAAGACTTAACTAACAGTACCAATTTTAAGAAAGAAAATTTATAAGCCATTCAATGGGTATAAAGTGTTCTTACTAAAAATTAAAAGTTTTACTGGCAACCTAAACTGAAAATTAAAAACAAAATTATGAATATAAATATTTAACAAATTTTGCAGAACTAAAGCTTAGAATACATAACAATAAAATATTGAGTTGAGGATATTTGTTTCCTCCAAGTAAATCATGTAAAGTGTTATATGACATCATTCACTTCATCTTAGATTTGACCATGAGTAAAAATAGGAGCATTTTAAACATTCTTTAATTTTTACTCTTCATTTTTCATTAGCCACTTACGTTTTGAAGCATAGCTATATTCTTTAATGAACTTATTTACCGTAAGATATAGATAATTCTTTATGTAAAGTATCTTTCTTCAGTATTCTTAAAACAAACTAACTGGCCTTTTTAAACAGATTTTTAGTGAAAATTTTTACAGAAGTCCAAGAAAAAATCAAGTTATATTTAATGAACTCAATCCAATCATAAATTTCCTTCCTAAACATGAACATTACATGGTAACATGTACAAAAAGTGTTCCTCCTAATCATGCATAAACCAAGAATAGTAAGAACTTCTGTTCTTTCAGTGTAATAAAAAATTAAAGTAAATTTAAGTTTACCCACACTAGAATGCTGAAACCAAAAAAAAAAAAAAAACAACCCACTGTGGTATCAATGTCTTCACTTTTACAAAATTATTTTATATCCACTCTATGAACTCCAGTGCCAAATATAACCTCAAGATAGACTCTGGGATTTATGTCTCATACATTAAAACAAACCACATTTTACAATCTAGCAGGAAAATAAATCCATTCATTCTTTTTTATCATAAAGTAGGAAAATGATCCTGAAATCCTTGCAAGTTTTTAAATAATATTCCTCAAAGTTAGGATGTGACAGATAAAAAGAGCTAAATATTTCAATATGCTTTAGTATCTTCACAATTTCAGTCAACGTTGCTCCAACCTTACAGAAACTGGAATGAGCTTACTATATATCTAACTTCCAGAGATCAGATAGAAATGTTGATAAAACAAAGTAATACAATATTTGCAGGAAAGCACATTGTAGTATCTACTACTTTGTTGTTCTTCCTCCTCTCTGTGGTACCAGAAAGTAGTATAAAGTCCTATAAAAACACAGCATAACCGGCGAAACTAACAGGTTGATGTAACTGGAAATTCAATATAAGCGGGTTTGACAAATGTGGAGAAATTTAACATTAAGCCTTTGGGGTTTTGGTCAGACTTTAAATGTGATTGATAGATATAAGGATTATATATATATATGGATTCAATACAAGTGGGTATCATGGTATCATAAAAGCAATATTATCAACTAAAAAAGTTGCAAAACTCTTCTGGGCATTGGATGTATAATTTTTTTTAGCTACTAAAGTTGTTGCAATCCACTTGTTTTTATCTACTCGTGATTTGATTTTGCAATTTAGCATGTTTCTTGTTGAGCTGCTTGAAAGTTTTTCTACTCATCAAATCAGTCTTTGGCAATGTACCCTTGAGGGCAATCTTTTCCACTGTTTTTTGTTTGAGCAAAGTTTTGTTTCTAATGCTTTTTTAAAATTCAATTAAGCAAAATGTCTTCTAGTTTTAGCTTCTCGAAGAATCTTTTCTTCCAGTTGGGTATATATATATGACAGATACACGTTACTTTTATCTAAATTGAAAAAAAAAAAAAACTATGTTAACCAAAGCAATTTTTTAGATGAGGATAATTTTCTTTTTTTCTTGTCACCTTAGGAAATATATTAAAATGTTAACAGAAACCCTGTGTCCTGTATCAGAGTGGCTCTTCCAAATCCATCTTCCTGTTAAGAACACACTTGTGAAGCAGAGGTGATGTATCAACTACTTGAGTTCTCACCATCCATGGGGGAGACCTAGCTTGAGTTCCTTACTCCTAGTTCTGCCCTAACCCATCCCTGACTGTTACAGGCATTTAGGGAGTGAATGAGCAGATGAGTGATCTCTGTCTCTCTCTGTCTTCATTTGCTTTTCTCTCTTTCTCTCTACCTTTCAAATAAAAATATGAAAAATTAATTTTAAAATATAAAAAGAAAATAAACCATTTGAACAAAAATTTTGGAAACTATTAATGCAACCTCAAACTGTAACATATATATATATATATATAAAAGAGATATCTCATATTACACACAACCCTCCAGCTGTTCAATGAGTTGTTTTCTACCCCTTATAAACATATGCATATCTTAGAGATAGTGTTAAGTTTATGAAATACTCCTCTAGTATATCGAATCATTCCTATCAAATATATATTCATTCAGTATTCTTATGATGAGCACCACGAATTAATGATGCCCGTACTGGTCAAAACATTTGGAATAGTAGGCTCTGAATAGTTTCCCTTAACAAAATATAAAATCCTAAAATTAAAAACAAATTAGTCAATCTAGCTCATACCCTTTACTACAAAATAGACTATAGATATCAACTAAAATAATTTCAGAGATTTAAAGCTGATATTATGTTGATAGAATATGTGGAAACACACTGTGTGTACAAGTATATGTACATGTGGGTGGGCATAGGGAGAAATGTATATTTAAGCAAATAATGAAACATAAATTATGAAATGAATATGTAGTTGAATATTTGAAATGCAAAGTCACATATTCAGTCTTAAAAGGCAAATATTTTTATTCCACTGGCCTTTATACTTTCTCTTGGTCTGAAAACAATTAACAATCTGGAATCTTTAATTAAAATGTTTATTTCAATAAGATATATCCAATATGCTACATAAGCTGTCAAAATTGATTTAGCCAGCATTTGTTTTTGAAAATGGATTTTCTAAAATATTAATTCATATTTCAAATATAAATAAACTAGAACTGGTAGATTCCATTGGGATCATTACTATTAGCATCACGTATCATAGTAATTCATTTTTGAGAATTAGAGATTACATGAAGTTTAAGCAACAAAAGAATTGAATATTATTTATAAATGCATTACTCTTTGTCTTGTTTAGGTAATTATCTTACATTTAGTTTTACAGCTCTTAGATATGAGTCTAGCCTGTTTTGCAGGTTTTTTTTTTTTTTACTTTTTCTACCACACTGTCAAAATAAAAACAATTTAATTTATTCTATTTTCTCTAAGATTTTTGTTTTTTGTTATTTAAATATAATAAGAAAAATACAATCATTCTGTACTTACTTCCTATTTTTTACTAGCATCTCTGTAGTCCAATTAATTATCTTAACTAGGAATTTACAAAAATTAAATGCTATCATAAAATTTAAAATTGTCTTTGAATTTCACAATTTTTAAAATTAATATGCTTTCTTTGGTTCAGTATCTACTCTAAAATCCCACATTGCATTACTTGTTGTCTCTCCTTATAATAACCACTATAAAGAGGGTCTCTCCCTTCTACTGCTTCACTACTTTATTAAATTTTCTTATAGATAATGTTTTAATATATATGTACATATTTTTATTTGAAAGAGTTAAAGAGAGAGAGGGGGAGAGACAGAGAGATTTTTCATTTGCTGGGCCAGGCAAAAGTCAGGAGCCAGGAGCTTCATCTGAGTCTCTTACATGAGTGGCATGGTCCCAAACATTTAGGCCATCTTCCACTACTTTTGCAAGTCTATTAGCAGGGAGCTGGATTAGAAGTGGAATAGCTGAGGCACAAATTGGTGCTGTTATAGCATTGCAGGTGGTAGCTTTACCCATTATTCCACAGTGTTGGCCCTTAGGTTATAGATAGTTATTTTATTTTGTGGATTATAATCCATGATTTTCATTGCTTACTTTATTGCTCAAATTATTTCTGACATGAATATTGAGAGGTCACTCATATTGGTTTCTGTGTCCTTTCAAAATACCTCATCATTATTTGAGAATTTCCTTACTTCTGACAACAAAAAGATGTTTCAGATCTTCTATATATTTCCTGAGTCTTGGAATTAATAATTTTTCTACAGAGTTTTTTTTCCTTTATTGACAAAGTAGTATTGAGAAATGAAGATCTTATTTCCAAGTGTATGCATTACTATTGGGCATCATCACTTCTAGGCTCTCCTTGGAGGATATAGCTGAGAGATTCATGGATACATTGTAAATCATGCACACATACACTTATACTAACAGCAGTATTTGTTTGTATCAATATTGAAAACTGTGAACTCAGGCCAATGTTTCCAATTCCAATCAAATAACTTAGTGTTCATTCTACCCTTCCCTTTTTTAGTGTATGTTTGTCTTTATACATACACTCTACAGTTGAAATCCTGTTTTCCAAAGATTAATTATCTCTGCTCACTCCCATCAATGTAGTTGTGTTATCCATTAATTACACTACTAAGTTAATTTGCTATTGTTTCTTTTCCATTTTGGTCACCTCTCCTAAGTCTTGATATGTACTGAGTGCTTCCATTTTAGCCTAAAATTTTGCTTTGTTCTTAAGGGTTATGCAAGTATGATTACTACATACTTTTCTGAGACCACTGAATTTTCGTTGCCAAAATTACCTCTAATGTACTAAATTTATCTAACTACATGGCCAATAACTAATACAGTGTCATGAACATTTTAAAGTTTAATAACAAATTACTTTTCAAACCATGTGAGATTTTTTAAAAATGCAATTGTTTGTGTCATATGGGATTCTCGGTATTTTATTTTGTAGAAAATACTAGCACTCAATTTTATGCTGTATATTATGCATTCATTACAGCAAGTTTTTTTTTTAACTTCAAGAACTATCACAAGGGCATAATTTTATTATTTTCTAAATGAATGAAGAAGCCATGGATATATCTGCATACACCCAAAGCGCACATGAATAGTTTTGGTCTTTTCATTGCAATCAAGTAGTGTTAGCACTAGGGAAAATGAACTGTGGAATACAACATTAGCATGATGTAATTCAATTAAACTCTAATTATTTTGTTATATTATGATTTGTAAGGTGATCATAAAGATAGACTTCCATCCCCCTGGAGACAACTATCTTCCTCCCTCTCTCTGCTTAACTCCAATGCTTATGTTCTCCTAGGCATTTTGTTGATGAACAGTAAGGCAGAACACAGAAGCCAACATAATTTTTTTTTAATTTGTATCTTCAAATACGTTCTGATTCTAAAGTATTAAGAATTCAACTATTTCTGGATCATTTAGATTAACTATGAAAGCATTAACTTTCTTTTATCTGCTTGCTTTAATGGCCATTTACCTTCATTTACATTCTCTGCAGTGGGCCACAGGGAGATGAGAAGATGGCCTTTGGGTCTGTCAGCTTGGCTAACATCATATTAACTCTTAAGAATGACTGAGTGTAGGGAAGACTTTCTACTACAAGACATACAAGGCTTTCCAGTGATCTATACCAGATACATCTCATTCCTCATGACCACAATTATTAAAGTGAAGTGCATTGCTTTTCTGGAGTTAATTGAACTCTCGGGAAATGGAGAGGTATGGGAAAATACAAAAATATTATCTAGTGATTGAAAAGAAATTGTTTTGTAACAATTGATAGTCTTAATGGTAGGAAGAATGTCATAAATTGTGTTGAGAAAAATAGAATATGATAGAGAAGTAGGAAAGAATACAAAAAAAACCTTAATTTTTGAATTGAAGTAATGTCAATTCTTATTTCCAATGCTTGCTCTGATACATAAGCAAAGGGACTTGCAGCTAAAGGCAAAAAGCTGAGGAACATACATTTTTTTTTTCCGAACTTCTCAGTTATTAGATGGAACTGTATATTAATGCAAAAAAAACTGTTGTTAATACACAAGGTTTAAGGCAAGAATGACATGTTTCTATATCTTCTAAAAATATTAAAAAAGAGACATGACACAAGCTTGTTGGGATTATATATTAATGCAAATTTAACTACTCTACCACTTTAGACTATAATAGACTAAAATAGATACCACAGTAATATAATAGGCATCTTATTAAAATTATTGCAAATATAAATAAAAATTAAAAGATAAAACACTAAAAATTATTTTTCCATAAACAAAAACATTCACCATCATTTAAATTATCTTTTGATTTCAATCAATTAAACTAGCATTATTAAGAAATTGAGGATTAAATGGAGCATCTGATTCTGTTTTGTATTTTTAGTGTGGTTTCATTTCAATAAGAATTTCCATGAATTTATGCATTTAAAGGCAAAAATATTGTTTCATTAATTTCTCAAACTGTCACTCCCTTTTCTTCCTTTTTGCTTGTATTTCCTATTTTTTGTCAACAATGTATTATATTTTCATTTGCAATTATCTTGAGATACTTAGCCGAAGTGGGATAACTACATCAAAGGTGTTCTGTTACCTTTTAAATATTACCTATTGCTGAAAGACTATATTATATTTTAATTATATATATAAAGCTTGTTTGAACATCAAATATTGACTAATTCCTTTCTCTAACTTAAAAGATAATGTTTCATGAAGTTTATAAATACATAGTTTTTAAAAGTTTCTATGCTTCATTTTTAATCTGTCTTTGGTAACTTCATATTATTGAGTATATCAGGTTTCAACAGCATTTTAAATACATAGCTTTCTAATGAGACAGTTCATTCCTTTCTTTATCTCATGGGTAGATGAATCTATACTTTGTGTGCAGCCCCAACTATTGTGGATATTTATTCTTCAAATTGTCTTCTTACAATAACAAGTCTATGACTTTGGTCTGCTTGGTTCATCCTTCCTGTACTCAGGAGTGGTCCTGTGTTAGGTAAAGCTGATTTCCCACCCCTCATCTTCCAGGTCCACAAGTAGACCCACATCATGTAGGCCTGAGTCAATCAGTACCTTTCCTCTGTCAAGCTTCAGTGATAATTCATGAACAGTCACATCATCTAATAGAGCCAATGAGGTGTATGATACCTCTTCTTATTCCTACAATGTCTAAAAAATAAGCATCTTGAAAGTCAGACTGCAACTGTTACAGAGAGCTTGCCCTGAATTCAACTCTTAGACATCACAGTACCAGGACTAAGACAGCTTCATACAGCCACATTGTCTAAGGGCTCCATCTATTCATACTGAAGCTAAGCTTATTCAACCATGACAAGCAACCCTATATATTTATTTATTTGAGTGGAATGAAATTGGGCTTTTGAAAGTCAAGGTGATACTTTTCCTTATTGTCTTCTTAACAAAAACAACAACAAATCCAAGAAATTCGGGGAACAGGAGCACATGATGATTTTGCTTTTTTTAAAAAAAATAAATATTTATTTATTTATTTATTTGAGATTGTTACAGACAGAAAGAGGGAGAGACAGAAAGAGTTCTACTGCTTCACTCTCCAAATGGCCATGATGGCTGGAGTGGGGCAAATCTGAAGCCAGGAGCTGGGATCTTCTTCCAGGTCTTCCACGTGGGTACTGGAACACAAACACTTGGGCCATCTTCTACTGCTTTCCCAGGCCATTAGCTGGGAGCTGGATAAGAAGTGGAGCAGGCGGGATTCTAATCGGTGCCCATATGGGATGCTGGCGCTGCAGGAAGAGACTTAACTTACTATGCCACAACGCCGGCCCCATGTTGAGTTTGCTTTAAAGAGATAATTCCTACTTAAATATGGAGTGTGGAATCACTGAATGTGGCAGAGGCAAGGCCTGCTGGGTAAGAGGTGGTAGAATACTGCCAATTAGGAGAAAATAGTGCCATGTAACAAATAAACACATGCTCACACACACACATACACAGACACACAAAGGGATTGCTTGAATGATAGTAATAGAGACAATGTTTATTTTGACCTCTTGCCTGAAACATAAATTGCCTTGAAGATATTTCCAAATATTCTTTTTATTTTACAAGCTTTTTTTCACCCTGTGAATGGGAAGAAATTGAAGCAACTCTAAACTATGCCTCATAAAGAATTTTTTAAAAAACAGTTCACATATTTTCACAAGAATACCATTTCGTTTGCTTCTTTTTCTCATTTACCCAATATACTTTTCAAAAGACTATACAGCTAGAGTGTGTTTTAATAAGTTCCACTTAAGGAACGTTGAAGAATTTTTAAGATTTATTTTTATTTATCTGAAAGGAAGAGAGAGAGAGAGAGAGAGAGAGAGAGAGATCATCTACCAGATCACACACTTCCATTCACTCCTCAAATCACCTTAAAAGCTGGAATTGGGCCAGAGTGAAGCTAGGAGCCTGGACCTCCATCTAAGTCTGCAACATGGGTGGCAGGGGCCCAAGTACTTTCGTGGTTTTCTACTGCTTTCCCAGGCACAATATCAGAGAGCTATATCAGAAGCAGAGTAGCCCAGACTCTAATATGGAATGCAGGCCCAAAAAGCAGATTTTATGCTTTGTATCACAATGCCAGCCTCAGAAGACTAAGTTTTTTTTTTTTTTTTTAACTCAAAGGGGGAAACATACCTGTCACATTTATAACTGAACTATTATCTCCAATGCACTGAAACTAAGGATGATGGTCAGTAGTGAACAAAATAAAAAGATAAATAAGATCGCATCAAATACTATTAGTAGAAGAACCCACTTCCCTTTGCCTGCTGCATACATTCCAATATCACTGGACTCAGCTTCTTACATGCATGTTCCATAGCCTGTGGCTTTATTAGATACTTTAGCGATGGCAGTAGCCTAGAAATAAAACCACCTCTAAATATTCCTAATTTCGTGGAAACCAAAGACATAGGATGTTTCCCATAGTAAACAGTTTCAGTTGTTAACAACCATTCCCATTCCCTTGTTAAAAATGTCGGTTATTCAGATCAAACAGAGCCATGACAATCTGACAGCTGCAGGAATAAGTTGAAAACAATGCTCAGTAGTTCCAATAAATTGGAGCTACAAAGCTTCTCCTCAGTAATGAGGTATTTCAGAATAAATCTAAATTGGCATGCATTTAAAACATAAATCTATAGTAATTACCAAGTTTACTTTCGTTTCCTATTTAAAAGTTAAAAGGCGGGGCCAGCATTGTGGTGTAGTGGGTAAAGCTGCTGCCTGCCACTCTGCTGGCATCCCATATGGGCTCTGGTTCCAGGCCTGGCTGCTCCACTTTCAATGCGGTTCCCTCCTAATTTGCCTGGGAAAGCAGCACAAGATGGCCCAAGTACATGGACCCCTGAACCCACATAATGAAGCTCATGGCTCCTGGCTTGGGCCTGGTCCAGCCTTGGCTGTTGTGGGCATTATGGAGTAAACTGGCACATGTAAGATCGCCCTCTGTAATTCTGTTTTTCAAATAAATAAATTTATCTTTGAAAAAAAAAGTTAAAAGCAAAGTATTACAAATTATGATGATTTCTTTAAAAAATTCATCATAATATTTCCATTGTAGACTGTTTAATTCCTATCATTAACAATTTTTACATCTTTTTTAAAATTTTGTGTCCTTAGTCACATAAGGATATTTTCTATGAAAAAGAAAAAAATAAGTTTGTTATGTACTTCCTGGGCTTAAAAGAGTAAAACAATATAACTAACAATTATGGAGAAAATTTCTAACAATAATTGTAAAATCCTGCTTTTTGGCCAGGTCTTTAGAATCATATTTGTAACACTGCTTCCTGATTACACTATTTCTTTTGCACATCTCTTTTCCAAATATTCTGAGTGCATTGATCTTCCTTTCTTTATTCCTAGATGTCAGATTTTCTCTGTGATTTTGCAAAGTTTCCTTTCTTCTGGTCAGAAATTCCATTCTTGGTTAAGAAAAGAACTCCTCACTAAAGTCTTATTAATTGAATCAACTGTTGCTTTTAGACTCCTCATTGAATGTCTTAGAGCACAATGGAGGGTACAGTTTTAAGATTTTCAATATGAGTACCATTTGGAAGAGTAATGATTAAAATGAGTAACTGTTTTGACACAAAGAGAGCAAAAGTATGGAAATGCAATGCTCATTTATTTTATCTAAGTTACTATTGTTTTCTACAGCTAGACTTCCTCTAGGGACATTAGCTCTTCAAAGCAGAGAAGTTTCCCCAGCTGGTATCAGTAAGCTATGCCAGAAAAAGTGAGATTCAAAATATGAATGAGACTTCATTCACCATGACTGTGAGCTCTTGAAGCAAAGACCAGTCATCAGCTGCTATCTCCAAAGAAACAGATTCAGTCGCACACTTGCATGGAACTGAGCTCAGTCTGCAATCTGACTACTCTTCCAAGTGACTGCTTCTCCAGAGCATTCAGCAAGGAACTAAGTCCTGCTAACATTTCTGTAGTAAACCTAGAATTGTATCTGCGGAGGACCCGCTGGAGCGCGCTTGACTCTAGACCCATTGAAACAGAGATAATAAATCTGTGTTGTCTTAAGTAACTAAATGTGTAGTAATTTATTATAGCAGGGAAGAAAACTAATGCAGAGTTTTCTAAAATAAATTAAAAGCAAAACTAGGAGGTGTGAGTTACATATATTACATCTAATGTAGTGGTAAGCATTTATTTATTCCTATAAAATAGAAACACAAATATATCAGGGCAAGAAACAATTTATTTCCTCTGCTATACGTTTTTCTTCTCAAAATATGTGTGAATATAATTTTGGCATAAACACATTTTTAAGACGGAAATAGAATTTCAGAAGAAATTCTCTGAAGGAAATGGCATTTGTGTGTTTTAGTTAGGACATTTACTTTACTAGAGTCAGATTTGAATAAACCTTGCAAACCATTCTTTGATAGCTTAGTACCTAGTTCATTTACTAGAATATTAATGCTCAGTTAGAGAATTGTAAAAAATAATTGATTCTTTTGTTTAAGTCTTCTGGCTTTTTCTTTTTCCTTTTTTTTTTTTTTTTTTTTTTTTTTTGACAGGCAGAGTTAGACAGTGAGAGAAAGAGAGAGAGACAGAGAGAAAGGTCTTCCTTCTGTTGGTTCACCCCTCAAATGGTGGCTATGGCCAGCGTGCTGCCATAGCCAGGAGCCAGGTGCTTCCTCCTGGTCTCCCATGCCTGTGCAGGGCCCAGGGACTTAGGCCATCTTCCACTGCCTTCCCGGAAGAGGAGCAACCGGGACAGAACCGGCACCCCAACCAGGACTAGAATCCGGGGTGCTGGTGCCTCAGGCGGAAGATTAGCCTAGTGAGCCATGGCGCCGGCCAATTGATTCTTATATCTTACACCACAATGTCTTAATTTCAGTGTGCTATCAACATGTAAAGCAAGTAATTCTTGCCCACAAGATTTAAGGAGCAACCCATGAAGTTGTGTCAATCAAAAACATTTTCAGTGTCCCTAAGGGAATGGGGAAGCAAAATCAGCCCCTGATAAGCACCAGCAAATCAAAATCTTACTTGATTTCAATTTCTACTCTACCTACTAATAGTCGGTTGCTTCAAATGAAAATTCTCATTTAATTTGTTTGAGTCTGCCTGTTTTAAGCCAACCAGTTAAATCAGACTGGCTGTTAGTATTGTGTTATTTATTGTTATTATTCTTATTGTCCCTTGGGTTCTCCCATCAACTATATGACATGCATATGTTTTCCATCAAATTGTGAGTAAGTTTTTAATTTTTTTAAATTTTTTTTTAAATTTATTGGGAAAGCAGAGAGAGAGAGAAAGACATAGAGAGGGACAGAGACAGAAAGAGAGAGAGAGAGAGAGAGAGATTGATTTTCCATTTGCTGGTTCTGAGTTTTATGTATCCTCAAGATGGTATAATTTTTATTTAAAAACTATCCTAGAGCCAGTAGTTTTGCTTCTTACAAACAGTTTTTAAAGCTCATTTTTGAGTTATTTTATTTTATTATAAATTCTCAAGATAGAAACTTAAATGAAAGAATATTGTCTACTTAAATACTGCTAATTGAATGGAAAGAAAAGTCTATCTTTCTTTACAGACACTTCTGTATTTTTCCAGTGATTCATTCTCCTATCCATTCATCTATCTATTCATACACACATGCACACTCACACACATAATTCTAGGTATACTATGCATGTAATTCTAGGTATACTACAGCAAGCAAAAGTTAGACCTTTACCAGTCCCAATTTAACCCTTTAGTGTACTTTTTTGTCCATATTTTGGGGTTTCAACTGGTAACAAAAAAGTAAGGGGCCAGCAATGTGGCATAGTGGGTAAAGCCATTGCCTGTGAGGCTGGCATCCCAGATGGGCTCTGGTTCTTGCCTTGACTGCTGCACTTCCAATCCAGCTCCCTGCTAATAGCCTGGGAAAAGCAACAGAAGATGGAACTTGTCGCTCCCCGTCTTCGTGGAGGAACGACACAGGACCCTGCGTTGTTCTTTCGTCTGCTCGGCCCTCCCCGGGTTTGCTGCTGGTTCTTCCCGGGTTGGCTACCGACCCTTCCACCTCCATGGAAGGGCGGTTCCCCCTGCCACATTCCCCACTTCTGCGGGGGAGCGGCACACCGTTGGCCGGCTCTCTCGGGGGCTGCACAGGTGTTCCTCAGGTGTTCCCCTTAGATGTTCCTTGTGCATGTTGTCTCTCTTCCACCAATCCCAACTCTGCTACCCACATGCCGAGTACGCTGCTCTCCTCCAATCAGTAGCAAGTCCTACAGTTTATTGGTTGAACTAGAGGCAGCTGTGTAGAAGCTGTTTCCTCCTCTCCCAGTGCCATATTGTGGGAGAGCAGATGCATAGAATAAGTCTTAATTCCAGTAACTTAGTCTAGTCCGAGTTGCTCCCAGTTGCTCCCCACAGAACTAGTGTTTGGGCCCCTGCCACTCTTATGGGAAACCCAGATGAAGCTCCTGGCTCTTGGCTTCAGCATGGCCCAGCCTCCAGTCATTCTAGCCATCTGAGGAGTACACTAGCATATGAAAGATCTCTCTTTGTGTGTGTGTGTGTCTCTCTCTTTATAACTCTGACTTTCAAATACATATATATTTAAAAAGAAAACAGTTCCACATTCACAAACACACATACACATATACATATATATAAATTATTATATTATATAAATTATATAAATTTTTTTGAATAGTTTGAGAAAACAATTAGGATTTAGAAAATGTTTGTGTGGGGACTGACACTGTGGTATAATAGGCTGTGGTGTAGTAACCTAAGCCTCCACCTGTAACGCCGGCATCCCATCTAGGTGCCATTTTGTGTCCCAGATGCTCCACCTCCTATTCAGATCCAGCTCTGTGCTTATGGCATGGGAAAGCAATGGAGGATGACTCAAGTTCTTGGGCCCCTGCGCCCATGTAGGAGACCCAGAAGAAGCTCTTGGTTTCTGGCTTTGGATCAGCTAGGTTCCAGCCATTGTGGCCATCTGGGGAGTGAACCAGTGGATGGAAGACCTTTCTGTCTGTAACCCTACATCTGAAATAAATGAATAAATAAAAATATTTAAAAAAGTAAAATGTTTGTGTGCTTCATTGCACCATGAACTTGCATACTTATGGATAGCTTCCTCTTTCACACATTAGCCACAATGTTATGAAAACTTTGTGTTTTTTTTTTTCTTTCACATCATTCTGCCAATGCTCAACAGAGAGGTATGCAAAATGGTTACCTGTTTTATTTCCAGTCATTGAATAATAGAACTGGAAAGTTATCACCACATCTGTTTGAAAATAGTGGTATAATACACTATTTTCATAGTTTTAACTCTATTGCACCAAAGAATTATAGGTAGAACTGCATTTTGATGTGTCTACTCACCAAATTAACATTATTTTAAGGGAAAAATGTGAGTCAATCCTATAGTATTTCTTTCTGCTGTTCATATAATTTTATGGAAAAAAAGAAAAATACAAATAGAGAGTGTCTTGAGTTAAACTTTCTGTAAACTAAGAACCTTCAAGCTGGAAATACAAAATTTGTACCAGTATGAGTCAAAGTCCATCTGACGACAAAATATGATTACCCTATTTCGAGTTTTATGGTTGTAAATTCATTAGTCTAATAAACTACAGTGGTTCATAAGATCTAGGAAAGTATCCAAAGGAACTGAAGGGGGAGATGGAAGGTTGTGCAAGTTTAGGGAGGAACTGAAGTCATGGGAAAGGAAATCCCTCAGAAGAGCCAGTTTGGGAGATCTTAGGTTTCTCAAGAAATTCTTGGCATTCCAAATTATCAACTGAATCATGCTACCAAGAAAATTAAAGTCAGTGTCATAGTGGTATATACTCAACAGACATTGTGGAAGTAAGAGATTCAATTGACAGAAGCGTTCCCTTGGATCAAATAGACATAATAGAGACATGGTAGCAAGAGAAATAAGTTCCGGCCCAGGCATTATGTAATAAACCTCACAGAAAACAAGGAGTCAGGAAGAACATCCAGCTCAGGAAATATATGTTAAAAGAAGCCTCAGTTTCTAACTCAGCGCAGAGAGTATATTGAAAATCATGGGATTCAGAATCTGCCTTGGTCATGCTTCAGAGGTCTGCCATTGGGATGGCCAACTGAGGGCCTGGCCTGACAAATGCATGCCTAACGAAGCATCCTGGAGTGAAGACAGGCTTTCCAGGAGCACAGGTGGTGTCCAGAGGCGGTGGTCTGAGGTGCAATGATTCATCTGATCTTTGGTGTGTCATGAGCACTGTCACTATTAAGGAAAAAACAAAATTCTTGACACTTGCTAAAGATGGTAGGGAAGACTTTATTCAAGAAAGACTGCTACTAAGAAAGGCTTGCAGAGGGAGAAAGAGATCAGGCTCACTTTCTCACACATCAAGGATCAGTGAAGATGTTTTATTCAAGGAGCAGGATGGAGGTCAGTGGATGGGAAATTGCTAAGAAGAAACATTAGGACTTAATAGGACGTTGGTTGTAGGGAGGCCATTTTACTAAGACATGAAGGTCAGGGATACAAAATTGATCTGATATGGAGGGAGATCAGATACCAAGTGTGCTGAATTTTCTGCTAAAATGACTCAGCAGGATTCTTGCTGAAACTTGATAAACAGGCGCAGGACTGAGCTCAAGGTCAAGAACTACTGAGAGAGAAGTTTGGTTAAGGAGAGAATCTATATCACACCCAAGGCAGAAACTTGCCTTCACTCACTGGCATATAGGAAGTTCAAAGGGCGTTGCGTATGGACAGCAGTGGCAGAGGTAGCCCTCAGAAATCTTTTTTACCAGGTTAGGAAAACGAATTGTGAGCCATGTAAGGGTTGAGTCTTATTTTATACCTTCTCACTGTCAAATAATACAGCTTTTGGGCACGGTAAGTTAATGATGCTTACTTGATTATCAGTTAAAAGTGTTGGCCCATAAGTATTCTACATTCCGAAGACATTAGGAATATACCACACAGTAGATGCATTTCCATGCTCCACAGTCCTAAAGCTATAAAACATTAGAAACTATTTCCTAAGTGAAAAATTTCCAAAATTGCATAAAAAGCAAATAAATTATAAATATGCAAATAGCAAATTAAGATAGAAAAAGACTAACAGCAACTATCCTATCTAATACAAAGAACCTCAATCTTTCAGAATGTGTGTGACAAGCCTGAAGACAATTATCAGTCACTTGGGAGTTCTTTGAACTACCGGGCTCAAAATTGTAGGAAGGGTCTAATATGATCAAGCAATCTTTTTAAAGTATCCATTGTAGAATTAGCTATATTTGTCAAAGTGGATATTGAAATTCTATTGTAAGCAAGTTAAGCTGCATCAAAATTGAACAGACTAAGCGATGACACATATACACATAATTATAGAACATAAGAAAATGCATAGCACATAAAGCTAAGCATAACAAGTTGTTTCCATTCTTTTTGTGTGAAAAAAAAATAAGAACCCGATTTGAATTAAAACAACCTCTGGCGGTAGACTAATGTATATTATAAAAAACAAGTAAGTATAAGGCGTGGGAAAAGTTCAGACATTCCTTACGCATATTGAATCAATTAATAGCATGTACAAGGAAACCCTGATTATTTGAAGGAGTGGAGAAAAATGACTTGATTTTTTACAAGTAGTACAGACTATTATTAGTATTCCAGATAGAATGTGTTGTAGAGAGTCCATCATATGCTTTGATCTGTCTGCATCCACAGCTGGAAACTTTGAGCCAGGCTCTGGAAGCAGCACGATCTGACAGACCCCTCCATCAGGAAAGTGAGTTAGTGGTTGCAAATGTTAATCAGTGGATCAAAGCACAGAAGGGAGAAAAACGGAGCTCTTTTAAAGATCTGATTTCATTTCCTATGGACCTAAACAATTAAAACAGTCATAATTTACTTCTCAACTTACCCATATTTCTTATCTCTTACTCTTGGGCCTATTTTTTGCCTTCCTGCCTTCCTTCCTTCCTTCCTTCCTTCCTTCCTTCTTCCTTCCTTCCTTCTTCCTTCCTTCCTCCCTTCCTTCCTTCCTTCCTTCCTTCTTCCTTCCTCCCTCTCTCCCTCTCTCCTTCCCTCCCTCCCTTCCTTCCCCCCTCTTTATCTCCTGCATCCAGTTCCCACCCTCATTGGTTCCCTTCCTCCCTCTTCCCTCCCTCGGTTTCTTCCTCTGTGTTCCCTCCTTTATTCCTCCCCCTCACTCTTTCCTTACCTTCAATTCTTCCTCTCTCTCTCCATTCTCTCACTTGCTCTCTTGTATTCCATTTCAAAATTCGGATTTTTTAAGCTTAAAGAATAATCAGAGTTTAAGGTACCAGAAATATATCATACAATGCTCATGTATATACCACACAGGTACATACATGCCACACATACATAAAAATTCATTCCCCAATATTATTGAAATCACTTTACATTTTAAAGATTTATTTCATTTATTTGAAAGGCTGAGTTGCAAAGAGAGAGAGGATAGAGGTCGTCTATCCATTGGTTCTCTCTCAGATGGCTGCAACAGCCAGGACTGGCCCAGGCAGAAGCCAGGAGCCAGGAGCTTCTTCTGGGTCTCCCACATGGATGCAGGGGCTCAAGCACTGAGGCCATCTTCCACTGCTTTCCCAGGTGCATTAGCAGGAGCTGGATCACAAGTAGAGCAGCAGGCTCTTGATCTGGCTAAGCCACAGCGACGGTCCTGAAAATATTTTAAATACTGCAAACATCAGGTACCTAATGAAATTAAAGATTAGCTTCTATGATTCATGCAGCATGTAACAATGACAATGACACTAAGGCAAAGAAGCCAAAACAAGCCAATGATCATGTTTGTCTTCATTATTATGTGCCTAGACATTCTTGAATTATCAGGACTACTTGGTTTTCAGATTCTGTTTTTACCCCCATATATTGCCCTCTATAAAAAGCTATGGTGAAGACTGAAAGAGTTTCTAAGATGTGTTTGTGATTTTCTAGTTTTGAGAACAGAACTAACTCCTCTACCATAAAATGTTCTTCCTATTGTTTAAATATTTGAAAGACCAATTTTCGTAACAAGACATGTTTCATGGTGAGTGGTAAGAAATGCTCTAACAGAAATGAAGAAAATTTGCTGAGAGGGAATCTACGTTTTAAGTGTTTGAACTGATGAAGAATGAAAATATCTTTTCTCTAAAATTCCCTTGAAGCAGGGAAGACTGCCATTGCAACTGCCTCTAAGTGAATGATCTGTGATGTTAAGTTAAAATGATCATCTCTCAAGCTTGGTTAACTTTAGACATTTTAAATTTATTCTTGAAAAAATTAAGGGAATATTACTGCAATTAACTCTCATTTCCATATTTACAGACTGTATTTCAGAGACTACGTATCGCTAAGACTCTTCCTCCTACTGCTGAACCCTCCACCCCTCCTTCCCTGTTCTTTTCAGGTGTCTTCACTTTGTGTTTTCCAAGCTGTCTTACTTGAATTACTTCAATTACCTTGATAAATGTTTCACTTCTTGCAGCACCTGCCTGTCCTCTCCAAGAATCACATAGATCCTTTAACCTATAGAGTTTGAAATTTGTCATGCTGGCTTACTTAGTATATAAAAAGCAGAGACTACTGTCTCACTGCTGTGTATTACAGCACTTTGTGTAATGGAAACTACATGTAATTGTATACTTAACATGACATCCTTAATTCTAACAGTAACTCCATTGTTGCTTAAATTTTGAGATTAAAATTTGAAATTTAAATATCCATTGCTTTTGTTGTTCCTAATTCCCAAAGAGGTGAATGCAGAGCATGTAATCACACCTTTTCTCTCTGAATTTGACAACATGATCAGGTAACTCGCCTTTAACCAAACTACCCTAGTATTCCAAGGCAAATCCAATTGATTAGAAGCTCTCCTATCTAAACTCTCAGAGAATTATTTTCAACTAAATCATAATATGTCCCTGAAATAAGCAATTGTAGATATATTTTTTACATTTGTGTAGTGATTTTATTGTACCTGATTTGTCACATTGATTTCATAGTTATAATAAAATGACGAAAATCGAAATACTTTTAATACTCACTTAAATTAGCCAATTAGATGAAATAGTGCTTTTTTCTTTTTTTGCTTCTGACAATATGCATGATTGACTAATAAATATTTTGTTCTCATTTACCTAAACTCCTTCATCTGAATTTTGTTTATTATTTTTGATGGTGAGTACCTGGCTGTATTATCATCATTGTTATGTGTTTTTCTCTTCTGTGTTGTTATTTCCATGTTAGCATTTTTCCTTTTATTTATTTTCTTCTACTTTTAAGTCTGTTACTTTTATAATGATACCATTCTTTCTTTTTTAAATTTATTTTATTTTTTAATATTTTTTTTTACAGGCAGAGTGGACAGTGAGAGAGAGAGACAGAGAGAAAGGTCTTCCTTTTGCCATTGGTTCACCTTCCAATGGCTGCCGCAGCCGGCACGCTGTGGCCAGCGCACCGCGCTGATCCGAAGGCAGGAGCCAGGTGCTTATCCTGGTCTCCCATGGGGTGCAGGGCCCAAGCACTTGGGCCATCCTCCACTGCACTCCCGGGCCACAGCAGAGAGCTGGCCTGGAAGAGGGGCAACCGGGACAGAATCCGGCGCCCTGACCTGGACTGGAACATGGTGTGCCGGCGCCGCTAGGAGGAGGATTAGCCTAGTGAGCCGCGGTGCCGGCCTTAATAATTTTTTAAAATTTATTTATTTATTTGAAAGCCAGTGTTACACAGAGAGGGGAGAGACAGAGAGAGAGAGAGAGAGAGAGAGAGAGAGAGAGAAAGAAAGAAAGAAAGAGGTGTTCCATCCCTTGGTTCACTCCCCAGATGGCTACAACGGCCAGAACTGAGCCGATCCAAAGCCAGGAGCCAGGCGCATCTTCCATGTCTCCCACGTGGGTGCAGGGGCTCAAGCACTTGGGCCATCTTCTACTGCTTTCCCAGGCCATAGCAGGGAGCTGGATCAGAAGTGGAGCAGCAGGGTCTCAAACCTGCACCCATATGGGATGCCGGCGCTTCAGGCTAGGGCATTACCAGCTGCGCCCCATTGCCCGCCCCAATTATCCCATTCTTAAAACTATTCAATAAAGGAAAGCACTTTGTCAACTTCGTAGGAATTATTTGCGATACTAGTGCAATATGAGTAGAATTTTTCTAAGATTTAGCGTGGCTCATACTTATCCGGAGTTTAAAGAACTTTTGGTAAAAGCATACGTATTTTTATTTTGGAGTTAAAAGAACTGCACTGCAGGGGCCAACTTTGTGGCACAGTGAGTAAAACTACTGCCTTCAACTCCAGCAATACCATATGGATGCCAGTTTGTGTCCTGGCTGCTCTACTTTCTTCTAGCTGCCTGGGAAAAGTAGCAGAAGATGGCCCAAGTGCCTGGGTGTGCCAGATACCTGGCACGTGGGAGACTGAAAGAAGCTCCTGAATTTATCCTGGCGCAGTCCTGGCCTTCGCGGCCATCTGGGGAGTTAACCAGATGATGGAATCTCTCTCTCTCTCTCTCTCTCTGCCTTTCTGTAACTCTTTCAAGGAAATAAATCAACCTTTTTTTTTTTTTTAAAAAAAAAAGAACTGCACAGACAGACTACAACAGGAGTGAACATGAATTATGTGAAGTAAAAGGGACTCAGTTTGACCGAGTCAGATGTGTGTCAGCTGCTAGGCAAGTTGCAAGACAACGTTGTTCTGTGTACATCTCTCTGAACTTTCTCCCCAGAAGCATGTTGGTCATACCTGGGACATGAGCTGAAGACCCAACGTAATAACTGCACACTTTTCATTTAGCATTTTATGTTTCTTTCTCTCTTTATTCTTTCTTTCTCTCTCTCTCTCTCTCTCTCTCTCTCTCGTTGCTGTTCTTCACTTCTGGCATAAACCAATTACTGCAAGTAATAGTCACACAGTTTTGTTTACCATTTTATAAGTTTCTTTCTTTTTTTAATAAAGATTTATTTATTTATTTATTTGAAAGTCAGAGTTACACAGAGAGAGAACGAGAGGCAGAGAGAGAGGTCTTCTATCCGATGGTTCACTCCCCTCATGACTGCAACAGCTGGAACTGTGCTGATCTGAAGCCGGGAGCCAGGAGCTTACTCTGGGTCTCCCACGCGGGTGCAGGAGCCCAAGGACCTGGGTAATCTTCTACTGCTTTCCCAGGCCATAGCAGAGAGCTGGATTGGAAGAAGAGCAGCCGGCACTAGAACCGGGGCCCATAGGGGATGCCGGCGCTTCAGGCCAGGGCATTAACCAGCTGTGCTACAGCACCGGCCTGTTTATTTCTTTCTGAAGGAGACAAAATTCTATGTCAATATAGTTTTAAAACTTGAGAGAACACTATACATGCAGTTTTACATCATGTGACTCTTGAATATTTTCTTTGGATGAGGTCTACTTTTGAAATATTTTTGAGCAAAACAATACGTACTTACTAAGCGGAACAACTTAGATCGTCATTCAGCTACCCCAAATTTTGCCACCTTATGTTGTGCCAACCCGACCCTCAGGTCATAAAATCCTCAGAGAGATAATGTTATTCTGGGCCCTGGATGCTATCATGACAAGCATAATTTAGAATCAGAATTGATTCTATGAATATTCTCGGGAAGTTCTGAATCCATTAGGACAAATACTCCTTCACAATATGCTAGAGAATTTGCAAATATTTTGACATTTTTGTAATGGAGAAAACTGACAACCAATTATTTAGGCCAGATCATCACTTGGAAGCACTTATCAAAACTTTTATGGAGGCCCAAATACGTTTTGACATACTTGCCTGAAACAAGAGATTATGCTACCGATTTTAGGAAACGTGATTTTGTTATGAGATGAAAATCAGTCATAGAATAATGAAAAAGAAAGACATACACACACAAAGTACACTATAGGGAAACATTTGACTTGCACATTATTATATTCCCGACTTAATTATCAGGTCCTATGTAATCATGTGAGAGGAGTTCTCTTTCTTGAAGATCGTGTTTATAGAATAATTCAGCCCCAATAGTATATCAATTTCGATCTAGGCTTTATATTTTTATTGTTTGATATACTTACTAGAAACATAAGTTAGCATAAAAAGACTCTTCTATTTTTTTTCTAACAGCTAACAAAAGTATGCAGCTTTGAAATGCTTCAAGTTTTCGCTGTAGTTATGGAGACATTTGTGAGCTTATTTTGGAAAAGGTATACTTAGTAAACCGCTCAGAAAACTAAGCTGTATCTTATGGCTTTTGTAATTATTATAAAACACAGAATGATTATTTCTGTTTCTTCCAAGAAATGTTACATTACATATGAGAATATGGGAATTATAAATATTCCTATTGGCAATTGAAATTGTTTTTAATATAAAAAACATGTGCAAATCTTTGTTATTCTCAAAATACTTGTGAAAATATGCAAATGTCTTGAGTCTCAAAATATTAAGGTTGTCCATTTTCCTCCTATTTCCCAAATGCCTACTTATTTTTTCATGTATGGATAATACACTAAATCTTGGTTTGTTACCAAATTAAATTAAGATCAGAGTTAATTCTCTTTTGCTTCATATTCAGAATGCTGTTATGATATGTTTGAATTTAAGATCTTTATTTTCAAAGGTAGAGCTGAACATTTTATAGAATCCATTTAAAATTAATATTTTAAGAAAATATATTTTTATATCACAGTATTTGAATAAATGAGCATTTACTTCTGTTATTCATATATTCATAATGAAATTTTCTAAAAATTAGTTTTACTTATGCTTGCACATTAATTAATCTTAATAACTAAATTAGTTGATCTATGCAACAGTCATGCTTTGCACTGATGATTACCACCTATAATTACAAAAGAAAACAAGAACAAAACAAAGAAAAACTGGTCACATTTCATTATAATTCCAGTGGCTGAAACAGACTGTAATTCTTGTACAAATGCTTTAAGGAACTTTTTCAACAGAACTGGTAGGAAAGCCATCACCAAACACATAGTCATTAAGGGATGCTTGGTTAATTTATCCCAAATTTAATTAAGCATGCAAAAATTACATTTTACAAACAAAAGTCACTAAACCAAATTTTTATTTTGTCATCTGCCTGACTGTTCAGTGTGTGTGAAATCCCATTGAATTGATAGAAATGACATAACATGGCTTATACGTGCTCTAAGACTACAATGAGTGTTAATTTTAACTTTAATTTTATGGAATAATTCCTTCAATTTTCACACTGTTTAGGAATTTTCACTCAGGTTTGTGTTGCGGTACAATGAGTTAAGATGCTGGCTGCAATGCTGGCATCCCATATGAGTGATGGTTCTAGTCCCAACTGTTTTATTTCTAACCCAACTCCCTGCTTAGGCTCCTTGGAAATCAGCAGAGGGTGGTTGAAGTATATGGGCACCTGCTTCCTAAGTGGGAGACCCCACTGGATTTCCTGACTTCTGGCTTTAGCCTGGCCCATCCCTGGCTGTTGTGACCTTTGGGGGAGTGAGCAGGAAAATAGAAGATTCTCTCTCTCTCTCTCTCTCAGTGTATTTGTGTGTGTGTGTGGGTGTGTCTTTCTCACTCTCTGTAACTCAGCCTTTCAAATAAATAAAATTTTCAAAAAAAGGATTCTCACATTCACTATCTATTCCATTCTTAAAATCTTCTTGTGAGGTAAATAAACCTTGTCATTATAGAATTATTGAAGAAGATAATGAGACTTAAAGAAGATGAGTTGAACTGAGGTACATGGGTATAGCTAGCTAGTAAATGAGGAGCCATTATATGAACTTGAACTTCCAAGAAACAGTGATAGATGAGTAAAATGGGACTGTAGATATGAATTGAAAGCAACTTTATGATCGTGAAACTCAGAGGAGACTAGTAAATAAAATCAACTGGACCAATGTGAAGAGAATGAAGAGAACAGTGAAATTTGAAGATTATAAAAATAACACACAGTGGCCAGGAAGGAAGGGTCCCTGACCTAGACAAAAGCTGTTTGATGGTATTCACATATAGATATGTGTGTGTGTGTGTGCGTTTTTCTATTATCTACCTATTAACCTTCCATGTCACAAATCCTTCATCAAAGCTGCTGATAAATCGTTAGATCCATTAGTTTGACCATTTCTTCAGTTCCACAGACTATCACCTATTTAACTTACTAACAAGAAATGAGCAAAATGGTGTAAAACACAGGACCAGAGGGAGAAGGGGTTGATGTTGTAGTCTTGGAAATTGAAAACAAGATAAACAGAAAGTGAATAATAGAGGAGAATGGATGTTAATTTTACAAATAGACCCATAAATTCCATTCAGTGTGAAGCAAATTGAAAAAAAATGTGGTACTTTTAATGCCTTAACCAGCTGTGAATTGAAGGACATGCAATACACATGGAATTTATTTTTTATATTTTTTCAGCATATGCAAGGACTTAGTTCCCCATCATCACTCATGGCAGTTGTTCAGCTAATTTTTGGCAAGATGTAGAAACAATGTCTCCATAGTCACCAAGTAGCTCGATTCATTTATATAATGAACACCATTTAGCATTCAAAACCAAAAACACATAGCAAATCCTTTGCAAAAATACAAACTGTGCACGATGAAGTGGGAAGCCACTAAATTACTATGCATCAAATTTTCCATTTTATTGCTTATGTGAACTAAATTGAATAATTCCAGATGTTGTTAAGACCTCAAATAGATAGGAGATAATCTTCCTCCCTATGACTGCCCTGGTCAAATAGTTCCTTCTTTTCCAATACTAGTACTATTTACTGTTATAAAATAAAGAAAAGGCTGCTTGGTTGTAACCCTCAAGATCACCTGAAATCCCACATCCTACACCACTGATTTTTTATCTTCTATATCTTTCTAGTAATTGTTAGTTAAATGCTCATATTCAAGGAGACAGAATATGAGGCCTCCATTTTAAAATGCTTTAGTAAAATATTTCAGGCATGAGTAATCTCAGTGTTTGACTCATTTTCCTAAACTTCTATGTATATAACTAGAGATGGAATAATTATATCTGCTCACCTGTTTTGGGGATTGGAGTAGTCAATATACGTGGTCTCTGGAAGCCTCAATTAAAAGCATCAGTACTTTAATTGATGTAGGTAGATGACCTCAATAAAAGACCATGGTTCTCTAACTCAAATATTTTTTGAGGCGTAGCTTGGGAATTTGTTTGTGTTTTTTTTTTAATTTTCTTGTCAATTTTTAGATTTTTCTTTGCTACACTGGAATAAGAAAAATGAATAGTAATTTTTAAAACACACATATCCAAACTGTTTATTAGTAGTGACATAAATTTTAAAACTTCATTTTCAACTTCATTATATTGACACAGAAACTGTTTCTCAAAAAAACATAAACTAACTGAAAATGATAATCATCACTTTTAATTATTTTTAGTAATGCTTGCATTTTAGATTTTAAACATATTAAAATCACTTATTCTTAATTTAAAGATTCCATGTGTCTTATTAAATATTGAATGCACCATTTACATTTTATTGTTTAAAGATTTAAGATTTATTTATTTATTTGAAAGGCAGAGTAATTGAGTGAAGGAGGGCCAGGGCAAGGAGGGGAGAGAGATCTTTCATCTGCTCATTCAGCAAACTGGGTCTCCCACATTGGTGGCAGAGCCCCAAGTATTTGAAACTTCGCCTTTTGTTTCCCAGGCACATTAGCAGAGCAGCAGAGACATGAACTGGCATTCAAATATGGGATCCGGGCTTAACTTACTGTGTCACAATGCCCACCCCTACATATATTGCAATGATTGTTCATCAAAGTAAGTGACTAGTATTGAAAAACTGAATTTCAGAAATTATAGCACAGTCCCATACACACTTCCATCTATAAAATGTAATTCAAAATGTTGGTGGAAAATGGTATTAAATGTTTGTTTTGCTGTGAAAGATTTGAAATATATAGTTTTTCATAATACAATTTTCAATAAACTTCTTGAAGACAGCTCCAGTATGTGGATTTCAAAGCTCTCAGCAGCAAAATAAACTTATCTTTAAATTCCATTTTCCACAAAAAAACTTTCAGTACTGTATACATATGCTAATAGAATAGATGAAATAAACTATATAAACTTGAGTGATGTTCATGGCTATCTCAGGGTGAAGGTACTATCATTTAATATCTAAACTCTGATTTTTTTTTCAGTCATGACAGCTGTATAACATGGCTATGATGATATCCTTGAAAGAGGCAAATATCAATTTATATATATTTAACATGCTTAAATAACTTATGCAATGACATAGAATCTGACGTGGTGAATTTTTACTCTTCTGAAGATGGCAAAAAGTTCACAAATAAAAAAAATAATGAACAAAAGGACTAGCAAAGAAGTTTTGGAGAAACAAATAAGATGACCACCTAATTCATCATTCAAAATAAAGTAATTTGAGAATGTAGGGGAAGATATTAATACTTATAGAGACCCATGTGTAAATTGGGACTCTTAGAGAAAAAGCATGATGCATTCTAACTCTAGTCATAATGGAACCTAAACAAGATAAGCCTGGTTCAAAGGTACAGAAGACCAAAAGAACTCATTTTGATTTAATTTGGTTCTAATCAATTAAATATTGAAGTCATCATTCTTAAAAAAAGAGATGCATTCATTGAGAATTTATCATTGAGTGAACATTTCCCTGGCTTTGAAGTTTTCACAGTGTTTAAGAAAAGCTTGTTTCCTAACTTACTATTGAGAATTTTCATTCAAATGGGAGAAATAGAAAAATGAATAAAACAATGATAAACAGGGTTATCTACCATGAAAGACCACACATATGTGCACCACACATATCTCTCTTTAAAGGGGAGGTACCTAAGCCTTTTGTGTCCTGGTCAGTCAGTCATTAGTTCCTATCTGAGGAAGGGAGTATGTTGCAGAGAACATCATCAAGAATGAGGAGGGTCCTGTTTGGACAAGAACAGTTCTCACAAAGATGATGACTGTGATTTCTTTTTCTTTTTCTTTTTTTTTTTTTTTTTTTTTTTTTACAGGCAGAGTGGACAGTGAGAGAGAGAGACAGAGAGAAAGGTCTTCCTTTTGCTGTTGGTTCACCCTCCAATGGCCGCCGTGGCCGGCGCACCGTTCTGATCCGAAGGCACCGTGCTGATCCGATTGAGGGGGCAGGTACTTATCCTGGTCTCCCATGGGGTGCAGGGCCCAAGGACTTGGGCCATCCTCCACTGCCTTCCCTGGCCACAGCAGAGAGCTGGCCTGGAAGAGGGGCAACCGGGACAGAATCCGGCACTGCGACCGGGACTAGAACCCGGAGTGCCGGCGCTGCAAGGCGGAGGATTAGCCTAGTGAGCCGCGGCGCTGGCCGTGACTGTGATTTCTTAATAAAACTGTATTGAAAATTGAGAAAGACTCTCTCTCTCAGTCCTCACTCTTGGTTGAAAAATGTTGATAAAAATTGAATGGCAGTAGAAAAATATTCATAGTCCAGAATATTCTTGTGTTAGTATGAAGTTATTGTTGATTGAAATACCCTAAACAGATTGTAAAGCATCCAGGCAGGCCACTGCCAGCACCCCTAAATTCCCAGTGTCTTGCAAAATCAAAATGGTTAAATAGATTATGAATTATCTTAAAAATAAATTCAGAATTCAGAATAAGAAAATAGACTCACAAAAGAAATAATGTTATCAATGAAGAACAGTACAATTTAAAATAATTGAACTGGAAGGAAATGTCTCAGGAGGAATGAATAAATGCAGAAAGAGTATAGAGTGTGTTTTAGACAAAACATAAGTAGATCATTATGTTAGTAACCTTGGTCTCAAGATTGTATCATTATAAGTTTAGTGCCTAAATAGTGGTAATGTACAAAATCAGGCAGTGATTTGCAAACTGTATACCATGCAAATTTATACGATTAGATGCAAATCTTTATATTTATATTTACATTCACATTTATAGAATATAATAACATACATAGGTAACAACATAAGCCCACTAGGTTAGATTTGAATATGAAAGTCCATTGAGTTCATACCTGCTTGATGATTCTTGACTGGCTACTGATAAACAGGACCTCAAATGTTTCTGGATTTTTCACTCTTTAGAAAATGCATTCAATGTCTTCCCGTTTTTGACACTAACATTACATCAGCCTACCTCTGAAAGCATTGTGTTGAAATGACTGTCTTCATATATTTCTCATTGGTGAAACTGTCACTTGAGGGTCAAATTAGAGCTCATTCAACCACAGCCATAGCAGCAGCAGTAATCAGCCTCAGGTTATTTTTTCCACTGGAGAATTTTTAGAGCAGCCAATTGTAGTTCATTTCATACTTTCATGAAGCATTACCGCCAATTGGCTGCAATGTGCAATAAGTCCAAGTTTGTATTTACAATTTTATAATTTTATGACTTCTGATTTTTAGAATCTGTTTTCATTCCTGACCAAAGGTTTTATTTGTTACAAAAATATTCATCCTTTTTAATGTTTTTATATAAAAATTCATTTATCTACTCATAACACATTTTAGCTATTGTTTCTTCCTTAATCTCTAGTAAAAGTCCCTTTTGAAATTAATCATCAGAAAACTAATGCAAAGATTCCACATGTCAATGGAATAAACCCACTCTCTTTTCTTCATTCTATAACAGGAGGAGCTAAGAGAATATGACAACTTCTGAACATAATTTGAAATAAATCAGAAGAGATACATTTTTCAAATACATTTCAGGCACATTTCATATACATTTTTAGATTTCAAATACATTTTTTATTTGCAAACTGATGCATGATTTTATATATTACTACTGTGTAGGCACAGCTTCTGCTACTTTCCCAAGCATGTAAGCAAGGAGCCGAATCGGAAGCTGAGCAGCTGGGACTTGAACCTTTACCCATATGGGATACCAGTGATGCAGTCAGCAGCTTAACCTGCTGCACCACAGCACTGGTCCCCCTAAATTATTAATATACCAAGATAAATAGTAACATTTTAGCTCAATGGATTGAAGGTGTAATTTTTAAAATTTACATATGCTGAATAATTTTCTGACAATAGCATTGAATTTGGTGAATTGATCACAGATTTGGAGCTCTAAATGACAGTTCATAACTTATGGTTCATTTATCTGTAAATATTTGGGGGACTAAAATATCTTCCTTGGATGAGAAATGACTTAAAACTAAATTATAAATGTGTGGAGCCTCCATTGCTCTTTGATTCTGGCATGACATCCCTCCTTATCCAGCAGAGATTTTGTGGCTGACCACATCAGTGCTTACCTGGCATCCTACTACATACTCTTCACCAAATCTCCAGCTCAGTCTCAAGGTTTGTTCTTCAGGAAATGAAGTGCATGATGATGCAGCAGATGACAGCTTAAGTGCCAGAGTTCTACCACTCACTGAATGGAGTCCCCGGCTTCTGCCTGGTCCAGACCTACCCCTTGCAGGTATTTGAGGGTAAACCAGCAGATGGAAGCTCTCTCTCTCTGACACTCTGCCTTTCAAATCAATCAATCTCTCTCTTTTTTTTTTAAGATTTGTTTATTTATTTGAAAGAGTTCCACAGAGAGATGAGAGACATTGCGGGCGAGAGGGGTCTTCCCCAATTGGCCGCAGCAGCTGGAGCTGCGCCTATCTGAAGCCAAGAGCCAGAAGCTTCCTCCAGGTCTCCCACATGGGTGCAGGGGCCCACGGATCTGGGCCATCTTCTGTTTTTGCATTCCATAGCAGAGAGTTGGATTGGAAGTGGAGTGGCTGGGATCGAACCAGTGTCCGTATGGGACGCAGGTACTGCAGGTGGTGATTTTACCTACTACGCCACAGTGCCAGTCCCCAAATCAATCAATCTTAGAAAAAAATAATTTCTTTCAGCCTGACAGAATGTATGTGGATTTTCTCCCTAGTGTGTGGAGGAGGTTCTAATCACAGATATAGGAGAAACATGGAGAGAGGAATTTATTGCTATATTGCATCACAGCTGGTGTTGTGCTTTCTCAACTCTTCCACTTTCCTTAAATTTTTCTCAAATTATAGCACTGTGTGATTAACTTACATCAAGTTATATAACAGAAGATAAACTTTATCTCTTTTCCTTCATTTTTAATTTGCATTTAATTCTCTACAGTAAGAAAAATTGTCTGTAGGAACTTTTTGGTATTTTTTTTTTTTTTTTTTTTTTTATTGGACAGGTAGAGTTACAGACAGTGAGAGAGAGAGACAGAGGGAAAGGTCTTCCATCCATTGTTTCACTCCCCAAATGGCCGCTACGGCTGGTGCCATGCCAATCCAAAGCCAGGAGCCAAGTGCTTCTTCCTGGTCTCCCATGAGGGTGCAGGGGCCCAAGGACTTGAGCCATCCTCCACTGCCCTCCCAGGCCACAGCAGAGAGCTGGACTGGAAGAGGAGCAACCAGGAGTAGAACCTGGGCCAGGTGGGATGCCTGCAGCGCATGCAGAGGATTAACCAAGTGAGCCACAGCGCTGGCCCCTTTGGTAGTCTTTGGATAGATTTCAGTTAATTAAAAAGAAAACTTCTATCTTGGTAGCTCATATTTGATTTAATTTCACAGGTAATATTTTATTATGAAACATAGTAATGTGTAGTAGGTAGAGATATTCTATGTTACTTCATTTTTCTTACTATTTATTTATCTATTCAAAACAGAGGGGGAGAGGAGAGGAGAGAGGAGGGGAGGGGAGGGGAGGGGAGGGGAGAGGAGAGGAGAGGAGAGGAGAGGAGAGGAGAGGAGAGGAGAGGAGAGGAGAGGAGAGGAGAGGAGAGGGGAGGGAATATGAATCTTCTCTCTACTGGCCCTGTCTCTAAGGGCCTGTAACAACAAAGTGTGGGACAGGCAAAGGCCTGAAGCCTGGAACTCCATCCTAGTTTTCCACATGGGTATCAGGACCCAAGTACTTTCTTCATATTTCTCTACCTTCCCAGGTACATTAGCAGGAAGCTGGTTTGAAAGTAAGCAGCAGGGACTTAAACAGTGCTGCAATTTGGGATGACAGTATTGCAAGTGGTGGCTTAACATGCTGTACTCCGATCTCAGCCTTCTGTTACTGCATTTTGATCTATTTGTTAATCTCATAACTATATTAGAAACATATTTTTGTTTTTTTTTCTGGTAGAAAGTATTCCTTATATTAATCCATTGCTTACTTTTGTGATTCATAAGTGTGAGATGTTTATAGATACTATCTTTTTTATTTGTTATAAGATGATCTTGCTTAACATAATTACAAATCCTTGTTATTTGACTTGAAAAACTCAAGATTTTCTTTGATTTTTTTAACAGTAAAATTATATAGCTATAATTTATACAACAGCAATTTTCTTTTAAACTTACTGAGTTGTTTCTGCAACTTAAAAATATTTGTGTATTGATTTACAAGGCAGAAGGACACTTGGAAAAAGCAGCACACACACACACACACACACACAGAAGGAAAGAGACTAGAAAGAGAGCAGAAGAAGACACAGGAGAAAATCAAATAGTTGGTTCATTCCATAAATGCCCACAATATCTAGGCTAAGTCTGGGAGCCAGGAACTCAATCCAGGTCTCCCCACTTGGGTGGCGGGAACACGACTATTTGAACTACCACTGTTGCCTCTCAGGATCTGCATCAACAGTACCTTAGAATCAAGAGCCAGAGTTGAGAATCTAACCCAGCTACTCCCACTTGAGATAAGGGCATTCTAACTGGCATTGTAACCATTAAACTCTGCTGTGCTGATATTGAAAGATAACTGATAAAGGTAACCATTTTCTAGGAAGTATAAAATGTCATCCTTCATAAGACAATAGTGAGAAAATATTCCATATAAATAAATATAGTCACAATCGAGAGGCCATGTTTCCTTAAAAGAAATAGCGCAGGAGCTGACACTGTGGCATAGCAGGTAAAGCCACTTCCTGCAGTGCTGGCATCCCATATGGGCTCCAGTTTGAGTCCCAGCTGCTCCACTTCTGATCCAGCTCTCTGCTGTATGGCCTGGGAAAGCAGTAGAAGATGGCCTAAGTCCTTGGGCCCCTGTACCCACGTGGGAGACCCAGAGGAAGCTCCTGGCTCCTGGCATCAGTGCAGCCCAGCTCCGGCCTTTGTGGCCAACTGGGGAGTGGACCAGCAGGTGGAAGACCTCTCTCTCTCTCTGCCACTCATTCTCTCTCTGTGTAACTCTGGCTTACAAATAAATAAAATAAATCTTTTTTAAAAAAGAAATAGCACAACACAAATGTTCTCATTGTCATTGTCATCATTCTAATCACAAAAAGTTTTCTACATTTTTGTCTACGTATCTTGTTCCATGTGCTAAAACTTTACGTTTGCTTGTTGCTTTGAAATTGCTAATATTGTCTAAGAACAGGGTAGATGTACAACATTCCCAGAAAATGAGAAATTGAAATACACAAATAAGCTAATAAAAAGCAAACTTTAAAAATGTGATATTTGTATCCTCAGATTTAGGATATTCCCTATTGCAAGATGCATAGGAGATCCCATATGTGACAGTTGTTAAATACTATAGACTAGAAAATATATTTGTTAATGAATGCATTAATCAAAATATAATTGCAATCTATGCTGTGTAAAATACAAATGTTTCGGTGACTGTGATATTGAACAATTAACCTTTAACTATTATAAGGGCCTTTTAAGTTAAAATTTTCTTTGAAATAAATATACGTACGTAGGAAGTATATTCCACTATCTCCTTCAGATATGCTGCAAATATGACACCACAAAGGCATCACCCACCAATTCAAACCCTAGATGCTGGCAGTAGATGAATGCCCTCTGACTTCCTGTAACGTCTGTGTTTTTTTATGTTGGCAAAATCATCGTGTAGTAATCTATAACAAATTCAGGCAGTTTTGTTTGGTTGTTTTAAACCCATTTTCTTCCAAACTCCTATAAAAATAGAGACTATAAATTGGTTAGCATGGATTGCCCATGGCAGCACATTTTTTAAATGAAAATTTTCATTGTCAATGGATTTTATGCAGAGCCTTTAGAGATTGTTCAAATCGCCAGCAGTCAATTTAACCATGTTAATCTTTATACCTGAGGGCCTAATTCTTAGAAAAGCTTTTGGCATGTTTTCAGACTACTCATAATAATTATATGGATGAACCGTGGATTCTAGTTGTCTGTATTATAATCACCTCATTTTATGTTTTGGAAAATGGAAAGAAAAGTCACTTTCCCCCAATTACACACCATGTACCCACACACAAATGGCCATCATCTTTTGGAAGAAGGTTCTGAACATCCATCTGACGTGAATAAATATTTCTTTGTAAAGATAATATTAAAAATGGTTTGTGTATACATTTGAACTGAGCTAGCACAGCTATAAACGTGTGGTCTATTTGACCAGTTTATACAATTGTTTACAGTTTTATAAGACATACATAGTTACCATAGCAACAACTCAGAATAAGCATGGTAGAAAACTTATTCTACTCCAGGAAAAAAGCCACTTCAACAAAATGTGTGGCACACATTATAGGTTGAAGCTGTTTTTATCTTATTTTGGGGGGGGGTGGATATTCTCCTACAAATCATACTTGTTCTCTTACAATTTATCACCCTGAGAAGAAAAATGCAGTACAATGTTCAAATAGTCTAACCAAAAAGTCTACACCTAAGCTATTCAACAAAAATGACTCCTCAGATTGCTATTCAGGAAGTAGATGGTTATACTCTATAATGCTTGTTTTGTCTTATGAGCCCTTATTTTTTTTTTTTATTTTAAAGATGTATTCTTGTTATCTGAATTACAGAGAGAGAGGGACAGACTCATTCACACACACAGATACACACACACACATACATGGTGGTGGGTGGGAGGAAAGATTGTCCATATTCTGGTTTCCTGAAATGGCTAGCACTGGGGCCAAGCTGAATCCAGGAGCCAGGAGCTTCTTCCAGGTATCCCATGTGTGTAGCAGGGGCCCAATTCCTTAGTCCATATTCTCCTGATTTCCTAGGCCATTAGCAGGGAGCTAGATCGGAAGTGGAGAGGCCAGGATATGAACTGGTACCTATATGGAATGTTGGAATCTCAAGCAAGGGCTTTACCAGCTATGCTGTAACACTGGCCTCATGAATTTCTAATTCTTACAAGACTTTAAGTTTTCCTCTTCTTTGAATCCATGATCATATTTTACATATGTATGATCATATCTTAAGAGATATAAAAATGGGCTCTTTATTTAATTATTTTTATAAAGATTTATTTTATTTATTTGAAAAACAGAGTTACAGAGAGAGAGACAGAGACAGAGAAAGGTCTTCCTCCCACTGGTACACACCCAAAATGGCCATAATAGCTGGAGCTGAGCTGATCTGAAGCCTGGATCCAGGAGCTTCCTGGATCTTCTATGTGGGTGCAGGGGCTCAAGGACTTGGGCCATTATCTACTGCTTTCTCAGGCAAATTAAAAGAGAGCTGGATTGGAAGTGGAATAGCTGAGACTTGAACCAGGGCTTATATGGGATGTCTAAGCTGCAGGCTGGGGCTTTAAACTGCTGTGCCACACGCTGACCCCCTATTTCATTCTTTCAATTCATGAAACGTGATCAAGTGTCTGTTTTGACCTAAACAATATTCATAGCATGAGAAATTCAGAGAAAAACAAACCACATGTGTACTATTAGAAAGATTAGGATATGCTGTACCACTTTTGTTCTGTTTTATTCTATAAAGTGGATGGATACTTCAGTTTGGAGTTGTTTCTTATTTATACATAATTAAAATTATTAATTATTTTATGTGCACATAAATATGAATATACTTACATCTCTATGTATTTAGAGTGCAGATGTATTTAAGAGTGTATATCTGGTTTGTTTGATAACTCATGATGAATCAAATTTGAAGAGTCTAGAACAAGTATAAATATTTTTGTAAAAAGATATTTAGTTAGAGTTAATTTATATTAAAATAACAAAATTTTACTTAATATCTAAATTATATGAGGCATAGAGAAAAGAAATAAAAAACAATCTCTGAATATAAGAATTTGATAAGAAAGTGAGAAAAACAAGACAACATTATGCCCATAGATAACTGAAATAGTGTGTGTTGAGAACTATATGAGTAGGTTGGTGTATAAGTGCTAATGACTGGAAAGAAATAAAATTATTTTTCTTCTTAAGTTGTTATGGTGGAAGGCAACAACCTAAATATGGCATTTGTTCTGGGACTATCTTGAGATAGTCAGGTACTCTGCCTAACACTGGAATCAATTGGTGAACTTACAAAGACCTTTCTCCAAATAATGAAATCGTAGAATAAATTCTGCAGCCCATGAATAGATGGTTTTAAAGTCTTCAGTTAACTCCACCAGGCAGCTCCCACTTAGAACCACTGAGGTAGAAAGAGAAAGTTAACATGTTCTAGGAAAAAAAATATCCAATGAAGAACAGAGAGAAGAGAAATGTAACACACTGTACCAGAAAGGATATGGTGAAACATTAAAGTATTCTAAAAAGGATTAATATTGTAACTGAATATATGGAACAATAATAATTCTACCCAAAGAACATAAACTTCAAGGGAAGTTGGCAAATAACAAGGGGCAGAAAGAGGAGGAGGAGAAGGGGAAAGTAAAAATCATATTTCACATCATTTCCAACATTTTGGTTACTATTTTACATATTTGTATGAGTTGCATCCTAGTGAAATGCAATTTTGATTCAACCTTTTGGATTTATCTGTTTATTTTTAAAGATGTATTTAGTTTTTGAAAGATTGAGTTACAGAGAGGCAGAGACAGAGAATGAGAGAGAGAAAGAGGTCTTCCATCCCCTGGTTCATTCCCCAAATGACTGCAACAGCCCAAACTGGGCCAATCCAAAGCCAGGAGCCAGGTACTTCTTTATAGTCTCCGAGACCAGTGCAGGAGCCCAAGGACTTGGGCCACTTCTACTGCTTTCCCAGGCCATAGAAGAGAGCTGGATCGAAAGTGGAGCAGCCAGGACTTGAACTGGCACCCATAAAGGATGCTGGCACTGCAGGTGGTAACTTTACCCTCTATGCCACAGTGCCTGCCCCAACCTTTTGGATTTACACATTACTATGCTATTTAATAGTCTTTTTTATCTTCATATCATCATATCCTATGATTATTTACAGCTCATTTATAAGAAATTTCAGGAACATAAAAGCCAAATATTTCTCAAAGGAAAATGAATTTTTACAGTTTTGCCTTAGAAATCTAACTAAATTTTGCAGTTTAACAGTTTTTTAATATCTTCATTGGACAATTTGTGTTAAATTCATAGCTTGATTTTTCTTAAGAGTTTTCTCTTCCTAAAGAGACTCCAAGTAGTTATGCAGCCAGGCTCTCCTGGAGAGAGAGGGGCCAGTGATTTCTCCCGTTTCAGAGCCTTTTTGTGATGCTACGTTCTGGTCAAGTGTTACTTAATGATTAGTTTAACTAATATATAGCCTACTTCCAGCTGAATATTTGTTGTTATTGTGTGTTGTTTTATTTTATTTTCAATGGGTGTAAAATATTCAGTGTGATAAATGTCATTCAGCTTTGATATTAAAGTGTATACCCAACGCAAGTTCATGAAACATTCAAATCAAATGGTTTCTAAAATGTCATGAAGTTAACCTGACTTTCAGGTATAACAAAACACTCTGGACTGAAATAAATTCATGTGTATTCATTTGCTTAAGAACTTCAAATTCTTCATATCTCACTTATAGTGCAGTTTTGTTTTTTCTTGTAAATATATTTCAACCACTATTGTGTTTAGGCTTTGTTAGCAAAGTTGGTTTTGAGTAACAAGACACTGCATGATCAAAACAAAACACTCATGAGACAAAATTGTCGCTCCCCCTCTTCGTGGAGGAACGACACAGGACCCTGCGCTGTTCTTTCGTCTGCTCGGCCCTCCCCGGGTTTGCTGCTGGTTCTTCCCGGGTTGGCTACTATCCCTTCCACCTCCGTGGAAGGGCAGTTCCCCCTGGCCACATTCCCCACTTCCGCAGGGGAGCGGCACACCGCCGGCCGGCTTTCTCGGGGGCTGCACAGGTGTTCCCCTTAGATGTTCCCCATAGATGTTCCTAGTGCATGCCGTCTCTCTCCTCCTTTATAGTCCTCCTCCGCCAATCCTAACTCGGCTGCCCACACGCCGAGTACGCTGCTCTCCAATCAGGAGCAAGTCCTACAGTTTATTGGTTGAACTGGAGGCAGCTGTGCGGAAGCTGTTTACTTCTCTCCCAGCGCCATATTGTGGGAGAGCAGATGCATAGAATAAGTCTTAATTCCAGTAACTCAGTCTAGTCCGGTTTGCTCCCCACAAAAATAATATTTGAACACTATATTTATCAGAATAGTAGTCACTTGAATTTGGTCATTATAAGTGGTTTTATTACAGCTATATGAATGTATACTTGTATGTATATATAATATACAGCAAAATAGACTTTAAAACTACCTTTAAAATACACAACACTTGTTCTTCAATGCATATTTTGACTGTGCTCAATTCAATTGTTAACTTTAGATAAGACTGTGTCCTTAATTTGTGTGTGAAAAACCATGAGAGCAGATTGAGTTTATAGCATAGTTAAATCCAAAGAATATGACAATGTGAACATTATAAGTCAAAGATCAATTTCTTAGATATATGAAAATTTAGCTTGAAAGTCTTTCCTTTCTTGAGTTTTTCTGCCAATAATAGATAATTATTTGAATATAACATTTTCAAAGAATACACAATTTGACCAGTTAATTGATTTTTAGGATCTTTTAATTTCACCATTAACCTTACTCTTTCAAAGCATGCCTTCACATTGTATAAATTTCAACAGCACATAAAATGGCAGTACGTAGCTTATTTTAAAGACAATTTTTTTAGTGTAGCAGTGTTAAATCTTCATTGATCCAGAATCCAACCCACATGGTATCACTTTGAATCCAATTTAGACAAGTTTGACTAATCTCACCCTGCCTAAAAAAACTATAAATATTAAGCTGTAAAGCTCTTTGTGATGTTTCTGTCTCCTCTTCAACTTCTGGCTTCCCTTCAGTTAATTTGCAACAGCTTCTACATCTGGAAGGTGACTTGATCCATGATCCACCAAATAATTCCCAATTCTTCAAACTCCTACAATAACTTTGACTGTTAATGATCAGGATTTGTGTTTACCTTTACATTTCTCCCAAATATCGTTTTTTTAATCATCTATTTTTACAGTTTCCTGATTAATTTTTGGTATAAAATTTTATGTTCTTCACTTTACAGATACTGGAATATCAATAGAGGAGCTGAGTGGAGTTGCAGTGCTCAGAAGAACAAGACAGAGAGAATGACTTTTGCCCCCTAGGTAAAATGTTGAGTAATTTTATCTCAGTTCTGCATATGGCAAAAATAAGTAACTGGATACCGGAGAAATTGAGAATGGCTGCAAGAATAAAAAAAAAAAGCCACTGGGCTCATGTTTTTTGGTAGAATGCATTCTTCTTAAGACTGGACTATTGGTAATAACATTTTGTAAAAATTAAAGTATTACAGGTCAATTTCCCTATCCCTTTTTTTGAAAGTAACATTAATTTATGGTGTTGGCTCATGGGAGAATTTCATTTTTGACATCACTATCATTATCATAATAAATAAAACTGGTTTCTGCAAACTGTGTACTATACAATTTAGCCAAAGCAAGTTGTTACTAAATTTACATAATTAAATATGTAATTTATATACACATATGCAATGCATATATGATGTTTATTTTTATACATGATAAATATAATGTATATATAAAAGACGTGTATATAAATATGAGTGTAATTCCCTTATATTTATGAAAGTTCAATTGTGTCATTTTTACATCCCTTCTTAAGTTGATGAAATGACAGTTCAAACAGATGAGTATTTTTAATTTTTTTTGTCTAAAATCCTGATACATTAATAGGCACAAATGTCTTAGTAAATGAAAGTTAACTGTGAAATGTATTGCTGATTTTGATAGACATTTTTCATCATTTAATTTATTAGGGACAATTTACTAGTTTTTGGGAGAATAATCTATCAAATATAGCATGTTAATATTGCTACTTTCTCTGGTAATTCTGGTAAAAAATACAGAATGGTACAGATTTTGCTTAGTGGTGAGTGCATAATTTAGTAGTAAGACTTTTAATCTTCTTGGTTTCCTTTGTGCTATGACTCTAGATTTTGGGAGAAAGCCTCCCTTGATCTATTTCTAGCAATGAAGGCATCTAGATCAGTAGCCCTTGAGGAACACCCACATTTTTCAGATCATCAAAAGCCATGCATCAGTGTGGTGAATGCATCCCCTCCTGAAGAACAAAGGGACAGCTCAACAGAGAGCACCTGATTGTAGCAGATCAGAAGGACGGCGTTTGACCCTGTTTGAAAAAAGAGAACAGGAAAAGAAAGAGAAAAGTTGAATAAATAAAAATATCACCATCAAACTGCAAACTGTTATCGATTGATGGATGCATTCACCAGGTATTTGTTTTTGTATGTGTTGCAATGTTTGACACATCTTGAAAGAAACATAAAATATCCAAAGTTCCTCTCTAAGCTATGTATTTTTGTGACTGCCACAAGGTTTCACTTGTGTCACTAAATTTACTGAAAGTATTGAAGGAAAGAAAACTCAAGGGAGCCACAGATGTTTGTAGTTTTCAATTTGCAGAATTGAATACTGGCGAACAGTTATTTAATGCACACATGAATTTAGATGATTATTTTCAGATATGCTTTCAATCAATAATGCCTCCAGTTAGATGCATAATGTTTTTCCTATCACCTGTTTTGGGTTAGGTCAAGAAGTTATACTTTATATTTCTATTGTTGATCTTCACAGTAAAAGATTTTCTCACACAATTTTCTCTCCGTTTTCATATCTGCTCTCTCATTAGTCCCGTGCTGTCAACCGCAGTTAATATCATTGCTTTGGGGGAATTATCCTAATTATCTAGTACATAGAACATATTGAATAGGTTAGCATTTCAGGTGCACAGTTATCATAGAGATTAGTATGTATGAAGGCAGTTAACAATTGCAATTAAAAAGTTAAAAATTGATCCTTAAAAATATTGATCTTTTAATGGATGCTATTTGAGAGACTTTAAAAGATTAAGTGCAAGTATTTTGTAGTATGGTATAGAAGCTGCTTCTATACACAAAATGAAACTATTAGAAAAACACACAAAAACTTTACAATCAAATGGAGCTAAATGCCTGAGACTGATTTTTCATTGAGAACTATTCAATATTAATTGAGTTAGCAAAATGATTGCTTTTCAACATATATAGAAATCGATTGGGGAATTCAGTTTACTAACTGATAGAAACTAGTTTAGACTTGCATATTCAAGTTGATGGTTATTTCAGTGATTTTATTTGAATTCACTGGAAACAATGGATTTGAATGAGAAGAACCAACAGTCTAATGACCTTTCTTATAATCAGAGAATAGGATTTCCAAATGTCTAGTCAGGGATAAAATCAATTCCTTTAGCATACTTTTATTTTAATAAATTTTATTACAGAAAAAGCAACACTTAAAGTTAGGTAAACTTCAAATTTTTTTAAATTATAATTTTAAACTGTGACTTCATGAACCAAAAATAGTTTTAGCACTAAATTTGTGGCATCAGTGAAATAACATACAGGAACACTGAGGATGGAAATCTGAGACCTTGAGAACAGAGAAATATAACTAAAGAGCATGTGTTTGACAAAAATCCATAGGAACTGGGGGTTTCAAGTTTCACTCAATTCCATTATATTCAACTCAACAAATCTTTATGAAACACTATACTGTGGAAGATGCAAAGGCAGCCGTCAGAATCCACGTTTTTGAAATTTACCCCTGGAGGATGATATTTGAAGGGGGAAGTACTAGGAAATAACAGCTCATCATTTCCCTGTCCACTGGGACTAAGGGACTCAGAGGTACTTTTTCTGTGTCCTCTGCAGTACTAAAATATTAAGAAGTCTGCATTGCTTCATTACATTTTGAATCAGAATAAGTGTTTTGAGTGGATGGGGTAGGAAACTCCCTAGCTACCATTCCAACTTTGGTAGTGAGCACAGCAACAAGTAGTCAGGAAGATGATAATAATGAGTGTGTGGAACAATGAGTATCTGATGTTTCGTCTACACACCTGGTTTACCACAAATTTCCCTGTGAGTAAATTATTTAAATTATTTAGGTCTCAACTTAGTCATCTATAAATAAAAAATGTAAAATATTGCTAGCATTCAACAACATTTGACTTACAATGTGCACACTTCCATATGATTCAATCTAGAATAAGGAAGAGTTTTAAATTCAAGGTCACCTTCAAGATGATCTTCAGATACTTGATGAAACTGCATTTGGAAGGGATTTGAGAGAGAGTTCATTGAATGTCTATGGAGAGTGAAAATAAAAGGGATGCATTTGAGAGAAGAACCCATACGAATGTAAACCTAGAGTATAGAATCATTTGCAAAAAGAAATGTACAACAAATAGCCAACTTGCGTCTACCAGTTCTTATGAGACGATGATCTGAGTGACAGCAATGTCAATATGTAATGCTTGACAACTTGGAGGTGAGGTAAATGGCATGGGAGATACACCGAAGGACAGGGCTTTTCTTGAGAAAGCGTCCGTTGTTAATTTGCATATATCACTGAAAGTTTTTAAAATTGTAGACTCTAATAGAGTGACTCTTATAATTTCAGACAAGAAAGCCCATGCATTCCTACAATTGGCACAAACTAAAGAAAATGACACATATGTATAAACCTTTAAAGAATTTTTTTCTCCAATTATAATCTGTATATGGGGTTTTCAAAAAGCTCAAAGAAAATATATATTATGGAAAAAACTATGCATTGAATTAAAAAAATTTGCACAGAATTGACTTTATCTTTTAAATTCATTTTCCATGTACTTTTTTTTTGACAGGCAAAGTGGATAGTGAGAGAGAGAGATAGAGAGAAAGGTCTTCCTTTTTTCCGTTGGTTTGGCCAGCACACTGCAGCCGGCGCACCGTGCTTATCCAAAGCCAGGAGCCAGGTGTTTCTCCTGGTCTCCAATACGGGTGCAGGGCCCAAGCACTTGGACCATCCTCCACTGCCTTCCCCGGGCCACAGCAGAGAGCTGGACTGGAAGAGGAGCAACCGGGACAGAACCGGCGCCCCAGCTGGGACTAGAACCCAGGGTGCCAGCGCTGCAGGCGGAGGATTAGCCTATTGAGCCATGGTGCCGGCTTCCATGTACTTTTTGAACTATCCTCATATGAGATCCACCTCTAATGAAAAGCACAAATAGAGTTCTCTTACAGGTTAGCTTTACAAACAAGAACAGCTCTTCAGGGATACAGAACAGTTTTGCTTGCCTTATCATTTGCCTGTGTGTAGTTTCATCCTTCTCGGAAACACCTGTTACTGGCAATGAGAACTAGCCTTTTGGAAACAGTAGTTGGTGAAACTCCACTCTCTTTTGTATGGAGTTGAATGGGACCTCTTCTTTAAAACCTGAACAGACATTTCACTGAGCTGCCTGAGACGGACTGAAGCCATGTTTGTGGTGATCTTGCTTTCAGATATGTGTATTCTGAAATTCATTTATCTTGAAAAAACTAACAGAGAAGGCCAGAAAGTAAGCAAGCTCTCCTGTATCCCCTTCACTGGGATATTACCAAACTGCTCCCCTAGAATTGAAATTTAGTAAGTCTTATATGATTGTTAAGAACAAACCAATTCAGTACATTATTAGCTTTGTACATTTCCAGACTCTTTAATTGAATAGATGAATTTGGCCTCTCAGAATGAGCAAGGTTTCTTGTGTATCAGTTATGCATAATTTTCCTGAGATACCCAATGGGCATATAATACTGCATGCATATACTGCATGAAACTCTCAGAGTATTACTTCTGCACAAATCACATTTAATATTTTCATTGCTATATCTAGTAAAAGTCACAGCACATAATAGAAATAAAAGAAAAAAGCAATAATAATGAATAATGTTCAGATTTAGAAGAGTTAATTCTTGATGGTCAACACAATACGAGATTGTCATGATGAATTCAGAGCCAATTTAGATTTCAAAAATCCTTGTTAGGACTATGAGAGCAATTATCAAAACCATGTCAAGAAGTTTGAAGCGGTTTAGGGCTTACGGAAGTGTTCCATACTCCTTCAATCTATTTATATACCAAACTGTATTGAATGTCTACTGCTAGACAACTTTCTAGGTGCTGATGGAACAAGGACAGAAGCCTCAGCCATCTTAGCTCCTTGCCTGAAAGTAACTCAAATTCCCTGATGGACTCCCATACCCCTGCATTCTTCTTAGAGACCAGTTCAATTTCACACCCTGGGCTTTTTCCCCACTCCACCCTCTGCATTATTTTATGTTTGTAAGCCCTCCAAAACCTGAAAAACCTGTAAGAAGAAATGCAACTTTGATGATTGTCCCCACCCTGGACTCTTAGCCCACCCTAAGTTATATAAGGACAAACCTGCTGGAGGACTGTGCTCTCTGCCACAGGTTTTGTTGGTGTGCATGCCAGCAGTTGGCCACTTCTATGATGTATTTCCTCATGAATAAATTTCTTTTAGCTTGTGAGTTCATATCTTGCCTCCCTTCTGTTCTGCTCTCCTTTCTTTACAGGTGCTATTGATGCAAATGTGAACAAAATTTGAAATTCCCGTGTTTTTTTTTTAAGTCTATTTATTCATCTGAAAAACAGGACAGTGAAAGAAGAGACAGAACATAATTTCATTCAATTGCTGTTCACTCCCCAAATGTCTGCAATACCCAGGCCTGGACCAGGTTGAATTCAGAATCCAGGAAACCCATCAATGTCACCCGCCTTGGGGGCAGTTGCCCAAGCACTTTGACCATCTTCTGTTGCCCTTCAGGAGTATTAGCAAAGACCTGAATTGGAAGCAGAGCACCTGGGGCTTGAAACAATCCTCTGATAGGGGATGCTAGCACTGCAAATGGTTGCTTAATCTACAGTGCCACAATGCCAGCTCCCTAAATTCCTGTTTTTATGTCACTTATATTTTTAGCAATGGAATAGAATATTAATGAATATAAATTGAAATGTAAATTGAGAATTACAATTTAAACCAGGAAATTCTGGATTGGGTTCACTTTGTCAATTAAAAGTGTGATATTTTAAAATTATATTTAATTTGCATGTAATATATAAGTAAAGAGTATACCGTAGTCTTCTACTCAGATCTTCTCCTACGGATAGGGGAGCAGATTCCCTCAGCTGACTAGCTGCTAATGGCTCACAGCTAGTTCGTTTTTCAAGGAATTGTTTTCAGAGGGAAGATTCTTTGCCCAAGTTTATGCCCACTCCCCCTAGTAAACAATGACTGGTCCAACAGTGAGTAAGATTGCTTGATGCCCCTGCCTTGGCTGGGGCAACTTTGAGGGTATATCTAGCTCCTATGGTCTCTACCTTAAGGAGGTTTTTGTTGCAAATCCAATGCAGATCATGTTTTTCTATGCTCAGTCTTGTTTCCTTTACTCCTGTACACATGTTAGTTTTTTTTTAAATAAGATTCATTTATTCATTTGCAAAGCAAAATGACAGATAGGGAAACACGGAGAGGGAGGGAGAGATAGGAGGAAGGAGAGATATCTTGTATCCACAGCAACAGGGCCAGGATGAAGCCAGGAATCCGGTACTCCTTTTGGGTCTGCCACATAGGTGGCAGGGACTCAAGTATTTGGACTTCATCTGCTGTCTTTCTAGGTGGGCAGCTGTTGGCATGCTCCAACATGTGTCAATTTATAGAAAACATCTCAGAAGTTTTCTCCACAAAAATCATCATATCAAAATCTGTACCTAAAAACTTGTTCTAGATGATAGCTTTACGGAGAGTTACTTTGGGAGATGCCAGTATTGGAAAACATATTTTTGTATAAGTCCAAATTTTGTGTTGAGTGCTGTGATTTTTTTTTCACAAAGTTAGATAAGTCTTCAAGTTTTTGTCAAGATTGTGATGAGGTTGAAATAGACTCTGAAAGCAAAAACAAACAGAACTTTTGAGTTGTAAATTCTGGGCCGTATTTCTAATATTTTTTAAGATTTATTTATTTGAAAGTCAGAGTTACAGAAAAAGAGATTTCCATTTATTTGTCCACTCCCCAGATGGCCACATCAGCCAGAACTGGATCAGGCCGAAGCCAGGAGCCAGGAACTTCTTCCAGGTTTCCCACGTGAGTGCAGGAGCCCAAACACTTGGGTCACCTTTGGCTGGTTTCCCAGGCCATTATTAGGGATTGGATCAGAAGTTCAGCAGCAGGGATGTCACTGGAGCCAATGTGAGATGCCTGCACTGTAGTCTGTGGCTTAACCTACATTGCAACAATATCAGCCCCCTATTTCTAATCTTTGACTCAGTATTTATTGAGCAATTACTCAGCACCATATGCTGACTCAAATGATGGTCATTTAAGGAAGAACAAACACAGATTCCAATTTCAAGGAGAAAACACTTCATGGCTATCAGGAAAATAAATCTGATTAACTGTTTCAAATATAAAGTGAAGCTAAATGTAAGGGTTACCAAACAGAATTATAAAATATCAAATGATTTAATTGATGACAATATCGATTTAACACTGGGAAATCGGCAAATTATGCTTTGACAAAAAATACAAATATCAATTGCTCATTTGAATAAGTACAATATTTTAGGCAGATTTCTCCAATAAGTAAGGAAAATTATCATCTCTTTAGAAATTAGTCATTTTAAGCAGTTCACACTGTTCCAAATACAATGTATATTCAATAGAGTGCTCAAAAAATCGTCAGGGAGGGGCTAATACTAATATGGATAAAATCTTTATATTTGCTAATATGTAGGCTAGGGATATACTTAAATCAGTAACCTTGAATACCCTTAAAACATAAGTGAGCTTTAAATTTTTACCTAAAGAAAATCCAGGTTTCCCAGAGCTAGACAAACAGAAATTGCTCAATATTCATTATCCCTCAATGATTTTTAGAGTGTCTACTGTATGCAATGTGCATTTAATTACTGAATAAGGCAGCTTATGTTAAGGTTGAGCTTGCAGAGTGCACAAGGAAACTCCACAAAACCATGGTAGGGTTGGTTAAATTGTACCTGAACAAGGAGAAGGTGTTAGCAAGTTGCAAAAGATTGGGATGGTCAGAAAGTCTGCGTGGTTGTGGGTAGAAGGTGTGGCACATGGAAGGATCACAAGGCTCAGGACTTCAAAGAGCATCCTTTGCTTGGGTCATTGGAAATAATGAGAAATGTGAATCATAGGAACGTTCTGCATTGTTATATGCATTTAAAATGTTTTACAAGAGCCATGTTGGAAAAATTTGGAGAAAGACTATTCATTAAGGACATTAAGTGAAGCTGTGACATAATTTTAACTGTTTGCTGAAGAGATGGCTGTTGGAAATGTAAATGATGGTTTTTATTACAACCAGAATGGAGTCATTGAAGCTGGTAGAAAGACTTTTCAAATATTTTAATAACTATGCCTGGGAATAACCTCATTAGGCTAAACTCTGCTTAGACCACAAGTATGCTGTAAGTTAGCAGGAAGCCTCTTTGGGGTTCTGAGTGTCAATGCTTTGCTCTTCCTACTACGCAGTCACTGAAAATCTTGACTTTGACAAGTTTTCACCAGTTACACATCATATAAAGGTGAGGAGTAAAGGACTTTATGTAGAATGCTAAATGAGTAAGTACAAAATAATTGTTTGCTGTGATGCACTGGGGAGAAAAATGCAAGTAGAAGATAGAAACTAAATCTACTAAAGCTGTTGAAGAGTGTTCTTAAGAGACAATTAAGGGACTGCTCTGTGAGGAAAATTCCAAGAAATTAATGAGTTTTCCCAGGAAGCATAAGAAGGCAAGCGTGCAGCTCAACATAGACTCGAAGTCTGAGAATAGATGTAGAAGCAACACAATGGACAACAACAAGTGAAACAATGCTCAGCCCAGTATCCATCTGGGAAATGCAAATAAAAACCACAGCAATAAGTCATCTCACTCCAGTTTGAATTATAATTATCTATCCAAAACTCAAAAAATAACAAATGCTGGTAGAACGTGGAAAAAAAGAACATTCATACACTATTGGTGGGAATGCAATTTAATACAGCCATTATGAAAAACAGCATGTAGATTCCTCAGGAAATAAAAATAAGGGCCCATGTTGTAGCCCAGTGAGTTATGCTGTCACTTGCTTAGCCAGCACCTCATTTCAGAGTGCCAACTTGAGCACCAGTTGCTTTGCTTACAATCCAGCTTCAAGCAAATGTGCCTGAGAAGGCAATAGATGTAAATTCTAAGTGAATCTGTGGACAAAAATGACTGCTTGCTGTGATGTACTGGGAAGAAAAATACATGTAGAAAATATGAAACTAAATCTACTAAAGCTGTTGAAGAGTGTTCTTAAGAGAGCAGTAAGGAACTGTACTGTGAGGCAAATGTCCGAAAAGTAATGAGTTACCAGGAGGCAGAAGGCATGCATAAAGCTCAACATTGACCCAAAGCTTGAGGCCACTCATGTGGAGACCTGGAGGAAGTTCCTGGCTCTTGGCTTTATAGCCATTTGAGAAGGAAACCAATGGATCAAAGATTCTCTCCATCTCTCTGTCTCCCTCTCTCTCTCCCCTCTCCTTCTCTCTCCCCTCTCTCTCTCCCTCTCTCTTTCTCTTCTCCCTTTCTCTGTCTCTCCCTCCCTCCCTTTTTTCCTCCCTCCCTCTGTATGTTTGCTAAATAAATCTCAAGAAATCTAAACTAAAGCAGATCTACCATATAGCCCAGCTATTGACTTCTAGAAATATATCCAAAGGAAAAGATCAGAACATTAAATAAATATCTACACACTCACTGCAGCACTACTGAAAGTAGCAAAGATATGGAATCTACATATCAGCTAATCAACTGATGGCTATATATAGGAAATGTATATAAATTATGGAATATTACTCAACTAGAATAAAGAATAAGATATCGGCCGGCACTGCAGCTCAATAGGCTAATCCTCCGCCTAGAAGCGCCGAGTGCACACCAGGTTCTAGTCCCAGTCGGGGCGCCGGATTCTGTCCCGGTTGCCCCTCTTCCAGGCCAGCTCTCTGCTGTGGCCCAGTGGGCCCTGCACCCCATGGGAGACCAGGAGAAGCACCTGGCTCCTGCCTTTGGATCAGTGCGGTGCACTGGCCACAGTGTGCCAGCCGCGGCGGCCATTGGAGGATGAACCAACGGCAAAGGAAGACCTTTCTCTCTGCCTCTCTCTCTCTCACTGTCCACTCTGCCTGTCAAAAAAAAAAAAAAAAGTATAAGATATTGACATTAGTACCAAAGTGGATGAAACTAGGGGTCATTGTGCTTAATGAAATAGGCCAGACTCAGAAAGACAAATTACATATATTTTCCTCTCATATGTGAGGTTCATCTTTGGTATATAGGTATTTATAAATGTTGTCTTAATTGAATTTTATCCCTAACATAATAATGGATTCTTCTCTCCTCACTTAATAATCTGTCATGAATTCCACATTATGTGATACTAATAAGGGTATTAGAAAGATGGATATCTTTCAAGAAAAATAGTCTCTATGTGTGTAGAATATTTACATGAAACTAAATGTGTTAAAATGTTAAAAATTGTATATATGTGTGTTCATTGAATTCTCCTTTATACATTTCTGTATTATCTTAAATAGTTTAAAACAAAAATTATAAAAGCAAAAAAATGATGAACTTTGACAGGTGCTCACCTAAGGAAAAATGATGTCGGGGGAGGTGAAGTTAGATTGAAGAAAGAGAATTTAAGCTTAAGTAGCGCCAGGAGGATGTGGATGGTTGCATATGTGAACAGATACACAGCCAGTAGATTCTAGGTTTGGAGTGTCTTCTTTGACATGTCCCAAAAGAATATTTGATAAGATTTGACACTGCCGGTGCCATGGCTCAATAGGCTAATCCTCCACCTGCGGCGCCAGCACCCCAGGTTCTAGTCCTGGTCGGGGCACCGGATTCTGTCCTGGTCGCTCCTTTTCCTGTCCTGCTCTCTGCTGTGGCCCGGGAGTGCAGTGGAAGATGGCCCACGTTCTTGGGCCCTGCACCCGCATGGGAGACCAGTAGGAAGCACCTGGCTCCTGGCTTCGGATCAGCGCAGTGTGCCGGCCGCAGCGGCCATTGGAGGGTGAACCAACGGAAAAAAAAAGGAAGACCTTTCTCTCTGTCTTTCTCTCTCCGTCTCTCTCTCTCACTGTCCACTCTGCCTGTCCAAAAAAAAAAAAAGATTTGAAACACAAGCTTAAGTGGCAGATAAATACCCACAGGATATGGTTCACTATGTTTGACACCAGGACTTCAGTCTGATGTAGAAAATACTACATACATTGAAGACAGTTGCCTTTCTTGGGAAATTTGGCCAAGCTTATTCTGAACTTAGCACATTTTATATAAAAAAGGCTCCATATTCATTTTCGAAGGAATGATTTTTCAGCACTCTGCCAAGTTTTAAAAAAGAGAATTGTTCTCATTGTGGGCTGACTCCTTTTGAAATAATGCCAAGTGAACTCTCTCTATATTAGCAAATTCTTTATATCTGTTATTTTCCCTTTGAATTTAAACAGATGCTAACATTTACAGAAATGACTAGGTGTTCTTTCAATTCCCCAAAGAGTCTCAAAACCTTTATTCCTTTATCACCACTATATTTAATCACTCGTAAGGCAATAGAAAAGCAAGAAACTGCTTCTGAGAACTTGAAAATGTGCCGATGCAGAGTTTTGAAAGAGCATACCCACCAACATATTTCAAATTTAAATGAAAATACAAGTACTTTAATATTGAACAACAGAAGCTAATCTCGGAGGAGGCGCTGTGGCATAGTAGGTTATGCCAAAGCTTGTCATACTGGCATCCCATAACACAGTGCAGGTTTGAGTTCCAGGTGCTCCACTTTTTATCTAAGTTCCTTCTAATGTGCCTGGGAAGGCAGTGGATGATAGCCCAAGTACTTAGGTCCCTGCCACCCATGTGGGAGACCTAGATGACAGAGCTCCTCATTCTTGCATTCAGTTTGGCCTGGCCCTACTTGTTGTAGTCATGTGGGGAGTGAATCAATAGATGTAAACTCTCTCTCTCTGCCTTTCAAATAGATGAACTTGTTTAAAGAGGGGATAATCTTTTTGATATATTTACTCTTTTTTTCAAATACTTTTTTGTATTTATTTGACAGGTAGACAGGTAGAGTTAGACAGTGAGGGAGAGATACAGAGAGAAAGGTCTTCCTTCTGTTGGTTCACTCCCCAAATGGCCGCCACAGCCGGCACGACGCCAATCCGAAGCCAGGAGCCAGGTGCTTCTTCCTGGTCTCGCATACGGGTGCAGGGGCCCAAGGACTTGGGCCATCCTCCACTGCTTTTCTGGGCCACAACAGAGAGCTGTACTGGAGGGGGAGCAACTGGGACTAGAACCTGGTGCCCATATGGGATGCTGGCACCGCAGGCGGAGGATTAACCAAGTGAGCCAGGCACCGGCCCTGATATATTTACTCTTGATAATCACAATGCACATCGAGCTATAGATTTAGAAACGAATACAAGTATAATCTGAAGAATAATTTTAGCATATCATCCATTTACCCATGATATTTTTAAATAAGCTCTTAAAATGGAGCAAAGAGAGTTTCTTGAATGTAATCGTTATCACAAGGTAGATCCTGTGATTACCAGTGTACAGATGGTTAGGTTACATGAGTACTACTATCTAGATATCTTGAAACAAACATTAGAGAAATATTTTTTTGGAAAATGCTTGCATTTGAAGATCAATTCTTATTAGCCCGTCTATTCTCAATTCCTGTACTTTGTACTTCTCTTCCTATTATCCAGGGACATGCTGATTAAAATATTTTGTGCACTAGAGAAAGTAAGGTAATTAGCATTTATTAATATAACAGATACATACTGTGTATCTATTGTGTTCCAGGCATCAACACATATATGCATGGTAGAAGTGCTTTGGATCAGTGTAAATGTTCTGACCAATGTTGTTACAAGAATAAATTTGTCAGTTTAGTCAGACTGGCTCCTCAGTTATAAGCAGCATTTCCCTGCATGTTAGGAGAACAGGTATTTAATCCTGGTTTTGCTACTGATGGTCTCTCACAATAAATTCTCTTTCTAACTTACAAAGAGAGTGCATTAGATTAGATAACCCCAATGGCTATATGGAAGCCCTGAGTCCATGTTTTAAGACTTTCATTTTTTACCATAAATATAGGGTAATAGCTCTACTAGATGTCCACAACATAACATTTCAACCACAGGGTTACACATGTGCAACAATCATTAACAGGAAGAAATATTCAACTTGAACATTTGCTATTGCAAATGAATTTTTGAGCTGGCAAGGAATTCACTGTTAGGCTCTACAGCTGTAGAAGCCTTGAGGAGACATACTAAGAGTCAGCACTTAGAATTATATTTGGCGACTTCTACTAAGTAGCTCTTTAGGATAGAATTTCTTTGTTGCCATTACAGTAAAAATGAGGCCAAAGGAAGAGAAAGAGAATCACCCCTCTGAAGAGTTATAGGAAAAATTGCCGTAATTGGAAGCAACAGATTAGGGATTCCCAAGAAATCGGGGAAAAAACAGGACTAAGGTACACCGAACAGAGAGAAGAAAGACAAATGCTTATCTAGCACAAGAAGTACTTAAGACAAAGCCTTGCAGAGTTTTTAATTATATTCTTCTGGCCGGCGCCACAGCTCAAAAGGCTAATCCTCTGCCTGCAGCGCCAGCACCCTGGGTTCTAGTCCCGGTTGGGGCGCCGGATTCTGTCCCGGATTCTGTCCTCTTCCAGTCCAGCTCTCTGCTGTGGCACTGGGAGTGCGGTGGAGGATGGCCCAAGCCCTTGGGCCCTGCACCCACATGGGAGACCAGGAGAAGCACCTGACTCCTGGCTTCGGATCAGAGCGGTGCACAGGCCGCAGCGCGCCGGTGGCAGCGGCAATTGGGGGGTGGACCAACGGAAAAAGAAAGACCTTTCTCTCTGTCTCTCTCTCACTGTCCACTGCCTGTCAAAAAAAAAAAAAAGTTTAATTATATTCTTCCTAAAACAAAAAGCCACGAAAAGGATTGAAACAGAGACACAGCATATTCCCATTTATGTTTAATAAGAAAGAGTTGTCCCCTTTAAATCAAAGACTGGAGTGTCCATGGAGGGGAATCTGAGGGGAAAATGCGTATATGATTTAGGAGGACTCTCATTGACGATATTGTCAAGGTGTGAACATAGTTCTGCAGAACCCCAACACACAGACACTATGCTAAACAAAAGAAGTCAGACGAAATGTGAAAAACCAAGAAGTAGCCAGTGAGGTCAGTGAAGACCTTGCAGAAAATATAGGGTGGTAGACAAGAACAGAAGGATGGCTTAAAGAGAATGTGGTTAACTGAAGGCCTTTATTTCTATCTTATTATTATTTTATTGCATTATTAAAACTTAACCTATATCAGAGAAGCAGAATGAATGAGTGCTTCAAATACAACATTTGTGACAACATAATCATAGGATTTTAGAACTAATCATATAAAAGGAGCTAGATCCTATGATGTTTGATGTTGATAGTACTTAATAGTGTGAATAGTAGTTTAAGAGCTAGATTGATAAATTTCACTGCCATCTATGATGTGAATGTCCCATGTGGGCACCAGTTCAAGTCCTAGCTATAGCACTTTTGATCCAGCTCCCTGCAGGTGCACCTGGGAAGGCAGCAGAATATGACCTAAATCCTTGGGCCCCTGCGCCCATGTGGGAGACCCAGATGGGGATTCTAGCTCCTAGCTTCGGCTTGGCCCAGTCCCGGATGTTGTGGCCACTTTTGGGAGTGAGTCAGTTGATGGACGACCTCTCTCTCTCTCTTTCTCTCTCTCTCTCTCTCTGTAATTCTGACTTTCAAATAAATAGATCTTTTCAAAAAATGTCCATGCCTCAATGCATTGTCATATGCAAGTTGATATTCTTTAAACTGAATAATTTTCAAAAGTACTGTCTTAAAATAAGAAGCATTGGTAACAGTTAAGATCAGCTACTAAAACCAGTGAATTTACTCTACTGTCATACCTCTTACCTGTCAGAAATGGAGACTCAACCCTCCACCTGCAGTCTGTCTGCTGAACTGCCATCTCTCAAGGACTATTTTCAGTCTCTGTGGAGATTGCTTCCTTTTCAGTCAATCAATTAGAGGTGAAAGGTATTCCATTTGCAGTCATCTATGCCATAAAGTCCACCAATTTTTTTCCTTCATTTTTTCAACCAAATGATATCTTCTTATCAAAGAGAAAAGATCTGGGAATCGTGGTCATTTAATGTGAGCTTGTTCTGTCCTACTTATTATTTTTCCTTTGTTTCAAATGGCAGCATTCTCTGTAAATCAGATAAAGAACTGTATCATTATGCTATCATCTTTAAAGCTCCATAATTGTAGCTTTTCTATCCAAGTCGCTGAAATAAAACATCCATTTTTACACTAAATATTAATTTATTTTCTAGTTGTACTTATTATATTATTTACTTGGGTGATAACACTTCCAACCTTTTTCAGGGTGACCCAATGCTATAAAGAACTATTTTCTAAATACCACATATTTTCACAAAAGACAATGAAAGCTGTAAAAATTAGAAGTTCTCCTTATTTATTACTATCTCTGTGTATTTTCCCAGGGACCTCAAAGTCTATGGTTTCTGCTTTTCTTTTAATTTAGTCACATCAGCTCAGAAAAAAAAAATCACATTGAATGTAATTAGATCTATCTAATTTAATGTCCTGATTAAAGCAGCTAAGATTTGTGTGAAATGAACAGGGATAAAAAGGAACAATAAATAACCTTAAAACATTTACAATAGTTTACTGCTGAGCTTTTGTTATTATATTTTTCTTTCTATCTTCTTTCCCCAGGATACTGAGGATAACTGCTAGTAATTTCTAATTAGAAATTTTTTGTGGTTGCAAAATATTGGAGCTCCATTTAAACAGATATGAACTGTATAGAGGTATTAAGGCAGACTTTATCTGTAGAGCTGTACCTGTGGGCTCATAAATCATTGAGTTTTAGATTGATTTTCTTCATCTCTCCTGTGCTTTTCCCTGAAACTCGCTCCATTCTGAGGCAGATGAGCCTCTTGTGGTGTTTTGATGCCTAAGAAGACTTTCCAGCTTACATTTTAAGTGCTGAGTTAGCACAGATATTTTGTAAGGGTCCTAGAATTAGGCTAGTTTTTATGATATAATCTACTTCTACCATTGTGAACAAGCTCATATGTTACTTTCATTCACCAAAGTGGGTTTCATATGCACTGTTGCAGATGAGTATAGGTAGGAGATTGAAGAATTACAGGTTCATAGAATATACATGGAATGTTTCTTGAGAAAATTTGGGTTACTTTTATTAAAAGAGGAAGAAATGGGTGACAGGCATCAAAAAACCAGCAGGGTACAGACCAACCTTCAAATTCCTTGAAATTTCCATTTATATAACTTCTTTCCATTTGACTTCATCTATTTTTGCCATGACCAAAAACTTATAAACCCTTAGAAGAGCTCCATGTACATACAGATCTTTACAGTTTGACTATCCAAATTCTGAATGCAAGCTAATATCTTTCTACCTTCCAAGCGTCTCATCTTCAGTATACCTATTTCCACTTTCTCTTTCACCCAAGGCCCTCTTACCAAGTCCCTCTAATCTCATGAAACCTGAGATCCAATTTCAACCCTTTCAATAATGATCTCATCGATGTTTTTGTTTTATGACACTGTTTTTCCACATTTCCTGCCTTGGCAATCTCAAGCAGAATTATAACAATATTAGCTGCTCATTCTCTCCTGTATACTAAATATTATTTGGATGGAAAAGTTTTAAAATAGCACTGCTGATTTTCCTACGCATGCATGCCAACCAGTTTCAAATGGCCCTCTCTTCTGTTTAGCAATCCTCTTTTAAAAAATCTGGTTTGTACATTCTTATAAACAATTTCTTGTATCTTCAAGTCCTCCCACATAAATGCTCATCTTAGACTAAATTGCACTATATTCATACTTTTCGAGTTCAATCTCCTTCAGTGTTCATCTTTCTCACTTATTAAGCATCTTCAGCAGAAGATAAGAATTATTTTTCCTGAGTTTAAAATTTATTTCGCAAATATATTCTTCTATTCTTTCGCTAAATGTTGTACCTTCCCATACATTCCAAGATCAATTATCTTCTTTAAATGTTGAAATCCATACTATTATCTCTCTTCTTTTTGTTAAATAGTTTTATGGCAAGTAGTCAGTAAGCATAATCTTCATCTTGAAATAAATGCTTAGTGATAAACACTTTGTTTCTGTATTTTTCTTGAAACTATTATTTCAGTGCTTCTTAATAATGTTTAAAGACAACAATATTTCCAATATGCAAAGTGAAGGATCAATGATTTTATGATTTTTTCCAAGTCACTTATAGATAATATTAGATAACAATGACATTTGTGCTAAGTATATATCTTTAATGTATTGTGCATTTAATGTATTGTGTGATGGCCAGTGCCGTGGCTCACCTGGCTAATTCTCTGCCTGCGGTGCCGGCACCCCGGGTTCTAGTTTTGGTTGCACCTCTTCCAGTCCAGCTCTCTGCTGTGGCCCGGGAGGGCAGTGGAGGATGGCCCATGGAAAGAGTTGGATTAGTGATCATTTGTGCTGAACACAGAGAATCCCTATTATAGACTCATTCTGGCACCTAACAGTGTTTTTAGGAAAATGACTTCATACATAAAATGACTTCATACTTCATACATACTTCTGAGCCAGACTTAGTTATGTCATCTCAATCTTCTTTTAAAATTTTATTTAAGGTATAAGAATTTCATGCATTTCATATATACAGATGATTTAGGAACACAGTGATTCTTTATTTATTTATTTATTTATTTTTTGACAGGCAGAGTGGACAGTGAGAGAGACAGAGAGAAAGGTCTTCCTTTGCGGTTGGTTCACCCTCCAATGGCCACCACGGCCGGCACGCTGCAGCCGGTGCACCGCGCTGATCCGATGGCAGGAGCCGGGTACTTATCCTGGTCTCCCATGGGGTGCAGGGCCCAAGCACTTGGGCCATTCTCCACTGCATTCCCTGGCCACAGCAGAGAGCTGGCCTGGAAGAGGGGCAACCGGGACAGAATCCAGCGCCCCGACTGGGACTAGAACCTGGTGTGCCAGCGCCGCAAGGTGGAGGATTAACCTAGTGAGCCATGGCACCTACCGATTCTTCTTACCATACTCTCCCTCCTGCCCATTTTCCCATACTTCTTCCTTCTCTCTCTCTTATTCTCACTCTTAATTTTTAAAAAGATATATTTTCTGTTTACTTATTTCTACAGTAAGTAAAGCATTTAAAAATAATATGAGAAAACAAAAAACACTTCTTCAACAGTAGAGACATGAGCTGTAAATAATCATCGAATCTCAAAATGTCAATTTCACTCTTATACATTAAATTTTGATACTCTATTAATTACCACAGATGAGGGAAACATATGGTATTTGTCTTTTTGGGACTGGCTAATTTCACTCTGCATCTATTTTGTTTCAAAAGAAAAGATTTCATTTCTTTTACCACTGGGCAGTATTCCATACTGTATATATGCCATAATTTCTTTACCTAGTATTCAGTTTATGGACATCTGAGTTTGTTCTGCATCTTAGTTATTGTGAATTGAGCTGCAGTTAACATGGGGGTACAGAAAAATCTTTCATTTGCTAATTTCATTTTGTTTAAATATATTCCCAGAAGTGGGATTGTTGGGTCATATTGTGTATCTCTTTGCAGCCTTCTGAGATAACTCCATACTGTCTTCCACAATGGCTGTACCAGCTTACATTACCACCAACAATGTATTAGGATACCTTTTTCCCCACATTCTTGCCAGCATTTATTGTTCGATGATTTCTGTATGAGAGCCATTCTACCTAGGGTGAGGTGAAATTTCATTGTGGTTTTGCTTTGCATTTTCCTGATGGGTAGAGATCCTGAGCAGTTTTTCATGTGTCTGTTGACAAATTGAAATTCCTCTTTTGAAAAATGTCTATTAAAATCCATTTCCCATTTCTTTCTTCTTTCTTTCTTTCTTTCTTTCTTTCTTTCTTTCTTTCTTTCTTTCTTTCTTTCTTTCTTTCTTTCTTTCTTTCTTTCTTTCTTTCTTTCTTTCTTTCTTTCTTTCTTTCTGGCACTTACTAATCCAGTTTTTTTGTTGTTGCTGTTATTTTTTTTTAACTTTTATTTAATGAATATAAATTTCCAAAGTACAGCTTATGGATTACAATGGCTTCCCCCCCATAACCTCCCTCCCACCCGCAACTCTCCCCTTTCCCACTCCCTCTCCCCTTCCATTCACATCAAGATTCATTTTCGATTCTCTTTATATACAGAAGATCAGTTTAGCATACATTAAGTAAAGATTTCAACAGTTTGCTCCCACACAGAAACATAAAGTGAAAAATAATAGATGATTTTTTAATTGATCATGAAATCAGATCAGAGCTATTGTCATGTTTAATCCCAGTGAGAGTCAAGTTGGGAATTGATAATTTTTTTTTTTTTTGCCAGAGTGTCTTGGCTTTCCATGCCTGAAATACTCTCATGGGCTTTTCAGCCAGATCAGAATGCCTTTAGGGCTGATTCTGAGGACAGAGTGCTGTTTAGGACATCTGCCATTCTATGAGTCTGCTGAGTATCTTGCTTCCCATGTTGGATCACTCTCCCCTTTATTTATTCTATCGGTTAGTATTAGCAGGTACTAGAATTGCTTATGTGCTCCCTTTGACTCTTAGTCCTTTCATTATGATCAATTGTGAACTGAAATTGATCACTTGAACTAGTGAGATGGCACTGCTACATGCCACCTTGATGGGATTAAATTGGAGTCCCCTGGTATGTTGCTAACTCTACCATTTGGGGCAAGTCAGCTTGAGCATGTTCCAAATTGTACATCTCTTCCCTCTCTTATTCCCACTCTTATGTTTAACAGGGATCACATTTCAGTTAAATTTCAACACTTAAGAATAACTGTGTATTAATTACAGAATTAAACCAGTCATATTAAGTAGAACAGACGAAAAAAAACTACTAAGAGGGATAATGTATTAAGTTGTTCATTAACAGTCAGGGCTATGCTGATCAAGTCACCCTTTCTCAAGAAATTATGGGATATGTACTCTTTAGAATACTATACCACAGTAAGAAACAACGAAATCCAGTCATTTGCAACAAAATGGAGGAATCTGGAACACATCATGCTGAGTGAAATAAGCCAGTCCCAAAGGGACAAATACCATATGTTCTCCCTGATCGGTGACAACTGACTGAACACCAAAAAGGAAACCTGTTGAAGTGAAATGGACACTATGAGAAACGGTGACTTGATCAGCATTTCCCATTTCTTAACTGGATTGTTTATTTTGAGGTTGCTGAGTTTCTTGAGCGCTTTACGAATTCTGCATATTAATCCTATATAAGTTTAATAGTTTGCAAATTTTTTTCCCATTCTGTCTGTTACCTCTTCACTTTGCTTACTGCTTCTTTTACAGTGCAGAAGCTTCTCAAATTGATGTAATCCCATTTGTCAAGTCTAGTTTTGATTGCCTGTGCTTTTGGCATCTTTTACAAGAAGTCTGAGCCTATGCCAATGTCTTGTAGGTTTTCTCCAATGTTCTCTATTAAATTATGGCATCAAGTCATAAATTTAGAACTTCAGTATATTTTGAAAGGATTTTTGTATAAGGTGTAAGGTACAGTAAATTGTCAACCCAGAATACTGTACCCTGAAAAGCTCTCATTTATTAATGAAGGCAAAAGAAATACCTTCCATAATAATACAAATTGAAATAACTTGATACCAATCATACAGCCTTACAAAAGATGATTAAGGATGTGCTATACACAAAAACACAAAAAGAGAGTCATCACTGTGAGAGACTGTGAAGGTAGAAAATCTCCTAGTAAAAGTACAAAGGAAATCCAAAGTAAACAATAGAGTATTCACAGAAAAATGGCAGGGCCAACTCTTTACTTATCAACAATAACCTTAAGCATAAATGGCCTAAACTCTTTAATTAAAAGATACAGGCTGGCTAAATGGATTAAAAAACAAAACCATCTATTTGCTGCCTACAAGAAGCACACCTCAGAAACAAAGATACACACAGACTGAAAGTGAAAGAATGGAAAAATGTATTCCATGCAAATGGAAACAAAATGAGCAGGTGTAGCTATCCTAATATCAGACAAAATAGATTTTAACACAAAAACTGTTAACAGATGAATAAGGGCACTATGTAATGATTAAGGGATCAATTCAATAGGAAGATGTGACTATAATAAATGTATATTCACCCAGTTACAAAGCACTTGGCTACTTAAAAGAAATGTTAATGATCTAAAAGGAGACATAGACTCCAATAGTACAATAGTAATGGGGGACTTCAATACCCCACTTTCAGCAATGGACATATCAACTAGACAGAAAATCAACAAAGAAATGACAGAGCTAATCAACACTATGCACCAAATGGGACTAACTGATATTGACAGAATTTTTCACCCCACAGTTTCAGAACACACATTCTCCTCATCAGTGCATGGCACTTTCTTTAGGATAGACCATACCCTAAGACATAAAACAATTCTCAGCAAATTAAAAAAAATTCTAAATCATACCAGGCATCTTCTCTGACTATGATGGAATGAAGCTGGAAATTAACAACTCAAAATCTCTAGAATATATGCAAACACATGCGTGGACCATAGTAGAAATCAAAAAATTTCTGCAAATGAATGAAGATGACAAAACATCATATCAAAACTTATGGGATAGCAAAAACAGTGTTAAGAGGAAAATCTATAGCAATTTATGCCTACATAAAGCAATTGGAAAGATACAAAATAAATGAGGTATTGATGCATCTAAAGGACATAGAAAAATAACAACCAACCAAATCCAAAATTAGTAAGAAGAAATAAATAATTAAAATTAGTGGAGAAATTAACAAAATAAAAGCAAAAAAGAAACCTACAAAAGATCAATGAAATGAAAAGCTGATACAAATGATACTAATTGGAAAAGAAGTCAAAATATCTCTATTTGCAGATGACATGATTCTATTTATAGGGGAACCAAAAGACTCCACTAAGAGGCTATTGGAACTCATTAAAGAGTTTGGTAATGTGGCAGGATATAAAATTAACACACAAAAATCAATAGCATTTGTATACACAATGCCATGGCTGAGAAAGAACTTGTAAGTCCAGTCTCATTCAAAATAGCTATAAAAATGTAAATATCTTGGAATAAATTTAACCAAGGAGGTCATGATGAAAATTACAAAATATTAAAGAAATGGAAGAAGACACAAAAATCTGGAAAAATTTTTCTATGTGTATGCATTGGAAGAATTAATATCATCAAAATATCCATACTACCAAAAGTGAATTGCAAATTCAATCTAATCCCAATCAAAATACCAAGGACATTCTTCTTAGATCTAGAATAAATGATGCTAAAATTCATGTGGAAACACAAGAAATCCCAAATAGCTAAAGTGATGTAATATAACAAAAACCAAAACTGGAGGCATCACAATACCAGATTTCAAGATGTACTACAAGGCTATTATAATCAAAACAGCCTGGTACTAGCAAAAAACAGATGTGTAGACCAATGGAACAGAATACAAACTCCAGAAACCAATCCACACATCTACAACCAACTTATATTTGACTAAGGAGCTAAAAACAAATGCTTGGACCAAAGACAGTGTCAACAAATGATTCTGGGAAAACTGGATCATCTTCTCCATAATGTATAGAATTTATTCCTCACTATAAAGAATGTGATTTCAGAAATAAATTTTCCCATAATTACATTTAAAACATACATACGTGATACAACTCTAGCAAATATAACCCCAAAAGGAAATGTGTTGGTGGATTTCTCTGTAAGACTGCCTTTCAAATAAAAAAATACACAAGAATCGAAGGCCCTAATATTTAACCAACAGTAACTTCATTTATGTATGCTATATGAAACTGCTTTAATCATCTTCTAGCAATGCAGGTGGGACAATCCAAGGTATCAGACACTCGTTCTAAGAATGATAACAGGTAGATGAAAAAAACTTTGAATGAAGACAGAACTTCACAGCTGAAACTATAGACTCCTTGCTGGGTGAGATGGTAATATTTGTTTGCTTTAGCTACATTTTTAAAGCTATACAAATTTCAGGTATTTAAATATGAAGATTTAGGAACATAGTTATATTTCCCAACTTACTCTTCCTCCCACTCAGACTCACACACTTCTTCCTCCTCCCTCTCCTATTCTCACTCTTAATTTTTAAGATCTTATAAGAATAATAATGTATTTTGTTGCTTGGAAACAGATGCTTCTGAACTCATAAGACATCTAAGCAATAACATTAGAAAGTTGGCCCTATGGAATATGGACTGATGAAAGCTTGTAAGTATGATGGAAAGAGTTGTTCCTTTCTCTATACCTTCCTTTTATGGAGTCTGAACAATTAAGGTAGGACCAATGTGAGCACTGTTCCTTAGTTCTACAAGTGGTCTCAATATCAGGTATAGCAGATAACCCTCAGTTCTCTGATGTGTTCCTCCACCACTGAAAGTCCTTGAGGAATGAGAACAGACAATGCGAGAGCAGCCAAAACAGCTCTTCTCAGTAAATATCAATGACAGTAAAGGGGCAGAATTCTTCTTTAATCTAAACATTCTTTTCATTGTGTCTACCTTTAAGAGATAATAATCAGCTGTGATGTTTGAATTAAGTAAGTACCTCATGGATGTGGTAGGTTGGAGATGAAAGAAAAGATATGAGGTACAATTACTGAACTAAAGAAATGTTAAGAATCCATTATAATAAGCTTTATACAAGGTCTTATGGATGCAAGAGTGAATAACACACGCAAATCTCCTTTCTTATTCTCTGCTAACTCATATTCTAATGAAGTCGTTGTTTGGGGTATAGAAGTGTGTGATAAATAAACAATGATGATGGAAGGATACAATTTTAACTGGTAAACAGGTGGTAAAAATATAAGTTTGGGATTGAATCACTATATTAATAAGGTCAAATAAAGCCTTTCAAGAATGTGTTATTGAATTAAATATTGTGAAGGAACAAATCATGAAAATACTTAAGAAAGAATTCTATGCAAAAAAAGAAGTATATCAAGACCCTATGGCAAGATTTATTCCCTGTTAAAAGAATAGGCAGGGGGCTGGTGCTGTGGCATAGTAGGATAAGCCTTTGGTGCAGCACTGGTTGGTGTCCTGGATGCTCCTCTTCTGATCTAGTTCCCTGCTTATGGCTTGGAAAAGCAGTAGAGGAAGGGAAGTCCAAGTGCTTGGGCCAATGCATTCACATGGAAGACATGGAAGAAGCTCCAGATTCCTGGCTTCAGATCAGCTTGGCTCTCTGGCTGTTGTGGTCATTTGAGGTATGAACCAGTAGATAGAAGACATCTCTCTCTCTCTCTCTCTCTTTATCTGTCTCTATCTCTATACCTATATCTATCTCTATCTGTCTATATATACAGACATCTATATATAAGGATATATATATATACATCTATATACATATAGATAGATAGATGAATAATAATGTATTTTGTTGTTTAGTGACTGTAACTCCACCTTTGTAACTCTACCTCAAAAATAAATAAAAACTTTAAAAAAAAGAATAGACAAAAAAAGTGGTCAGACTACAGTGTATAATACAGAAATCATGATATGACATCAAGAAAGTAGCATATATTGTTTTTAGAGATCTCCTAAAGTTAAGACATAATGCGTAATCCAAATTTTATCGTAATTGAATGCAACCTATTGCAATTTTAAGAAGGGAGAAATACACTGACTTAGGCTTTGATAAATTCCCTTTGGTTAGTCTAAGAAAAAAAAAAACTTGGCAGTTACTTTTCTGAGTGAAACAATTGAAAAATTTAGGAAATCAGTAGTGGAAATAAAGAGTCATTGAATATTTGTAGTAACAGTGAAAAAACTTCTGAACAGAGCACCCAAGTTGACAGTTGTATTTTAAAATCAAATAACATATAACATTATTTTGGAGACATCAAGAGTTCTGTTTAGACCTATTGAATTACTTGTGAATTTCTTTGAGATACGTATCGGACATACTTGTAGGATATCAAGTTGCCAGTTTAATATTAAAATCTGCTTCTCAGGTGAGAGCATAGAGAGGCGGTTGAAGATACAAATTTGAACATTTAGTGTACTCAAGAAGAAATATACTTTCTTAGAATCTTTAAAATAATAACTTTTTCCATTTTGTTCAAAATTTCTTATGAATGTAGACTTTATTGGATTTCAAATGAATTTTTCTTTTCAAATAATTATTATATGCTAAAACAGAATTGTTTCTAAAATATTGGGATTGAAAATATGAGGATCACTAAAAAATTCAATAGATTAATTTACCTGGGAGAATTTAATTCATAGTACTGTAAATATAGTAAAAAGTTACATTACTTTAGATGTATTTTCCTTATATTTTGAGAGTCTAACAGTATTACCCCTTATTTTGTTTTATACTATTTGAAGGTCTGTATTTCTTCAGTTCTCTAAATGTAAGCAATATAATATTTCCGATGTTGCTAATGGAGCTTGAAATTAGGGTAACTGCTTGTGTATCAGCATCATGATGATGTCAGCAATTCATATGAAAAATGCAACATACTCAATGCAACATTTATAGCCACTAAAATATTGTCAGCTTTCTATATTTGAAATTGGTTGAGTGCAAACAGTAATAGGTAGTGAAGGAAAATAAAATGCCCCTTTTTTTAGGTTTTGCAAAATCTTATAAAAAGTTTGTTTCTTGAAAAATCTTATAAAACGATGGTTTAGCAAAACATTTACATTGGATTCCAATGTCTATATTATAAAATTTCATATTGACTCTGTATATCACTCTATGAAGTATAGTTTGGTAATTATTGATATTTGATAAATCTAACTTATAAGACCATAAAAGACCTTTTTTAATTAAAATTATATGTAAGTTATTAATTATTCAATTGTTTTATATTTAAATCCTAAAAATACACCTGTTAACTCAGTCTTAAACAAAAGTACACTGTTATGACCAAAAATCTAAAAAATAATTATATTTATTCAAAATTTTAAACACTAACCAGACATTTTGAAACCAGAAGACTTTGACATAAATTCAAAACATAACCTTACATATGTTTCCAGTTTTAAAAGATATTAATAAACATAAGAATCATTTTATTGTAGAAAAATGAATCTGTAAAGGAAAACCAACTGCCATGTATTAGAAAGGTCCTCATTAACAGTCATTACTTGGAGGCTTCTCCTCAAACCATATCACATATGTAAAAGTTACAATCAATTTATACCACTTATAACTCATAGTAATTAAGAGAGAAAGAAGCACCAGATCCCTTATGGAGAGTGAAGTCTTTCTTAGCACAAGTTCCCAAACTGGTTTCCAAAAGAACTTGAATGAAAAGTGTCTTTCATAGCAGACATTCATTCACTGAATATGGATTTAAATTTTGGAAAACTGTTCAAAGGATTAAGAGACAAGACTGTGTATTGAAAGATAGCAAACTTCCATCAAATAGGAAGTGTGACCTTGAGCTACTTAAATTGAATTCATTCTGAAGACAACTTGTGGAGCTCAATATTTGTTGGCACATTAAGACATCCTGTCTGATTCAGTATCTTACTAACTACAATGAAGTAATTGCTGTATCCATTTAACCCACTCCCTTCAGTGACATTGGCAACGTGAAATGTGAGCATACATTTTCAGTTTACTTGGCATTTCATAATATCATTTTCTGTTCATAGACTAACACATTATTCCCCTAGATAATGTGGTATCAGGAAGTCTATAACTCTTCACATGATCTCCATGTCCAGTGATTCTACTTGAAATGAAATCCAACAGTAAAGTCACAAATTCAATTTATGTAGCATGCATATACAAAGCTTCTTTTTTTAAAAAGATTTATTTATTTATTTGAAAGCCAGAGTTACAGAGAGAGAGAAGGAGAGGCAGAGAGAGAGGTCTTCCATTTGATGGTTCACTCCCCAATTGGCCGCAATAGCCTGAGCTCGCCTTTCTGAAGGCAGGAGCCAGGAGCATCCTCCGGGTCACCCATGCAGGTAGAGGGGCCCAAGGACTTGGGCCATCTTGTATTGCTTTCCCAGGACATATCAGAGAGCTGGATTGGAAGTGGAGCAGCTGGGTCTCAAACCGGCGCCCATATGAGATGCCACCATTTAGCCCAGGACATTAACCTACTGCACCAGGGGAAACTTGTTGAAGTGAAATGGACACTATGAGAAGCAGTGACTTGATCAGCTCTTGTCCTGAGGGTGGATGTACAATGTAATACTTTATCCATTTTAGTATTTTTTTTTTGTTCTAGTACCATTGGTTGAACTCTGTAATTAACACACAATTATTCTTAGGTGTTTAAATTTTAACTGAAAAGTGATCCCTGTTAGGAATTTGGAAAACATTATGCTGAGTGAAATAAGCCAGTCCCAAAGGGACAAATACCACTTGTTCTCCCTGATAGGTGACAACTAACTGAGCACCAAAAAGGAAACCTGTTAAAGTGAAATGAACACTATGAGAAATGGTGACTTGATCAGCCCTCACCCTGACTGTTGATGAACAACATAATATGTTATCCCTCTTAGTATTTTTGTTTGTTTGTTCTACTTAATACTTTTGGTTGAATACTGTAATCAATACACAATTCTTCTTAAGTGCTGAAACTTAACTGAAAAGTGATCACTGTTAAATATAAGAGTGGGAATAAGAGAGGGAAGAGATGTGCAATTCGGGACATGCTCAAGCTGACTTACCTCAAATGGTAGAGTTAGAAACATACCAGGGGATTCCAATTCAATCCCATCAAGGTGGCATGTACCAATGCCATCTCACTAGTCCCAGTGATCAATTTCTGTTCACAATTGATCATAATGATAGGACTAAGAACCAAAGGGATCACATAAACAAGACTAGTGTCTGCAAATACTAGCTGATAGAATAAAAAAGGGAGAGAATGATCCAATATGGGAAGTGAGATACACAGCAGACTCATAGAATGGCAGATGTCCTAAACAGCACTCTGGCCTCAGAATCAGCCCTTAAGGCATGCAGATCTGGCTGAAAAGCCCATGAGAGTATTTCAGGCATGGAAAGCCAAGACACTCTGGGGGGAAAAAAACCTAAATGAAAGATCTCCACAAGTGAGATCCCAGTGGAAAGAACGGGTCATCAAAAAAGGAGGTACCTTTCTCTGAAGGGAGGAGAGAACTTCCACTTTGACCATGGCCTTGTATAAATATGATCAGAGTCAGTGAACTCAGGGGGCTTCCATAGCCTTGGCAGCTCATGACAAGAGCCTAGGGTGATTACTGATGCCATAAACAAGAGTGTCAATTTGTTAAGTCAACAACAGGAGTCACTGTGCACTTACTCCTCATGTAGGATCTTTGTCCTTAGTGTGCTGTACATTGAGATTTAATGCTATAACTAGCACTCAACCAGTATTTTTCCCTTTATGTTTCTGTGTGGGAGCAAACTGTTGAAATCTTTATTTAATGTATGCTAAACTGATCTTCTGTATATAAAGAGAATTGAAAATGAATCTTGATGTGAATAGAAGAGGAGAGGGATTGGGAAAGAGGAGGGTTGTGGGTGTGAGGGACGCAATGGGGGGGGGGCATTGTAATCCATAAGCTGTACTTTGGAAATTTATATTCATTAAATAAAAGTTAAAAAAAAGAAAAGTGTGGCAAAAAAAAAAAGAAGGCAAATGTGTAATAAACGCTGCTCAAAGAAATTTTTCAAACACTCAAGCAATTGGTGAAACAAACATTTTGGGAATGCTGAAGGGAAAATCACTTTTATGGGGAGACTTAGCACTAACAGATTTGTAAAAAGAATGCAGTCAATAGGTTTCTAAGCCTTCTGTTGAAAGGAAGCAGTCTATGAGCATTTCACTGAACAATAATGTGACAGTTGTCTTTCTCTTCGAGGGAACATTGTGTACTGTTCATGGTTCCTGCTGTTTTACTTGAATGAGGTTACATCTACTCCTTATACTCTTGTCACCATATATTTAGTCTTTGATGACTATATTAGCATTTAGTCTTTATTTACCCTTGCTTGGCTACTCACCAATGATGTCTAGTAGTACTTTCTTTTGTTTGAAGAAAATGATTGTCCCTTGGATTACCTTTGTGATGCCTGTTCTGCTCCCAAATACCTGGAAAATAGTGAGCAGGCAGGTCTTTCCCTTTTTCTTTTGTTTTCTTTCTTCTTCCTCCTCCTCCTCTTCCTCTTCATCCTCCTCCTCCTCCTCTTCTTCTTCTTTGCTGTTCTTTATTTCTAATTTTTCTTTTTCTGTTAGAATGTTATTTAGCAGGTGTTTAACGAATTCTTTTGATTTGAGTTGAATTAGTCCCATATGAAAGTATGAAAGTGTCAGAAATAAATGCATATATTTCACTGCAGAGCTAGCAAGAGCAATTCTTAATGATCAATCTGTTCACCCTCTCCAGATGCAGGTTGTCCAAACTGATTGCTCCATGACTTAGAAGGAATATTATTCTAGCCAAAAGTAACTTAAAATTATGTGCTGTCAAATAATTATTTTGCCTTATAGAAAACTTGAATAAGGACTTTATGAGCTTGTTCATCTTTCTCATTACATTTTTCTTCAGCTTTTTGTTAGGTTAAAATAATATCTCAAAACACATTTTAAAAGTGTTAATAGCAATGACATTTTTCCATTAAGGGGAGAGAATTTAATTTCCTAAAATTCTACTTTGTTGATCTCTATTCTCCATTCTGTATTAAATTTTTATGTGATTGTCACTCAGAACAGTCATGTATTTGTTTTATTGGAAGAAAAAAACTCAATAGAAGCTGTGCCCCTTATACTCAGATTTTTAACAATTAGCTCTAAATTGTTAACATTAGCTTAAGTCTTTAAATCTTAACTACCAACCCAAAACCAGAAGCTCAAAAGTATTATTTCCCTTTTCTCAAATGACAAAGCAACAACACAATCTATGAAACAAAGGAATGAGAGTGGTAGAGTTGATTAAACATATGCTCATATACCTTAATCAGGGAAAAAGTACTTCTTCCTATTTGCCAGTCACACAATGGAAACTGATCTTTAATACTTTCATATTTCTCATATTTTTTTTTTGCCTTTTGCAATGCTGCCTTATTTTATCCAGCTTATCTCATTAGTGCACTTCTGCAAAAGTCACCTAGAATCCCTGACTACCTTTTTTAATATTTGGCCAACCACTGTGATTATAGCTTTCCAGGGATATGTAATTTTGAATATAATAAAGAATAAAGAGAAGTTTCCTCAACCCTTAGATTTCTGCAGTGGTTGGTAGGGCTCAGCTCTCCTTTCAAACACCTTACTCAGATAGAATCTCTTAAAATATGGAAGGTAGATTGCTGCGTCAGAAAGCTTAGCACCATATAGGATATTGGGAATGTTAAAAATGCAGAGTTAGCATATTATGTAGAAAATGGATATACTTAACTTAATTTGAATTATCCATTTACTCATGTTTTCATAAGTGTCTTATTAGCTAATAGCAGGTTTTGATATACTGTGCGTGAGTGATTCCCATCACTCACCTCAACACAACACATCTATCACTGCAGCTTCACAGATTTATATCATCTAGATCTTCAGACAGACACTGGTTATTTAGCATTCTGTAGGAAAGTTTTATCAAAGTCTCCCATATTCAAGGTCATTTATGATTAATAGTATAACAAGAAGCACAATTTGAGTGTTTTCAAATCTTCTGCCAACTCATGTGTCCTTTGGAGAACATATTGCATGTCATTTTTTCTTCTGCCTTCATTTTGGGCTAGCTATGCTTTCTCTTAAGGACATCCTGATACCACTTGTATTCATCAGACCTTGAAGGTCTCATTGGAAATGAAATGATGATTCTCCTATTCTCTTTCATATCAATGGCTGAAACCTACATTAGACAAGAAAAACTGCCACAAGAAATGTACTTGTTTCTTAGCCATGGATATTTTTATGTACATTGCATTTCTACTTACTACAGTTATACATCCATACAATATACATCACATTTTAAAAATTTATTGCAAAAGTCCTGGAAGAAAAAGGAAGTAGCCAATGCCACAGTTAATAAGGATGTGAAAACTGGTTCCAATCATTGGTGGACAACTAGGCTTTGAGTGTTAACCTGTAAATTTGAAAGATAAAGATCATGAAAAGGACAACCAGGTTAAAGAAAGGCCACCTTTCTTAATTGAAGCTAACAACTCATTACTGATATGATTAAGGTGCCTCCCAGAAGTCATTAATAAATGTAAATGAAGATGGAAATTTTAAAATTTTAATATGAAAAGGGAGTATGTTAAAATGAGAAAGAATGATATAATAACAGGTATAAACGCAATGATGATGATCAGCAAAGAGCCTGGGGGAGGAAAAACAGAAGTTGAAAAAGAACATATTAGTATTTCTCTAGCAGAGTCTCCAAGATGATTGTCTTCTAACTCTAAATAATCAGAAATTGAAATATATAATCATAACAGTATCAAAATTGATAGATTCATCTTCATGAAATTTCTCACTTCACATAAAAGTATTGAGCTTACCAAGCACATTTTTCCAGAAAAAAAAATCCTAAAAATCTTACAATAGCCAATCAAAAAAAATGCTCATAAACAATCTTGATGTTTTCATAAAAATCTATTCAGTGTGGACTATTTACCCGTGAGTTTCAACTTTACAAATCTGACTCTTGAACAAATGAATACAGGCTTGTTTCTGGTGAATTTGTTTACCAAGACCCAACCAAACAGACTATGCAAGTGATAAGTAGAGACTGAGTGTGGAAAACTGAAGCTTCTTTCTCTGATCTAGCAGTAGTATGAATTCATGCTGTGGCTGGAAAATGACACCTGAAAGTGAAAGCCTCAGAAGCAAGATTCATTTCTGAAACGTCTCCTGCCCTCCCATCTCTCAGCCTTCATACTCCCCAAACAAGTCACAGAAACTAAAATTTCCCTTCTCAAAGGCAGATCGTAGAAAGCAGAACCACTTGTCTCCAAAGCCTACCATAAAATGTAAAGAGATTAACTGTCCTCGCACTTTTCTGTAAGAGTTGGACACAAAGAAATTTTCTGACCTACATAGTTTGATTATAAATTATAAGAGCATTTCAGAAAGGATCACACTCCATACCTAGAAGGAAAGAATATCGCACAGAGGCAAAGGCCAAGAAGAACTAACAGATAGGGCTTTATGGGTTTCACCAGTCGATCAGATTTAGATGAAATAGCAGTTTTTGTCCAGTCTTATTTCTACAAGACTTTCTATGTTCAGTGATACCTAAGCATAAAAATAATCTATCTTGGCTTTTTAAAACTTCATTCTGAAGCTTCCCATGCATATAAAACACTGATTAAATAAATTTCTTTTGTTTTTCTCTTGTTAACCTAATTTTGCATTGGCCCAAAGCCTGAAAATGGGTAAGGAAATGTGTCACTCTTATCCTTTCCCACAGCTGTGAGTGCGGGAAAGCTCAAACTTTCCCCTTGAATGTGTGCTAGAGAAAAAGTATGCAGATTTACTAATGTGCACATGTGCCTGTGAGTCATATAAAATATAAAATTCAGAAAAGGACTGAATGACTTCTTAGAGAACACGAAAGGTGGATGCTATTGGAAGTGTTAAAAATAGATAGATGTGGCATAGTGGGTAAAGGGGCTGCATGCAGTGCTGGCATCCCAAAATGTCGCTGATTTGAGTCCTGGCTGCTCCACTTTCCATCCAGCTCTTTGCTATGGCCTGGGAAAGCAGTAGAAGATGGTCCAAGTCCTTGGGCCCCTGAACCCACATGGCAGGCCTGGAAGAAGCTTAGGATCGGTGTGCAGCTACAGCCGTTGCAGCCATCTGGGGAATGAACCAGTAGACGGAAGACCTCTCTCTCTCTCTCTCGGTCTCTCTGTCTCTCTCTCTTTCTCTGCTTCTTGTAACTCTGCTTTTAAAATAAATAAATAAATATTTTTAAAGAGAGAGAGAGAATATATAGTGACCTGGGAAAAATTTCTCTGGGTTCTAGGTGTAGTGTTTGATTTTGAGTATTTTACTCTGTGATATGAGCTTAATTTTTCTTGACTAATGAAATTTCAGCAAGAAGATTTGGAAGCTATTGTGTTCCTCTTTGGCAGATCCAGCTTAGGTCAATAGTAAACTTCAGCGGGAGCCCTATCCTGCCTTTGCTGCTCCCCAGGTGCACTCAGTTTGATGCCCACAGAGCTATACTTTGGAATATTAATTTCTGAGTCTAAACAGGAGCATTATGTTCTCTCATGCCCCCCAATTGCTTACATTTATTATTGCTAACTACTTCCTTACCTCAAAGGATATTATGAACTGCAATATGAAAGATCAGAATAATTTTAAATATATAAAAATAATGGGAGACATGGAACTGTGGTTGTTCTTAGAATTTACACTGGGAAATAGAATCAAGTCAAATATCTGACTCTGAAAAAGTGTGTAATTATGCAACATCTAAATATGCAATCTTCATAGTTTTACTTAGGAGTAATACCTCATGGAGTTTTGGAACCTTATTTTAAGATGTCACAACATGGAGGACTTGTTAAGATGTAAGGAATTATTAAGGGAAAAAAGTGATCACAACTACTGTATGAAAAAAACAAAGAAGGCACAGATAGGAAAATCAAGTTCTCATTAACAAAATAGTCATGAGAGGTGGCAAAAACCTTTCCTTGCCTTCCCATGTTCCTTGCATTCATCAAACTTATGTATCCTTTCTTCATCTTCTTCTAACAATTTTAAGGATCTACAGTATATGCTCCATGTATACAATCAATTTATCTTACTCAATGATGTACCTACAGAATGTATGAAGTTAAAAAAACACTAGCACAAGGTCCAATAAATATTTTTGAATGAATGAATGCCTGAAAAAATTTAGTCATGGTACTGAAGCCAGTAGGGAAGCTCAAAAGAAATATATAAATACTGGTTTGCACAGCAGTTGAAGAACATGTTGGTATTTTGGCAAATAACTGGTTATGGTTTTCACACCAAAATCTATTCTGTCCTCTAAATCTCCTTATGTAGTGTAAAATAGGTAAGCTAAAATAGGTTATTTGGTGAAATTACTTACATGAACATCTTGAATTCTACATCTTTGCCTTTGAAATAAGTGGAGAAGGAGGAATTTGCTGCAGGGAATAACAACTTATATGGTGCTACCGTCTTTGAAAGGGAAGGTAGAGCAAGTGAGGTAACAATATCTCTGTACAACTTGATGGATATCCCTATTCTATTCTCTAGCTGCATTAAGTTGGACATGTTATCAGTTTCTCAATTATCACTTGTAAATTTAGGATATTAATATCATTTTTCATTGTTTTTAATATCATTTCCATTGTCGTTAATTATATTAAATAAAATGAACTCCATGCATGTCAATAACATTTCACAAGGAAAGGCATTGAGTAATAAATTTTCACTAGTAGAATTTGATATATAGGTCAGCACATGCTCACTCGGAACTAGAAATGTGCCAGGGCATTTCAGCTCAGTCTTACCAAGGAGGCAGGTACCAATGCCAGTGCGCTTGGTAAAGTGATAAGTATAAATATACAACCGGTCAAAAAGATAGGGTAAGTGTCAAAGAGATTTCACAAATAAGACCAGTGTAAACAAACAATTAAGGATAGAATTAAAAGGGAGAGTATGATCCTGCGGGGGAAGCAGGACACACAACAGACTCTTAGAATGGCAAATGCCCAAAACAGCACTCCTGCCTCAGAATCAACCCTTGGGACATTCGGATCTGGCTAAAGGGTCCATGAGAGTCTCACAGGCATGGGAAGCCATGACATGGTGGCAAAAAACAATCTAAATGAAAGATCCTGGTGAACAAGACCCCAGCAGAAGGAACAGGCCATCAAGGAGAGAGGTGCCTTTGTCTGAAGGGAGGAAGGAACCTCCACTGTGATATGGCCTTGACTAAACAAGTTCAGAGTTGGTGAACTCAAGGGGCTTCCGTAGCCTAGACAGCTCATAGCAAGAGTCTCGGTGATTGCTGACGTCATAAATAAGAGTGCCAATCGTTAAATCAACAACGGGAGTCACTGAGCACAGGCTCCCCACGTAGGATCTCTGTCCTTAATGTGTTTTACTATGAAACTTAAAAACAACACTACTAGTCGAACAATGCTCTATACCTTGTGCTGTTGTGTGAGTGCAGCCTGTTGAAATCCTTGCTTAGTGTATACTAAGTTGATCTTCAGTATATGAAGGTGATTGAAAATGAAACTCGATGAAGGGTGGGATGGGAGAGAGAGTGGGAGAGGGGAGGGCTGCAGGAAGGAGGGAGGTTGGGCGGGGGGGGGGAGCCACAACAATACAAAAGTTGCACTTTGTAAATTCACATTTATTAAATAAAAAAAAGAACTTATGGGGGGGAAGCCATTGTAATTCATAAACTGTACTTTGGAAATTTATATTTATTAAATAAAAGTTAAAAAAAAATACTGAATTGGGGGCTGGTGCTGTAGTGTAATAGGTTAAGCCTCCGCCTGCAGTGCTGGCATCCCATATGGGCAATGGTTTGTGTGCTGGCTGCTCCTCTTCCAATTCAACTCTCTGCTTATGACCTGGGAAAGCAATGGAAGATGGCCCAAGTGCTTGGGCCCCTGCACCCATGTGGGAGATCCGGAGGAAGCTCCTGGCTCCTGGCTTTGGATCAGCTCAGCTCTGGCCATTGTGGCCATTTGGGAATAAAGCAGCAGAAGGAACACCTCACTATCTGTCTGTAACTCCATCTCTCAAATAAATAAATACATCAAAAAAAAAAAAAAAGAATTTGTTCTCATTATATGCCATTAGATCTGGTGGGTGAAGATACTACCAGTGTCTTCTAAATAATTTTATGAGCTATACTTCTTTGTATAACTACACAAATAACAACAAAAAACAAATAACTGCTTATTATGATTACTGTATTTTTTAGTGAGACATACTTTTCAATATTGTGTATTTGTATAATTATTTCACTTGAATCAGACTCACATTTGTTAAGATATATTTATTTGTTTGAAAGACAGAGATACAGAGAGAGGAGAGAGAGACCGAGAGAGAACTTCCATCTACTTGTTCCACTCCCAAAACGGCCTCAAAGGCTGGAGCTGGGCTGGTCTGAAGCTAGGAGCCAGGAGCTCCATCCAGGTCTCTCACGTGGGTGCAGGGGCTCAAGGACTTGGGCCATCTTCTGCTTTCTCAGGCCACCAAAATGAAGTGGGAAGGGAAGCAGAGCAACCAGGACTTGAACAAGTGTCCTTATAGGAGGCCAGCACCTCAGGCAAAGGCTTAACCTCCTATGCCGCAGTGCCAGCCCCTGAGACTCACTTTTACTTAAAACATTGCCACAGGTCTAGACACCTCAGATTTTTGTACATCAGTAGTTGTTTATCCCTATCTTCATTATTTCATTATAATTATCACTTAAATAATATTTTCAAAGCATCTAAAGTCATCAAATCTCTAATAAAAATTTCTGTATACATATGCAAATTCTATGTAGTCATTTTTTCTATCCCTTACTATTTTTGAAAGCTCTACCTGACAGATATATAACATTATATATATATATATTATATATATATATATATATAACTATGAACTTTAGGGAAGAAAAGAACACAATTATGTTACTTCAAATTCTTAAAGTTACATAGGAAAAGTGAATGTAGACACACTGGAGGCCAGGGCTGTTTACCATTAATCCTCATATCCCAAGGTTCTAGTATTGTGCATGATAAATCAAATCTCAAGAGAATTATTCAAGAAAATTCTCATTTCTTTGGTTCCTTACATCAAAATAAGATTTGATGATTCAAGGAAACATGTCAAAAGTAAATCAATTCTTTCATGTAGAAAACACTTTTCTTACATTTCAATTGTGCCAAAAGTTAAGGAGCAGGGGGTAGAATTGAAAAAGAACCAAAACCCTATATGGCAAGGTTTTATTTTTACCTTTGAAGATCTGTGGCATTCACTAATTATTATAATGTTTCTCTAACAGTGATTAAAATCTTATATGTAATAAACACAGTCATTTCTTTGTAATGTGAATTCAAATATTGATGGGCCAAGTGAGCATTTAGCCTAGTGGTTAAGATGCACACATCCCACACTGAAGTACTAGGGTTTGATTACATGCTCCAGCTCTTGACTCCAGCTTCCTACTAATGCAGACCCTGGAAGGCAGTGAATATGGCTAAGTAATTCATGCCACCCACATGAAAGACCTGGATTGCATTTCCATAATGACTTTGGCCCTGATGCAGCTTCAACCACGCATACATTTGGAGAATAAATCAGTGGATGAAAGTTCTTTCTATGTCTGTCGTCTGTCTCTCTCTCCTGTCTGTCCCTCTTTCTGTCTCTCTACCTCTCAAAGAAATAATTTTAAAAGCAACTGATGGAATAACTATATTATTTATAAAATAATATTAAAATAAAACCAGGCAGTTTTGTTTCTATATGTGGATGTTTTACCAAGATGGACCTTGCCTTGTAAGTTATTAAAAATTCATAAAATAATTATAAATGCTTACTCATTTGGGAATATAAAGAAGGGGGGAAATGAAGCTTATTCCTGAGGATGACTGCTACTATTAATGCCAATAAGGATTTGCCAGTGCATAAATGCTGCAAACCTCCCTAACTAGCAGTATTGTTTCCTCACGATAAATTCGCTCCACCATTCCTACATGTGCTTGGAAACATTACCAGACTCAAAAGGAACATGGGTGGAAGGATCACTCCTGAGAGCTTTCACCTATTTCCTGTTGCTAAGGAAACCACTTCCTTTGTACATGTTCAGAATAGCAGGTTCCTTTGAATCCAGCCTTTCAAGCTCTATTTTTTAAAGCAAACATATAGATATATGGGTATAACCCATAGTTTGAGATATTCACCACTTTATTGTCTCTTTCTAGGATGTGGTAAAGAAGTTTCATCCAATTAAGGGTAATACATACTTGTGGATCAAAAGATTGGGCATGTAAAATTCCTTTTTGTGGTTTCGTATTTTGCAAAATCTACTCTGCTTTCCAACCTATGAAGGAGTCAGTAAATCTAAGATATCTCTATGGCATCAGAATATATATCTATTCACATTGACTGAAATCATTTACAACTTTTGCTGTTTGATAAAATTGTAAATGATCATGCTTAATTACTCTGAAGTGACAGTTATATGTTAACTTAATAGCTTAGAGATACTTTATTGGGATTGTAGAGGAAAAATAATTATGTTTCTTCCACACTAATTCTTCGTTGAATTGTACCCATGAAACAAAAGATGAATTTATAAGAAAAATGAATATTAGTGTATTAGCATGTTTCTTTCATGTACGCATAGGTTTTCTCAAAACAGTAGTTCTTGTAGAGATGGCTTTAAATTCAGATCTTCATCTCCAACAAAAAACAGTACAATTTTAGGGAAGAGAGAAGACAAAGGAAAAGGACTCTGAGTCACTAGGATCAGTAAAATTGTCTGAAGGTAAATAATGACAGATATGACTAGTTAACAGTTGATAACATAGATTGTTCTGGTAGATTCTTCTGGGCAGATAAGTGTCCAAAGTTGTTTTCTGTGGTTAACTTTTATTCTCCCTGGTATAGGAAGGGGAGTGCAGGATGTAAAATGGTATCTTTTGCTTTTGTAAATCTGTTCTATTTTTATACAAATAGAGGGAGGACAGAAAGTTTTTCTAAATGATTTTTCCCAATTATCTTTAGGTCAACAGTAATTGATATTTTGGGGTGGTGTAGTCTGATCTCAGACAAGAATATGTTTGTCTCTTTTCATATAAAATATTGTTGAAATGCCCTACGTTTGCTTGTTTAAACATTTTGTGAAAGCATTAACTCAAATACAAAATTCCAAAGATAAAAAATGAGAATTGGGGTTGTGTTATATTAGTGATTTCTGTGTGTATTTTCCAATCATTAATAACAGCATGTGTGGACATCAGTCATAAATACTAATTGATTTCATAACCTGGATTGTAAATGTTGTAATTATATGCTGTGATTCATATTATACAACTGAGAATCATAGCCCAGTCTACAGCTTCATTGCAACATTTCCAATAATGTTCTGTTTATTTGGATCTTTCAAAGAATTCCTTACAGCACCCATCATGATATTTTTAATTATATTCTTTGCACCTTTTCAAAAAATATTTTGGACATGTCTTAAGTGTTTTGAAGTGCATGGTACCCTGAAACCACAGAAAACAAATTCAAACTATGTAACCACAAAGTTAAATGTTTATGATTATTAAATCTATAAAATAATCTCCTTCACTCATTTAAGTCTATTTGGTGATTATGGCTTTCACTAAAAAAAATTGTTTCCAATTTCAGAGAAAAGTGTACTCCTATGCATTCAATTGACTTATTTAATTGACTTCTGCTATTCAGTACTATTATGTGCTCTTATTTGACTTGCCTATTGCTTTCAGTCTAACCATTGGTATAATGCCACATTTCCTGCAGAGACAATGTTGTTTTATGCACACACACACAAAAAAAAAACCAGTAAAGTATAAATATGTTTTAATTTCAAGGAGATTGTTTAACTGATAAAAATAAGAATGCACAATAATTTAGTTAACTCACTGGCTTTCTCACATTGCTGTTCAACAATCTTAAGCAATAATTGTAATGTAATAAAGTGTACATTTGTATTTACCTACTATAATGTAGAGGTTTATTCAGAGGTTCACATACCCACTTCTTGGCAACTGGTTAAAGAATTGATTTAAAATTTTAATAGTTGATACCATTCCACTCCTTAGAGACATATATTTATTCTTATTTCACTAGTCAGTGGTATATTGGCACTTTGATTTTAAAAACAAAACAATTGCTTTGGTTCATCAGCTTTCTATTTTGCCTCTGGTACTATAATGTTCGATGGCTTTTGTTGGCTTATTGCACTTTAATTAGAATGATGCTGTGTGCCTTTAGTAGCGTGCTGCTATGCTACCCTTAATTGAAATCCTTCTCGTGTGTCTGTGATCATTACATCACCTTGATGCCTGGAAATGCTGCTCCTATGGTGTATGTGGTAATGTTGCATTAGCCCTTTGAAGCCGGGGAGTTTGATTAGCAGGATCAGATGAGCTGCTTGAGGGTGCCTGACTCTTAGCTCTAGTATTTTCAAATGGGTTTTACAAATTACCTGCTTACCTTAATACCATAAATATGCAGATATTCACATACCCCTTGTGTAAAAAGTGAAATTTGACAGTGGGAAATTGTTTGCATGCAGACATTTGATTAAAGATCACAGCTTCAGAATATTTGATTTAAAAGAAACCTATGGAAATAGTTTTATTTATGTATTTTAAAATTGCATTTTTATTTATATAAAGGCAGAGAAACACAGAGAGAGCAGGGAGGGAGAGGGAGGGAGAGAGAAACAGAAAGAGAGAGAGAGAGAGAAAATCTTACATCTATCCTGTGATTCACACCCAACAACATGCCTGCAACAGCTAGGGCAGGGACAAGCTGAAGGCAGGAAACAAGAATGTCATTGGAATCTGCTGTGTACATGCTGAGGATCCTGCTACTTGAGCCATCAACTGCTGCCTCCCAGGGTGTGCATTAGCAGAGAGTTGACATCAGGAACAGAGCCAAAACTCTAATCCAGGCACTGTGATATGGTATGCAGCCATCTCAAGAACCATCTTAACCACTAGGGGAAATGGCAGCTCAGACATAGTTTTTAAAAGCAAGTGAAGGTATATGAAATACTCTTTCTTTTCAACCCACATTTTCTTTGAAACTGGAATATTTACAGATCTCCCCCACCTTTTCTAACACACTATTATTGCTATTTTTAAGGATCCTCAGAGTGCATTGATTGGGTACACACTTCTTACAGTACCATCAAAAGAAAAGTAATAAAAGGTGGAGAACAAATGTTTTAAAGAATAGTAGGACTACTTTGTAAGAATTTTATTCAACAAAATTACATTCAAATAGTGAAAAGAAAAATAAGCAAACATAATTTACTGTTAAGGCTCAGGAAATTATACTCTGATGAATACTTTACTCACTTTCTCCTCATGTCTGCCTTTTTCTCTCAAAATATAAGAAGGGTTTTCCAAGAATTTTCCTTATCTACCTAAAGACTGGATCCACCAAAGAGGATACAGTCATCTTCAATTTTCCTCTCACCAAAATCTTTAAAGAAAGAGGATTAACCTCATATCCCACATGAAGAGATTGATAATCAGATACCATACCTAGAGTTCAAAGGAAGCATCCAGCTCCTTCTATGAGTTCTCATTCATATTTTGTATGCTCCCCTTGCTCATGTGCCTTAACATTTATACACTTTTTCTCCTGTTAATCTGTCTATTGTCAGTTCATTTTAACAGATAAAATTCATACTTTCAGAGGGAAAGTTTAAACTTCTCTACAGTATTTTAAAGGTGGCATTGCAAAAGTAATCATAAAACAGAAAACTGAGGTTTTAACCACAGCTCACCACCATGAGGGTTAAAATATTCCAGAATATAGCTGGTGGGAGATGAAGAGGATTTTCAAAGATGAATTGAGCAAATATTTTTGAAAATGGAAAAGAAAAAATAAACTCTAAAAATTATCACAACCTATGTTTTTCTTATTTGAAAATGGAGGGACACTAATGATGCATCTGCCTTCAACAACCCTTTGTACCTATTGAGCCTATCTTTTATTTTAGTTATTCAAATGGCAACAGGAAGGGACATAACAATGCCAAAAATTTAGTCATCCTTATTTATTTAAAAAAAAGCCTAAAATTGTAAATATATAATCCATTGATTTCTCAAGAATCCAAGAAAATACCAGGACCATTCTCTGTGTGAAAGCCCTCGAATAGAAGTTCCAGCCATTAAGATTCTGAATGGTGCCTGAGGCTGATACTTGAGAAATGAATGGTGGAAGGAGAAGTTCAACAAAGGCCACAAATAAATATATTTAATTTTAATTAGCTTATCATAGATGGCTATGATTATAGGTGATTTTTTTCTTCACATTACTCTGCATGGTACACATTTCTACAATGAATAAGCAAACTCCAGTTATTTTTTGTAAAATTATTTCAGAAGCCATCCATATATAATAATAACTCCTAATAGGAATGGTCCCTACATTTCATGGATCTCAACTTGTGAGCAGGGCTTGTGAGGTTTGTAAACCAGCAGGTAATGCTAGCTAAAGTATTCATTTAATAATTCATATGATGTTAGCTAATATATGCATGATTGAAATTTAGACTTGTCATTCAGTTGAATGCTTAGTCAGTGTGTTGGGTAGGAAAAAACATTACCTTGTGTTTGGCTATCTCATGTATCAACACAGTGAGCTACTTGTGAAGATATAAGATCTTTAAGGTTAATCTTTCATGGCAATGATACCAAAGATATTACTAAATAACAAGGCCTAAAACCATGGTCTTCTTATCTGGGTAAAATATATATATCACATCTTTTAAACTACATGAATTTCCCTATTATATTCATAAAATTAAAGAGTCACGGTATACTAAAATTCATGCATATATATATACATATAGGATGATTTTATATTTATACTTTATATTATATATTAGAGTGTGGGTATATATTATATAAGGTAATATAAAATATCTAAGTATTTATGTCTTGTTTATATAAAATTTTGCAAAGTAAATATATTATAAAGACAAACAGCTTTTAAAACATGTAGTAGATTGAACTACCTGAAGCAGTCATTTGTGTAAATGAAAAGCAGTTGCATATATATGTGGAAGATTTTCTCATTAAATAAAAAGAAAACCTGTTTTTATTCTTATACAAAAGAAAATTCAATTGTAATATGTTTATTAGTTTGGCAAATAGATATTATAATTTTTCAAAGCTAATTTTTAAAGTTTTTGTATAGTATTGGATATGAATACTTTTACCCATTTGAATATACGAAAAATAAAAGATAAACTCAATAGGCACAAAAGTGTTAAAGTCAGATGCATCATTAGTGATGCTCCATTTTCAAATAAGAAGGAAAAGTAGCTTTTGTTTCCCATTTCTTTTAATTTGGGTTCATTAATTTAATTTAATTTTTTAAGTTTCTGTTTACGATCATACTTCAACCATGTCAGGAATCTTTAAGTTCTAAAGTCTCAAATGTCTTAAAAAAAGGGAAAGCACAAGTTATAGTTTATATAATTTATCCAATAAAAGGCATACATGAAGATATAGAACTCAATATGTGAAATTTGGACTTATGAACAATTTGTTAAACAGGAAAAAATTAAAAATGTTTTTAGGGCTCTAGAAATTGATTGTAAAGTGAATAAATTTGTGGGTAAAAGTGTTAGAGAAAGAAAAAGATTTGGGGATCAGTATGCACAGATTTAGTTTACAAAACAGAGAAGGAATGAATTAGAAATAGTATTGAACTATTTCTTCATCTTGTATAATGAGGATTTAAAATGAACCTGGGGCCAAGCATTTGATGATGCAGTTAAAATGCCTCTTGGGATGTCTTCATCCAACATCAGTGTCTGGTTTTAAGTCTCAGCTCTGCTCCTGGTTCCAACTTCCTGCTAATGCACAACCTGGAATGCAGCAGGTGATGGCTCAAGTACTTGGTCCCTGCCACCCACTTGGGAGACCCCCTTTGGATTCCCAGCTCTTGATGTCAGGCTGCCCAGCTCTGGTCTTTCTCTCCTTCCCTCTCCCTCTCCCTCTCCCTCTCCCTCTCCCTCTCCCTCTCCCTCTCCCTCTCCCTCTCCCTCTCCCTCTCCCTCTCCCTCTCCCTCTCCCTCTCTTTCCCTCCCTCCCCCTTTCCAAATACATAATCAATTAAAATAAAATTAAAATCATTGTGTCATTTTTTGCCAAATAATATCCATTTAGAAAATATATTTGCTGGCACCGTGGCTCAGTAGGCTAATCCTCCACCTTGCGGCACTGGCACACCAGGTTCTAGTCCCGGTCGGGGCCCCGGATTCTGTCCCGGTTGCCCCTCTTTCAGGCCAGCTCTCTGCTGTGGCCCGGGAGTGCAGTGGAGGATGGCCCAAGTGCTTGGGCCCTGCACCCCATGGGAGACCAGGAGAAGCACCTGGCTCCTGCCTTCAGATTAGTGTGGTGCGCCAGCCGCAGCGGCCATTGGAGGGTGAACCAATGGCAAAAGGAAGACCTTTTTCTCTGTCTCTCTCACTGTCCACTCTGCCTGTCCAAAAAAAAAAAAAAAAAAAAGGAAAGAAAATATATTAACTAGTGTACACTCCATATAGAAAAATTTTAAATAGTGGAAAGCCCCAAAAAAGAAACAAAGAGCAACCAAATCTCATTATGAAAAAAACAATATAATGTGTTTGGGTGGAGGGACTGTGTATGCTATTATGGGTTTTCTTTTCATTTGTCTCCAATTCAAATATATACACCCTCATCATTTTGTATAGAGTAGTATTGTTCTACAATCTGCTTTCCTGAATCAGTGTGTTGTAAACCCTGTCTCTAAACATTTATATAGAGTTTCATTTTCATATCAATTCTAAGAATAATTCAGGTATTAATCATCTTTAAGCAAACATTTAAGTGTTTGAAAGATCTTATATTTTAAAGCAGTTCATTTATACCTTTTAAAAACTACATTTATTTAATATATCAATAAGAGGTTACATTCATATACTCCAAAAATAAAATAACATAGCAAAGTTCATTCATTCATTGCCAGTGGGAAGGCAAAATGGTTCAGCCACTTTGGAAGACAATTTGGCAGTTTCTTACAAAACTAAACATTCTCCTATCATAGAAACCAGAAACCATGCTCCTTGATATTAATCCAAAGGATTTTTTTTTAACTTTTATTTAATGCATATAATTTTCCAAAGTACGACTTATGGATTACAATGGCTTCCCCCCCATACCGTCCCTCCCACCCACAACCCTCCCCTTTCCCACTCCCTCTCCCCTTCCATTCACATCAAGATTCATTTTCGATTATCTTAATATACAGAAGATCAGCTTAGTATACATTAAGTATGGATTTCAACAGTTTGCTCCCACACAGAAACATAAAGTGAAAAATAATAGATGATTTTTTAAATGATGACGAAATCAGATCAGACCTATTGTCATGTTTAATCCCAGTGAGAGTCAAGTTGGGAATTGATAATTTTTTTTTTTTTTTAAAGAGGATCAGTTTAGTATGCATTAAGTAAGGATTTCAACAGTTTGCACCCCCATAGAAACACAAAGTGAAATATATTGTTTGAGTACTCGTTATAGCATTAAATCTCGATGTACAGCACATTAAGGATAGAGATCCTACATGAGGAGTAAGTGCACAGTGACTCCTGTTGTTGACTTTACCAATTGACACTCCTGTCTATGGCATCAGTATCTCCCTATGCTCTAGTCATGAGTTTCCAAGGTTATGGAAGCCCTCTGAGTTCTCCGACTCTTATCTTGTTTAGACAAGGTCATGGTCAAAGTGGAGGTTCTCTCCTCCCTTCAGAGAAAGGTACCTCCTTCTTTGATGACCTGTTCTTTCCACTGGGATCTCACTCGCAGAGATCTTTTTGCCAGAGTGTCTTGGCTTTCCATGCCTGAAATACTCTCATGAGCTCTTCAGCCAGCTCCGAATGCCTTTAGGGCTGATTCTGAGGCCAGAGTGCTATTTAGGACATCTGCCATTCTATGAGTCTGCTGAGTATCTCACTTCCCATGTTGGATCACTCTCCCCTTTATTTACTCCATCGGTTAGCGTTAGCAGGTACTAGACTTGTCTAAGTGCTCCCTTTGACTCCCAGTCCCTTCACCATGACCAACTGTGAACTGAAATAGATCACCTGGAACAGTGAGATGGCATTGGTACATGCCACCTCGATGGGATTGAATTGGAATCCCCTGGTATGCTTCCAACTCCACCACTTGGGGCAAGTCAGCCTGAGCATGTCCTAAATTATACATCTCTTCCCTCTCCCATTCCCACCACCATGTTCAACAGGGATCACATTTCAGTTAATTTTCAACACTTAAGAATAACTGTGCATCAATTACAGATCTAAACCAGTCATATTAAGTAGAACAGATAAAAAAACTACTAAGAGGGATAATGTATTAAGTTGTTCATTAACAGTCAGGGCTATGCTGATCAAGTGATCAAATCCAAAGGATTTGAAAGCCTATGTCCACACAAAAACCTGCACAGAGATGTCTATAGCAGCATTATTCATATTGCCAAGACTTGGAAGTAACTAAAACATCTTTAGTAGGTGAATATACAAATACAATGTCAAACACTGGGACGATAGAATATTATGATCAACACTAAGAAATGAACTATGAAGCTCTGAAAGGACATGGAATAGACTAAAATGCATTCAATGATTAAGTGAAAGAAGTCAATTTGAAAAGCCTGTGGAGAGTTTGGTTCTAACTATGCAGTGTTCTTGAAACGGCAGAACTGTGGAGACAGCAAAAAGGTTGGTAAGGGATTCAGAAGTAAGGAAGGCAATTAGGTAGAATACAGAGGATTTGTTAGAGCAGTGAAAACATTGTATATAAAAAACTATAATGGTAGATAAAAGTCAGTAGACATTTGTCCAAATCGACAGATTAAATGAAACCAAGAGTGAGTGCACATGTAAACTATGGATTCTGGGTGTGCATATGTGATGAAATATAGGTCTATCAACTGGAAAATGTATCTGGGGGAGATTCTGATAACAGGGGGCTATACATGCGGTGGCTGAAAGTAAATGGCATATCTCTGTACCTTCCTATCAATTTTGCTACGATCATAAAATAATGCTAAAAATAAAAGTTTTGCGTTAACAGATCATCTTTCATTTTGGACCTAACATTATTAAATTTTAGGCAATATAAGAAAGTGCGAATGGCTTTTGAATGCATCATGTTTTTGTTTCATTCACAGAAGTACAATCTAAACGATTGTGTTTTACTTTTTACATTTAAAATTATGCCTTTCTTTGAGATTTTATAATGTATTTCCAGAGAGAACTTCTTCATGATGCTTTACAGATGCATGGAACTTCATTGCATTAGTGTATTGTAGTTACTTTAGTTGGTACCCCAATGGTAGACATTTACATTACTTTCAATATTTGCTATTATAAAGTGTTGCATTTGCAAAGGGCTGGAGGAGACTCCAGCTTATGAGAGCAAGGTGAGAGCAGACTGTGGCAGCCCCCATCACTGGTGATATTGTCTGAGAGAGAACCTTGCAGACCATGGACCACACTGACTTTGACTCCAGCCTGTAGCCCTAGTAAGGCCCATGAAAGAAAAATGCAGTTATTTATCCATGACCAGCAGGGAGAAAGCAACATCTTAAAGCTACTAGAGGCTGCTGCAGATTTTATCAGAGGGATAAAGCTAATCCATGTCCTCCATTGACTCTGAGTCTGGCCTACAGTTGGCAGGGAGCTGGGTACCCAGTTAGGACTGTGAGGCGCTCCCATCCCACTACTTTATCACAAGCACTGGGGCTCAAACTGCAAAGGCAGGGCATCTTTAGCAGGTGGCTCTGGGAACACCTGTGCTATCTCCGTGGATGGGGCAGGCTGAGGGTGGATCCCCTGTACCCTGTGACTATGGGAGCTTTGTATGCTATGACTGTGGGAGTTCCCTAACTACAACAAGACAGGGCATGGTTTGTAACTGGGATTCTGGGCAATCACTGTGCTGGCTTCAGAGGCGTTGAACTCCTCAAGTGCATGGGGTTGGTCAAAGCAAAGGGTTCTGTGTTCACTGAAGACCCCAAAGATCCTCTGTGCAGTTCATGAACCAGAATGTGTGGAAGTGGTAGTCGTTGCGGGCTGATCCTGGGCGTTGATCACCTTGGAAGAGAAGAGGTCAAGCTGTGATTACTCCACCAGACATGATCATACACTCCCTCTTGCTGACATTAGTAGAAATCTAGCATGCCCAACTTGGGTGCCACCCTGGATTCTCACCTTCATCATTGAGCACAAACAAGAGATCCTTGGCCCCACCCAGCATATCCCAATGGATAGCTACTGAAGAAGAGATGCTCCACTAAGCCAGAGAGGCACAGTTCAAATCTTAAAGCTATCAGAAAAAATCAACAAGTGTCCACATATACCTAAAAATAAACACAGAAATAAAAGATGCAAAGACAAGGAAAGCAATATGATTGCCCAAAAGGAAAACATCAGTTCAATATTAGAATGAAAGCACAAAGGAAATCCAAAGCAAGCAACAGGAAGATTTATAGGAAAATAGTAGGACAAAGTCACTATTTATTAGTTATAACCTTTAATGGAAATGCCCTAAATTCTGCAATTAAAGATACAGTCTAGGTTATGGAATAAAAAAAAAAAAAACAGCTATTTGTTCCCTACAAGAAACACATCTCACCAACAGATACACACAGACTGAAAGTGAAAGGATGGAGAAAGGTATTCCATTCTAATGGAAAGCAAAAACAAGCAAGTGTAGCAATCCTACTATCAGACAAAATAGACTTTAACACAAAAACTGTGAAGAGTCAAAGAAGGGCATTATGTAATGATTCAGGGATCAATTTAACAGAAACATTTGACTATAGTAAACATATACACACTCAATGCCAGGGCACATGGGTATTTAAAATAAATGTTAATGAACTTCAACACCCCACTTTCAACAATGGACACATCAACTAAATAGACACAAAATCAACAGAGAAACAACAGAGCTAATGTACACAATGCACCAAATTGACCTATAAATCGTTTCATCAAAAATTACAGAATACACATTTCTTATCAGTGCATGGAAGTTTCTCTAAATATACCATGTGCTAGACCATGAAGCAAACCTCAGTAAATTATAAAAAAATTTAAATAATACCACATATTTTGTCTTATTGCAATGGAATGATGTTGGAAATTAACAACTTAAGATACTCTAGAAAATGTGCAAACTCATGGGAACTGAACAACAGGCTCCCTGTTGAATATTGGAACTTAGAAGAAATCAAAAAGAAATACAAAAAATCCCTTAAATCGAATGAAGATGAAAACACAACATATCATAATTTATGGTATAGGGCAAAAGCAGTGTTATGAGAGTTTATAGCAATTATGGATTACATAAAGCAATTGGAAAGGCATGAAATGAATGATCTATCACGCATTTCAAAGGCCTAGAAAAACAACAAACCAAACCTGAAATTGGTAGGAGGAATGAAATAATTAGGGAAGAAATAAACAAAAGTGAAATAAAAAAAATAAAAAAGATCAGTATATTGACCTGACACGGCCCTGGCTATTGTGACCATTTAGGGAGTGAACCAGTGGTTAGAAGACCTCTTTTTCTCTCTCTCTCTATAGCTCTGCCTCTCAAAATAATAAAAAAGGATTAATTTATTATTGTTTTATCAAGTATTTTTCCTTGAAGTTTATTTGTAGGATTTTGTCAATTTGTTAAATTTCAAAATGATGGTCATGTAATTATCATGCCCCATTTTCCATGGACGTTTTTTAAATAGATTGCTTCGTAAGAAGAACAGCATTTGAACATGGTCTGTTTCTTCAGTTAGTTAAATATTTTTTTGGATTTCTTTCATAAATGTCCTAGCTTTCAATATACAGAAAAAAGGTTTACATGCATTTTGTATTCTAAATGTGCAGTATTATTCTAAATTATATTGTATTCTAAATCTAGTAGTATTAATGCTATCTTTTATTTAATTTCATAATAATAATTCTTTGGATATATATGACAATTTTTGTAGGTAGAGTTACTCTGCAATAACTAGCTTTACATCTTATACTAGAATTTTATGCTTATGTAGTTTTTACAAATTATATTTTTCTGGGAATTTAGCCATATTCAAATTATAAAATTTATTTGGGAGAGATCAACAAAATGTTACTGTAATATTTCAAATATTTTATATTGATTAAAATTGTTGTTTACCTTTAGGTTTTTAAAATTTGCATGTGTTTATTTTATTAAAATATTTATTTATTTATTTGAAAGTAGTTACAGAGAGAGAGAGGGAGAGAGAGAGAGAGGTCTTCCTTCTGCTGCTTGACTCTCCAAATGGCTGCAATAGCCAGAGCTGAGCTCTCTGAAGCCAGGAGCCAGGAACTTCATTCAGGTCTCCCACATTGTTGGCAGTGGCCCAAGCACTTGGACCATCCTCTAACTGCTTTCCCAGACACATTAGCAAGGAACTGGGACTCTAACTCGCTCCCCTATGGGATGCCAGCATCCCAGGAGGAAGGTTAATCCACTATACCACAAGGTTGGCCACAGGGAAAAAGTTTTTGAAATTCATGCATACTTTTGCTTTATAAATACACATTTGGTCATGCAGTTTTGAATAGGTCTCATAAGTACAGATTAATTAATTTGTCTTTTTAAAATTCTTATTCACTTATTTTCATCTACAAGAAAGGTAGAGCAACAGAATCAGAGAAATATCTTCTGCTGCTTCACTCCCCAGATGCCTCCAACAATGAGGGCTAGACCAGGCAAAGACCCCCATCCAAGCCTCTCATGTGGGTTGCAGAAACACACTCATTTTAGCCATCATCTGCTATCTCCCAGCATGCATTAGTAGGAAACTGGTTCAAAAGCAGAGCAGCCAAGACTCAAATAAGCACTCCGACATGGAGTGTAAGCATTCCTAGTAGTGTCCAAACCCTCTGTGCCACATGCCTCCCCTTTGACTATGGCCTTGTCTAAATAAGAACGGAGTTGGCAAACTCAAGAGGCTTCCATTGCCTTGGCAGCTTGTGACAAGAACCTCAGGTGATTCCTGATGTCATAAACAAGAGTGTCAATTGTTAAATCAACAACAGGAGTCACTGTGCACTTTCTCCCCACGTAGGATCTTTGTCCTTAATGTGTTGTACTAAGCGAATTAACAGTAAAACTTCTACTCAAACAGTACTCTATACTTTTTGTTTCTGTGTGGGTGCAAACTGTTGAAATATTTACTTATTATATACTAAATTGATCCTCTGTATATAAAGATAATTGAAAATGAATCTTGATGTGAATGGGATGGGGGAGGGAGTGGGAGATAGGATGGTTGCGGGTGGGAGGGAGGTTATGGGAAGAAAAGCCTCCATAATTCAAAAGTTGTACTTTGGAAATTTATATTTATTAAATAAAAGTTAAAAAATCTTACTGTAAAAAATATGAATAGGCAAAAATGTTTATAACATAATGTCAAGTGAAACATTAAATATATACTGTACTTACACACATGTATAAAACATCTTTACTCATGACCTTAAAAAGTGAAAATAAAAAATAAAAGATTTGAAAAAAATTATTTAATTCCTTATCCATTAACTTATTTAAATACCATGATACAAATATTTATCTTTTTTGAAGAAAGTAAAATGAATGGAGCCAGCGCTGTGGTTCAGTGGGTTAAAGGCCCAGCCTGAAGCATAGGCATCCCATATGGGCCCCTGGTGAGTCGGCTGCTCCACTTCTGATCCAGTTCCCTACTAAAGTCCCTGGGAAAGAAACAGTGCTTGAGCCCCTGCAATCAAAATGTTTGAGTCCTAGAGGAAGCTCCTGGCTCCTGGCTTCGGATTGGCTCAGCTCCAGCAGTTGCAGCCATTTGGGGGAGTGAACCAGCTGATGGAAGTCCTCTCTTCCTCTCTCCATCTCTACCTCTCTTTGGAACTCTGTCTTTCAAATAAATAAAATTTCTTTTAAAAGTGAAGTAATATCTCAAAGTATGTATTCTCTTCCTTTATCTTTATTCTGTTTTTCTTCTTAATTTTTCCAAAGCTGTGATAGGGGGAACATAATGACATGAATGTTTGATCTTCTTTGTCTATTTCCTTTTTTTTTTGTCTTTTTTGTTCTTCAATTTTGCATTTTCCATGATTTTTTTTTCATTTTGCATGCTTTTCTCATTCTATCTTTTACATTACTTTACCATGCTTCCCACAGTACCTGTTATCCTTAGGGCCATTTCTTTTTTTATCTTCCCTATCTGTAAAAGATTTTTTTTCTACTTCCTTACTGAGGTTTGGCATCTCAGTTTTCATCTCTTGCTCCTTTATAAAGTTTGTTCACAGAAATAATTGCTACATAAATTTTTAAAATATCTATGGCAAGATGCTTTTGTGTTTTTCTCATTTGCTTTGGGATAAGAAGTTTTCTGGCAAAGCCTTTACACTTCTATGTCCATTGCTTTTTCTCTCCTTTTAGTATAGTGTATTTGCATAAATGACATGGAAGACAGAATTCTTAAAAAGCCAATAACGGTTATGCCCTTATAAAATCTCTCCCCTTGAGTGGAAATGGAAACTGTGATGACTTTATCAAATATGTAGGGACAGTAAAGGGCTTTTACAGACATAATTAAGTTTATAGTCAATTAACTTGAGTTAGTCAAAAGAGAGATTATCTTTGTGATTTAAACATGAGGAATGAGCTGCTCTCCTGCCAGCTTTGAAGCCATACAATTTGTGATGTGGGTAGGAATTGAACCTTCAGAAGTTGAGAGCAAATTTTGACCTACAAACAACAAGATTAGGGGGAACCTTAAAGACTACAGCTACAAGGAAATTAATCCTGCCAAAATCCAAATGACCTTGGGGACAGGCCCTAAGTTTCAGATGAAATTGCGACTCAGTCTATATTTGATTTCAGACTGACAAGAGCTAGCTAACCCATGTCTTACTCCTCGTGAGATGATAAATTTGTGTTGTTTCAAACTACTTGGTAAAAATTCATTGTGGAGCAATGGAAAACTAACACAGTCATGTGTGGTCATTGCAGGCAGAGTATACTATATAGCTTAGATTGGAGGTAGGGTAGGCCATCTAAGTTTGTGTGAGCACATTCTAGGATATTCGCAGAGTGATGGCATCGCCTGACAGCATTCATTTCGCAGACTGTATTCCTATCAATATGTGATATGTAACTTATAGCTTACTCAATATTTAGTGTTGCTTTCATTTCTATGCATTGTATTTCTAGGCCATTTCTCCATTTTTTCCCCTCTATTTTGTAGTAATGCAGAAACGTGTTTCTCTTCACACTTTGGTTCACCTTCATCATCCTTGTATAAACTGGACTCCTCTGTTTCTTGGAACAAAATTGGCTTCAAAAAATTACTACCTGCCATTTTCACTCCATGGGTGGCACTCATTGTCAGCCAGCATATATAAATGTTATTCTACAAATATTTATTTTCTCTATTTATAAAAGGTAGAGAGAGGAAGGGGCAGATACACAAATACACACAATGAGAGAAAGAGAGAGAGGGAGAGAGAAAAATTCCCCCATCCAGTGGTTCACTTCTGAAATGCCTGTAAAACTTCATGCTGGGGCCAAATCAGAAACCCAATTAATTGAGCCATCACTACTGCCCTACAGGCTCTGTATTAGCAATAAGCTGGAGTCAGGAGCAGACCTAAGTTTTGGACAAAAACACTCTGACATGGGATATGCCTGTCTTAGCCAGCAGTATCTTAACAAGCAGATCAAACGCTCCCTCCATCTACTGATTTTGAGTAACATGGATTGTCCATATAGAACATTCCTCTGTCCTAAACTAACTCTGATGGAAGTCATAAGGAATTTCCACGATTATAACTTTCATAATTGGATAACATCCAGAAGATGAAAAAGACGCTGTTGCAGACTTACATGGTTCATACTTCTAGCAGAACCAACAATGGAGGCCGGCATTCTGGCCCAGCTGGTTAATGCCCTGGCCATGAAGTGCCAGCATCCCATTTGGGTGCCAGTTCAAGACCCAGCTGCTCCACTTCTGATCCAGCTCTTTGCTATGGCCTGGGAAAGCAGTGGAAGATGGCCCAAGTCCTTAGGCCCCTGTACCCACATGGGAGACCCAGATGAAGCTCCTGGCTCCTGGCTTTGGATCAGAACAGCTCCGGCCGTTGCGGCCATCTGAGGAGTGAACCATCGGATGAAAGACCCCTCTCTCTCTGCCTCTCCTCTCTCTGTGTAACTCTGACTTTCAAATAAATAAATCTTTTTAAAAAAGAACCAACAAAGGATAAGTTTGCTAATAACGATTTTAAATGAGACAAATCACTCTAATATTTTGTTGGTATATAGTTTATGTATCATCCACAAAGGGTGAGAAAATACTTAATATGCGATCTTGAAAGAAAGCTATATTTAAATAATCAGTGTCAACAACCAGCAGCTTCCTGAATTACACAGCATTAAAATATTCCCTACTGTCTGTCTTGATAATATAAAGTATAGCAACAGTGTCCTCATCCATTCTCTATCCTTATCTATCTACTACTCAGTATAGTCACTGTAATTTTCTATTTCTTATTTTATTTACATGTTCTTGTATCTACTCCTTATCCTTCTTCTCCTTTCAAAGAACTCCAGTTTTCCGTGCTTCTGTACTTTTTCCTCACTGTGCATTATCTTAATTCTTTCTACTACACACAGGCAGACACACACACACTCAGAAACCCAATAATAGGATTAAGATTAATGATGGAGTATGAGAAAACAAAGATCTGACAACAATTTGTCTGCTAAATCTTTTACCTATCAAACAGATTAGTTTAAAATATTGTTCATATGTAATCTATATTTTATAGACATACATAGCAATAACTTACTTTCTTAGTAGCAGATTCTAAGTGTATATTTCCACCTATTTTGCTTTTACTTTTCTCTGTGACTCTAGGTTATTCCTTCTTTCTCTTTTTCCTACTTTTGTTTCCTTTGCCTCCAACTTTTACCCTCATTTCCAGTTTCATAAGTAATTCCTCACACGTCTTTTGGTTTCTCACCCTTTCACCTCACAGTGCAAAATTACTCTTCATCCCCTCCCAGAAAATTACTTTCTCTTTCATCTTGTACCTTTGGCATTCATTTCCTGTGGGGTTTCATCACAAACAGCAGCAGGTGATGTTAACTGTTTAAAAGCCATGAAGAAAAAAAAATGTAGGCATCAATTGCTATCGCTGAAATATATGCACTCACTTTGGCTGCCCTAAATTGCCACAAATAGGTTTGTGTCAATTTTCTAACAACAATTTGAAATGTCCAATATTATTATAATAAAAACAAGATAGTATGAAACACACTAATAATTTTGTGTTATATTATCAGATCCACTGGCAAGAATCAGAATAGCCAGCATGTAACTTTGAAATAGATAATGTTTGTATCATGCAACAAATATCTAAGAACAATTCAAAATTCTACTTGATATAGGAGTTCCTTTTCAAAAACTCCTCTGCTTATCCAGAATCTTTTTGACTGCTAAAGCAATGCTCTAACACTGCTGTTTTGGGTTTTTTTATGGGCCATTAAGTTGAGTGCAAAAGGCATAAATTATCTGTAAAAGTTCCTCAAATTATAGCTATCTGTGGTTTTGTGATAAAGGCCAAGAATGTGTTTTCAAAAACACACCCCATTGCATGGAAACTGGCCAACTGTGGAAAACATGTACACTATTCTACTTGTTAAAAATTTGCTAAAGAACTCGAGTGTTATGAAACCCCTCTTCAACAAGAAAATACTCATTGATGCAAATTTATGATAAATGTCACTATTCTTATCATTATTCAAAAGAGCATACAATATGATATGGATTTTTTTTAATTTTAGGATGATGCACAAAAAGGCCTTATAACAAAAACAAGATTTTTCTGTTAACTTCACAAGATCATAAAACTCCAATCTACCTGGGCTAAACTAATCCAGCTGAGTCTCATTAATATGTTTAGCCAGAGTACTCAAACATCAAAGACCGAAACATCTGTATTCTAAATCAGACTTTATGTTGTTTAAGAAATAGAAATTATGCAGTACTTTTCATTTTTTATGTCTTAAAAAATTTCCTGGAACCTGAGACTTTATGAGTTATGACCACAGCATTGTGAAGATTGCAGACAGTGGATTGAACTGATAACCACATTTTTATTTTAATTATAGTGAAACATAGTAAAATTATTTGTTTATATCATATTCCATTCAAAATTGTTTTGAATGCACAGTGTCTCCTATTCATGTATTAAAACATTTCTATAGCATTGTGACATTCAGAATATAACTTTAAGTCAGATAAAATGCAAAACTTTTTTAATGGAACGTGAAATTATTAACTTGCTTTTAATAGTAAGTTAAATAGAGCTTTGAAAAAAAATGCAATTCTTGCTACTATTAGTTATATAATGCCATAATAGCTATGAATTAAAATATATAAAAGCTGTTTTCAAACTTTAATGTTTCTGCAGAGAGAAACTTTTTTTTTTTTTTTTTTTTACAAATAGAATATGATCCACACCCTGGAGCATGATTCTGCACTCATTTATCAATAAGATTGTGAAGTGACTTTATAAAATTTATTTATTTAGAATTCAACAACAAGGATAATGAAAAAGTTTTATTGACTACTAAATGAAATCGAATTATGGAGAGGATTGTGATTTTCTTTCAGGCTCATCATCCAGTTTCTCTTTTGTTTGTTTCTCATTAACATTTTCATTATGTTTGAATCAAACAGGAGGTAGCAAATGTGCACTTAAATATTTTTAAACAGTTTACCTTATACTTTTCTGCTTAATTTTCAATTATTGATCCAGATGCTAAAAAAGAACAATGAGATTTCTTTTTATTTATTTTCATCTTAAAAACCAATAGATTCTGCATATTAGGGGATTTCAACAACTTTATGAAAAGGTAGTTTATTTTGAAACAATCACTTTGAAACACATGCAGAAGGAATCTACAAAAATTTCAGTGAATGTATGAATTATGTTAAAAAAAACTCTCATGAATTTCAGACTTTTTGTATCAAAATAAGCCAACTTTTCAATTTTTGGTTAACTTTCTTTAGCAGTCTTATGTTTGTTCTTGGTAAGTGTTATAGATTAAAATGAAAATATAATTTTCTAATCTAGTTAATACTTTTTGGCAGAAAATATGTTTAAAAAGTTATCTTCTAATCTAATGAGTTAATCGGTTATGCAATATACTTTTCATAACACCCAGAAGTTATTATGTTTGATACTCACTGCTTATATTCAAATTGTTAAACATGTTTTGCTTTAAGAGTTGAATAAAACTTAGGATATCATTGAGTCATATAAAACAGAGTCATCAAAAATTGTAAGAGTTACACTTAAAATAGAAGATATTCCAAAGGGGGTCAGCACTGTGATGTGGTGGGTTAAGCTGCCACTCTCAGAGCCAGCATCCTAGATGGGCACTGGTTCAAGTCCCAGCTGGTTCACTTCTGATCCAGCACCTTGCTAATGTACCAGGGAAACCACCGGAGGTTGGCAAGTCTTTGGTCCCCACACTCACATGGGAGACCCTGATGAAACCCCTGACTCCTGGCTTCATCCTGGCCCAGCCCCAGCCATTGCAGCCATTTGGAGAGTGAAGCAGTGGATGGAAGATTCCCTTTCTCTCCCCCACCCTCCCTGCCTTTGTAATTCTGACTGAATGAATAAATCTTTTTTTTTTTTAAGATAATCTGTCTACCCATGTTTGGCAAAGATAGATAGCTAAAAACCTCTTCACTAATATAATTAACATCAAAACTGAAATATATCTATATCTGCCCATGTACCTATATGTCTAATTTCATCTGAAGTATCAAATAATTCCTTTTAACTTTGATACTTTAACAAGAATTCATTATTTGTATTTCCTTTCCATAAAATTGCAAATAAAAAACTTGAATAATTTTATGAGCAACTTTATAATATTGACTAGATGTAGCATTATTCACCGTATTCCATGGGATGCCCAATGATCCTTGAAGTTAATTTTTGTGTTGGTTTCCTACAGTAAGTATGTAGAAGCATTTCAAAAGTAGTTCTTTAAAACACATTGAGGCATTTGGTTATTTTCACCATTGCTATTGTACTTTGTTAGGAGCTCATATTTGTTCTGTTAACTAATTTTTCCACAGAATCCTGAAATATAGTAGTGCACAATAGACATCTTCTAAGTGCTTGTTAAGAAATATTGAAAAACAAAGGAAGTGAGCATCCGTAAAAATACTTCAGGTACATAACTTTTCTTGTTTTGCACTGGCATATGTATATATTAATAATTTTCACAAATTAGCGTGCCCACTTCCTTTGATTGTATCAATATAACAGCAACAAATACAGAAAAAAATCAAAGAACAACATAACTTACATCTTTAAATTCATACATTAAAAAGAATGACCATCTATAAAAAACTGTACAAATACCATTTACCTATGGTGCACAGGAAAATGCAAATATAGCTATCAAATTCAGTGATGTAAATGCTAAAAGTACTGGGTTTAATATTGCTTTCCAACAAGTATATGCTTATTTTTTCCCAAGCCTAATAACATATCTGAATATCCTTCATTTTCATATTCAAATTTTATTTGTTAATTACAATATTAAACTTTTCATAATTCAATAAAAATTCCAAGACATCTTTATCTTCTACTTTATCTTCTTTCAAAATAACACTAGAAATTGGTCATGCCATGGAACTTTTTTGTACGGATTCATTGCAGAAATGCATTTTGAGTTTGTTATATAACTAATAAAATTAATAACTAGAATCACCTTTGTCCAAGTCTTTAATCCATTTCGAGTTGATTTTGTATATGGTGTGAGACAAAGAATATTGTCTCACATATGCTGGAATGGTTATTTTATTTATTTTTAAAGATTTTATTTATTTTTTTGAAAGGCAGAGCTATAATGAGGGATGGAAGGAGAGGGAGAGAAAAAGAGAAAGAGAGAGAGAGAGCGCGCTTTCATCTGCTGGTTCACTCCCAGAATTTACTAAAATTTGAGACTCGTGGGAAATGCCAAGAACATCCTCAAGCCACAAAAACCCATCTGAAAGTTGTTGAAAACCATTCCTCTGATGGATCAGGAGAGTGTTATAAAAGTTGAGTATCCAGGGCTTGACTTAGGACATACTTTATAACAAGTAGAATAACTGCCATTTATTGAGCATCGTTCAATACTTACTCTGACTTTTGTAATTATTTATTTCATATTTTTCTTTCCACTTTATGGATAAGGAAGCAGGTCCAGAATAATCAGTTTAATCATTTGATCTCCTGAAATCACATCAGTTATCAAGATTTGTTTTACAATTAAGTATTAGAAGTGCAATAAAATAGCTTGTTAGCAAAAGTGTTGTAGTTTATATTTGTTTCAGCAATCTCTTGCTGCCAGGAAAACCTCCAAAAATGTACTGGTTAAAATAAGCACTGCTATTTATTTGCTCATCATTTTGCAGTTTGCATATCTATCTGTATGGTTTAGGTTGAGGCAATTCAACTAGGATTAGATGATCCAGTTGATAACAGCTTCATTACTACATCTAATATCTCAGGCAAGGTGACTTTAAGGCCTAGAAGTTTAATGGGCATTTCCTCTTCCTCCATAATCATTCATTCTCAAGGTAACTTCTTCCTACAAATTAGTTGGACTACTTCACAGGGCAGCTATTACCCAATACAAACAAGTTGAAAGCCATTTAGATCTATGGTTGGAACTAGTAAAGTATCACTTTTCTATTACATTGCTCAAACTAAACCTAATAAAGACCTCCAAGATCTAAAAGGAAAGGGACACTGATTACCTCTTTGTGGGAGGAACACGATATGCATACAGAGATAAGAGAGTTTTTGGTAGCCATCTTAGCACGAGATGCAACTCAACTGATTAAAAAGTATGTTCATATTCTTGTTCTGTCATTTGTTTGCTGAGTTGCATTGGAGAAATAACATACCTTTTATAAGCTTCAAAATTCCTGACTGCAAAGGGAATCTAACATTATTCTCTATTTGGCAACATCATTGTAAGATTCAAATGGGCTTATGTATATTAAATACATTATCAGTCACATCGTATATGTAAATAAAGGAGAATAATTTCAAACATATAATATGCCATTCTTATTACTTCAAAAATCATTTTTACACAATGTAAATATATAAACATCACTTGATTTCAGAGAATAGTGTGGATAAGTAAGACTGAAGTAAATAAAAAATTATATTTTACCCTGGAAAAGTCTGCCTTCATAATAGATTTCTTCTATATTTTATGTAATATTAATGATATGGTTCACGATAGCAACATGAAATTTGCAGAAGCATATCTGCTTAAAAACACCTGTGTACATGTTGCTTGACCAGCATAATTGCTAAGTATAAAATGAAATCCCAAAATGTTTTTGTGTGGGTATATATAAAAGTTTTAAGAAGATTTTGTTGTTTTGATTTCCAGACATACTGTAAAATATAATCAGGGGTTGCTATACTAATGCTTTTCTATCAACCAACACATAATAAATCAATCTATAAAATGGACATGGAATGCTTCTTCTTACTACATAAACACCTCATCAGAAGACAAAAGTCCAATATAGTCTTTACGAAAAAACAATCTATTAAAATGTAAATTTGTGTTTTAATCTCAAGATTCTCCACTATTCTCCATCTGAAGACCTAATCAAGAAGCGAGGCCTTTGGTTTTCTTTGCCTCAGGGAAAACTAGATTAAAGAAAAAGTTGCTAAGAAAAAAATCTTTATTGTTTTCTGTTTAAAGCTACCTTTATAGAGAATGTTACACTGCATGCTTCGAGTGCGAGGTGAGAAAAGAAATAGTGTGGAAGAAGATGGGAGGATTTCACCCAAAATAGGGAGAAAAAGACCTTTCATTGCTCTTCATATTGACCCTGAACACAGGGCAACACAGTCTAGGAGGGAGAATTGAGAGATCTTGATCCTTCCCTTGAGTGCATTGACATTTTTAGAACTTCTATGATAGATAGTCCAAGATGAGTTCCAGTTTGTTACATGGGCAAGAAATAACACTGAGTTCTGTTTAAATGAAAACTCACTATAAAAGTAGAAGTACTGATTTGGTGGCTTGAGTAAAAATCCTAGGCCTTCGTAGCATTGAGGAAATGCTGATGGAGCAGTGTACCACTGGGGTTTGAAGCACCATCTGATGAAGGGGAGATGAGCTGAGAACAATGGCTGTGTCTGAGTGTGGCCCAAAGGCTGGGACCCTGGGTACAGAACATTCTTTCAGTTTACACAGGCAAATGTACCATAGAAATACCACTGAGGCAAATGGCAATGCCACATAGTATTGTGCCCATCAGTTCTCAGCATTGTGCTAAGCATCTGATCAGACGTCATTTTTCCTTCTATTATGTTCCAGAACACATCCTCAATGTAAGCACTGAATAAGTGCACTCATTCTTTGATATTTTGTTGGAAGTTTGTGCAGACTTTCAGAACAATAGTACTAGGTTTGATGTTGATATAGGCATATGGATCTCAAGAATTACAAAGAACATACCAACTGATTGTGATATAATAAAATGAGATTATAACAACAAAAGAATAAACCAAAAAGTGTTGTCACATGAAGTATAAAATTTAATTCTGAGATTCTTGTTGATAACATACTAATTTTTAACTTCATTTTAAAGTTGGTGACTTAGATATTAAAGAAGTTAGGTTAATAGCTCGAGGGCAAGGTTGAAACTTGAAGATGGATTTTTTTAAAAACATATTGATTTCTCGGCTTAGTTATCTTAAATAATTTATTAAATATTATACACACACTCCTCAATTTATATTAGCATTACATCTGGATAAATCCATTATAAATTAAAAGTACCATGGTAAAAATGCATTGATTCCTCCTAATGTACCAAATATTCTAGCTTAGAAGTACATAGAATAGTTTATCAGTGCATGGAAAAAAATTCTTTATTACCTCTCTAAACATCATGGCTTTCTGGGAAATATGACTACTGCTGCTTCCCAGCATCCCAAGAGAGGAACATACATAACGCTTTCCCAGGCAAAAATCAAGGTCCAAAACATGAAGTACGGTTTTGACTGAATGTGTGTCACTCATGCACCATCAAAGGTCAAAAAAATAAATCAAGTCAAACCATCTGAAGCCAGGGAAGGCTTGTACATTATAATAACTTGATTTTTAAAAATGATTTTGATGTTATTAAATAGCAATGAAACTAAATTGTATCATTGATATAATATAGAGTATGTAAAATGTATTTGAGTGTACATATTGAACAAACTAAGGGTTGTTTAGGGTAGGATTTGTGTCTTTATTAGGCAATGGTACATAATACACATTCAATAAATATTTAAGTTGTTAAATTAGTGAATGTAGGCAACTGTGTGTTATACACACATAAAAATTCTGTTGACAGACTGGCAGGAAGTATCTAGAGAGGTTTTATCAATGTTTATGTTTGAGTTATATGATTATGAAAATTTACTTTCTTTTTAATTTTGCTTAAATCTTTCTTTCATTGAGTGTATATTTTATCATCAAGACAGATATTTTAAACGTACATGAAATTTAAAAGCTAACCTATAGTGAAAATCATCTTATAGGAGAAACACAATAAAATTTAGGACAGTTGTACACTAAGGAAATATCCATTGGGGCTGCTGTCCTAATTTTGCAGGTAAAGCCACCACCTACAATGCTGACATCCCATATGGGCGCTGGTTTGTGTCCTGGCTGCTCCACTTCTGGTCCAGCTCCCTGATAATGGCCTAGGAAAGCAGCAGCAGAAGATCCAAGTGCTTGGGCCCCTGATAACCACATAGGAGACCCAGGAGAAGATCCTGGCTACTGGCTTCAGTTTGGCCCAGCCCAGGCTACTACAGCCTTTTGGGGCGTGAAACCAAAGGTGGAAGGTCTCTCTCTGTCTCTCCCCTCCTCTTTCTCTGAAACTCTTTCAAATAAATAAATAAAAAAAGAAAATATCCACGCAATGTCACTAAAGTGACTGATTCTCACTCTTTAATGCTAGAAAAATATACATTCATTATGAAATTCAGCATATATAATCTGAAACTCTATTGAGCCATATTCATTATTTTTTTTTTTGACAGAGTGGGCAGTGAGAGAGAGAGAGAGAGAGAGAGAGAAAGGTCTTCCATTTCTGTTGGTTCACCTCCCAGGGGCCGCTGCGGCCAGCATGCTGTGGTCTGCGCACCGCGCTGACCCGAAGCTGGGAGCCAGGTGCTTCTCCTGGTCTCCCATGCAGATGCAGGGTCCAAGGACTTGGGCCATCCTCCACTGTACTCCCAGGCCACAGCAGAGAGCTGAAAAGGAAGAGGGGCGATTGGGACAGAATCTGGCGCCCTGACCACGACTAGAACACAGTGTGCCGGCGCCGCAGGTGGAGGATTAGCCTATTGAGCTGCAGTGCCGGCCTGAGCCATATTCTTTAGCAGTAGAGGTAATTTATTTAGCCTCCTTCAAAAACATCTTTCTTCTTTTAAATCTGAATACTAATGATGAGCATGCAGGATTTGGGAAAGAACTAGTTGTTTGTTAAAGTCTACATTATCTAACATAGAAAAGGCACTTGATAAATGTTGCTTACTATTAAGATACCTCAAAAATGTGTGGGAAAATGGAAATAAATGTGTATTTCAGTGCAAAATCATTTTGAATTCTATGCATAGTTTTTTCATAATATATATTATTTAATAATGTTAAAATACATTTATATCAAAATAAACTTTTAATTCTATTTTTCATGAACTATTTGAATTTTACCCTTTTATTCTTATTTATAACAAAGATTTCATTCTTTAAGACCTACAAATGATTTGTATATACCATAGATGTGAAGGCATTCATGTGAAATTCCCAGTCTGGAGACGAAGAGTTAATTTTTCATTTTCCTAAGTATTGAAGTATTCACTTGTTTTGAATATTTGCTGGTACCAATTCAATAGCCCCACCAAACCAAGGAAAGTGAGAAATTGCGTTGCTGAAACTAGATGGAGAAATCGTGCTACTTAGTGCCATATTGACCACTTTTAAAATGTGTCATACAAGTCAAAAGCCAAAAATGAGCATCTATAAGGAGCCATGTATTGTTTGCATCATCACACTTGGAAATAAATGTCTGTATTTCAATAATTAAAGAGTCAAGTAGCTACACATGTTTATTTGACTGCTTAGTGCATTTATCTAAGCGTGTTAGGATTTAAATATGGTTATGTGGCAAAATGGCTTTTTTTTTACAAGCACTTGTTTAACTGAATCTGACACTTCACATTCCTATGTATATAGTACATTGACTTGGACTATATGATTAATAAAATGTATCTAGTGTTCACTCTATTTCCTATTTTTTCATTTCAAGGCAGAAAAGGAAATTAAATACCTCAAAACCTTTTCACCTTTGTGATTTTGTAACCTATGCTTCGGAAGAGAGAATTTTTTTTTTCTTTCAAGTTTAACCTTCATTACTGAACTATGCATATCAGTTGCAGCTCACATATCTAACGAAGAATATAAAGTCTGCTATAGATTAGCCAAGTACATATGGAATTTACCCATTCTGGTAGTTGTAAGTTGTAAGTTGTAATGCTCTGACTGAACTTCCAAGATTTCAGGTACAACTGCGCCCTAATTGCAGAATTGTGTTGCTCTTTTATTTAAAGCTTCAGGACTAATGAGAGATAATTATATCATTGAAAAGGAAACATTCTCTGGTAATAGTATCACCAGATTTTGAACATACAATATGCTTTGTATCCAGATCTGTACTCTCAAGACTTTGAATACTTAAATTAATGGAATGTTAAACTAGTTAGTTGCTCTTCACATGTGTGGCTTTGAAGTAACAAGTGGTGTCTTGAATCAGAAATAAGAGGGTACAGATAAGCTAATTTGGCAGATAATTCAGATTTGAACTTCAACTGATTAAAAACAAATAAATCATAATATCAACAAAGGTGCACATCAACGAAATATAATCGATCATATTAAAAAAAAGACATAGAAACAAAATCTGAAAATCTGGTTTACTTTGGATGGATGGGCCAGTGAAAACAGCATTCTGTATGCTTATTGAACCATTAGAAATATCAAAAAATGTCTTGGAGTTTTGAATATTAATTCTTGCTGAGAATAGTTTTATTAGTCGTGATTTATAGTATGGGTGGTGAAAAATCAATTTCACATGAATCGAGGACACTTCATGAGATTCAAGTAGGGACAGGCTTAGTTAACCAACTTTTCAATTAACTGAATGGTGAACTTACTTAATCAAGTATTCTGAATTCTGTCCTAAGTTTCCTTGTTTAGAATACCCTGCATCCTCTTACGCTTCATCTTTCTATAACTCAGGATCCAGTTAAATTCCGCTAGTTATGTGTGGTTTTACTCAATTATACAACATTTTAATAATTTCTTTAGAGAATCTTTACTTATTTATTGGGGCTGACATTGGGGCATGGCATGTAACTCTGACTTTCAAATAAATAAATCTTTTTTTCACTCCCCAGATGGCTGTAATGGCCAATGCTGGACCAGACCGAAGCCAGAAGCCAGAAGCTTCATTTTTGTCTTCCACATGGATACAGGGGCTCAAGCACTTGGATCATCTTCTATTGCTTTCTCTGCATTAGCAGGGAGATGGATCAGAAGTGGAACAGCAAGGACTTAAACCAGTGCGCATATGGGATGCCAGAATCATAGGCAATTGTTTAATCTGTTATGCCACAACGCCAGCCCCAGAAAACTTCAGGTAATCATCTAGTCCCCTCAGCTCTTTTTGGAATATTTACTTTTTATGAGACTTGTGATTGACTTTTGAAATCTTTCATGTTGAATAGCTTTATTGTTTTATTAAAAATGTTTTAAGATAATGATTTATATAATAGTTGCCACTGTCAATGATAGGTTCATTAATGTTTCTTAAGTAGCTTATTTTAATTACAGTCCATATTTTTAAAATATTATTTATTTATTTGAGAGGCAAAATGACAGGCACAGGTAGAGAAACAGAGGGAGATATTTTCCATCTTTACTCTCCAAATGCCTGCCATAGCCAGGGCAAGGACAGACTTCAAGCCAGGAGCCAAAAACTCCAACCAGCTCTCTCATGTGAATGGCAGGAATCCCAGTACTTGAGCCATCAATATTCTGCCTCCCAGGTGCATTAGCAAGAAGCAGGATTGAAAATGGAGAGTAGCCAGTACTGAAACCAGGGGCTCTGATAAGGGATACGGGTGTCTCAAGTGATAGCTTAATCTGCTTCATCACAATGCCCATACCTATAGTGCATATTTTTATTTGCATGCATATTAGTCAGTTTTTATTTGACTAAAATGCCTGAAAGGGACAACTTAGGAGAAAATAAGTTTTATTTCAGCTTATGGTTTGCAAGCTCATGGTCAAGATCAGCGTACACATCACACACCCCTACCCTACCCTAACCCTGTAGTCAAGAATCTAATGGAGGCTGGCAAAGGCAGTACAAGTGTGGAGTTGCAACTTTATAGTGACCCAGGAAGTAGAGAGAGACAGAGAGCACACTTTGCTTATGTAACCAACCCTTCCAACTGTAAGCTCTCTATAACCTAAAGACCAAAAATGTATAATTGATGCTTAAGAAAAGAAATTTGAGTTGTCCATTGAATTTAACAATATGGTGGTCATTGGTGACCTTAACAGCTATTTTCATGGAAACTTAGGGAAGATATTAGAATGACAAGTGGGAATGGGGAGGGAGATATTGCAGACAGGATGCATATTTGTCTATGTCATTTGTCTATGAATGGAAACAAATGCACTGAGTAAATCAATTGATAAAGAATGTATATGTACTTGTCTGTGTATGTATTGTGTGTATGCTGATGACCAAAATCAACCATGTCTGAGTACTAAATAGCTGTGCTGGACTTAAAGTCATATATGCCATTAGTTCATTAGGGACTTAACAATCACAAAGTGGTTAGCGAAGAAAAGTAGGAGGATGTAGAGATGGAGGGAATGTTTGGGTGAATTTTTACTTCATCATCTCTGATATAAAACATGATGCCAGTTGGATTTTGTAGCACTATCATTTCTGAAGCTAAATGAATAAATACTTTGCAGGAATCTCTGGTCAATGCATTCAAGGCAAATTTTTGTCTGTCAGTTCCTTTTCTCAATTAGACAGAGTATCCCTGAGGTATCAATTCCTTTGCATTTTGGGGTTGTAGATGAAGGCACTCAGAATGTCTTACAGTTTTCCATACTTTATGATCAAAAGGGCCAACCTAGGGAGAGAGAGCAGTGCATACAGTGCAGTTCCTTTAAATCCAGTGGCATCTGAGGTTAGAGAAAGTAACCAAACCATCATGAATGAAGAAGCCAACAGCTTCTGGAGTGACAAAACTATTATTAAGTTCTATTAACATTATATATTATATTACGACAATTGTGAAGCAATTAAAAGAAAGTTATTGAATATAAAAGAAAAAGAGGGGAGGATTGTTGGAGGGTATGTAAAGAAAGAAAGCATTTGAATAAATGACAAGTGATGAATTCTAGTGTCCATAGATTTGAGTATAAATAACACTTTCAGAATATTTGACTGTACTTACAAAGCTTGTGGAAAACTGAATTGACTGAAAAGTTTATTTGGGTACAAAAAAGTTCAATTTTCTATAAGATGTATTTTCCATGAAATTTTTGAAGACCCCTCATATACATGGATTTCAATGTTTTAGGTCTAGCCATATCATTTTCCATGTGGCTATACTAATTTTCATTCCCACAAATCACCTATAAAGAGTTCCCCTGTTTCCATATCCTAACTAGCTTTTGTTATTTTTTTGTCTCCTTGATAATAGGCATGCAAAGAGAGCTATCTCATTTTGAGGTCTACACTCCCATGTTTGTGGCAACATTTCCTGCAATTACCAAAACATACAATCAACCTAAGTATCCATCACTGAATAGATGGAAAAGAAAATATGGTGTATATATATATATATATATATACACACACACACACACACATAATGAAATATAATTCAGTCATAAAAACAAATGGAATTGTGTCATTTTTCAGCAGTATAGATAAGCCTGGAGGAAATTTTACTACTTGAAATAAGCCATGTGGGAAGACTAATGCTGCATGTACTCACACATATGTGGAAGCTTAAATGTTGATCTCAGGATGAGCACTTAGCTGTTAAGATGCTAATTAAACGCTGGCTTGTCATGCTTTAGTATTTGCATATGATTCTTGACAGTGGCTCCTCACTCCAGCTCCCTGCCAATGAAGACACTGGGGGGCAGAGATGACTGCTCAGCTAATTGAACTTCTGTCACCCACTTTGGAGATAAGAATAATGTTCAGCCCAGGCCTTGCACCAACCATAGCAGATATCCAAAGAGTGAACCAACAGAGATAAGCACTCTAGCCACCATCCTCTCCCATCTCTCTCTCTTTTGTGTTCATCTCCTGCTCACATAAAAATAAAAATAAAAATAAAATTTATTTATTTTTTAACTTTTATTTAGTAAATATAAATTTTCAAAGTACAGTTTATGGATTGCAATGGCTCCCCCCGCCCATAATTTCCCTCCCACTCGCACCCCTCCCATCTCCCACTCCCTCTCCCATTCCATTCACATCAAGATTCATTTTCAGTTATCTTTATATACAGAAGTTCGATTTAGTATATATTAAGTAAAGATTTCATCAGTTTGCACCCACACAGAAACACAAAGTGTAAAATACTGTTTTAGTACTAGTTATAGCATTACTTCATATTGCACAACACATTAAGGACAGAGATCCCACATGAGGAGTAAGTACACAGTGACTCCTGTTGTTGACTTAACAATTTGACACTCTTGTTTATGGCATCAGTAATCTCCCTAGGCTCTAGTCATGAGTTGCCAAGGCTATGGAAGTAAAAAGAAAATTTAAAATAAATACATCTTAAGAACTGATCTCATAGAAATACAAAGTAGAATATTGGTTATTAGGAGTTAAGGAGGATAATAGGGAAGATATCAGTAAAATACTAGCTAACAGAGATTAGGAAGGGTATCAGGGAGGAGGGGATGGGGAAAGTTTGCTTACAGAGAATGAAACACAGGAGGAATAAACTCTAGCATTCAATATAACACAAAGTGATAACTACCATTAACAACATTTTATTGTATGTTTCAAAGATAATTTGAAGGAAGGATTTGGAATATTCTCACCTCAAAAAATGGCAAATATTTGAGGTAAAGAACATGTTTATTATCTTGTTTTGATCACTACAACATCATACACATGTATTGAAAGATAACATTGTCAAGTTGGGAGTTGATAATTTCTTTTTTTTTATTTTTTATTTTTTATTTTTTTTTTTTACAGAGGATCAGTTTAGTATGCATTAAGTAGTGGGTGGGAGGGACGGTATGTGGGGGAAGCCATTGTAATCCATAAATCGTACTTTGGAAATTTATATTCATTAAATAAAAGTTAAAAAAAAAAACTACAAAAAAAAAGAAAGATAACATTGTATCAAATGATATACACAATCATATGTCAGTTGAAAATATAACTACATAAATAATAAAAAATAATTAAAACTAAAAAATAAAGTAGACTTGTTGGGCAGTACTGTAATTATACTTAACAGTGAAAAGAGCCGGCGCCGTGGCTCAATAGGCTAATCCTCCACCTTGCGGCGCCGGCACACCGGGTTCTAGTCCCGGTTGGGGCGCCGGATTCTGTCCCGGTTGCCCCTCTTCCAGGCCAGCTCTCTGCTATGGCCAGGGAGTGCAGTGGAGGATGGCCCAGGTGCTTGGGCCCTGCACCCCTTGGGAGACCAGGAAAAGCACCTGGCTCCTGGCTCCTGCCAGGATCAGCGCGGTGCGCCGGCTGCAGCGGCGGCCATTGGAGGGTGAACCAGCGGCAAAAGGAAGACCTTTCTCTCTCTGTCTCTCTCTCTCACTGTCCACTCTGCCTGTCAAAAAAAAAAAAAAAAACAGTGAATATATAAATTTAAATTAAGACCGGTCCATATACTTTTGATTTTGCATAGTAGCATACATCTGCATAGATGCAGACATGGAATGGATGCTTAGATTTAGTCAATTGTTTTTCTCCTACTTTAGAAATGTCATTAGTGCTTTAAAATTTTCTTTTTCGCTTATGAGTTTCAAGAATTTCTTGTTAAAAAAAAACCTCAGCCTACATTATTGTCAACAAGTAAGCTATTGTTACATATATGACATATATATACATATATGTACATATCTATGTCTATTTCTATATGCATATATGCAACAGATTTTTAATCACTAATTCATACTTTGAAAGTCTACACTTTTCAAAACTCATCTCTTAGCATAACATCAAATGTTGCAAAGAATCATATTTGTCTTTCTCCACAATATTCTTACCTTTAAAATTTTTAGAGTTATTGTAATATTCAAATTCACGGAAAGTGGTCCTGCATTTTAGGAGATATTTTTGAGAAGTTATTCAAAACTTGATTAAAATTAATCATGACCCTCAATGTTCAAGCATGTTCTTGATGGTACAGAGAAATAGAAACAAAATGATAAAAATCTACCACTGGTTACACCATAATCTATAACAATTTGGCCAGATAAGCAAGGGAGGCATTAGTTTCTGACTGCGAATCTCTATACATTGCTGTCTTTAATGGGTTCACTGTGTTAGAATGGGTTGGTATTGCTTGCTCAAATACTAATTTTTCTCCTGATAGTATTGGTAGTGCATGAAAGATTCCAATACAAACAAGTGAAATGGAAAACTAAGCTATAGTCTGGAATTTTTTGATCAAAATTGTCTACCTTCACCAACACTATCTAGGCCATTGAGGCAAATAATGTTATATTTTCTTCCATTCTAGAACAGGAATTTTGTTTTTTATTTAGATTATACAATTACTGTATCACAATCTCAATTTAAATATTTGAATACAAATTAATGTTTCCTTTTAATATGACTTTTTAACTAATACATGGCTTCTATTGATTTTTTTATTTTCCTGGTACTTTAATCATACCAGCTTTTGTTTTATTAACTTTTATTCTGATTGCATATTACCAAAAATCTTTCCTAATGACTAAAGTAACTCGTGTTTACATTGTACAACAATAGAAGTTAAAACTAGCTTTTTCAATAAGTACACTATTCATAGATTATTAATGAATTAAATTATATGAATTTCAGGGATGTTAAATCCATAGAAGATTATTGACGACTTATATCATGTACTATTAGCATAGTCTGTTCTAGTATTTTAGTTGTATCCTTAGCAAAAGTAAGGCAATATAAGGAAAGCTACACATCTGTCATTAGATATTGTAGGGCCAACACAACAACTATGCAGGGTTTTCTGATTTGAGAAATCTTACAAAAACAGTATCTTCCTATTGTCTTTCTATGAAATGGTAACTCAGACCACATAAATCTTAAGATAATGTAACGGAACTAGAGAGGAAATTTTTTTCTTTTGATTTCTCACTCATCAACTTGAACTAGTTTTCTCTGTAGTATTTTAAAATCATATTCAACTTACAAATATTTGTAGGTTTTGAATATTTTTTCATGCTTCCCCCCTCCCAATTTTTATAGCTTTAAAGCTTCACTGGTTTTATGGTTAATGGCTCACATAATTTGAAAAGCAGGTATTTTCCTTCCCAGGGTGTTTTTTACATTTAATAGTGTCTTTTAATCTTCCATTATTTAGATAATATTACAACTAAAACACTTTTGAAAGTTACATGATAGAGTTTCAAACTTTAAAGCAAAATTCTCTGTGAAAATTCAAATTTTATGTTTTGTAGTTTATGTAGTTATATTTCATATACACATTATGTCATACATTCTCTTCTTATTACTGTAATTATCAAAATAAATTCACAAAGGCAAGCTAACACTATTCATAATAAATTTTTATAGTATAATTTTTAATTACAGTTAATTTCTAATGCCAGATGTTATAATTATAATGTGATATTTAAAATATATTTACATTCACATGCAAAAATATAATATACATATTGTATATGAGATGGCTCATATTTCTTATAAGAAACAAAAAACTACAATATCTTTTTTTGAAAATAAAGACAAAGGACATTAAAACACATATTGTCCTTTCAAATAACTGCTAATCATATATATATATATATATATACACACTCAAATTAATAAGAACTTAGGAGATTTACCAAAAAGAGATTATTGTTTTCTAATATTAAGATAATTAAAAGGAGAGCAAGGTAGAATAGAAAGCTCCAGGTGCTCCTTCCTCCCACAGCACTACCAATCCAACAATACAGGGAACTATTCTCTTGAAGTCAAATCTGAAAACCAGTTCTGAGGCTCCTGAGCTCCCAAGCAAGGATTAAATCAGCTACATCAAAGTCAGTTGTAAAAAGTGTGGCGCTCCCTGCCATAGTTCCTCCAACTGGAAGTACCACATTATTTTTTTTTTCTTAACTTTTATTTAATGAATATAAATTTCCAAAGTACAGAATATGGATTACAATGGCTTCCCCCCCATAACGGTCCTCCCACCCTCAACCCTCCCCTTATCCACTCCCTCTCCCCTTCCATTCACATCAAGATTCATTTTCGATTCTCTTTATATACAGAAGATCAGTTTAGCATACATTAAGTAAAGATTTCAACAGTTTGCTCCCACACAGAAACATAAAGTGAGAAATACTGTTTGAGTACTAGTTATAGCATTAAATCTCAATGTACAGCACACTAAGGACAGAGATCCTACATGAGGAGTAAGTGCACAGTGACTCCTGTTGTTGACTTAACAAATTGATAAAGAACATGGATTCTATCTATAATTTTTATTGATATAAAATTATGCTTTTCAAAATTAATTTTATTTAAAGGAGAGAGACAGAGAATCTTCCAGCTGCTGGTATACTCCCCAGTGGCTGCAATGGCCAGGGCTGAGCCAGGCCAGAAACAGAAACCAGGAGCTTCATCCATGTCTCCTATGTGTATTCATGGGCTCAAACACATGAACTTTTCTTGGCTTTGTTCTCAGAGATATCAACAAGGAGCTGGATCAGAAATGGAACAGCTAGGACATGAACCAGCACCCATCTGGGACGCTGGCATCCTAGGTGGTGCCTTTAGCACAGTGACAGCCCCTAAAATTATGCTTCTATACAAAAATGACTTTTCATGCTTTCAAACTTTTAATTCTATTCTTTTAGTCACTTCCACATGGGTATGGGACAATGGATGTATGTATTGATCATATTTATGACTGTTATCTAGAACAGTGGTCAATAAAAGTCAAAGTTGTTATGGTTTTATATAAGTATGTATGCCTAAATGTGGCACTTAAACCATGTTAAGTAAACATTTAAGTGGCATTAAATACATCATACTGCTTTGCAACCATCAAAAAAAAAAAAAAAGTACCACATTATTAGAAAGAATCTCTGAGCTCCTGGCTTCTCGCTGGCCAAAGAATCAAAAGACTGAATCATACACCCAGCTATCTGATTTTTTGGGAGGTTGGGGTCTTCACAGAGGAATTGATTTCAGTCTTGTTTAACAGGACTCAGTATACTCTATGTGCCACAGACCTGCTCAAAATAAAAGAGCTATGAAGCATGCTAGAGATGCAGGGGACCTGTGGTACAGTAGAGAGAGCAGCTTTTACTAAGGAGGTGGGGTGGGGGTGGGGAAGAACAATAGACTGTTGACCCAACATTCTCAGTTTTCATGGGTTTTTCCTAAGTATCCATTTATGTCTTACCTATTTCAGAGCATGAATGGATCCCAGCGCTCTCTAGAGGCCTGGGGACCACTGGGAGCAAAAAGGAGCTTTCCAGAGTGGTATTGTTCCAGAGGACCCATGGAAAGCATTGTGGAACCAGAGATCATCAACAAGTAAAAAACAAAACTGATAAATCCCTTTAAAGTACAATCGACACTTACAATCCCAGAGGGGAAACATCCATAGAAAACCATTACGAAGCCCCAGAATCTCCAGCTCAATGGATTGTTGAAATCTTTCCTGTTATGGAACCAATCTATAAAGAGTGGGAGAAGTAGATTTTTTTTTTAAATCAAATGTATGAATACAAACACAAAAGTTCAAGGGGTAGTAAAACAGAGAGAGAGGGAGAGAGAGAGAGACAGAGCACCCCAATAAAAGTAACAAAAATAAATCTCCAGAAGATTACCTCAAATTAATGGAAGTATATGCATTATCTAACAAATAATTCAAAATAACAAAAGATGTTCAATGATCTCAAGTAAATGATGCATGAGCAAAACAGGAATTCCAGCCAAACTAGGGGGAATAAAAAAAAAAAGAATCAGATAGATTTTCTTTTTGGAAAATAAATATTTTAATGAAAAAGTCACTCAAAGAGTTCATCTTGATTATACAGGGAAAGAATCAGTGAAGTCAAAGTCAGGTCAGTTGAAATTATTCAGTCAGAAGAGCAAAATATAAAAGAATGAAAAAAAAGCCTCTTGGACTTGTGGAACACCACTATGTGTAAAGTATGTGCATTATGTGAGTTGCAAATGTAAGAGCAGGGGTGTTGTGGGGGAGAGAGAGAGAAGGAGGAAGGAAGGAAGGGAGGGAAGGAGACAGGGAGGGAGGGAGGAAGGGAATGAAGGAGGGAGGGAGGAAGGGAGTTAGTTAAAAAATAATAGTGGCCTAAACCCTCTGAAACCCTGGGAGGGGGTGGAGGGGTTGATCCAGAATCAGGAAACCCAGTGAATCCCAATAGAATGAATCAAAGAATTCTAAACTGTAGCTCATTTTAATAAAAATGACAAAGGGGGCCCTCGCTGTGGCTCACTAGGCTAGTCCTCCGCCTTGCGGCGCCAGCACACCGGGTTCTAGTCCCAGTCCGGGCACCAGATTCTGTCCCGGTTGCCCCTCTTCCAGGCCAGCTCTCTGCTGTAGCCAGGGAGTGCAGTGGAGGATGGCCCAAGTGCTTGGGCCCTGCACCCCATGGGAGACCAGGAGAAGTACCTGGCTCCTGCCATCGGATAAGCGCGGTGCACTGGCCTCAGCGCGCTGGCCTCAGAGGCCATTGGAGGGTGAACCAATGGCAAAGGAAGATCTTTCTCTCTGTCTCTCTCTCTCACTGTCCACTCTGCCTGTCAAAAAATAAAAATAAAAAAATAAAAAAAATAAGAAAGGGAAAGAGAGAATTTGTCAGGACGAAAGGAACCACCATAAGCCTATTCTAACAGTTTTCAGCAGAAGCATGAGTGACATGAGGTAGTAAAAATGCTGTAAAAGAACAGGAAACACTGCTTTCCAAGAATAGTGCATTTGGAAAATTGCCCTTCAAAAAATTGAAAGATGAAAACTTTCATAGAAAAATACAACCTGAAGGAAATAATAATCTCTGGACTTTCCTTATAAGAATTGCTAAAGGGAGTCCAACAGCATGAAATGAAAGTATGCTATAGTTCCAGAAAAGCACATGAAATTATAAAGCTTTTTGGTAAAACTAAATTTATACAGAAATACAGAACATTGTAATACTGTAACAGTGTTGTATGAATCACCTTTCTTTCTAGAATAGAAGTTAAAAAATAAAACTATTGAAAATAACCATAAATATACATATGTTCATGGATACACTACATGAAATATGTGAATTGTGCCATCAATAACATAAGGTGCAAATGGGGGAGAAGTAAATAAGTAACTTGAGTTGTTATTAGCTTAAAACAGATTGTTATAACTATATTATATATTTTTGTGAATTCCGTGGTAACACAAATACACACACACACACACACACAAACACAAATATCTACAGAAGACATAAAAAAGTAAATGAGAAAAGAATCACAGCATTTCACTTAGAACAATAAAACACAAAGGAAGAAAATGAGGAGGGGGAAGGAGCCAAAAGGGACACAAAAGATGCAGAAAATGACTCAATTGGTCATAATATCTCCTCCATCAGTAATTGCTTTAAAAATAAGTGGGTTGGACCTCCTAATTAAAGGACATGACTAGGAAGGGGCTGGCACTGTGGTATAGTAGGCTAAGCCTCCAACTGTAGTATCAGCATCCCATACGGGAGCTGGGTTTTGTCCTGATTACTCCTCTTCAGATCCAGCTCTCTGTTATGGCCTGGGAAAGCAGCAGAAGATGGCACAAGTGCATGGGCTCCTGCACCCATGCAAGAACCTGGAAGAAGCTCCTGGCTCCTGGCTTCGGATCAGCCCAGCTCTGGCCATTGCAGACATTTGGGAAGTGAACCAGCAGATGGAAGACCTCTTTCTGTCTCTCCCTCTCTCTTCCTTAACTCTGCCTCAGAAATAAATAAATAAAATCTTAAAACAAAGGGGAAAAGGACATGATTAAATGAATCAAAGCATAACATCTAACTGTTTGTTGTTCATAAGAGATTTATTTTAGATTTAAGGACATAGGTAGGATAAAGGTAAACAAAATGAAAGAGGTTTATTCCATTCAGATGGCTAAAAAGCAGAATAGGTGCATCCATAGCTGTGTTACACAAGATAGAATTTAAGTCAAAAACTGTCACAGGAGATGCAGGACGTTGCATTACGGTAAAAGGATCAATTCACCAGAAAGATACAAAAATTATATATGTACCCAAGCAACAAAAGAACTAAACTTAAAAGAACTTAACAATAAAAGAAGGCAACCTGATAACTCAGTAATAGTATAAAATCAATATTTAACTTTCAATAGTGAATAGAATATTCAGACAAAAGATTAATAGAAAATTGAATTTGAATAATATAATAGACCAAATGTATCCAATAGGCATACAGAATGTGCCACTCAACTATTTATGGTAATAAATGTCTACATAAAGAGAAAAATTCCTGAATAAGCATCCTAACTGTATACCTCAGCCAATTAGAAAGAGAAGGAAAACTAAAATAAAACTAAAAATATTAAAGATGACAGCATAAATAAGTGAAATACAGTATAGGAAAAGACACTAAGTTATTTTGAGAAAAGATCAATTAAATTGATGACTTTTATACAGACTAAGAAGAGAGGAAATTCAAAAAAGCAAAGTTAGAAAGAATAGATGTTACAACTGATGCTGCAGTAACAAAAGGAAATAAAAGCTGTGAGGTGTCTTAAATAAGTTCACAGAAAATACGTATAATGAAAAAGGGATTATATTTCAAAAACCATTTTGCACCAAGATAAATGTATCTTCTAATTCTACTTCTCCACAAACTTGTTGAAATACCCTCATGTGAACAATCATATGCCAACTAATCAGCCTGTAAGAAAGAGATCTATTCCTAGATACTTGCATCCTACAAATACTGAATCATGAGGAAATAAGAACAGGTCTATGACTAATCCTGAGATTGAGTAAATAGTTAAAACCCCTGGACCAGGACCAGATGCCTAAACTGGTGAATTTAACAAATATTTTAAGAGTCAGCACCAATCCTCCTCAAACTCTTCCAACATGAGAGAGAATACTTCCAAATTCATTCTTGTGGACCAACATTACCCTGATAACCAATCACAGAAAGATACAACAACAAAAGAAAATTATAGGCCAATATCCCTGGAGGGTAAGATGCAAAAAAAAAAAAAAAAAATCAACAAAATGTTAGCAAATCAAAGCCAATGGTACATTATAAAGGTAATATACCATAACTACATGAAAATCATCTTTGGGAAGCATTGATGATTTATCATGCCTCAAAATCATTCAATGATGTAAATTATATTAACAGAATAAGGAATAAAAATGATTGAAGCATTTGAATGGATGTGCAAAAAGCTTTGATAAAATTCAATACCCTTCTATGATTAAAAAACACTCAGTAAATTATATCTAGCAGGAAATTATTGCAGTTTAATGAAGGACATATCTGAAAATGACAGTTAACGTAGTCATTGGTGAAAAACTTGGTTTTCCTTTCAGATCACAAACGAGGAGAGGACGTCTGCCATTTAGAAACCATAACCAGAACAAATTGGAAAGAAAACAAGGCATTTAAATTAAAAAAGGAGAAGTACAGTTTTTGTTTGCTGATGACATTATGTTATACATAGAAAAAATATTCAGCCAAAAAATCCTGTTAAACTAATAAATTCAGTAAAGTTAGAGTATACAAAGTCAATGCAGAAAAATCAGTGGTATTTTATGTGCTAACAGACAATTCAAAAAGCAAATTTTGAAAGTAACCCCTTATACAATATATTACAAATGTAAGATCCTTTGGAATTAGTTATCCGAAGAGGAAAAGACTTAGGCACTGAAAATTACAAAATACTTAGAAAATTATAGAAGATAAAAATAAATGGAATGAAACTGCACATTTAGAAAATGGAAGGATTAAAACATTCATGCTATCTAAGGCCATCTATTGTTTCAGCATAATCAATATCAAAATTCCAGTGACATTCTGTAAAAAATAGAAAAAATTAAAAAAAAGTCCTGAAATTCATATGGAACTACAATGAACATGAACAAGCAATTTTGAGAAAGAACAAAGTTGGAGGTCTTGTACATTCTAGTTTTAAAATATATTACAAGGTGTGGGCGTTTACCCTAGTAGTTAAGACACTAATAAAACACCTAGTTCCATAGTCTAGAGTACATGGATTCAATATGTGGTTTTACTTCTGACTCCTACTTCCTGCTATCGCAGACTGTGGGAGGCAGCAGGGATGGTTCAAATGGTTGGGCTCTGTCACTTACGTGGAATCCTGGATTGAGTTCCCAACTCCTGGCTTTGTCTTCGTCCAAGAGTTATTGTGGTCAATTGAGGAGTGAACCACTCTACTTGAGTTTCTCTCTGTCTCTTTCTTTCTGTCTCTAATAAATTTATTTTTTCCATATATACATTATAAAGCTATACTGATGAAAATAATTTGGTGCTGTCAGGCACAATGAAATGATGTAATTCATAAATAAACTCATCCTAATATTGTCAATTGATCTTCAACTAGGGTACTAAGAAATATACAATGCAGAAGGATACTCTCTTTAACAAGTGTTGTGAAAATTGAATACCCACATACAAAATAATCAAATTGAGTCCTATGTCAATAATAAAATTCAACCCAAAAGCACTAAAGAAGAAGCAAATCCAAGACCTGAATCTATAAAACTAGTGGAAAAAAATGTAGAGGAAAAGCTTCATAGCCTTGGCCTTGACAATTGTTTGTTGGATATGACACTAAAGATGCAGACAAGAAAAGCAAAAAGAGACAAATGAGACTACATCAGACTAAAAGGCTTCTGTACATCAAATGAAATAAAAAATGAAGAAACAACATATTCAATGGGAGAAAATATTTGCAAACTAACTAGCTGATAAAGTGATGTTTAAAATATAACATGATTCTTAACTACCAGTAAAGTAATCAACAATATAATTTAAAAATCGACAAAGTAGTTTAATATGTGTTTCTTTGAAGAAGACATATAATTGGTTAACAGATGTACAAAAAGATAATTTCATTCATTAATCATCAGAGAAATGAAAATTAGAGATACCATTGAATTAAAAATCATCTCACACCTGTTTGGATTGTCATTATTAAAAACAAAGCAAAACAAAGAAATAGATAATACCATAATGATGTTTGTGAGGATGTGGAAAAATGTACTGTTTCACATGTGAGATGGCACAGTCAGTGTAGAAACTGATACAGTGTTAACTCCAAAAACTACAAATAAAATAATCAAATGATCTAGTAATCCTAGAACATTTAGCTAATGTAACTGAAGTCGGGATATTAATGAGAGCTTTGGACACTCATATTCCTAATAGCCATGAAGTGGAAGGGAAAAAGGCAAATGGTACATCAACAGAATAGATGAAGAAAATGTGATATACACATATAATGAAATATTACTGTATATTTAAAAAGAAGGGAATCTTGCCATATGCTGCAACATGGATGAACTTTGAGGACATTAAGCTTAATGAAGTAAGGGCTGATGAACACACACTGTGTGATTCCAGCTGTATGTCTGTGGTAGTCAAACTTACCCAATTACAAAGCAAAATATTGCATGCCAAGGGCTTACATCAGAGGGAATTTGGAAATTGCTGTTCGTTGAGTATAAAGTTGCAATCATGCAACATGAAACAATTTAGAAATCTGCTGTAAGGCCAGCGCCACAGCTCACTAGGCTAATCCTGCACCTGCGGCTCCTGCAACCTGGGTTCTAGTCCCGGTTGGGGCGCCGGTTCTATCCCGGTTGCTCCTCTTCCAGTCCAGCTCTCTGTTGTGGCCAGGGAGGGCAGTGGAAGATGGCCCAATGCTTGGGTCCCTGCACCTGCATGGGAGACCGGGAAGAAGCACCTGGCTCCTAGCTTCAGATTGGCGCAGCGTCAGCCATGGCGGCCACTTGGGGGGTGAATCAACAGAAGGAAGATCTTTCTCTCTTTCTCTCTCTCTCTAACTCTGCCTGTCAAAAAAAGAAAAAGAAAGAAACAACTGCTGTAGAACATTGTGCATATTTAACAAAACCATACTGTTTAATTTAAAGTTTGTTAGATAATAATTCTCACATTAATCAATTTTAAACCCCAATTAAAAAATCTACATTCATTCACACTCAAAAGATAACAAACTAGCAGTTGTTTTTGGTACCAGAAAAAAATATTCAAAAACATAATTGGCCAGAGAGTCTAGGGCAGAGGATTGTGAACAAACATGTCAGAACGGGCACAAACATAGTAATTAGACAAAACAAAATATCACAATTGTACTAACTAGAAGCTTCTCTCGTTATTCATAAGTCTTAAGTGTTCAAAAGTTCATTGTTTCATTTCAGCATCAATGTTCCTCCACCTAACCAGCATGTTGTTCAAAGTAATCATACATGCAGACTTAAAACATATTCATCATTGAATTGACTGTCAAATTTTTAAAAACTCCTAATCTCACACAACACTATTTTTTAAAAAGTAGATTGATATAATTATTTATCTAATTTAGAGTCAAATACATATGTCCCAGAAAAACTAGTCAGAAGAGACTCAATTTAACACAACTTACATGTATAAATAATCACTTCTGTGGAACAGAGCTTCAGAATATTGGTGCTACTGATTTTCATTTTGGTAAGTCATAGAGTAAATGTGTGTGTGTGTGTGTGTGTGTGTGTGTGTGTGAGTGTCCTGTTTAACTCAGTTAATATGAGAATTGCTTTCAGTTAGCTGACTAGATAATCATAGGGATATCTGCTCTCTGCATTTGTTGCTGCTTCTCCTGTTTTGGCTTTATCTCTTCTGTCTCAATCCTCTCTCCTGAATGAAAGGAAAAGCAGAGGCCCTGGGCTCCTTGTCAACTCCCCTGATGACAGGAGTGGTGAGTCCACAGCATTTATAACTACATTTTCATTCCTGTTATGCTTGTCTTGATATTCAGCCATACTCCAACTACTTTTGTGTCCTTTTATCCAAGCAGAAATCATTATGAAAACTATTGTAGAGCTGTGTCATATTCTTTTGAGTGAAATTATTTTCATTACAGTGTCCTTTCATGTTTTGTGTGTAATCACCATTTTACAGCTTATATACTTCTCCAGGAATCTCCAACAGAAATAAGTTTTTCAATTTGCTGCATGTATGTGTACAATTCCACATCTGTACATGTGTATGTGTGTGTAAAAGAAGAAATATACAGGCATATACATATTGATAAACCATAACAAGGTATCATCAAATTCCTAAACATCCTGCTCTGTTTTCTTTGTATTTGTACAATACTTCAAATTATTATTAGCAAACAACACAATGTTTATCATTTAGTTTATTTCTTTTTATCCTTTATTTTTTTATTTTTGAAATTTTATTTAAAGTATACAAATTTCATGAATTTCCTATATACAGATTCAGGAACACAGTGATACTTCCCACCCCACCCTCCCTCCCGCCCATGCTCCCACCCTTCTTCCTCCTCCCTTTCCTATTCCCACTCTTATTTTTTCAAAGATCTATTTTTTCAGTTAACTTTATACTAGTAAGATTAACTCTACATTATGTAAAGAGCTGAACAAATAGTATATAAAAAAAAAACACTGATCCTCAACAGTCGAGACAAGAGCTATTCAAAATCATCTCACCTCAAAGTGTCAATTCACTCCTTTAGATTACCTTTTAGTCTTTTGCCACAGATAAAGTAATAAAAAAGTAATCATGGATTTTATTAAGAACTGAAATCTTTGGCACAAACATATCAGATGTTGCTTTTTACCAGAAGTAGCAAGTGTTTTCCATGTTAAGGCTGGATTTGAAGACACCTTAAAAGCCCTTCCTCTCTACATCCATCAGAAACTACCAGCACATTCCAGGTTTAAGTCAATGAAGACAGACACAAAACCAAAATTCTATCACATTTAGCTCACTGAAATGTAAAAATACAGAAATTTGCTATATAATTTTCAGCAGGTAAGTTTTGTGATTTGATACAAGGAATTGCAGGGGTGGGGTAGCGGTGCAGAGGGTTAAGTTGCTCCTCAGGACAACCACCTACCATATTGGAGTGCCTGGTTTTGAGTCTCACCTCTGCTCTTCATCCTGTTTGTACTAGTACTTCTGAGACACCATAGGAAATGGTCCAAGTATGTGGGTTCTTGCCTCCTATTTGGAAAAGTCTAGTGGAGTACCTGGCCCTGGCATCCACTTAGCGGAGCTCCGGCTGCTGCAGGCGTTTGGGGAGTGAATCAGCCATGGAAGATCTCTCTCTTAGTGTCTCTCCCTCTCTTTCTGTGCTACTTTGACTTTCAAAAATTAATAAATAAGTATGTTTTAAAAATACAGGCAATTCTTAATATCTGGGACTGCCCTGTGTATGTAAGTCACTTCATACAGGATCAATGATACACCTTGGCCATGCACAACAAAATCAAGCCAGGAAAAAGCCTGTCTGAGAACTGTGGCAGGCAACTGACTTCACAATATGTTCCTAGTCTGATAAAAATATAGTCTCCAAAGAAAACCAGAAAAGGGTTATTGGTTTTTCTCAAGGACTGGTGAATAGAAAAACATTGTGCAATTATTCTCTTTCAATAATCCAATCCAGTGAGAAATCTCCATTGAAATAAATTGAAAAAGAAGATGGTCTGATCCTAAAAAATGATAAAAGGGGAAAAGGGAATATGCATATGAATCAATTGCTCAGTTAAGTTGGGATAATGATGAGAGCCCGATATGGTCTCTCACATTTAATGCTGATCATTTTGAATCTTCAGATTTTGAATCTTGAAAAAAAAGTATTTCAATGAGGCAATCATAAATCTGGACATAAATATTACATTGATACTTAAAGTTCTTTCATTAAAAGAGAGTTATTGTGCTGGGTTAAATTTGGAATTTTTTCCTTCCATTTCTCAATTGTCACTAGTCAATGTCATGTGCGGAGATTCATTGTGAAGAACATATTTGCTACAAACACACACATGAGATTTGTATTCTTTGAATTAGTTTATATAACAGCTATTAGTTTCAAAACTTCATTTTCCATTGATAAGCTACAATATAAGTAAGTGAGTATGTGTGTTAAGAACAGATACTAAAGAACTAACAATGAACAACTTACGTATTGAGATACTTGATGACTATATTTGCATGTTATAAATGTTTCCTGTTTGTGTTTCTCCTACATATACTTTCCCCAGGCCTAATTTAGTCCTTAGACACATTATACTCACAGGCTACTTAAAATAATTTCCTTATTAACACACCCTAGGTACACTCTCTGTGCACCATATGCCCACAGGCAGCTTTTATTGTCTTCCACCATCTGGGCTGCTGAATCTCAGAGTTTCCCCTCTCCACTCCCTTTAAGTAATTATGAACTATCTTTTAAAGGCAATGAACTTAGACTATCACTAGATATGTGACCAGATGCTTAGTTTCCACTGGGGGATTTTTCCCAATATGAGGTTTATGCATTTTTAAAGCATACTCCTAATGAATTGAAAATTTGGAATTGTAAAGTCAGTTCCAAAGTTCAAAATGAAATAAAAGTGATTATGTGGCACATAATACTTTGAGGAAAATATCTCAAAAATTGTACTCTAATCAATGTGATATCTAGAGTACTTCCTCATGAGGCTCTTCGTATGAATATATCCATGAAAATGCTTAGGTGGGGTGGTGAGACAGACTGCCAAAACATTCCCTAGAAAGAATTGGAATTAACCACCCAAACAGTGCTTCTAGTCTTGATCCAGGTTTTACAAAACATTGGCTACAGGCAGAATAAATTACATGAGGACTTGTAGTCCCTGTAAGAAACAAATGAACAGACACTACATCCAATATTGATTAGCTCAGATCTAGAATAAATGAACAGATACATGAAATCCTTATGTTCTCATGAATAGCTGCTAACCCATCTAAGGCATTCCAGGTTGGACTAGGCCAACTTATATGAGAAAGGACCATCCAGTACTCACAGCAGGCAAGTGTCCAAGGTATTGTGATTTAGCAAGGACAACTTGCAGCCCCACCTCTCTTACTGTCCTTTAAAAAAAAATGCAGGGGACAACCATAGCTTTTCCACCCATTTTGAATCACTTAAGAAAGTCTTTTTTGAACTTTTATATTTTTTAACATTGCTTCCTTTAAACCTACAGTCTTCACAACTCCCGAGGTAGAGTATGTCTTATGTCTATACCTCTGCATACCTAACTGATACTGTATATCTTTGTTTAGAAGCTATGGCTTCTATTAAATTTAATTACTTACCCCTGTGGCTTTAAATTGAGGGTGGCTATAAAACAAAGACGGCTTCTATTAAATTTAATTACTTTCCCCTGCGGCTTGCATGGGAAGGGTGGCTTCTATTAACCACTGCATGGTATAGGTGTGGCTGCTAATCAAGGATGCTGCTCAATGAAGATATATAGTCCGTGGATATAATTAATCAAAGGAGAGACGTAAGGTATAGAAGTAGGATTGCATGATAATGTCAAATCTGAAATGTATTAAAGTAATCATAGTTCTGAAAGAGTTTTCGGACCGTATGTTCTGCTTTTTTAAATAAAAATTATAGCTTACATCTGCATGTACTATATGGGAGATATTAATGCTCAACTGAGAAAAGTAAATATTTTTAGCCATTGCAACCTATCAGATAAAGAATAAGGCTCTGTGATGCTTTAAACTGATTTTCCCCCTTTTGATAGTAGCTGAATAAAGAAAATGGCTTACAGATTTAGCTATGTATATAGTTTGAAAGTAACAACTGAAAAATGATGTTCATAATCTGAATTGCAATGAAACCAATTATCTGTACTGTGGTTATTCACATGGGAATTTTCCTAAAGGTTTAGTATTTCTTAAAAGAAATTAAAAACAGCTGTAAAAATACCATAAAACAAAAATAGCAGCTGCAAAAGAGATTAACATTCCTAAATTTCATTTGAACCTGATATGTTATTTTTCCAACAGCAACATATATTCTGATTTTTAAATCTATCTTTATGAAATTTTACCTTTAAAAAAAACAGGACTACTGAATGTATTTTGATGTTACTAGTCTTTAGCATTACCATGAATCTTATAACATTTTCTCCTTTAAGTTGTTTTCATTATTATTCTTTTTTGGTACTCCTCAGAAATGAACTATTTTTATGAAATAATCAAGACGTTTAAGATTTAGTAAATAATTTATAGTGAAGTCAGTCTCTCTCTCTCTCTCTCTTTCTCTCTGTCTCTTGTCTCCCTCTCTTTCCCCTTTGGTTACTTAAACCTGTCAACTGTCTTTCACACTGAACCACGAAGACCAAGGGCCTTTACAATTTTTATAGTGTCTGCTTCCCAATTAAGCACATAGACATAGATGAAATATACCTGATGCTATATTTAAATATGTATATATTAAAACAAAAACAACTTATTAAACAGGTCTTGAAGTGGTGACAGTATAAAACAGTTAGTGTTGCTGTGCTGTTCAAACATATGGCAGCAACTTTTCTAGACTTGCACCAGATGGAGGCCTTTAATCGATCCGGGCTGTTGTACCGTATGTTATTTCTGCATTAAAAAGCAGTCCTCCCTCCCAATTTATAAATTAAATAAATTGCTATACATTTAAGTGCAAGCAGAAGTATTTGGCAGGATCGAAACAGTGAACTTAGAATTTTTATTTTTAAAAAAGGCAACAAATTACCAAAGAGATAATAATTATCTGAAACCTACATTTATATTCTTGTAGCAAAACTCTTGTCAGCTGTTAGATTTAAAACATGTTCAGGGTGTTTATTTTTCTTATTTGTTTGGATTTTTGTTGTTTTTGTGTCACAATGCTTTCAGGTGACACTACTATAATTTAGACAAACTCTCAATGAAATATTAGCAATATTCATGAAGCCAGTTAAATCATTAAACATAATTAATACTAATGTAACTGAAGTTTTCAAAGAAAAAAACTTTCCATCAGATTTCACCTTAAAATATTTCCAAGTATTCTACCAAATGTTTTATCTTTTGCCTCCAAAATAAATATTTAAATGAGTCTCATCACCATTTTTAAATAGAAAGAAATTTTAGTTCAAATATAAGGTAAAATATTTTATATATGTTAATACTTGAGACACAATTCTGATAGTGGTCATAACACACAAAACAAGCATGCTTATGTTTATTTTAAATATGTTAGCAAAGCTAATTCTCTCTCACACACGGACACACATATGTGTAATTTAAAAAATATGTGAAGAGCTGAGATGTAAGAACATAACATTTTGGAATAGTTTATTGCTATTGTTCTTTTGTTATAAATATTATTTGTGACATAGGTCCAGTTTTTGAAGTAAACTAAGATGTATGCAGAACAGAAATCAAATGAAAGAAACTAGTCTCTGGAGAAATAGGCAATCCTTCTGTGGAACCTAGCTTTCATGTAGACCAGTACTTAACATATTCACAGCCTATAACAACTTACGAAATGGGTGAATGTTGAAACAAAATATCAGCCAGATCTATTCTCTTTAGCATGTTTATTTATGACTACTTTCTTTTGAAAGAAACCAGGAGTATGATAATGGTCACACACAGACTAAATAGGCTGTGTTTTCATGAGCAGTAATCCCATACAAGTACTAGAGAGAAAAGCCGTATTTTTCCAATATAAGACTACAAGAGCAAATGACAGCCTTACCTGATGGCTGATATCTTTTATAGTACAACTGTGACATATTTTATGCATCACAAAGAATGATCAAAGAGGTCTCGAGAGGCTCTCTGTCATGGAATGTGGCCCCACAGCCCCTGTCTGCCTTTAAATCAGGCAATAATGCACCTCTAAAATAAGTTCGACATGCTTTTCAGAGTGATGATTATTTTGGATATATTTGAGCATGATTTTGATTTCTTTTTCAGTTATGTGATTTCTAAACTTATATAGATGCTTCATTTGCTTGTGAAGTGAAAAGTGGCAAAAACAAACATGAGATGATATATTTTAAAGTGTACATTTAATATATAATTCTGCCTGATTTTACTGCTTTTGTAGTATAATGTAGTTAAGAAAGGAAAATGCAATTCAAAAACTAACAAAGCCCTTCCCATTTGTTTCCCATTTAAACATATTAATAAAATAACTTCAACATACATTTTGTTCTTATATAGAAAAATTGTATTGTAGCTACTTTTAAAAATAGTGTTTAAGTGACTTTATATTTTTATATAAATTACAAAGAAATCAGAAAATTGTAGCAATCACACAGTTAATTCAGAATACAGCTACCAATCCTATAATGTTTGAATAATTTCTGAAAAGTCTGTTGTATTAAGTATCATGAAAGACTTTGGTGAAAATAACTGGGTACCCAGACTTACCTAGACAATTCAGTTTGCTCTGGTCTTTGGAGTTGTCTCCACATATAACCAAAGACAAGAGATACATTCTAATGAATTTAAACCCTATTAGCTATTTATAGTGTGTATACTTCCAAGACTACATATTTTGAACCAAAGAAACAAGTAACCAAAACTTTTGTTAATGAGAGAAGGGCATTAATTGAATTAACAAGCCAACTTTATTGTTGTGACAGAAATGTATTTACAGTGAAATGTCACTGACTTTTTAGTATACTTTAATAAGATTTTTACTTACTTGTTTTATTTTTAATATTATTTTAACAATAATATTATTATTGTTATTTTAGTTTTATTTATTATTTATAGTAATAATATTTAGTTGTTTTACTTATTTTTTAGAGATTTTCATTTAGTGGCAGTTCTGAATATTGAAGTCTTCTAAGTCTACATCAGCTTGCTCCCTAAATGTGTCCTCAAACAAAACAGGGACAAGCAAGAAATCAGAACTCAGCTACTGTCCTTTTGGCAAAGCCACTTAAAATGAGTAGTCAAACCTTTCTTGTATATCTAAAAATGATCATACTCCATTCCAAGTAAATTTGTACTACTATGTATTTTCAGCTATTATATCATTTAATTCTATTGTCTTTGTTATATATAAAATATTTAAAATTATGTTGAAATTATAATTCTATTCACTGTAAGGTCAATTAAAAATATCAGTTCATATTTGAAATTGCTTTAATGACTAGAAATATATTAAAGCTATATTGTATTCCCTCAGTTCAATATATCAGTTCATACTTGAATTTGTTGAAATGTTTGTTGGCATATTAGTAGTCATATAATATTAGTTTCCTTTAAAATAATATTTATTCTATTTGTCAGATTTCATAATTTTAACATCTGCACCTGAAACCAATAAAATGTCACAAAAAGATAGTAACAGAAATGTAGTTTTTTTTTAGGTTTATTTATTTATTTATTTGAAAGGCAGAGCTACAGAGAGGCAGAGAGATACAGAGAGGCAGAGAGATACAGAGAGAGAGAGGTCTTCCATCCGATGGTTCACTCCCCAGATGGCCGCAATGGCTGGAGCTGCGCCAATCTGAAGCCAGAAGCCAGAGATTTCTTCCGGGTCTCTCATGCAGGTGCAGGGGCCCAAGCACTTGGGCCATCTTCTACTGCTTTCCAGGACAAAACAGAGAACTGAATCAGAAGAGGAGCAGCCAGGACTTGAATGGGCACCCATATGGGATGCTGGCACTGCAGATGGCAGCTTTACCCACTATATCACAATGCCAGTCCCAGAAATGTAGGTTTTTAAAAAACTATTATTCCTTTGGTTTTCAGTGTCATGAAATGTACAGTGAATTACTGTTGTACAACACTATCAGCCTATGTAAATTAACTTATTTATAGTTAGTATTTATAACTGATATTTCATTTTGAACAAATGAGTTATATGACATTGTTTATAGTTTACTTAAATGCTTTGAATATTATAAGATAATAAAGAAATATATAATTATTTGCATGCAGCAGTAATGAAATTATTTTCTTACAAATACTGATTTTGTCATACTTGACAATTGCAACACACATGGAAAATACTTCAGCATTGTATATCTTTTTACTGATCATCTTCCCAAATCTCTTTGAAAAGAAGGAATCTCTTGGGTAGGCACTGTGGTGCAGTGAGTTAGTCCATGCTTGGGATGCCAGTATCACACAGCTAATGCATGCTGGGGAGTAATGAAGGATGGCTCAAGTGATTTGGCCCCTTCCACTCATGTGGGAGACCCAGATGGAGTTCTTGGTCCCTAGTTTCTGCTTGAGCCTTAGATGTTATAGCAGATGGAAAATTCTCTCTATCTCTTCCTTTCAAATAGATACATTTTTTTAAAAAATGAAGCTCAAATTAGTAACTATGAAATATAGTATCTTACCAATACTAAATTTTCAGAATCATTATTTTAACTATATATAGTTAAATATTTATATTTATGTATATAAATGTGTATGTATACTAAATTTCTCTTCTGTTTACGAGCAGTCCAGAAGAACATCATAGACAGAAGAAACAGCTATTATAGTAAACAAAATTTTATATTAAACTATTTTTAAGGCAAGACAAGGAAGACAGAATACTTCTAGTATCTTTTAGTGTCTTTTTAGCCATTAGCTAGTAGTTTGATATGTATAGTTATTACAATTTTGTATAACTGTTGTTTTAACATTTGTGATAGTTTGATAACATTTTTTAAGATGTCTTCCATCTCTTGAACTGTAATACTTATGTGGAGAGGAAAATCTAGACTTCAACTAGCCTTCAACATCCCAACAATGCATTAATCTTCTTGCTAAAACATTAAAATAGTATAATTTGTGCATACATTTAAGATCACAAAATACTTTAACATGCACTGTCTCAAATCTTTTATACAATAACCCCCAAAAGCAGGTCTCTTTATCCTTTTACAGAATAGTGACAAAACTTCAATGAGTCACTTTTTCCTTTTAATATCTTCACAAAGTGGCCAGGTGGGAAATAAAACATACTTTTATTTCAAATGCAATATTCTTTGTACTGTACTGCCTTCTATAGGATTACTTCAATCTCTTTTTAAAAGTAATAAATCAACTTTTGAGTGGCAAGGAATTCATTACAGGGTAAGTAAGCCCGTTTCTTTGGGGGCCTGCCTCATAATGAAAAAATAGAATTTAAAAATATTTTATGTTGCGCCAAATACTGCACCATATATGCAGCCTTAGTTCTGTCACTGATTTTGTATCTAGCTGAGATCCTCTAAGGAGGAAGGACTTTGGTTGAGGTCTCTGTGTCTTCAACAACAAATTCAGTTATTGCAACATAGTAGACACTCAATAAATGTTCCTTACCTGCAATTTTGAAAGTGCTATTGTAGCTGAAAATGATTATGCTTGTGAAAGTTTGTCTGTCCTTGCAGGTGAAACACCCCTTGCTATTTTAGCAGGGATTTAAATAATGTGCTTCACAGATGCACCTCCAGCACCTGAAATACTATTGTCACATACTTGGCATGTAAATATTTAAATGTATGATATAAACAATTTACCACATTTGGATCACTCTTCCCAGGATACACTCACATTTGCTCAGGCTCCATTTCAAACATCTCATGTGACATAATACACACAAAGCACTAAGAATAAGATAAATCCTCTCCGAATCTCTAGAAGAGGTGATTTAACTAATTATGTGCTATTTAGATTAAAATAATCTATTCAGGGTGTATTTTAATTTTTAAAATTCATTCACGTGCTGCCAAGACTAACCTATATTAAAATACGATAACATAAATTTGTAACAAAATTAAATGACTAGGAAACAGGAAACCAGATGATTTAAAACTAGCTCAGAGGGTTTTTTTTAATTATATAAATTTTTCTATAACCTTCATTCCAAAGCTTATAATTAGCAATACTGGACAAATAACACATAATTTTATTTAAGTATTTAGTGATTACATGATCCAAGAGATTTAACTGGAAAGTAATAAGACTATTCAAAGCTCACATGAAAATTGTTCTGATTTATGCCTTTTTAATTTCTTATAATTAGAGTTATTATGATAATTATATTTTAATGCTATAATTGGAGTTAACCTTCTTACACATTTTTCTAATATTGGGTATACTATTCATATCTCATGTAAAAATATATTTCCCATATAGTGCTCTGTGTCAAAAAATAGTTTTCTCTCACTAATATAAGGTCTATAAACATATTTCATGGAATTTGTTTCTAAAAGCTGAAAATACATAAGGTAAATAGCAGCTTTCAAAAGTCTTAACAGTGATAGAAACAACAGGAAATCCTGAAACATTTGAAGCTAATATTTTAAGGAAAACTGAAATTGCTCTTTTAGTAAGTAATAAATTAAAATATAATATCAATTACAATGAAATTCCTATGATTAATATCAGCAAGATGTAGAAACTTAAGAATTAATAGGAAGTTTTAAGATTAATAAAAGTTAAACTTTAGACCTTGAATGCACATGTATCTGTTTCAACATGAGTTGCAGGACTCAAACCATGATTCAGATTCATAGGTCTCTGTTTTGTGAAAACAGTCAGTATTTTTTCTCTTCAGAAGTTTTGCTGTATTTAGGCAAAGTAAAATGAGAAATGGAGACAATTAGTCTGCTAATTAAATTAAAAGCAAGCAAAAAAACAGAAAACATAAAATATAATCATTTTAAATATCCATACTCTTTAGAAGGAAATGTTTTCCTTTTTTGCATGAAAGAAGTTTATACATGTTCAACAAAGTAAAATAAATAATTAGAAAAGGGATAGATACATTAAATAGATGAGGGAATTAAATTCATAACTCTGAAACATTATTCAAATTGCTATTACAAATTTTTTGGACATTTTAAAGCATTTTTTCAGATACAGTGGTCCAACTTAAATGAGTAAGCACCAGAGTTCTTGTCTTGTCCTGTTGAATGAAGGGCCAGCATTGTAGCTCAGCAGATTTAACCTCCACCTGTCATGACAGCATCCTCTACAAGTGCTGGTTTATGTTCTGACTGTCCTCCTTTGAATTCAACTCCCTGCTAATACTCCTGGGAAAGCAGTGCAAGATGGCCCAAGTGGCTGGGCCCCTGTCTTCCACAAGGGTGGCCTGGATGGAGTTCTGGGCTCCTGGCCTCAGACTGGCCAAGCCCTTGCTGAGTGGTCCTTTGGGGAGTGAACCAGCGGATGGAAGATCTCTACACTCTGCCTTCAAATAAATAAATGTAACCTTGAAAGTATTTTGGAGTGGAAAGTGAGAGATTTTTTTTTGTACTGAATATTGTCTTAGTATCTTACATGTATGTCTAAACAACTAGAAGAAAAAAATGAAGCTTGATAACATATTCTACTTAGTGGGATCTTGGAAGAACAGGCATCTCCAAAATATTGCTAATGAAATACAAAGATTTCAATGGATTTCGAGTGCAATGTGCTGAAAAAATTAGCCAAACACAAAAGATTGTAGAAAAATACATTTGTCTGACACTCTTAAAAAGACAAAATTTTAACGATAGAGGAGAGACCAGTGTTTTCCAGGAGTTAGGAATAGAGAGAATATGATTATAGAAGAGGTACTATAAGGGAGTTTTAAGGAGTTATGGAAGTCATCTTCATTCTGATTTGGAGATAGTCCCACAAGTCTATACCCTGTTAAATCATACAACTATAAACCAAACAAAAGGAAAACATACTATTTGCCAACTTAAATATAAATATATATATATGTGTATATATATATAATATGTATTCTTTTCTGTATCTCATGTTTTCTGTGTTTTTTTTTGTTTTTTTTTTTTGTTTGTTTTTGTTTTTGTTTTTGTTTTTTTGACAGGCAGAGTGGACAGTGAGAGAGAGAGACAGAGAGAAAGGTCTTCCTTTTGCCGTTGGTTCACCCTCCAATGGCCGCCGCGGCCAGCACGCTGTGGCCGGCACACCGCGCTGATCCAAAGGCAGGAGCCAGGTTATTCTCCTGGTCTCCCATGGAGTGTAGGGCCCAAGCACTTGGGCCATCCTCCACTGCACTCCCAGGCCACGGCAGAGAGCTGGCCTGGAAGAGGGGCAACCAGGACAGAATCTGGCGCCCCGACCAGGACTAGAACCCTGTGTGCCAGCACCACAAGGTGGAGGATTAGCCTAGTGAGCCGCGGCACCAGCCTGTATCTCATGTTTTATACTCTTTATATAGGGACGAAGTAAGGGCTTGTTTTAGAAACTAATTAAAATCATATTTCTTGGTGGATGGAAATGGTTTAGACAAAGATTAAAGCAAAATGGAACTTCTTATTTTCTGCCTTTTAATCCTGTTTTGACTTTTCTAAAAGATGTTGTTTATTTATTTTAGAAGTAGAGTTACAGACAGAAAGATAGCGAGACAGAAAGAAAGGTCTTTCGTCTGCTATTCACTCCCCAAATGCCCCCAATAGCCGGAGTTGGGTTCATCCAAAGCCAGCATGCAGGAGTTTCTTCAGGGTCTCCTACTTGTGTGCAGGGACACAGGTACTTGAGCCCTCTTCTACTACTTTCTAGGCCGTAGCAGAGAGTTGGACTGGAAGAGGAGCATTTGGGACTCTAACTAGTGCCCATATGGGATGCTGGCACTGCAGGCAGAGGCCTAGCCTGCTATGCCACAGCACTGGACCCTCTTGTTTTGACTTTGTACCACATAATTGAATTATCTTTTTAAAAAATATAGGGCTGGGGCCCGGGATTTTGGAGTAGTGGGTAAAGCCACTGCTTGTGACTCCTGCATCCTATATGGGTTCTGGTTCAAGTCTCAGCTGCTCCACTTTCAATCCAGGTCACTACTAATGCACCTGGGAAAGCAGCTGAGGATGGCAGAATCCTTGAGTCTACACCCTGTGGAATACCCAGAAGCAGCTCCTGGTTCCTGGCTTCAGTTTGGCCCAGCCCTGGCCATTGCACTCATTTGGGAAGTGAACCAGCAGATGGAAGATTCTCTCTCTGTCTCTTCCTCTCTGTCTTTCTGTACCCTGCCTTTTAAATAAATAAAACAAATCTTTTAAAAAAAAGAGGCTGGTGGCCGGCACCACAGCTCAATAGGCTAATCCTCCACCTCTGGCGCCGGCACACCGGGTTCTAGTCCCAGTCGGGGCGCCGGATTCTGTCCCAGTCGCTCCTCTTCCTGTCCAGCTCTCTGCTGTGGCCCGGGAGTGCAGTGGAGGATGGCCCAGGTCCATGGGCACCTGGCTCCTGGCTTTGATCTGTGCGGTCCGTGGGCCGCAGCGGCCATTGGAGGGTGAACCAATGGAAAAGGAAGACCTTTCTCTCTGTCTCTCTCTCTCTCACTGCCCACTCTGCCTGTCCAAAAAAAAAAAAAAAAAAAAAAAAAAAAGGCTGGCAAAGTGGCATAGTGGGTAAAGCCACCACCTGAGATGTCAGCATCCCAAGTGGGTGCCAGCTCTACTCCAAGCTGCTTCACTTCCAACCCAGTTCCCTTTTAATATGCCTGGGAAAGCAGTTGAATATGGCCCAAGTGGTTGGGCCCCTGTACACATGGGAGATCTGGAAGAAACTCCTGGCTCCTGGCTTCAAACTGGATCAGCCCAGGCTGCTGTGCTGTTGTGGCCATCTGGGGCTTGAACCAGTAGATTGAAGATTTCTCTCTCTCTCTTTCTCTGTAACTCTCACTTTAAAAATGTTAAATGGATATTTTTAAAAAAGAAAAATACCATTACATTAGAGACAAGAAAATAAAAATGAATCATGTCCCTGATGGTTGATTCTATTTCTTTTCTCCCTCCTCAATGGTACTAAATTATTTGCTTAATATTTTAATTAAGTCAAGAGTATTTAAGTAGTTACTTGGGTACAGTAGGAGCAGTAACAGGTAGGTGCATACAAACCTATTGGATTGATTTCTGAACATTGTTTTTCTTTTTGCCCCCTGCTGAGTTGCAGATAGACCTAGTAGGAGCTGACAGAAGTTTCTTCTGGAAATGATTCCTCTTATGCCTGAATCAGCCTCATTATAAACAATTGTTAAATGTTGAAGACATAAGTATATTTAGTCTGCATTACACATTGTATAATCTACCAAAACATCACACAGAACCCCATAAATATGTCTAATTTTTAAAAATGTTTTAAAAATATAATTTAGAAAACTATGAAATCTATTTCTTTGCCAAAATCCTAACATCTACCATCACTTGTCTTGATATATACTATAGCAAAATTGTATTACTGTTTTTAAAATTCAGCCATGTTTCTGTATTATGTGATACTAACAGATTACTGAATGAAAGGATGGCAGTTAAACAAGCTGCTTCATCTAGTCAGTGGGAAATAACTGATTGTTATTCTACCTGGTTGACCAATTTGATTTATTTAGTTTTGCTTTAACTTCACAGATGTTAAACATATCTGAAAGAACCTGAATATTCCCATTGACTCTCATCTTTTGCTGCTTTATCTGTAATTAGGTGAGTTTATAGCAGATTCTTTCATAGCTGACAACACTTAATACATACTAAGCTATCTGCTTTTCAATTTTTAAATGCAATACTTCTGTGAGTAATTGAGTTCTTAAAAAAACATGGGGTTGTTTGAAAATTCCTGTTGATTTTTTATTGCTTGTTTGTGTCTGTAGGAACCAGTTTTTTCCAAAGAGTCCAGTTCAAATATAAGTGATGTCAAAAGACATGGACAATAAGAACTTGAATTAGAGTTTCTAACTCCCAGAATCAGGTTACACAAAATAATCAATCTAGCTAATAATATCAATACATTTCCAGTTACTTTGGTGCTGCAACTACATTTTTATTTTGAGTTAGGTATTCCAAATTGTATTCTAGATTGAATTCTGAAAACAAATTCTAGTTTTGAGATCTCTGGGAATGACTTCTCTCTTGCTTACTAAAGATTTGCAAAAATCAACACAACTAGTGCCCCTTTGGGGGAAATGACTGTGAGAATACACTTTCTAGATTTCAAATAAGCTACATTTTAAATCATACTATAGAATGACTTTAAAATATTCTATATTAAATTATCTTTAACAAAACTAGACAAATTGTACTCACAATAATCTTTAAGACTGAACAGGAAAATAGATAGCTGGGTAATTTCTGTTCTGGTTTCATACTCTGCAGCATAGCACTAATTGAATACACTGCCTTCAGTATATTATATTAACAAATCAGTGAGGACCCCGAAAGAATGACAGGCATGCCACTCATCAGTATGTCATTAGACCAAATCTTCGAGTCTTGTGAAATCCAAGTTGTCTCGCTCCCAAGATATAGGGATAGTGATGTGCTAGATTGTGTATGAGGTCTTATTACAGAGTTGTCAGTTTTAGTTTGAAACATAAACATATTTTATTCATACATTAGTGCTTCTAGTGATCAATGACAGTGTATCTAGTACACTAGAATTTGTTTTTGATCAGTAGACGAGCAATTATTCATAAAACTCAAAATAGAAGCAAAGTTGTGAAAGAAAGGAAAAGAATTATAGGTTTCTTACAGGGAAGGTAATTTTAATATAGACGAGATTGGTCCAAGTTCTGCCATTTGGATTGATAGATTATCTAGCAGAACTATCATTTCAATAATCTCAATGACAGTGCAGCACTGGATACTTGGTACTGTATTATAAATTAAATTTACTGCAAATGTTATTACAAAGAATATGGAAAGAGATCTATTATTTGTGTTTGTGAAAGTTTAGATAGGGAAAAATTTAAGATTCTTTGACAAAACATAACAGAAGTGATCTATATGATACAGTTCTATTGCCAGTTGTCAAAATTTTCACTTTAGCCATTACTTCTTCATCAGTATCCTTGAGTTATAGTGACATGATTTCACTTGCAAGAGAAAATATTATATTAATCAAACTGAATGTTACCCTGTATGGTGGTGCTTTTCACTGTTTGGCAATGTTGGCTGCAGTGAACTTTTTAAAGAAACTCATTTTGGCTTCTCTTTATTTTTCCTATTATTGAGAGCTTATAGTAACTATAGTATGAGGTTGTTGGTGATCCCTTCATTTTGATAATAAGAGTTCTAATTATATTAGTTGATGCTTACAGCATTGATGCTTACTGTTTTAAAATGTGATCCTATGTTTGCACTAACTTTTCGAATAATCTTGTATTCATATCTGGAAATTTTATGTGATATAGTTAAAATATAATTTTTATATATCTATCACCTATCATTCTTCTTTTTACTTATCTAAATGCATTTGCTTAAAAGTAAAGTCAGTGAATATTTCTCAACCATTTTATTTATCACCAGGCCAATATTATTATATAAGTATTATTGTATCAGTTTTATTTGTTTCATAATAGCCAGGTAGCCCACATATTAGGAATACTATCTGAAAATGTCAATTATACTTTTCTCTGCCTCTGCCTTTGGATGCATTCATAGACACCACCCCACTCATCAATCATTTTTATATTAGAGCTTTGAAACAATAAAAGCTACAATCATAAGATAATAATTGCTAACATATGATAAGTGCTTATGGCATGGCTGAAACTCTTGTTTTGAAGCCTCAGTCTTCCTAAGAACCCTGTCAGTAGATACTATTACTGTACCAGTGCTAAAAATGACGCATAGAAATTCAGAGAGGTATCCCAGATAATACAGCTGGAAAGAAGAGTCAGGATTTAAGATTGGCTTATGTGGAACTGAAGAGGGAATATTGAGAATAGCTCTTTGCATCTTATCTTTCCCGAGGCCAAACCATAACGTCTTTAGGACTCCTTCTACATTGGTGCATCTAAGAAATTGCAGACAAAATGATTGATGCTACAAAGTATCTTTTTTAGTTGCTAGTGTAGCGAATAGTGTCAGATGCTTCTGTATTTAAACAAAGAAGGCCACAGACTTAAAAACTTAGAATTCTCTTTCAGGGATGAGAGGCCTCTTTTCTCCCAGGGGCCATTTGGACAAATATTATCAACTTAAGAATTAGCCTGCTATAGATTTACTGAATCTTGAGTCCCAGTTGCCTTGATAGGGCCAAACCAAATGATTTTGCTGGCCTTATACGGCCTGCAACCCAGATGTTCCCACCTGTGCTAGAAGTATCCCAGGAGCCACTACACTGGAAGATTATCTCAAAAAAGTTGTCCGTTTATCATTTCCCCAGATGTCTCATGGATTTAGAAGAATGCATTAGTAAAATATCAAGTAGAACACAGTGTCTTTTTAGCACCCACAGCAGCAAATCCCTTACACACACACACACACACACAGTGTTATTAAAGGGGGGATATATTATTACTCTGCTGCTTATGAATATAAAACTCATTCAGGGCTAGCATTGTGGTACAACAGGTTAAATCCCAGCTGATCCACTTCTGATCCAGATCACTACTATTGTGTCTGAGAAAGCAGCAGAAGATTGTCCAAGTCTTTGGACCCCTGCAAGTTCCTGGCTCCTGGCTTTCACCTGGCCCAGCCCTGGCCATTGTGGCCATTCAAAGAGTGAAACGGGATCTTTCTCTCTTTCTTCTGTCTCTGTAACTATGCCTTCAAAATAAAAATAAATCTTTAAACACACATACACATATCCAAGGGAAAACAAATGGTATGTTTTTATACTATATATTCCCAAACTCCTAGTCACATGTACCATACACACACTCAGGATTGTGGGTTACACTTTTAGTAAAAAGAGGTATCAAGTTGGTGGAAAATTAGTATTGGATAAAGGTCTCAGGGCTATAGAGGAGTGGGTTTTAATGGGACTCAGGAATGAGAGAATCAAATCCATTACTATTTTGTAAAGAAATTTATGCAAAGTCTTATCTGCAACCCATAGGAACAGGTGAATTAGGAAAATTCAGAATTTTTTATATTTTGAAATAAAGGTATTGCAGCAGTGAACACAATGCCACAGCAGGTTTTGAGTAGCAACTTCTGATGAGACTTAGCATCATTTTTTGCAGTAAATGTATATTTATACAAAGTGGGATAAGAATAGGGAGATAGTAATTTTTGTTCCCAATTGAGCTCTATCCAAAATTCGCTTTCTTAGATTATCAGGGATTTATTTTAGAATAGTGTCTGAAATAGAAAAATTACTGTATCTGCTAAGAATTACTCCATTTTATTTATTTTTAGCCCTTTCATCATGAAGCACACCCTTTGTCATGTTCTGTGTCTAATAAATGGACCCAGATATTGTTCTCATCCTTGAGACCTTTACAGACTTTCACTCTTTCTGGTTAGCTGTTAGCAGATACAAGAAGTTCATTCACTTGAGGTGTTGCTAAATATTCAGTCTCAAACGGAAGTTGAGTGGAAGAAAGCTCTATTTATTTGTAACAAAGGGGGCAGTGGGAAGGTATGGTTCTTTCAAGAAATAATCCCTCCGAGAAACACCAGTTTGACAAGGCTTTTATGGGGTAAAGGGAGTGTCCTGGATGTCCAAAACAGTAAGAGGGCCCTTCCTTCTTACAACACAGGTCCTTCTTCAGCGTATGTTCAAAAATCTGACTTAGATTGGCTTCTTGGAGCTTTCCTTGTTTGTGGTGGTCTAGCTGATCTCCGAGTACCAAACTGCAAAGTTAGCCTTCCTGGATATCCTCTGCAAAATGAGCTCTGATTCAAACTGGTTTCTTGCCCCTTTTCTTGTTTGTGGTGACACAATCCACTCTGGAGTACAGTGCTGCAGCATAAGCTTTCCTGAAACAGCCTCTGAAAAACACACACAAGTGAGTAAACTTCTTGCCTAAATCCTACACTCTTGGTTGCACAATTCCTCCTGACACATTTTACTCCTCCTTCTTGAAGGATAAGGAAGATTAATCTTCTGTAACCACTTCTTGCTGAATGGAGGTGGAGGCAGTGGTGGGGTTGGTGAAGTGCACTGGTATCTCTCAGGTTACAATGAGGCAGAATAGAGACAAGGCTCACTAAATGAAGCCTCTCCCACCCTGCATGTATCCATCATCAAACCAATGAGGAGCAAGAGAGGCCCAGATTCTAAGACATCTCCCTCATCATCCTATTAAGGACTTCCCCAATTTGCATACATGCCAGAATATCCTAGTGTGACTGGTATGTAAACTTCCTGTGGTGGTGGTCGTGAGCAACACCACCCTTTTAAGTGTGTCCTATGCAAAAAATCGACAGCACCTGCACAGAACAATGACCCAGGTGCAAGGGGGAAGAAACAGAATTCATAGGTCGTGTTCAAATCAAAATGCCCTATGTGTTCCCAATCTCATAAATACACCTGTTCAGTTCCTGTCAGAGATCCTGGAAAGGTTTAGGAATGGATGAACCCATCAGAGATTGAGCTTCTCACTTACATGACAGGACATATTATTATTTTAACCAATGTTCGCACTCCCAATGAGGAAGACCATGTCCTAAAGAAGGCCTGAGAGCATGCTGACAGTTTTGTCAGCACTTAGCCACAACATTTAGTATACATAGATTGGTAAACTGATGACTAAGCCATTGCAAGTTTTACTTGTTTTTTTACCCCTTATAGGATCCTTGGTTGTTATCCTGTTACTGATGTTCAGCCTCTGCTTTTTAAACTTTTGGAAAAATTGGTGTTTCCTAGACTACAATATTTCTCTGTCAGTCTGATTCTGGCCCATAACTCGTAATCAATCCCACCATCAGAAGAGCCAACCCTCTAAAGTCATTAGAATGAGGATAGATCTTTGTGCTTCCAGGATTTAGGATACAACTAACTCTTCAGCAGGAAGCAGATACGTAAGATGACACCTTTGGCTCACTCTCCTTAAGAACAAGGAGGATAAAACTTCTCAGGTTAGAAATAGGACTTGCAAACTCAAGCCCTCAATGCTTCATAACCTGACATGTTCTTACCTGCTGACCTGGTATTCATCTCCAGCTCCAAACTAACAAGGAGCAAGGAGAAACCCGATCATAACCACAAAAGACCTCTACTACCTTGTTAAGGACTTCACCAACCTGCATATATTTCTGGAATACTCAAAGTTTCCTGGGGTCTTGGGAGTGAGTGATGCCTTTATTTTATGCAGGAATTGTGCTAAAATAAATGAATGGGTAAATGAATGAATGAATGAGTGAATGAATGAATGAATAGATAGATATTGCTTGTACAGAACACTGAGCCAGTGCAAATCAAAATGGTGTATGTCTAGAGGGGTTCAGCCAGAACTCTGGGTTGGGCACACATGGACATGTCATGCATCTATGGGGAATTACCATGCTTCTCAACCAGTAAGGACTCCTGCCCAACTTCCCTCACACAGTCAGTCAACAGAACCTCTTCTTGACCATCGTCCCCTTGTGCCTGAGCATAAGCTCCCAATTAGCTTTTTATGAGGTCACCAACATCCCCATGTTCTACAACAGTCAAGATATTGGAACAACCAAAATCTTCATCAACAGATGAATGAATGAAGAAAATGTGATCTATATCTAAAGCTAGAACATTGCTTAGCCTTAAAAAAGAAAACTCCACCCTATGTGAGAACATTATGAACTGAGGAAATTGTTTCTCAAGTCTGACATTATGATAGACTTTTGGATATCTTTTTTTAATTTTTTTTTATTTTGATTTTTTTGACAGGCAGAGTGGATAGTGAGAGAGAGAAACAGAGAGAATGGTCTTCCTTTTGCCGTTGGTTCACCCTCCAACGGCTGCCACGGCTGGCGCGCTGCAGCCGGTGCACCATGCTGATCCGAAGGCAAGAGCCAGGTGCTTCTCCTGGTCTCCCATGGGGTGCAGGGCCCAAGGACTTGGGCCATCCTCCACTGCACTCCCTGGCCACAGCAGAGAGCTGGCCTGGAAGAGGGGCAACCGGGACAGAATCCAGCTCCCCGACCGGGACTAGAACCCAGTGTGCCGGCACCGTAGGCAGAGGATTAGCCTATTGAGCTGTGGCGCCGGCCGTACTATCCATTCTAAAACCACATCAAAATTTGTACATGCTTAGTCCTCAAAGTGTCAACAATTCAATGTTTTTAAAGTAACATCCATAAGGCCAGCATTATGGCACAACCCATTAAATCACTACCTGCAGTGCAAGCATCTCATATGGAGTATTGATTCCAGTCCTGCTCACGTGCCTGGTAAAGCAAGGGAAGATGGCCAATTACTTGTGCCCTTGACACCCACATGGGAGATTCCAGTGGAATTCCAGGCTCCTGGCTTGAGCATGGCCCTGGCCTTTTTTGGCCATTTGGGGAGTGAATCTGCAAATTGAAGATTTTTTTTCTCTCGCTGTCCCATTGTTTTAAAAAAAAAAAAAACTTAAAAAAATATAGCAACATCTATTTGTCTCTCCTCAAACGTATACTGAGCAGCTTCTCCGTGCTAGGCATAGTCTAATGCTTTAAAGCAGGCTGGTGAACAAGATTTCCTAGTGCCCTCACCTCTCTGAACTGTCCCTTACAGTTCTATTCTAGGCTTGTGTTCTTCATGCATACTCTACTTTCTCCTGCCTGCTACCTGTGTGTCATGTTCTGCCTTCCCATAATGATCATGTCTTCTCATCCTACTTCTTCCACCACATCCCTGTCAGAGTTCCCGTTCATATCTCAGTTCAAATATCACTTCCTCAGAGAAATCTCTTCTTATGTTCAAGTCTCCCAGATCCATGTACTTCCATTTTGGGACCAATTTTAGTGGCAAAATGATCTATCCTTGTGTCATGAGTTGACTAAAACTCCCTCCCTCATCAGACTGAAAGTTTTCTGAAAGCAGAGATTATATCCTTTTTTATTCACCTACAGGTATCAAGTACAAAATACTGTGTCTGGAATAAACCAAGGATGCAAATCCCACATGCTTAGAAAGTCAGAAATTGGAGCTGGTAATGTGGCGCCTTTGGCCAATCCTCTGCCTGTGGCATCGGCATCCCATATAGGTGCCAGTTTTAGTCCCAGCTGCTCCTCTTCTGATCCAGCTCTCTGCTATGATCTGGGAAAGCAGCAGAAGATGGCCCAAGTGCTTCGGCCCCTACACCCATGTGGGAGACCTGGAAGAAGCTCCTGGATCCTGGCTTCAGTTCAGTGCAGCTCTGGCAGCCTTTGCGGCCATTTAGAGAGTGAGCCAGCAGATGGAAGACCTTTATCTCTGTCTCTCCCTCTCTCTGACTGTAACACTCCTTCTCAAATAAATAAATAATTTTTTAAAAAAAATCAAAGTTACAAATATTGATGGTTTGGGCAGAAAAGCAGAACATTCAGGGGGAAGAATAAATATTTATGGGGCTTTTAAATTATTCTTAAATTTTAACTTAGCATAGCATATTATAAAGACACATTTTTCACTAAGACAATTTTAATAAAATTCAAATAAGGAATTAGAAAAATATCTAAAATTTCAAGTATTTTTATTGAATTTACTTATAATAATATAAACAATATTGTTATCTGACAAAAGAACTCAATCTATTTTGCCTTATAACATATGGAGTTATTTCACAAGATTCATAGGAAATAGAATTGAGAAATCAGTTTACTTTGGTGAAAAAGTGTTTGAAATGCATGCATAAGAAAAATCTTCAAAAAGATAATAAAGAATATATTCACCAGCTTCAAACATTTCTGCACCAAAATAAACTTCCCTTTTGGTTTCATTTTTATGAACCTTTTAGGAACTTTGTATAGCATAATTGACTACTTTGTGCTTGGATTCACTGAGGACTTTCCAGCAAGTTTCAAGATTTTGAGACATATTCTCTTATGATCGGTGTTATTTAACTAATTCTGAATTATTTAACTTAACTATATAATTAATGTTTCACTTTCAAACCTTTCTTACATCTAAATCACTCTAATTTTCAAAGTTTCCCAATCACATCATGAGCCTCAATTTTGATTCTGAAAATATGGTTTGAAATAATCAGTTAACAATATTGTAAGTTTTACATCTATCCTCCAGAAGAGAGAAGGTTACAAGTAATTCTTAGCTATAAAGTATTAAGGAATATTTGGAAGTTTCAGCATTTTAGAAAATTTAAGGAAAATAAAATTGAGAAAAAGTCATTGAATTTTTCAGTAAGTTACAGGCAACCTTAAAGATTAGGCTAACATAAGCATAGGGACAGTAGCAAAAAAAAATGGTGTGAAGAGTGATGCTGGTCTAACCTTAGATTAATGTAGATTTCAGGGTTTAAGAGTTTGGAAAGCAAGAGTAAGTCAAGAATTTAAAGAATTAGAATCAAGTAGATGGTTTTGTTTTTAAACAAGCAGAAAGAGATGAGGATAACTGTCAGAAAAGGTCCTGAAGAGAGACTCAGGCTTGAGTGGAGGGCTTTGTCTTCAAAACCAGGCACAAAATCCAGTTCTCAAGGCTTAGGGGTAAACTGGCCAATCTGAAAATATGTCCTCGTTGAAGCAAAGGCAACACTCTGGGTACTTAGCTGCCTTATTCTTTGCCACTCCAAATGTAGCTTTATTTCATATCTGTTTACTCTTTCTTCATCTCTTGATGAATGTGGGACAAAACAAACCAAAATCCCAGGAGTAAATTGAAGTCCCATTGCATTTGTGATTACCTTTTTTCCTTAACACTCTATTCTTTTTTTTTCTTTTCTTTTTTGTACCTTTTTTTAAACTTTTATTTAATAAACATAAATTTCCAAAGTACAGCTTTTGGATTACAGTGGCTTCTCCCTACCATAACTTCCCTCCCACCAGCAACCCTCCCGTCTCCTGTTCCCTCTCCCATCCCGTTCACATCAAGATTCATTTTCAATTATCTTTACATACAGAAGATCAATTAGTATATACTAAGTAAATATTTCAACAGTTTGCACCCACACAGAAACACAAACTGTAAAGTACTCTTCGAGTACTAGTTATAGCATTAATTCACATTGTACAACACATTAAGGACAGAGATCCTGCATGGGGAATAAGTGCACAGTGACTCCTCTAGTCTATTACATTTGTTTACAAATTGTCTTAGAGACCACAAACCAGGAACTTTGGCCTATTTTTTACTCCCCCTCCATACATGGTTTTTCTTCTGCTTCTCATCATAACAGAAAGATATATTCTTGCAAGGGATAGAAAGAAAGCCTTTCCACCAGGTCTCGGAATCCCATACCTTGTTTTCTTATATATTCTTCCTTCCTTCTCCATGTACTTTCAGGCTTTTGCTGATGTCCTCCTTGCTGCTCACAAATTGTGTCTGATTTTCTCACTCTGCGAGTACATACATCGATGTGGGTATACACAAAACACACACCTACTCAGCTTCTCCTGATCCTGTGTACTCGCATAATCAAGCTCACTCTTTTTCCCTTCAGTCAGCTTCTCTGAAAAGTGTTACCGTCTCTGCCTCTTTTTATTGCAGTTCATTTATTGTTCAATTCAATCTAATCTGGACTCTCTCCCAAGAGATCAACTATAACTTCTTCCCCAAAAGTAATTTGGATTCATCTTACTTGTCAAAACTCCTGGAGATATTTTGAACCTGATTTCCAGTAACCACAAAGCCATTCAGTTTTTCAACACAGCAGCATCTGACTCCCTCTGCTGCCATGGCAATGCTCCTAGGACTCTGGTCTCCATAACTCCCTCTCTCAGTCCTCCTGTTCGTTGATTAGTGTGCTGGTCCCAGCCCTTTTTCAGTGTGCACAGTATTGCTGAACAATTTTATCCATTCTAAAGACTACAGTCACCACCATAGAAGACACCAACAGTTATGGCACCAGGTAATTTCTTCCATTGAACGACAGGCACATCCTTCAAAATTTCCCACCAGTTCATCAAATGAAAAATCAGAAACTGGGATCACTCTCTTACTCCTACCTCCCACAGCTCTCCATCACGGTGAATGACAGCACTCTACTTTCTCCCATCCAACCAAACTCATCTATTTCCACTTTATTGCTTCTTACCCATCGCCTTACAAATAAAGTATTGTTCCACAAAGCCACCTGATTGTACACACTAAACATTAATGAATAAAATCTTTCAGTTTGATGCATTAATACTTACAGCCCTGAACCACAACAGCCCTTCTCCCTGAGATTCTTTACCACTGGCATGGGTTTTTGTTTAGATTATAATCATCTTTCACACAGACTATATAAGAGCTCCCTAAATAATTTTTTTCTCCTTGTGTGACTCCTCTAAAATATCCCATTAGAAAAATCTTTCTAAAATGAAGTTGTAATCATGTAATTCTGTTTATTAGTCTTCAAAGGGCGCACTACTATTTTATGAAGGTACTTGAGAAAGTTAATGGAAAATATATAAGATGGGAAAAATTGTACATGGATTCCAAAGGTTGTTGCACCAAAATAAACATATTTTCATTCCATATTTACAACCTTTTTGAAGATGAGTATCATATTGGACATCATTCTATTTCTATATAAGAAACTTCTATATAAATATTTGACTACTATAGATCATAATAAACTGAGGTAAAAATAGGTTCATAACACATTAAAAACAATAACAACAGCAGGTTAAGGCCAGCATTGTGGCCCAACAGGTGAAGCTCCCACTCAGGACTCCAGCATCCTGTATTGGAGTGTTGCTTCCAGGCCTGATTGCTCTGTTTCCAATCCGGCTTCCTGCTAATGTGCATAGGTAGGCAATGGATGATGGCCTGGATATTTAGGCCTCTGGCATCCATTTGGGGGACAAAGATGGAGTTTCCTGCTTCCAGCTGTATTATTGCAGCCATTTGGGGAATGAATCAGAGGTTGAAAGATCTTGGCCTCTCTCACTCTTGCTCTTGCTCTCTCTCATTCTGCCTTTTGAATAAATAATGAAATAAATCTTTTTAAAAATGCTACAAAGTAATATGCAGAGCATGATACTTTTAAAAATGTGTAAGATGGATGATACATAAAGTGAGACTATATATATATATTTGCATAGTATTATGTAATTTAGCTCATCGAACTAGCCATGTAGCTATGTCTCCTTCATAGTACTTCACAATTTTTGGAAAAAAAATTTCTTTTGCATTATTTGAATTTCAGTGAATACATGTTTATATTCATGATAATCGTTATAAAGATTGCTGAAGTATTCTTAAAGGTCTTGCACATCTTTCTTCAGAGCCCAAACAGCTTTCTAGAGCATTCAATGTCCTTCAACAGCTGGCCTATGTCAAAATCCCAGCTCTGAATTCGCCACTGCCTCTAAACTATATCTAATGAAATTTGTGTTTACATCAGCCTTTCTAATGTGTTTACATGTCCCTTTGCTTTTCTGATATCTAATTTACTAATCAAACAAGAACCACCACTGCCCCCTCCACACACACACACACACACACACACAATGCAGGGAGTTATCTTGTATGCCTACCAGCAATTGATGGCTCACCAATTCCTATTAATTTAAGGTACTAAATATTTTTTCAGAGTATTTCTCCTTTTTCTATCATAATTTTTAACTCATAAATTTTAATTGTTGAAGCACAATTGCACCTTTTATGCTTGCTCCCATATATCCCTATTTCTTTGTCAAAGCACCTATGACACAGTTTCTTTCTTTTGTTTGTCTTTTATTAGATGTGAGCAACTGGGTGCCACTGGCCACATCTGACATAGGACTAAATTTAGCATGCTGCCTCATACATGGAATGCATTTTTTCATTATTTGTTAAATAAATTAATAAAACATTGCTGGGCACATGGTAATTTATTCTGCTAATTACATTGATTAAATGTTCTTATAACTACATTTCAAGTGCATTTGTGATGTATAAACAATTGTAATTCATATAAAGTCAATTCTGATCTTGTTCAGAATCTATTGTGGAAAAACAAAAGAAAATTCTTGCATTGTTGCCTAGATGGAGCAATAGCAAAGTGATTCGTTGCTTCTCCTGAGGAAAAGAAAAAAGTTTATGTTCTCAAGTATTCACACCACCCAGTGCAAATTATTCCAGAGAAAGTAGAGGTTGGGAGAGTCTGAAAGCTACGTATAAACAATATCTAAAGAGGGTAACAACAGATGTAAAGGAATCTTTATTTTCATCCTATGCACATTTCTCTTCTTTGTCTTCCTTAGTTGTTTTAGAAAATTAGTGTCTCTAGTTTCCAAATTAATAGAAACCCTCTTACCTTGTATTTGTAACAAATAAAGTTTCCATTTTAAGTCACATTCTATAATGAAAAAATGCATTTTCACTCTGAAAACTAAGATTAAATAATTTGACCAGAGAAGTTACCCAAGAAATAGGACTAATGCAAGTATTTAGATTAAAATAAAGAATGGTAGTATTCTGCTCAACGCTGATGGAGACCAGAAAGTGGCTGAGAGATAAGGATGATATTCAGAGATGTTGGAATGCTAACTGGATAGTAGGGCAGAAATATTCATTATTTCACTAATGTAATGAGGCCCTTTAATGTACCACACTATGTTAAGTTTAGGAAGTCCAGCAGGGAACCAGAGAGCTCTCCCTCCTGTGGGATCTACTGGAATAGTGAACAGAAATGTGTGTAATCATTTTGAAATGTACCAGCTCAATAGATTGGGAACTTCATAATTTACTATACTCAATTTTAATAATACAGGAACTTCGTATCTATGACTATATGTGACCAGTATGGATAAAGTAACTGAAGTGTGTAAATTTTTACTGTGATTGTACAGATATATTTCAAGAAAGAAATACAAAATATTTAAGGGGAAATTCAGATTAAAAAATAATGTAAGTAGATATAATATGAGCAAATTTTAAGAATCATATTAAAATATATAGTATCTATGTACACAGTTCCAAATATGTGTTATGGTTTGTGTATTATAAATAATATTTGGGGACTAGTGCTGCATTATAGCAGGTAAAGCTCCCACCAGCTAAAGTGCCAGCATCCCATATGGACCTGGTTTGAGTTCTGGCTGCTCTGCTTCTGATCCAACTCTCTGCTAATGCTTGGAAAAGCAATGGGCGATAGTCCAAGTCCCTGGGCCCCTGAATCCACATAGGAAACCCTGTAGAAGCTCCTGGTTCCTGGCTTTGGATTGACCCAGCATTGGCCATTGCGGTCATCTGGGGAGTGAACCAGTGGATGGATGATCCCTTTACCTCTCTTGGCCTCTCTCTCTGTCTGTAACTTTTTCAAATAAAATAAACAAATCTTTACAAATAATATTTGAGTTTTTACATTTAAGAAAATGTGTAGAAATATATACAAGAAAAATGTTGGTAGTAAATGCTATTTTTTCTTATATCTAGAATTGTTAATACATGAAAAAGAAAATGTATTTTATATAATAAGCTAATCATCAAGTAAAAATTTAGATTACCAAAAGTTCTGTTAGATGTTGAATATAACATTGTTATTTATGGGAAGTAGCCTTGCCTCAAAACAGAAACTTATAATCAATTCATATTAACCTACACAATTTATTTCTTATGATGTTGCTGAGAGTAATTTTATTGTAAAGTTAAGTTTGATTAAAAATTGAATCAATTGGGGGCCGGCACTGTGGCTCACTTCGTTAATCCTCCGCCTGCAGTGCCAGCATCCCATATGGGCGCCGGATTCTGTCCCGGTTGCTCCTCTTCCAGTCCAGTTCTCTGCTGTGGCCCGGGAAAGCAGTGGAGGATGGCCCAAGTGCTTGGGCCCCTGCACCTGCATGGGAGACCGGGAAGAAGCACCTGGCTCCTGGCTTCAGATCGGCGCAGCTCAGGCCATTACGGCCATTTGTGGAGTGAACCAATGGAAGGAAGACCTTTCTCTCTCTCACTGTCTATAACTCTACCTGTCAAATAAAAAAATAAATAAATAAAATAAAATTTGATAAATAGAATCAATTGGCTTCCACTTAGCTTAATGCTTTTTATATTTTTTATTTATATAAAGTGAACAAATTTCATAAATACAGATTAAGGAACATAGTGATACTTCCCACACTACCCTCCCTGCCACTCAAATGCCACCCTCCTTCCTCCTTCCTTTCTTATTTTTTCTTTTAATTTTTAGAGTAACATATTTTCAGTTTATTTTGTAATCATCATAAGCTTAACCTTCCACTAAGAAAACAATTCAACAAATAATTAGAAGAAGAAAAAAAAAAAACAAAACACTGTTCCTCAACAGTAGAGACAGGACTGTAAACAATAATAACATCTCAAAATGTCAACTACACTCATAGATATTACATTTTTTATACTCTATTAATTACCACAGATCAAGGAAAACATATGATATCTGTCTTTTTTGGGAATGATTTATTTAACTAAGTATAACAGTTTCCAGTTGCATCCATTTTGTTGCAAAAGGCAGGATTTCATTTCTTCTTATGGATTAGTAGTATTTCATAGTATACATATACCACATTTTCTTTATCCAGTTTTCAGTGATAGACATCTGGGTTGATTCCATATCTTAACTATTGTAAATTGAGCTGCAACATGGGGGTACAGATAACTCTTCAATATGCTGATTTCATTTCATTTGGCAAAATTCCAAGGATGCCTGGGTCATACGGTAGATCTATTTTCAGATTTCTGAAGAAGCTCCATACTGATTTCCACAATGGCTGTACTAGTTTACAATCCCACCAACAGTGTATTAGGGTATCTTTCCCCCCATCTTAGCAAGAATTTATTGTTTTTTGATTTCTGTAGGATAGCCATTCTATCTGGGATGAGGTGATATCTCATTGTGGTTTTTATTTGTATTTTCCTGATAGCTAGTGATCCTGAACATTTTTCATGATTTTCTTCAGTTGAAAACTGCCTGTTCCCTGTTCATCTCTTTGCTGATTGCTTTACTGAGTTGTTTGTTTTGTTGTTGTTGAGTTTCTTGAGCTTTTTACATATTCTGGATATTAATCTTTTATCAGTTACATGGTATGCACAATATTTTCTCCCATTCTGTTGGTTGCCTATTCATTTTGTTGAGTGTTTTCTTTGCGGTACAGAAGCATCTTAGCTTGATGTAATCCCATTTGTTTTTGGCTTTGAGTGTCTATTGCTTCTGAGGTATATTCCAAGAAGTCTTTGCCTATGCAAATGTCTTGCAGAGTTTCCCCAATTTTCTCCTCTAGTAATTTTATGTTATCAGTAGTGGATTTAGATCTTTGATCCATTTTGAGTGAATTTTTGTTTATGGTGTAAGATAGGAATCTTGTTTCATACTTCTATACACAGAGATTCAATTTTCCCATCACCATTTGTTGAAGAAACTGTCCTTGTTCCAGGGATTGATTTTAGATTAGTTAGCTGTAGACGTGTGGATTGATTTCTGGAGTTTCTATTCTGTTCCACTAGTCCACATGTCCTTTTTGTTTTGGTTTGGTTTGGTTTGCAAATACCAAGCTGTTTTGATTATACTGCCCTGTACTATACCTTAAAATCAGATATTATGATATCTCTAGCTTTGTTTTTGTTGTTTAAGATTGCTTTAGCTATTCAGTATAACTGGTGTTTCCGTATGGATTTTAGCATCACTTTTTCTAGATCTGAGAATGTCATTGGCGTTTTGATTGGGATCTCATTTAATACATTATAACTAGTTCTCCTTTCTTTACAAATGACATAATTTTTTTTTTTTTTCACAGGCAGAGTGGACAGTGAGAGAGAGAGACAGAGAGAAAGGTCTTCCTTTTTTCCATTGGTTCACCCTCCAATGGCCGCCACGGCTGGCGCGCTGCGGCTGGCGCACCGTGCTGATCTGAAGGCAGGAGCCAGGTGCTTCTCCTGGTCTCCCATGGGGTGCAGGGCCCAAGCTCTTGGGCCATCCTCCACTGCACTCCTGGGCCATAGCAGAGAGCTGGCCTGGAAGAGGGGCAACCGGGACAGAATCCAGTGCCCCGACCGGGACTAGAACCCCGTGTGCCGGCGCCGCTAGGTGGAGGATTAGCCTATTGAGCCGCGCCGCCGGCCAAAAACATAATTTTTAAACTTTTTCTATAGTAGCATATATATAGTAGAAATAGCACTGTTGTATATAAAATTTTTTATCAAGATTTCTCTAAGGCAGACATGAGGAAATTCTGAAAGAGCTTTGCATTATTGAACAGAAACTGGCTTTTCAGTTCAAAGTGTTTTTCCTTATTTTAGGTGGATTAAAGGAGAAAATACGGGTTTGGCATATTTTCTTAAACAATTGTTCAAATGTCTTGGATTTGGAAATGTTAAAACTGCATTTTCCCATTCCTTTTTTTTCTGGTAATTTTCAAAACCATGTATACTTCAAGGAAAATTTAATCCATATGTTCTGATTCATTTGCACTTAACTTGTCATAATGTTTTTCATGAAATTCATCTCAGGTCCAAGGAAGCTGGTGAGAATCTTTTTAATAAGTCCCTATTTCCTTCCTGTCATAAGAAGCTACATTATGGCTTCAGTTAGCCAAATGAGAACCCCAAATAGCTGAAACTTGAAGCTGATGAATTTCAAGTGAATTCATACTTGGCTAAAATTTTCTCTCGCTTTTTATTTGTGTACTGTGATAGTAAATAGTGTTAAGCTAAAGTCCAAATGACAAGACTATACAGTATTTTAAAACCAGTTCTTATGAATAATTTTAACCTAGTTTTGTGTATAATAAAGATGTTCCTCAAATAAGAAGTGTGACATCTCCATATTGAAAATATTCTATCTCTACAAAGGCAAATTAAAGAGCAGATGATAGATTTATGAGAACCTTTGTCAGCTATCATTCTTTAGAGCTGAAAGGCAGCCACCAATAATGAGTCTAACACAAAGAGAGAGAAAACCAAGACTCAAAGAATAACACCTTCTAGAAGTCGTAATTGCTTCTGATGTACAGGATTTGTTTCTATGTCTGTCAGATAGGATGAAGCCATTTGGAAATGAGTACATTAAAAGATTTGAAATCTATTTCAAATTGCATGCAAGATACAGACATTTGACAGTGATATTAGAACATTTCAAATATTTTTTTTAATTTTTACATAAATTATTAAAAGGAATATATTGTCATTTTTATTACCAGTGCTTCTAAGTATTCTTCCAGCTACATAATACGAGACTTGTGCATTGTGGTTGAACAATCCGCAGTACCCCAGGTATTTCAAGGACACATTAAGAATGGTAATGTGAAAAGCAGAATGTACTGCACACTGTTTAGGAGATTGAGATGCCATTAAAATCTCCCCAGGAAGAGTGAACTAAGGTCCAGGGTAAGGCTAAGATTTTCAAAGCTCAAGTTTTAAAACAAACCTAAAATTTCAGCCCACATCTATTTAAATTGATGTTAGACGACCTATCCCCAGGGAATGTGGATGCCTATATTTGCTGTGCTGTGAACTATTTCAGAGCAGAAACACTGTATTCTCCAGTGAATGTTTATGTGCACATCTGGATGTATGCAGAAAACTAATGTAATTAATGGGCTATGTAAAATAAATTACTGTATTTGAAATCTCACTCTTTGATTCTGGGTGAGTGAGTTTGTGGTTACAAAATTAGGCTCTCAATAAGACATACATATATTCACAAACACACACACTCCATTCCACAAACCACTGACTCCAGTAATAAGTGAGGAATTTAGGCCCTTGGACTAGATTGACGCTGTTGATTAATTTCATCTGGGTTTTAATGCATGTTCCTAAAAGGAGAAACTTATAATGTACATTTTCAATCTATTTTCAAAACCTTGCAGTATTTAAAAAATAACATCACTACATATTTTATCATTTATATAAATGAGTTAGATTTATGGATGGAAATTTCTGTCTTCTAGCAATTACTCTTGAGATAAATTTGTATGAACAGTATTTTTCTCTCTCTTTCTCCTTCTCAAAAATGGTGGAAATATTGTTATTAAAATTTAAAGTGAGAATGGGACAGAAATCATGTATAAACCAAGTAAATCCAGTCTTGTAATTACCTTGGTAATTCACTTTCTGAGAGCACAAGTGAAGATGTGTTTGGAGGGGCAATCATTTTGGTACAGTGGGCTAAGCTACTACTTACATGGGCAGCATCCCATATCAAAATCTTGGCTACTCAGCTTCCAATACAGCTTCCTGTTAATCTTCCTGGAAAAGTAGCTGATGATGACCCAAGAGCTGGGGTCCCTGCCACAAACCTGGGAAGTCAGGATGGAGTTTTGGATTCCTGGCTTCAGCCTGGTTATAACCATTTGTAAATTGAATCAGTAGATGGAAGATATTCTCTCTTTCTCTCCCTCTCTCTCTCTCTCTCTCTACTCTCTCTCTCTCTCCCCATCACTCTGCTTTTTAGGTAAATATATCAGTCAATCAATCAATCAATAATTCTTTCAAAAATATGTTTGGGGCATTTAATGTCCAGAGAAATCAACTGTGTTCTTGAAGTCAAAGAAGATATTCATAGAGGAAAGATGATTTAATTGAGTGTCATGAGTTATTTTTATGGTCATGGATTCCATGATAGAAAGAAACTTACTTCATCATATAAATAGTTAATAACCCAGCCCACCCAGTTCTTGCATTTGCTGAACCACTGGAGTATTATTTCCTACTCCATAATTTTGGAAAACATAGCCTTAAGGAAATTTTTATATGAAAGAGTAGGGTCCTGAAAATGTTTGTGAAAAATGTGTATTATGAAAAAAACTATACATGGATTTACAATTCATTCACTGAAATAAACATACATTTTAATTCTATTTCCAATAGACTTTTGAAGTCCCTTTGCGCTCCTGGCCTTGGGAACTGGATGAAAGTTCAAATGCAAAGCCAGACTAAATTAGCCTTTGTCTTCTCTCTCAAAACTCCTGAGATTCAGAAATCTGCCCATTACCCAGAACATTTCAGGTGGCCATGGGACTGCAGCTGAGAGATTACCTCTGTCCAGATTTCTATTCTTAAGCATCAATAGGGGGGTAAACAAGAAAAAAGACTCGTTTTCACCCACAAACAGCTATTTTAATGTATCCATTCTTTCAATTAACTGTTCAAAAAATTGAAATTACCTACCGTAAGTTTTTTGTGGACACTGAGAGAGACAGAGAGAAAGGTTTTCCTTTTCCGTTGGTTCATCCTCCAATGGCTGCTGCGGCCGGCGCGTACTGTGCTGATCCGAAGCCAGGAGCCAGGTGCTTCTCCTGTCTCCCATGGGGTGCAGGGCCCAAGCTCTTGGGCCATCCTCCACTGCCCTCCCAGGCCACAGCAGAGAGCTGGCCTGGAAGAGGGGCGACCGGGACTAGAACCCGGTGTGCCGGCGCTGCAGGTGGAGGATTAGCCTATTGAGCTGCGGCACCGGCCATACCTACCATAAGTTTTTCAAGGTGCCAACGTTAAAGATACAGAGATGAACATGCAATAAGTAAATTCCTGTCACCTACATTAAGCTTTTTTAAACAGATTGTTCATTATCTTAATGACAAAAGGATAATATTAACAATAAACATACTGGTAAACTGTGCTGGAAACACATTTGCTTAGATTTTCTTCCTGAAATACATATTTTCCATATGTCTTCAAATGTTGTCTCCAAAATATTATGCTTCGAGGGTAAATGCTGGTATTTTTTGTGAAAACTGAAAACCTCTTATCCAAAACCCAGTTTTATAAGATTTGGTTTAAGATTTATCACATATGAGAACTAATGGTTAAATTACTAGTGGATAATTTTAATTTCTAATTATAAACTGTTTGCAACTCTGTTCATTAAGTATTATTTTATTTCAATGTAATTATTAGTCTAAAATGCATATGAAGAAGAATTCTTTAATGAATCACTGCTTCTTCTGGGCCCCAAATTAAGCTCATGAATATTTCTATTGTGGTAATTATAACTTGAATTATAATTAGTTCCTTGTGTATCCTTTCTAGTTAGTTACATTATATGTGTGGATGTCTTATCCATCTCTCTTCCACTACTGCTTAGTGTAGAACCTGATACAAGTGAGCTCTCACTAAATCTTTGGAAGCTAGTACATTGACACATGCCCTGGATTTCATCTGAAGCTGGTATTAACACTTCCCTGAACACCTGTTCATCACTGTTCCCTGAAGGTAAAAATATACATTCAAAATTTGTAACATCCTGGAAGAAGTTCTACAGTTTCCACATTTTGTTTTAACAGCTTAAAATTTAAGTCCCCATTTGTTCAATGTTTGAACTCAATTTGAACATACCCATAGTAAAACTCCATCAATAAATTCCATCTATTTTACTTCTGGTCTTTGCACAGTGGGTGGGTTGGTTTTTGTATTCTGCTCTTATATTTTAGTAGATTGGCTGAAAACTTGCTATTAATTTTGAATGGCCAGACTTATGATAACTTAAGCCTGCACTCAAAAAATATTCAAACTGTGTTTTAGGGTATGTATATGTGTATACATGAGAAGAAATTGTACCTACTACAAAAATTGCACACGTAATTCAAGTTCTGTGACTTCAGTATGAGTTATAGGAGTATGACACTATAAGAATATTTATGGCTAGCAGCTTTGGGTGATATCTTTTTCTGCCAAAATATGTGTTCTTGTTCAAATTCCTTTCCAGTGAAGAATAGGGTTATAAATGTAAAGGCTATGGCAGGAAAAAAGGGATTAGTAATGAAGCAGAGTTGGACAAAAACAGAAAAATTAACATTAGGCCTTTCTGACAACCAAAATGATGTGAGGATTTAACACAATAATCAATTTGGAATTTCAAAAACTGGTACTGAATGTAAATTTCAGATTTTAATTTATTGGTTGTTATATTTATGTAAAATTTATCAGATTTGACGTTATTATTTAGCAGAATGATTTTTATTTAAGATCTAGAATATTAGTTCTATCTCTTGCCTTGGCATAAGTCTGCATATGTAGTAACAGAAATGAACAAAAGTATAGAATTTTAAATGTAAGAGAAATAAAACTGGGAAATACATGTATGGGGAGAGATCAAGTGCTGTGTTCTTCAATACAAGGTTTTCTTTTTTATTATTTTTATTTATTTTTACTTTGAAGATGTATTTTAAGGAATTTACTAATGCATTTCTTACTCAGGGTCATAGCAAATGTATGATAATTACTACAGCACATTTCCCATCAATTCTCACATCAATGTCCCTCCCTCCTCCCTTCCTCCCTCCCTCCTTTCCTCCCTCCCTTCCTTCCTCCCTCCCTCCCTCCCTCCCTCCTTCCCTCCCTCCTTCCCTTCCTTCCTTCCTTCCTTCTTTCCTTCCTTCCTTCCTTTTTCTTTTGTAGTTTAAAAACCACATTTTTTAAATACATTATAGTCAAAGGTTTAATGTTTCACTTAAAAACAGTTCAGTAAGTAAAAAGTAAAAAGACCCTAGTTCAGCGGGAATATAGGCAAGGACTATGGTAATCAAATAAAAAAATGAACATTTCACTCATATACAGTAAATTTTTAAATAATCACAGTTCATTGAAGCCATAGTAATATATCATCCTTAAACACTGGCTTGACAAAATATAAAGCAAAATTTGACAAAACTGTATTGGCAGCAGTACTGATACACACTGCATTTCTTTGTTTTTATTTTCATTTCTTTATTGTTACCTGTTATACTCTGTTCAAAATGAAACCTGGTAGTACCAATTCCATAATTGTTGGTTGGTAGTTTCCACTCAATCTTAGGATTGACAAGTTTCTGACCACTATCTTGCAATAACTCTGGGTATCTGTTTATTCTAATGTATCCCATATACAAAACTGTTTATTAAAATTCTTAAACAATTGAGTTATATACAACAGATTTCATACAACAATGTTTTACTTCTCTCATTTTATTGCTTCAGTTCTTTCCAGATCTGTAGAGATGCTCATGAGTATTCTCTAGAACAATACCGACTGATAGCAATTTCTGTGATGATGCAAATATTCTACAAGCTTTGTATGCAATATTATATTCAGTGGCCACATGTGGCTAGTGATTTCTTGAAATGTGGATAGGGAAATTGAGAAATGACACTAACATTTTGTAACATTGAATTGTCAACTTTATTTTAATTTGAAGGGCAGAGAGAGAGAGAGGGAGGGAGGGAGGGAGAAATTTTCCATCCACTGGTTCACTCCCCAAATGCTCACAACTGCAGAGACTGGAAAGGTTAAATCCAGGATTATAGAACTCAGTCTAGGTATTTTAATCATTCAGCAGGGACCCAAATACTTTACCTGCTACCTTCCAGTGTGTGCAACAGTAGGAAGCTAGAATTAGTAGTAGAGTCAGGACTCAAGCCCAGGCAGTCAGATTGGAGCATATGCAACAGATACTTGCCCTCAAACTCGCATTTTAAATATTATATATTGTAAATTAATTTACATCTAAATTTTCATAGTCATATATACCTATGGCTATTGTACCATATAGAACAGAAAAATATATTCTGAATGATTTATTTCACTTCAGTGCTTGATTTCTAGACTATAATACATGACCTTTATTTTTTCATTCTACTTTGGTAATTTCAAAGATTCTCTGTCTAAAATATTTACATACATTAGAATCATACCATTTTTCTAGAAAGCAAACTATTTTACAGATTCATTGCTTTCAGTACCTTATTCCACTTATGTCCTTCAAAAATACACCATTTTAAACTTGCAAGCTGAAGTAGTATTCACATGAAGAGAATCAACATAGTCATTTCTACTATTTTTCATATTTTTGTGTCTTCAAAATGTTGACCATTGAAAACATCAACATATGTGATACTTTCACATTATCTAAAATTCTTGCTTCTTCACAAACAGCCAAAATAAGTAATGATCTCTAGGGGGTCTCTGCTGTGGCTCAGCGGGTTAACGCCCTGGCCTGAAGCACAGGCATCCCATATGGGCATTGGTTCGAGTCCCAGCTGCTCCACTTCCAATCCAGTTCTCTGCTATGGCCTGGGAAAGCAGTAGAAGATGGCTCAGGTCCTTGGGCCTCTGCACCCACGTGGGAGAATTGGAAGAAGCTCCTGGCTCCTGGCTCCTGGCTTCAGGTCAGTGCAACTCCGGCCGTTGTGGCCAATTGGGGAGTGAACCAGCAGATGGAAGACCCCTCTCTCTCTCTGAGCCTCTCCTTCTCTATGTGTACTTTCAAATAAATAAATAAATCTTTAAAAAAAATAAAAAATAACTACTTTTAAAAATATTTTTCTGCTTTAATGAAAAACTTGGCTCAGATGAAAGAATCACCAAATTCTTAAAAGATAATTGTTTTATTTCTAATATTCTATCAATTCTTCTATGCCTTTATTTATTACTCAGTTCCTATGAGAACCTTTACAACTATACTACTATTGATAAGATAATTACAATTTCAGAGCAAAAGAAAACCATTACACAGGACGAGAACCTGTTTTCAACGGAATGCCATTTTTCATTGGACAGATTTAATTGTTACTAGCCACAATAAATAGAATACATTGTTGAACATTATTGGCTAGCTTCTCCTGCAGTTTCATTCACTGGATGGCAAGAACATCATCTTGGACAGAGAAGCTTAAACACTTTTACATCTATAGGTGCGAGGCACTGCCAAGAACACTCAAGTATCTTTCTATTTTTATTAGCCTGCTTCTCTAACAACTCCCCATAAATCTTGTGCCTTTCTAGGGCCACAAAGAACTGGGAAATAGATTACTTTCAGGGTACTTGTACCTTTATGCAGGCTTTCATGGAGCAGCTGGACAATGATAATTCCTGAAACAGGCCCAAAGTGTAATACTAGGAGAGATGATATTATAAAAAGTCAATTTACTATTCAGTTTATAGATACAAGAAATTGGATTGATTATCTGGGGATAAAAATGACTACTTTGAAAGACAAAAAAGGACTTCTCCCCCTGATGTGTTGGCCTAAATGGGATTTCTTTGTATTTAGAAGAGACTTATGGTTGTTTCTTTGGAGCACAATATTTGTTCATATATTTTCAAGCTTTTCTCTCCCTATTTTTGAATATGCTATAAGTGTTAGTTCTGGACAGCTTGCTCATCCACTATTTTGACCAATAACTCTATATAAGTTTACTATATAAGGTTAGATTTAAAATAACTCTTGTCCAGTATTCTTATTAGAAAAACCTTTGCAGCTGTCCCTAAATTACATTTTTAGGGAGTTTGTGGGTCTTTTTTGTTGATGCTGATGTTATCAAATAGCAGTCAGAGGAATTTTTTCTTACCAAAATTATCCCTTATAATGTTTCCTATTTTTTCTCAAAGAACAGAATTAATTCTAAATTATACAAAGGAGTTTAAGAGGCCAGCATTGCAGCAAACCAGGTTAAGCTGCAGCCTGTGACAACAGCATTCCATATCAGAGTGTCAATTAGAGTCCCAGCTGCTCCACTTCCAATCCAGCTCCCTGCTAAGATGCCTGGAGAAGCAATGAAGAATGGTCATGATTATGTCCCTGACACCCATGGGGGAGACCAAGATGGAAATCCAGGCACCTGACTTCCAAGCCCTGCCAGGTCGTCGCTACTAGTCAGTGGATAGAAGATTTCTCTCCCTCTCTCCTTTTCTCCCTCTCTCTCTACCTCTCCCTCCCTCTCTCCTCCCTCTTCTCTTTTTCCCACAACTCTGGATTTCAAAAAGATTAAACAAATCTTTTAAAATGATGTTTAAGGTGCTGGCATTTTGGCATAGCACGTAGGGCAACTGCCTGCAACACTGACAACACCAATGGGTGCTGGTTTGCATCCCAGCCATTCCTCTTAAGATTCAGCTCCCTGCTAAGGGCCTGGAAAATGCAGGGGAAGATGGCGTAAGTGTCTGGGCTCCTGCTACCTACCCCTCTGTAATTCTTACTTTCAAATAAATAAATACATATTTTAAAAATTTTATTAAAGTATATTTGTGGAAAATGGAATAATAACAGGTTTACTATGGTGTAAACCATTTAAAAAATCCATGCCCTTTAAATAGTATGCATTTCTCATGAACATTTTTAGGACCCTCTGAATCCTGTTCAATTAAAAAAAATATTTATTTATTTGAGAGGCAGAGTTACAGAGAGAGAGAGGGAGAGAGAGAGATTCTCCATCCACTAGTTCATTCACCAAATGACCAAAAGGACGGGGACTGAGTCAGGCCAAAGCCTGGAGACTGGAACTTCTTCCTGGTCTCCCATGTGGGTGCAGGGGCCCAAGGCTTTGAGCCATTTTCCACTGCTTTCCCAGGCACATCAGCAGGGAGCTGGATCAGAAGAGGAGCAGCCAGGACTTGAACCAGCACCCATATGGAATTCCAGCGCCACAATCAGAGGCTTAAGCTGCTATGTCACAGCACCAGCACCGGATTTCAAATGTTTTTCACAAAATTAAATTTATATTTTAATTTCATTTATTCCATGAAATATTTGAAGTACCTTCATAGAAAACCAACATTTTTAAGGATGAGGATTCAATAAGAGGTTTGAAGGACAAGAGAGCAAAGATGGGAAAAAACTCAGGTTTTGCATTGTGTATATTTTTTAGCCAGAATAATCTTTCCAGATTGAGTTACCTTTAAAATAATATCACAACATTCTTCTGAAAGATGTTATTTACTAGCTCAAATATCTGGATGAGTCTTGGCCTATTTTTCTGCATAGGCTTCATTGGTTTGTAAAAATTCAAATGTTATCAATAAACTGAGGATACAATAAGTAGGAATCTCATTAACTCTTTATTGCCTCAGGTTAGAAACCTACATTAAGAAGGTTATAACCATTCTTCATTCTTCCAATTCCAAAAATACTGGTCAGGAGAGTTCTTTGCTGCCTGTCTCCAAGTACAAATGAGAAATCCAAGATTGCTCATATTCATTTATTCATTGTGCCCTGCTTAGCGGGAAGTGGCTGCTCCTCCTTCCAATTCAGAACAAATATTTCATAAATTTGAGAGGACACTGAAAGGCCAAGGAGCCAAGGAGGACCTAATCTGCAGATTCACTCTTGGGGGTGATCTTAGTCTAGGTTGTTCATATTGTAGGGTTTTTGTGGTTTTTTGTTTTGTTTTGTTTTTTTTTTTTTCGTCATCACTATTTCCTGATTGGATTTTTTACTCTGGGAAGAATTAGTTCTGTTGTGACAACATGGGAAAAATTTTTGAAAACAAAAAATTGTAAGAAATCAGCATGTGAAAAATTATTTTTCGTGTACATTTCAGTTGACCTTATTGCCCCTTCATATGTCATGAAAATCCAAAACATACTTTTCTGCCTGCAGAAAAAGAATAAATTGGAGAACAAGATATCTAGGTTTAATTATCTATTTTTTGATTTTTTTAAAACTGTATTTTGGTGGCCAGCACTGTGGCATAGGAGTAAAGCCTCCACCTGCAGTGCTGGCATCCCATATGGGCACCAGTTAGAGTCTGGGCTGCTCCACTTCTAACCCAGCTCTCGCTATGGCCTGGGAAAACAGTAGAAGATGCCCCAAGTTCTTGGGCCTCTGCAACCGCATGGGAGACCTGGAAGAAACTCCTGGCTCCTGACTTCAGATAGGGCCAAGAGCCAGGAGTTTCTTCTAGGCCTCCCATGTGGGTGCAGGGGCCCAAGGACATGGGCCATCTTCTACTGCTTTCCCAGGCCATAGCAGAGAGCTGGATTGGAAGAGGATCATCCAGGACAGGAACAGGTGCCCATATGGGATGCCAGCACTGCAGGTGGAGGCTTTACCTGCTATGCCACAGAGCGAGCCCCATTGGGCTAATAGTTTTAATTTACATTATAGTTGAAGCCTTAATGCTCCACAAAATAGAGTTCAACCAGTAAAAAAGTAAAAAGACAATAGTTCAGCAAGAATATAGGTAAAGACTATAAACAATAATCAAATGAAAAGATGTCCATTGCTCATATAAAATAAATCTTAAAATAATCCCAAATCATTACAATTATATTAGCATTTCTTTTTTTAGCATTCTTTAACAAAAACAAAACAAAGTTTGACAGAACTGTATTTGCAGCATTACTGTTACACGCAAGTGTTTCTGTTCTTGTTTTTGTTTTTTTTTTTTTCCTTGACATACATTGTATAGACAAAAATATTAAGGAAAAGAAGGAAAAGATATACAAGGGGTACACAAAAAGTTCTTGGAAAATCATTATAAAAAAGTTAGAATTTCAAATATGTTTGCGGTGAAACAAATTTATCTTTTACTTCTATTTTCCAGAAACTTTGTAAAGAACACCCATATTTTCTGATGCAATCTAAACAGGTAGAAATAAAAACAAAGGAAAATAATGGCTTTCTGTATTGCTTGAATGAAAGAACAATACTTGTCCTAACAGGGTTGAAATGATGGAGAGATATTTTGCAGGTGAATTGACAGCATTCAATCACATAAATCGACTTTATGAAGCAAAAGGACAAGAGAGAAAACACAGGTGATGGCCTTTCAATGTGATGACAAGAAAGATGCACAATGATCGGCGTTAAGTACCAACTATCTATCTCTGGTTTTTATGTTATCTTCTACATGTTGATGATAACCTTGCTTCCACAGCAGCCACTTAATCTTTCTTGAATCTTCTTTCTTTTCTTCCCCTCTGCCTCTGTTAGACTCTCCTATACTGCCTGAAGATTACAAACTGAGACCAAGTAGAAGCACTTGAATGTCCACTGATTTATCCAAAAGATGAGGAAATGCCTAACGTACTTGACTCAGGAATCATCTCCTTATGAAACCTCACCTACTCTTTAATTCCCTCTTCTTTAGACCTAGTAGTTCTCAAATGGCATCCAGTTGATTATAACAACTTCTCAAACTTTAATTATCTCTCAGTACATAGCTTGGTTTTCTCTTTCTACCATGTAGCTTTCATATGTAAATCAGATAATCAAAACTTTAACCCTTTTTCCCTCTTAAGGCAAGTTATAGCAAAATAATTCACATTTTAATTTGTAATGGAAGATTGATAAGATCATAGCATTATTCTGATTAGCCCTATCATGTAAATTGCATTCATACATTTTCTGTAAATTTTGGGAGATCAAGGTGGTTTAAGACTTTCTAAATATAAGCACATCAGTGAATTTTATTTTATATATCTTATATATTGCACTATGTACATTTAAATATATTCAAAACAAATTGAGAAGAGATTACATTAAGAGAGACCAAAGGGGCCAGCACTGTGCCTGTGGCATAGTGGGTAAAACCCTCACCTGCAATGCCAGCATTCCATATGGATGCTGGTTCCAGTCCCGGCTGCTCCACTTCTGATCCAACTCTCTGCTATAGCCTGGGAAAGCAGTGGATAATGGCCCAAGTCCTTGGGCCCCTGCACTCACATGGGAGGCCTACAGGAAGCTCCTGGCTCCTGGCTTCCGATCAGCCCAGCTCCGCTATTGTGGCTACTTGGAGAGTGAACCAGCGGATGGAAGACTCTCTCTCTCTCTCTCTCTCTCTCTGCCTCTGTCTCTCTGTAACTCTGCCTTTCAAATAAATAAATCTTAAAAAAAAAAAAGACCAGAAATGTATTCCCTTGGCACATATATTGCAATATATATTGCAAAATCGTAATCAGAAAAGTCTCTAAATACAGATAGAGAATTAGAAAGATAAACAGATGGATAGATTCACAGTGATGTATGTAGTAAGTACCTCCTTATATGGAGCCTCAAAAACATCAAGGGCTAAATTAAAAATATTTCTGGTAGCTTGATAAATAAAATTATAATTTCCTTAATTCTATTTATAGAATGTATTTATTGGCACTACCTATTTTTTTCTTTTTTTGGTTTGCTTTTTAATACTCATTGTCTATTTTCAGTTGAAATGTCTGTGTAATTTTATTAATGGATAACAGTTATTCATATACTATGGTTAATAAACTTTTCCTGCTTCTTTTCTTAACTATGTTGTACAAGTTTACTTGACTTTAAAATTTATTTTGATATTTTTTGCTCTAATGAAAATTTATACTTTTTAGGGTCAAATTTAGCAACATTTAGATATATAATTTTTGTTGTTTTTATAGAAAGACAACCCTTTTATGTACAGGTTTCTATTTCCTTTTAATTTCTTTTATAGTGAACTTTTGATATACATGGATATAATTAATATTGGTGGGTATGAAAAAAACAAATATAGAACATTCAATTATATTCTCCTGACTGCCTTACATTACATATATGTAATAGTTTATATATTTTTAGGATACTTATATTTAATATTATTAATATATAATATAAATTTAAAATATAAAATTTTAAGAATATTAAGAGCAAAAATATATTTGCTATTTATAATAAAACATATACAGCATGATATTATTCAATAATACAATTTGTAGTATAATATACAATAATGTAAATGATATTATAATCTATGTTACTAACATTGAAGCTCTCTGTAATTGTTTGTTTTTTTGTTTTTTTTTTTGACAGGCAGAGTGGACAGTGAGAGAAACAGAGAGAAAGGTCCTCCCTTTGCCGTTGGTTCACCCTCCAATGGCCGCCGCGGCCGGCGTGCTGCAGCCGGCGCACCACGCTGATCGGAAGGCAGGAGCCAGGTGCTTTTCCTGGTCTCCCATGGGGTGCAGGGCCCAAGCACTTGGGCCATCCTCCACTGCACTCCCGGGCCACAGCAGAGAGCTGGCCTGGAAGAGGGGCAACCGGGACAGAATCCGGCGCCCCGACCGGGACTAGAACCCGGTGTGCCGGCGCCGCAAGGCGGAGGATTAGCCTAGTGAGCCACAGCGCCGGCCTCTGTAATTGTTTTAAAACTCATAGGATTGTAACCCCAGGTAATATATGTTCAGACAAACCATAAATGTTTTTCTATATTTTCTCGGCTATTGTTGCATGTTTACTACTTTAAGTGAATTTTAGGATAATTTTGGTCACACTGACAAAAATTCCTTTTTAACAATAACAATCTAATTTAGAAACATGATATATGTTTACTTTTGTTTATCTTTGCTTTACTTCAAGAAATTTCATTTCATTTATTTATTTATTTTATTTTTTATGACACAAAGAGCAAAGCAAAGAATGAAAGAAAGTTAAAAGGAGAGAAAGAAAACCCTTTCTCTGGTTTACTCTGTAATTAGCTGCAACCGCCAGGTTGGACTAGAGTCCAAGATGATAGCAGGAAATGCTATCCAGATCGCCTGGGTGGCTGGCTGAGCCATTGCCATTGCCTCTCAGGGTTTGCATTAGCAGGAATCTGGAATCAAGCAGGAGGCAAGAATGAAACCCACATACCGGGATGTGAAATGTAGTCACTTCAAAAGCTACGCTCAACGTTCACTCCCACAGAAAGTTTTTGTTTATCTTTACTTGGTGTTTAAAAAGTTTCTGTTGAAATCGTTCCTTTACATAATATAATTTATGCTTCTATTAAGTGGGAGTCTGGTTCATATTAATTACTAGGTAGCACATGAACAAGTTATTATCATTAATATGTCTTATAACTAGCCAGTTTATAATATTTATGATTATTTCTAATAATTTTTACTTTGTTCTCTTAGGATTTCCAGAGCAAGACTATTACCTAACCAGAATGATAATTCAGACTTCTACATCATACATTGCAATTGCATTTAATTATAAAATTTGTTAAATAATAATGAGAGCCTGAAGGTATTATCTTTTTCATAAATTTAATGAGAAACATTCTAATGTTCCACTTCTAAATGTACTATCGGATGTTCAGTGAAATAATATTTTGTAATGCTTATAATGTATTTTATATTCACTTTACAACTGCTATCAAAGAAAGATTAATATTTCCAAGAGCCTTTGAGGAAGGTAACAATAAAACCAAAGATAAATGACAAAGTTTTGGGTTACTCGATAATGCTGATGAAAATTATTAAACACAGTAAATAAGACAAAGCAAAAACTAAATAAAATAAAATGAACATGTGATGTAGTATTGCCCAAATTAGAAGCTCAATAAGAAATTAGGTCCTACTTCGTATCCTTTGACCAACACCTCCCTACTTTCTCCACCTTCAGACTCCAGTAGTCATTAGTCTACTTTTTGTTTCTATGAATTCAATATTATTATGTATATGTGAATGTAATAACTGACTTATTTCACCTACTTCACTTAGTGTATTGTCCTCCATATCTGTCATATTGTCACACATGACAAACATCCTCCTCTTTTTTAAGGCTGAATAGTATTTTGTTAAAAAGTAGCAGCTAGACAAAATAAATGATAGTTATTTAAAGTGATGGCTATATTAACCAGTCTGATTCAACCATTCTACACTAAATATGTGTATCATAGCATAACTATGTACCCTTGATCATAAAGAATTATGATTTTTGAGGAATGTTTTTTTAAAAAAATTCAGATCCTATAATGTGAAATGTTTGCCTTATAACTCTTGTCTATCACCAATGACCTTTTCTTTATTTTTTTTATTTTAAAAACTCAGGAAAGACTAATACTAAACTTGTAAATAATTATGCATTATATATAACTTGCATATTTTCTATATAAATATAACTGTAAAAGTGATGAAATATTTCAAAATATTGACAATAAATGCTGAATGGCAGGGCTCCATTGTATTTTTTTCCCTTCTACCCTTCTGTTTTTTTAAATTGTCTTCAATTAACTAATTTTTTTTTTTGCCAGGTAAGGCTTTTTTTTAAGAAGAAATGTGTTTATTTGAGAGGCAGAGTTATAGAGACCGAGGGAGACACAGAGAGATCTTCCATCTCCCGATTGATTCCCCAAAAAGCCCTAACATCAGGAGAAGCCAGGAGCCAGGGGCTTCTTCTGAGTCTTCGTCGTGGGAGCAGGGGTCCAAGAACTCACTCTTCCCCTCTGCCGCTGCTTTCCCAGGCTCTTTAGCAGGGAGCAGGGTCCGAAGCAGAGCAGCCAGATCTGGAACCAGAGGTCACACTGGATGCTGGTGTTGCAGGAGGGAGCTCAACCCACTCCTCCAGGACTGACAATCCCATTCAACTAACTGCTTACCTCCTTGGAACTTAACAACAACAGCAAGGGTAAGGGAGGCGCTGTGGCGGAGAAGTTTTATTCTCTGTGGTAACAAGCACTTAAACACTGAACAAAGCAAGTGGATCCTTGGAGCCAGGCACAATCCAGGGAAACACATTAAGTCCCATCCTACTTTGACTATGACTGCCCTGGATAAAGATGCATTGTGTGGAAGGGGACTGAGGTCATACTTGGGCCCCTTTTATCAGCACAGTCTTAGGTTGGGAAACCGGAGGTGTAAAGAGCAGCGGGGTCTGCACCACCAGGGAAAACTGATCAAGGAAGCTGGTGAGGAGGCCAGAGCTTTGAGCTGTCAGCAGTCCACCAGTTTGGTGCTGGTCACTGCAAGCTCCTAGGAAGTCATCTTTTGGTGAGGTTTAGCATCTAGAGCCAGAGACTCACAGATGATTTCTGCCTCCAAAGGAGTTGGAGGGTGTAACAGGGTGGTCGGATTCCTGGCTTTCTGGCTGCAGTTGCAGTGTTTCCCCCCAGAACCTGAGTGTATGGTACCTGCATGATGTGGTGGGTTCCACCTGCTGCAGCTGTTTCTTTGTGGTGACCTGGGAAGCCACAGTCAGGCCCATCATCATGGTGGTGGGTGCAGTCTCTATGCCACCACATCACCATTTAGAATGCTCATGATAATATAATATCCAAGATTTGACACACAAGGTCCAGTCACAAGGACCTCTCTACACAGTTATGGCACTTTGCCTCTGAGATTCTTTTGTCTCTGAAATTCTTTTATGCACCCTAGTTGATTTTTCATAGGCCTATATTTCAGTTTAAGTCTTCTCAAACATGCAAGCCCAACTTAGCAAACATAAGCACATGCAACAGAAAAGAGATATACTTTATTTAATTTAGTTTAAAAATGTTTACATGTTAAATACCTTTGCATTATAATATAAATTCTCCATCTTCTGTAGTTCGATTTATTATAATGCTACTGACATTTTCTAGTGTTAACATTTAAAATTTTGCCCTCTACATTCATGGCTAATATAAATCTACCAGGCGGTTACAAAGTATGTGATGTATATGTGGCAGCTCTCTTTTCCAGAGATCATTTATTTACAGAGTAGAGTTGTCCTCCAGTCTTAAGCTGAAGTACCTTTGTTTTCTCTACAGTGTTCAAGTCAAGAGCACATATATTCCTATGTAGCTCCAGTCGGTGCTGAAGGGTGATAAGCTTAGCACTGCCTGGCCTTATCTACCAAGTCACCAAGTCTTCTCTAGGAATTCACACTGGGGCTTCCTTTGAGTTGGACAAGACTTTCTCAGACTTGCACTCCTCTAAAGATCTTTCTCCTCAATCTTTATGTCCTCCCCATCTGCTTCTATAGGTTTAACATTGCCATGCCCTTCTGCAGAGCTTCCTTGCCTCTCCTGCTCCTTCTACCCAATCACTCAAAGATGTTTCCCAAACTAACGTCCTGCTCTTCATGCTTGCTTATTTTGATTCTTGCTTGGCTAATTTTACGTGATCTTCATTAAATTAATTTTTTAGCTATTCTTTTTATAATATTCTTGAAAAAATTCTTATGGTTTGAAAATAATATTGTTTTCAGGTTTTGAGAAAGTTTTGCTATTTTTTCTTTTTTTTCTTTTTTTTATTTAGTAAATATAAATTTCCAAAGTACAGTTTATAGATTACATTGGCTTCCCCTCCCATAATTTACCTCCCACTCATACCCCTCCCATCTCCCGCTCCCTCTCCCATTCCATTCACATCAAGATTCATTTTCAATTATCTTTATATACAGAAGATCGATTCAGTATACATTAAGTTAAGATTTCATCAGTTTGCACCCACACAGAAACACAAAGTGTAAAATACTGTTTCAGTACTAGTTATAGCAATACTTCACACTGGACAACACATTAAGGACAGATCCCACATGAGAAGTAAGACAAATATTTTAAAACCTTTGGAATCTGGGAGTTTGTTGAGTTTGTTGAAATGCATTTATTTATTTTATTGATTTGGAAAGCAGAAAGACAAAAAGAGACAGAGATCTCCTATCTTCTGGTTCACTCCCTAAATACTTGTAACAGCCAGAAACGGGTTAGGCTGAAACCAGGAGTACCGAATTCAATTTTCCTGTTCCACCTGGTTAGCAAGGATCCAACTCCTTCAACCATCACCTGCTTCCTCCAGTGTGGGGAAAACAGAAGCGGGAATGCAGCTGGGACTCAGATGTCAGAAGCTGGAAACCCAGGCTCTGGGCCAAATGCCCACCCCTGTTGATCATTTTTTCATCATTTATTTTCCTTTCTTCTAGGATTATATATGCACAGTTTTGAAGACATCATTTTTTTTTCAGAACAATCTTAAAATGTATGTTTGGATAGAAAATCACTAACTTCCTTAGGATTGCTTACAGAATATTTCACTAGAGAGTGATTTTTATATACATATGTTATTCCTAATCTTGTACATATTGTATGTAGAATTGTTTTCTTGATTTACTATGTGATACACTTCAATTCCATCGCTAATTTAAATTTTCACTTCCACATTTACTGTTCTTCTCCCTATAGGTTTCTTACTATTTTCTTTATTTCTATACTGGCATGTAAGATAATAGGAACAGTGATTTTAGCTTTAGAGTGAAAATGGCAGAGATTTTCTTTCCTAAATGGTGGGAAGATCGGAAACAAATGGATGAATCTGTCTAGGCAGAACTCAGGTTCAAAATTCTAGGAAGAGCACCCAGGACGGGAAAAAGGATCCAAGAGATAAAAAACCCAGATTAGAAAGGTGACAACAAGCAAGGAAGATTAGATTCTATGCACTTATTTTTGACATTTATTATTTCACACACACACACACACACACACTATATATATATATATATATATAATGATAAACACAGCAAAGAACATACAAATTGTGTTTAAAACTGTGATTCTTGCTAGTTCATAAAACAACATCAGTTAACGTGTTTTCAGTTCATTATCATGATCTCAAATATGTTCAGTTAATGAGTTAATCCCTGGAAATCACATTCTTTCACTTATTCATGGGATTTAATGGTAAATCATGCAATTTTATTTGTCATGAAGAAAAACCCATATGACTCGTGTTAGAAGGTGTAAGTAACATAAATGTTATGAATTAGAAAAGGTACTGTAGTCCTTAGTTTTTGTAATACAACATAATGCATATTTAATGCTACAATAATTTTATTATAAAAGAATTATTTTGCCTTTGTTACACAAATAGATTTATTCTTAAAAAATACAATTTCTGTTAGAGGACTAACAAGCACTGACCTTCACCTTAGAAAGACAAAGGAATCCTGTCACTATTTGGATGTATGTATCAAAAAGTAGGAGTGGAAATAATTATTCCAGAGGAACAGCTCACCTCCAGCTGGCCTGCGTATTTGAGCCGGCTGAGACTTTTGAAGCTGTTTCAGACTGAGTCACACTGGGACATTCTTTGAGTTTTCGTGGCCTTCTGGATGCCACTTTGCTTTCATTTCACTTTTGGTTCTTTAGCTGTGCATTTTAATCCATTTGTGAATATTCCCATATTCTCTGTGCTAGCTGATCTTTTTTTAAGCAAAAAAAAAGTTTGTTCTTAATTTTCATTCTTGGTTAGCATATACTTTTGCTCATGGTGCAACAAAGACAAAATACATATCCAGGAGTGTTTCTGTTTTGTAATATTATTCAACAATATATTTTGACAGGTATTGAAATATTTTAATGAGTATATTGGTGTACCAAGAACAAGACTATTGGTATTTTCATAGCATAACCATGTTTTCAGGTTGGGAACTTTTGGTTAAATACTCTAGGACTAAAATCTCAGTGCCTCCAATTTCTATCTCTGTGACCTATGGAGAGTCCTCCAAGAATTAAAACTTCACACTTTAAACATAGAAAAGAAACATTGTAATGATGTATTTCTTCTAGATTTGCTTTGAGAATTAAGAGACAGGATATAGGAAAACCACTGAGCACATGCTGGCTAAGACAGGAACAGATCCCTGAAAACTATAGCTATTATGGTTACTAATATTCACATTGTTTATAAGAAGTAATAGATGTTGAATAATTTATCAAAGGTCACACACAATGGACTCCAAGTTGCTTGGGGAATGAATCTTTCTCAAGAACCTCTACATCCATGTATTCCTACCAGGAATTTCTGCATAAGCATCATAAGGAATGTGGACTATCCAGAAGTCGGAGTATATTAGTCTTGGTCTGAAATTCTGAAACAAGAATTTACATTTTTTTTTAAAGGTATTCTTGAAGCTTGCAGTTGTATATTGTGTGTTTGGAGACAAGAGTTAATCAATTCATGTTTTTGAAAACTTGGGAGATTCCTGTCGGGTGATATGAGATAACAATTGATAAGGCCATGGGGCTGGTGCTGTGGCGCAGTGGGTTAAAGCCCTGGCCTGAAGCACCGGCATCCCATAAGGGTGCCAGTTCGAGACCTGGCTGCTCAACTTCTGATACAGCTCTCTGCTATGGCCTGGGAAAGCAGTAGAAGGTGGCGGAAGTCCTTGGACCCCTGCACCTGTGTGGGAGACTAGGAAGAAGCTCCTGGCTCCTGGCTTCGTATAGGCGCAGCTCTGGCCATTGTGGCCAATTGGGGAGTGAACCAGCAGATGGAAGACCTCTCTTTCTGCCTCTCCTCTCTCTGTATAATTCTTTCAAATAAATAAATAAATAAATCTTTTAAAAAACAATTGATAAGGCCTGGAAAATATTCAGAAGATTAGGATATTGCAAGCTCACTGGTAACCTTAGTGAGAACATCTTCTAAACAGACACAGAATCTCACTGAAGTGAGTTCAGCTGCCAATGCATGATGAAGTGGAAGCTAAGAGGAAATTGTTTTTTCAACAAGCTCTATGATAATTAGAAGAAGTTAGCTAAAGAATAGTTTATTAATATCGCTTCTCGGCCTTTTGGCTATGATCAAGTGTGTGAAGAATAGTTTATTATTAATAATAGTCTCTGGCTGTTATATGTGAAATTTTGTTATCCAAAAGACCCTCTAGACATGTGGCTGTTTCTTGGAAATTTAAGGACTAAAAAAGAGAGATTGTGATGCAGATAAAATGTATGATTAATTGTACAGATCAGAAAAGGGAAGCTTGCCCATGAACTGCCATGAACTTCGTTTCTTAGTCTGTATAATGCTGTTGTAATGGAGTATCACAGACTGAGCAACTGATAAACAAGAGACACTTGTTTTGCTAATGGTCCTGGAGACTCAGAAGTACATGATCCTCAAGTGGAAGGCAGTGAGACTTTTCTTTCTATGTCATCACAAGGCAGAAGGCACCACATGGTGACAGACAGCAAGAGAGAACTGAACTCACTTCTATAACAAACTCACTCTTGTGATAATGGCATTACTCTATTAATTACCTCTTAAAGATTCCACTGCTCAACCTCGTTACATTGGGGATTAAGTTTCCATCACATGGACTTTGGAGGATATCGCCAAACCATAGCGCTTGGCATAATTCTTAACTTTTATAATTAAATTATTTCCTATCAGTGAAGATTTGACATACTTTTGCATGTAATTTGTAAATTGAATACATTGTAAAATTTATTTAAATGAATTGCCTTATCTTTTAAAACATTATGATACTGCAGTAGTTTAAATAGAATGTAAAATATATACCCAGTAATACTAAAAATTTCCAAATAAAGGCTTGCATTAGCTTTATTTTCTTGCACCAGTTGTTTACTTAACAGACTAGATTTGTCATTTGCTGATATTATCATACTTTTGATGTGGATGCTGAAAAAATTGCAGTGCCCTGGGAAGACCATAATATTAAAAATTAGACTAGCTGGTGCTGTGGCAGGTAAAGCTGCCACCTGCAGTGCCAGCATGCCATATGGGCACTGGTGCGTATTTTGGCTGCTCAAGTTCTGATCCAGCTCCCTGCTAATGACCTGGGATCCAAGTCTTTGAACCCTACACTCACCTGGGAGACCATGATGAAGCTCTTAGTTCCTGCCTTCAGCTTGGCCTGGTCTTGGCCATTGAAACCACTCAGGGAGTGAATCAGCATACGGAAAACTTTCTCTCTCTTTCTCTCTCTCTAACTCTGATTTTCAACTAAATAAATCTTTTAAAAGAGTGTATGCTGGTGCTATGTGTTGGAGGTGATGGGAAGAAATGAATTAGTCAATGCCCTACTGCTTTTTAATAGGACATCAGCCTTTCTTGAAATTTTTTACTGTGATATGTTTTCACATCTGATGGAAGAGTCATATCTTGCACAAAATGGCATTAATGACAAGGTTTCATTCTCCTGAAACATGCCAGTAGCTATAGCTACAGCTTCTGCATATACCCTTGTCCATTTGTTACAAAGAGATTCCCCTTTGAATAGGATTCATCTGGCAAATTCTAGCACTGCTAGACCTCTGAGGCTGACTGCAGCATCCAGTCCGTTTTGTTTTGCTTCTTTCCTCCCTGCATACCTCCTCATGTTGTGCCAACAAAATTCTTTCAAATTAATAAATAAATCTTTTTAAAAAATCGAATGATTGTTGATTGAAGATCTTGGACTTACCAAAGTTAACAAGATAATGTGCTATATATATATATATATATATATTTATATTTATATTTATATATATACATAAATATATTCAAATAAATTTTCTCTCATAGGAAAGATAATACCAACTGCTACGTTTACTTGTTGTATAAAAAGTTATTAATTCCTGGAGTCAGTGTTGTGGCACAGCAGTTTAACGTGTTGCTTGTAGTACTGGCATCGTGTACAGCAGTGCTAGCTGCAGTCCTGCCTGATCTTCTTCCCATCTAGCTTCCTGCTAATGCACCTGAAAGGTAGCAGACAGAGGATGCCTTTTTCCTCTCTCTATCTGTCCCTCTCTGTTGTTCTGTTTGTTAAATAAATTAATAGTCCTTTTAAAAGAAATTAATTAGTTTTGTATTTATTATAAATTATTTTCTGCATTCATGACTGGCCAATTAAAAAAATCTATTTCTGGATTTCTCTTTTGCAAATTTTCTTGATTTTTCATAAATGATTACTTCAAAATGTTGCACATGATCAGTTTATATTATTTAAGATGAATTTTTTAAGGTTTCTGAAAATTAAATTTCAACATAAAATTAATTGTAGTTATTTGCAAAAATCGTAAATAGTTATGTGCAGTTGCCATGAACACTGAATCAGTGAACCATTGCTCTTGGAGGATACACAGAATTATGTTCCTATAAATCTTTGACTAAAACATTGTCATCAACTGATCAGTAGCTTTAGGAGTATTTATGTATAAAGACACCTTACTTAATACATATTGTTAATTCAGTAACAGTAAAACTATGGTCAACAACACTGTAAATCATAACTGAACAAAACTTAATTATCAAGTATGCTTTTTTTTTTTTTTCTGTAAAGCAAAATACATCCTTCTTGTGCTTAGAGACACAGGACAATAGATCAACACCATGATAGTAAGGAGTATAAAAGGTGAGATCAGCAACAAAAAGCACAAAAATGCAAGCAATGTGGTGCTACACAGACCAGTAGAAGAGCATTCCTTTACAAAGACAGCTGAGACATAAATGTAGGCATGTTTTAATCCAAGTTTATTGCCTTGAATGAGCAGATTAGCACCACAGACATTGGTTTGGAAGTTGCAAATAAACTTCAGTAACTTGACAAATTCACAAATATCAAATCCCAAAATAGACACAGACACAAGCTAAAAGCTATCACATTCGATACAATTATGACCCATATTATGGAAGAAGGAAAGGAAAATAAGGAGAAAAACTTTGCTGTGTTTCTAAATGCCTTCCCTCCAAAAGAAGCAGCAAAGTTAAAATGAATGGCATATCTTAGGATAAATTTCTATTTTTTAACATGTTGAAAAATATCTACATCTTAAAGACAACATACAGACATTTAACCCCTATGTTTATTAAAAAGATAGTAAAGCACATCAACCCAAATGAAAAAATATAGTGATCTGTGGGTTATCTTGTCAACATGGTGGTAAAGTTAAGCAAGCTTGTTGAGTGGTCCATCATAACATGCACAAGCTTTACCTTTGTTGGTAGTGAGTTTGCATCAGGAAAGCTTCATCACACTTCCTTTGTGTAAAATCTATGAGTCTTTCTGCATAGGAACGAGGTCAAGAATATTCCACAAAGGAAAACTTTAAAGACTTGCTCACATTTGGCATGATAAATAAATAATGCATCACAGAGCAATCCTACTCTTAGTTTAAATAACAAACAACTTGCTTACCCAATACCATTTTAACTAAGCCTCTGTATCCACTGGTACATTAACACATCATTCAATTTTAAAATTTCATATTTGAATGTTGAGCTGGAAATACTAATAATGAACAGTAATATAGATTCAATACAGGTGTTTTTAATACCAGTTTGTAAAGGAAATTTTCCTAATCCACAATATTCTTGACCACCCAAGAAGACAGCATAGCTAGTTAGTTAGTGATATCTGACATCTTATCCTTCTGCACAGCAAAGTTCCCATAACAATTTTGTTGAATGCACAGTCAGAGAATTATAGGGTAACTAAATTAAAAAAATGAAAAGGAGATAAGCAGCAATTAATCTAATGTGGAGGAAATACTGTATATACATATATATATATATATATACACACACACACACACACACACACACACACTCATTGTTGGGCCATATCCTAAAAGTGTGCTAAGCCTAGTGAAATTGAAATTTGCCCTAGGAGACCATAGAACTCTTGATGAGAGGCAGTGGACTTACCCATGTGTGAAGTTTTGAGGAATTTTTCGGATTTTATAGTTTCTCACAGAAAACAATAAAGTTCTTATTAAAGTTCAAGCACTCAGATGGAAAGCAGGCAATGACTCGTTCTCAGGATGGCTGTGTGGACTGTAAGGTTATTAAGGCAGCACTGTAGATCTCTGGTAATCTCTTGGGAATAAAGGCTCCTATCCGGATGACTTTCAGATGTTCTCTTATCTTCTGAACCCTAGCACGTAACAGAGGAGAACATGAAATGCACAGTGTAGCTTTCTGCTCCCTGGAGATCCTTCCTGAGCTTGCTTCAAAATTTAAAGCATAAAGCAAAAGAGACTAGAGCGGCTTCTTATTTTAACACCTGCATTTAGCACTCTCATTTCTTTCGACAAAATTTTTCTAAGACTAACAAAACAAACAAACAAAAACAACAACAACAAAAAAGGTGTGGGCTTTGGCCTAGTGGTTAAGACACAAGCTAAAATGTCCATATTCTATGTTGGAGTACTTGGGTTCAATGCCTGGCTCTAGCTTCCAATGTCACCTTCATGCCTGTGGAAATCCTGAAACACAGCAGGTGATGGTTCCAGTAGTTGAGTGCCACACTCAAGTGGAAGACTTGGATTGAATACCTGGTTCCTCCTGACTTGGGCCTGGGGCCGAGCCCTGGACGTGTTAAGTCATCATCAGAGACTATGAAAGAGGCACAAAACATGCTCCCCAGAAGGAGCTGACGAGGTTGAAAACTTGATTTCAGGCTTCTACCTCCCAGAACTGAGAAAATAAATTTCTGGTGTTTTAAGCTACTCAATGTGTGGTATTTTGTTATGGCAGCTCAAGAAAATTAATCCAGTTTCCAAATCACCTCCTTTCCCTCTGTCAGAGTAATGAAGAAAAAAAAAAAATTATACAGAAGTGAACTTTTTGCACAGTAGTGAAGAAACTGCTTGAGATATCCACATGTCATACCAGAGTACTTAGTTCTAGTTCTGTCTCTGCTTCCAATCCAGCTTCCTGCTAAAACACTCTGTCGGGGCTGGCACTGTGATGTAGTGGGTAAGCCGCTGCCTGCAGTGCCGGCATCCCAGGCCATAGCAGAGAGCTGGATCAGAAGTGAAGCAGCCGGGTCTTGAACCGGCACCCATATGGGATGCCGGCACTGCAGGCGGCAGCTTTACCTGCAACACCACAGCACTAACCCCACCAATTGTGATTTCATACCTTATCAATTGACTGCTTTTTTAATTAATTAATTATTTACTCATTTTTAAATTTATTTATTTATTTGAAAGGCAGAGATACAAAGGTGAGAAGAGACAGAGAAACACCTTCAATCCGCTGGTTCAGTCCCCAGATACCTGCAACAGCCAGACCAATGCCAGGATCCAGGAGATTCATCTGTGTCTCCATGTGGGTAGCAGAGCCCCAAGCACTTGGGCCATCTTCTGCTGTTTTTCAGGTGCATTAGCAGGGGGCCGGATGGGCAGTGAAGCAGCTGCCACTCAAACCAGCATCCACATGGAATGCCAGCAAGGCAAGCAGCAGTTAACCCTCTGCACGGAAGCACTACCCATGGTGTTTGCTTTTTAGGACTTAAGATGAACTCTGATCTGGGATGTGTGTCATTTGGAAGAAGTGTGTGATGGAAAGAATACAAAGATTCAAGTAGAAAGTCCACACATTTTAGATGAAAACATGGACTCTCTTCAGCACTAAAAACTGTAGAAAGAGATGAAGTGGGAGCCAGCACAGGCTCGGCCTCCACCTGCGGCACTGGCTTCTATTATGGGCACTGTTTCATGTCCCGACTGCTCCTCTTCCCATCCAGCTTTCTCTTATATGTCTGGGAAAGCAGCAGAAGATGACCCAAGTGCTAGGGCCCATGCACCTGCGTGGGAGACCCAGAAGAAGCCCCTGACTCCTGGCTTCGGATCAGCCCAGCTCCAGCTGGCCATTTTTGGGGAGTGAACCAGAGAAAGGAAGATCTTTCTCTCCGTCTCTCCATCTCTCTTTTTATAACTCAAACTCTCAAATAAATAAATAAAATCTTTAAGAAAAAAAAAAAAAACGAAAACAAGAAAGAGATGGAGCCATCACCCAGGTCACCATCCTCCTCACTCTGTCAATATCGTACATTACTTTGATTAATTTTCATAATCAAAGGTGGGAAGCATCTCAACATGTCTGGTTTAATTTGGTAGCATTTATGAATATAATTTTTAAAGTAAGATCTAAGACTGAGAGGAGTATTGCAAATTAGAGAAGGATGAGATGTCTCTGGGTGGTTTGTGTGTTTTTGATTGTATTTGTTTTAATATTGATTTACTCCAACAAATCATAATTTTACTGAATAAGGTATAAAGTATGTTTAATTTGTAGGTTTTGGCAAATAAGCTCAGAAATGTCATTTGGGTCTTCATCCTTACTGAATTTCTAATTCTTTATGCATATTTCTTACCTAACGTGAATGCAAATATCATAAAAAATAACGAATATCTCTGTTTCATCACTTTGAGGATTTCAGAAGTTAGTACAGGATCTAGAAATTAATGGGGACCACATTTCTCATCAAAGTTCGTCCTAGAAAATAAACAATTTTTAAATATTCAAAATAATCTCAAATATGTTTAACCTATATGAACATTAGGCTTCCTTCCATATTGCTTTAACACAGACACAGAATACAAACGAGGTCAGTTACTTTATTTTTACTTGTTATTAACTAGGGGAGAAATAAGCCACAAAGCTGACGGGTATGGAAAATCTATCACTATAAAGACCAATAAAGAAATGATTCATGTTTTAGCGCTAGAGAAAAAACTATACAATGTGTCTAACAAATAAGAATTTTTTTTATCATTAGTGACTAATCTCAATTCTTAAAACATATTATGAATTCTAAAAAATACATAGTATTGGTGCAATGTTATTTTCCTGAAAATTGTTTAAGAAAGAATCGAGTGATTTAACAACAATTTATGGTTTTACATTGCTTCTTGGCTTTTTGGCTAAGATCAAGTGTAGCATGATTTCACCTACAAAGTGCTCTTTGTCTATTGGTATTGCAATGAGTTTTGAGATTCATAGTGAGTGTCATCAAGATGTTATCATTTTTCCTTCCTTACTTTTAAATACCATACTCCTAAGGGACAGGATCAGAAGAACATCTTGCATTTCTAATCTTAATATTTTATATAAAAGAAACCACTTTAATTCCCCTCAGAGCACTTAACTGAATAGTAAAGGGTATCCTGTATCATCTTTTACTGTTGCAGTTATACACAATTTATATACAGATGTGTAGGACAAACCTTTTTTAAAAAAAAATGAGGAAATATGCCAGAATTCTAAAACACAGACAAAACACAGTTTTTATTGTATAGAACCACAACATTTCTTTGTCTAAAAACAGATGATAGGAGCAACCCTTGATAGTGACTGATCATAAAAAGAAACCCCAGGAGCATAGAGACACTGTAAAAAGATCTAGGAGGAAGTCATTATGCTGTTGAGGGAATAAGAAACTTAAGTCAGAAAGTTGTGAAATCTTCTCATTATAGGTCATCTCGGTAATTATCTGACATCTACAGACAGTCACTTCTTAATCAAAAGAATGAATCATTACTGATATTGATTCAGACCAAGAGGTTTGAAATAATGAGTCCAGTAACTCAAATATGAATTTAAAGGTAATTCCAGCAACATCTTTACTGAAGTTTTATACCAAATAATAAAGAAATATATTTGATATTTTGGATGATTATCATCAAAAATAACGATAACTGAGGAAAAGGCATTACTATAACTTGCATATTAAGATTTATAACATTAAGGTCATTAATATTAACAATCCCATTGATGATGATTAATTGTTAATAAGTAGGCCAATTACTTTATCCTAAGAATGATATAGAAACTTAATATGGAATATAGAATTTTAATAGACAGCAGTATTATTTGATATCTTAAAATAACTATTTTTAGAACTAAGTGGTTTAATGTTAGGTAATAACTAGGCAGTTTGACAAAGAGAAATAAATCTAAATGCAGATTATACTAAATTCTATTTAATAGCAGTTGAGCCCTACCAAGAGTCAAGGCTCTCACAGACATAATCTGTAGGCAGTGCACTCTTAGTTAGAAATGAAGGATAAAAAAGAAGAGTTGTAGGGGCTGGTATTGTGGCATAATGGGTAAAGCCATTGCCAGGGCTGCTGGCATCCCATATGTGTACTGTTCATGTCCCAACTCCTATACTTCTGATCCAGTTCCCAGCTAATGACCTGGGAAAGGCAGCCAAGGATGGCAAAGAGCCTGGGCCCCTGCCACTCATGTGGGAGACCCGGATGAAGCCCCTGGTTCCTGGCTTCCACCTGGCCTGGCCCTGGTCATTGTGGCCATCTGGAGAATGAACCCGTAGATGGAAGCTCGCTTGCACTAGCTCTTGCTCGCTCTCTCTCCCTCTCTTTCTCTCTCCCCTCCTTCCCCTTCTCTCTATCTCTCTGCTGCTCTACCTTACAAAAAATGAATAAATTTAAACAAGAGACATCATTAGCCACCTGTTCATCTGGGAAGCACCTGATAACACTATGCCATTTGAAGTTCTTCCAACTCTTACAGAGTAAACACCATTTGATTTTTTAGGCAACACTTACAGAGAGATAGTCTGAATAATGAATAAAAAGAATCATATTTGTTATTTATTTAAGGGAGAAATGCCTGTTTGCTTGCAGTTTTATCAATTTAAGCATTCACTGTGGTCATTTGTGACACACAGGCTGATGGGGTATTTTAATGTTACACATACATAATTGCTAACTAACTTTGAGACAAGTCAGCAGGCACTTTATCTAAAATTCAAAGCCAGGCTACAGGAATAAAGTGACAGACCAGAAATACTTTTAGAAATAAATAGAATGTGATGCTTGTTTTCCACCAACTGCAGCCAATGCAATACTCAAAAGGCTTCTTGAAATTCTTTTGAAACTAAAATGTTTTTAGCAGGACTTACTGAGACACAAATTTTCCAAAGAAAGCTGTTATGGTCTACTAAGCACATGACGCATAATTAGTGTTGAAACATTTTGTAAATCAGTCCATTTCCTTAAGGGTATTATTTACTGCATTGCAAACTATATTACATTACCTAGGTTTATAATGTTGTTTTTTTTTTTTTTTCTTAAGGAATGGAAGAAAGACATGGGTAATCATTCCAAAAGGTCATCTACTAAGACACCTTATAGAATTTTTTTTAAATATTTATTTCATTCATCTGAAAGTCAGAGTTACAGAGAGAGAGAGAGAGAAAGAGAGAGAAATAGAGAGCTTCCATTTGCTGGCTCACTCTCCAAATGGTTGCAATGGTCAGAGTTGAGCCAGGCTAAAACCAGGAGCCAAGAGCTTTCTTTGCATCTCTAATGGTAGGTTCAGGGATGTAAGCACATGGGCCATCCTCCACTACCTTCCCAACCACATCAGTGGAAGCTGGATTGGAAGTGGAGCTGCCAGGACTGGAACTGGAACCCACATGGGATGCTGGTATCTCAGGTCGCAGCTTCACTCAGTACAGCACAGTGCTGGCCCTATTTACAATCTTTTTCGTATTGCTATTCCTGTCTTAGGATATGTTGAGTCTGGATTGTTGCAAAACCACACTAAACATCAGATTAAATTAGAAAACCAAACTTAATTAACTTTAGAGATAGGATTTCTTATTACTTCCCCAAATGCAGATGTTTATTGTCCATTCAGCAAAGCACTACAAATAAATAGATTTTTTATAGTTATTAAACTTCTTACATTGTGGAAATAATATATAAATTAGAAAAATTAAGGAAATGAGACTTTTTAAAAAGTCTTTCCTGATTTTATGGGAAAAACAGTAGATTTCTGTTCATGTGAATGGTGGTTTAACAAAATCCTCAGAAAATCCTAAGAAACTAACAACTTTCAGGTAGCTTTGCAAAAACATACAACATAGATAGAATAAAAAGAATATTGGGCCACTGTTGTGGCACAGAGGGTTAAGCCACCACCTGTGATGCTGGGATCCCATATGACAGTGTTTGGGTCCTAGCTGCTCCACTTCTGATCCAACTTCCAGCTAATGCTCCTGGGTTAGCAGCAGAAAATAGCCCACAAACTTGGGCCACTGCCACCCACCTGGGAGACCCAGATGGAATTCCTGGCCACTCAACTGGGAGACACAGATAGAATTCCTGGCTCCTGGCTTTGGTCAGACCTAGCTCTGGCCATTGTGTATACTTGGAAGAATGAACAGGTGGATGAGAAAGTGTGCTCTCTTCCTTTCTCTCTCTCTCTCTCTCTCTCACTCTCCCCTCTCCCCCCAAATCTCTTTCTCCCCTTTTTCTCTGTGACTGTGTCTTTCAAATAAATAAATAAGGCATTTTTTTAAGAAAGAAAAATATGACAAGAATTGGTATTCAAGCTTTTAAATTACACAGTTATGCCGCTAGGGAAAAGGGGAACGTAGTATAGGACTCTGTACTCATGAGTCTTTTGCCCCTCCCAACTAAGTTCCCAAGGTTTCCTTAAAAAGGCCATAGACAAATCATATAATGGAAAACTTCTGCATTGATTACAAATTTTTGCACCAAAATAAGGTTAGTTTTTCATTCTATTATCCATGAATTGTTGATGTTTCTTCACATGCTAGTTTCAGAGGCTTATGTCCAAAATTTTAACTGAGATTACAGAGTCTGCTTTGGCCACTGATCTTTCATCTGCTCGTGTCAGATCCAGTTAGATAGCACCCGATCCTTAACCTGGATTCTGTAGAGCAACAGGAAGACACTTTAAGGACTCTTTGGAAAATGAAATTAAATGATAAGTTTATTTTGGTGCAAATATTTTCTGAATCCATGCATACCCATATATTACCACCTTACTGAAGTTTATATTTTCATTTAAGAAATGTGGAACTGTATTTAGCAATCGTCTTGTTCTTAGCAAGGAGAAGTAGAACACGATGCTGTTGAAGAGAATAGTCTTTGCAGTCGGCATATCTGGAACCCAGTACCAGCTCTGCCACCTCCACACTGCAGAAAGTTGACCGAGTTAATCTCTCCATGCAACTGCTTCATAATCCGAAAATGAAATTGTGAGTTAGTAATTAATAAAGTGTTAAAAAATTGCAAATGAGCTTCCAAATTTCAGTTTGCAGTTCCACATATAAAGAGAGCCCTCTCTACTAAGAGAAAGACAAGCACTCAACAAACTGAAAGTCCGCATCTCTTCCTAGATCCATCTGAGAATGGCCGTCCCAGCAAACTGCTATCATATGAACTGGAGAGACAAGAGGCAGCTCAGCAGCAGCAGAATCCCAGTGCTGGAGCCTTTTTCAGTGGGGACACTTGCAACTGTATTTGATGATTGATGGAGGCTCACTATGGATGGGTTTGAAAGTTAAATAGTTCAAAACTCTGAAAAGGCCAAGTCTTAGGGGAGGTCTTCACACAGTTTTCTGAGTGTTAACAAAGAGTTTTATTAGGTTCTTACTGTAAAAATCAGGAAAAAATTATTTTGTTTCTTATAAGGTGAAAAAAGAAAAGAAAAGAAATATTCTCAGCATTCTATCTGTTTATCCTTTGAAAAGCTATTTTACCAGCACATAAATGACTAGCAATTTACCTAAGCTTAACTTACCTAGAGAAAGAGGAGTACCCAACTCAGGCTCTGCGACTTAATCACAAAACTCCTATGGCACCTATACCACATCAGTGGGCCTCGTATGTAAAAACAGAGGTCGGTTTGTAGGTTTTCTTTTTTTTAATGGCATTATTTCTATTAAAGAAGGTTCTAGGAAAAAAACAAAGGCTACAGAGGAAATGTAAACAGAACCCCATACAAAATTTTACCTTCTTAAAAAATAATGACTCATTTGTTTACTTATTTCAAAGGCACAGAGAGTGAGAAAGATCTTCCATCCACTCGTTCACTCTCCCCAAGGGCTGCAATAGCCAGCTCTGGACCAGGTTGAAACCAGAAGCCACAGTCTAGTCACTCACCTGAGGTGCAGGGGACCAGCTGGCGGGGCTGTCTTCTACTGCCTTCCCTGGCACATTAGTAGGAAGCTGGATGGGAAGCCAAGGCAGCCAGGACTCAAACCAGCAGTCTGATAAGGGATGTCAGTGTCACAAATGGTGACAATCTGTTGCATCACAATGCTGTCCACAGGAATCTTTTTTTCAAAAGATTTATTTATTTATTTGAAAAGCAGAGGCAGAGATAGAGAGTCTTCCATCCATTGCTTCACTCCCCAGATGGCTGCAACAGCCAGAGCTGCGCCAATCTGAAGCCAGGAACCAGGAGCTTCTTCTGGGTCTCCCGTGTGGGTTCAGAAGCCCAAGGACATGGCCCATCTTCTACTGCTTTCCCAGGCCATAGCAGAGAGCTGGATTGGAAGTAGAGCAGCCGGGACTCAAACCGGAGACTATATGGGATTCTGGCACTGCAGGCAGCCCGTTTACCCGCTATGCCACTGGCACTTGCTCCAAAACTACGTCTTCTAACACCACAGCTACAGCAAACAGTGAACTCAAACTCTCACAAGATAAAATATATAACTTTATACTGGAGGCATAACTCCTTCAGGTCTTTTTATATAGCACATCATGCCTGGCTTCCAATAAAAATTACGAAACATACCAAAAGATAATAACAGCAAAAAATTCTAAAAAGAAAAAAAGTAACTATAATGAACAGATGCAGTTATGTCTGAAAGTTCATTCGTATTTGGCAGAAAATTTAAAATTTCAAGATTAATATTCTTAGAAAAAGTGAATGCCAGGACACTTAAGTAAACAGAGACACCCAGAAAAACTCAAAGGCAAATACTATAAATCAAAAATAATGAGACAAAGTGAAGAATGCTTTTAGTGGGCCAAACAGTGTATCAGACACAGCTAAGGGAAAAAAATTTGATGAGCTTGAATATATGTCCATAGAAATGTTCAAAACTGAAATGCAAAGAAAATAAAGACTGGAAAAATCAAACCGAATATCCAATAAAATTGTGAGACAATTTCAAAAGGTATAAGAGATGAATAATGAGAATACTAAAAGAAGAAAGACAAAATGTGGAACTATTTATTAAATATTGACCTGAGAATTTTTCAAAATTAATGATAGACATCAAACCACAGACCCAGGAAGCTCAGGGAACACAAAACTGGATAAATAGGAAACAATTTACCCCTCAGCATATCATATTCAAACTGCAGAAATTTATAGACAGAAAATCTTGAAAAAAGATGGAAGAAAAAAAAAAACTTTTCTTATAGATGAGTGGGATAAGTGCATTGGCCTTCTCCACAGAAACTCCACAAGGGAGTGAAATGCCATCAGAAGGGGGCGGGCGCCATGGCTCACTTGGTTAATCCTCCACCTGTGGCGCCAGCATCCCATATGGGCACCAGCTTCTAGTCCTGGTTGCTCCTCTTCCAGGCCAGCTCTCTGCTGTGGCCCGGGAGGGCAGTAGAGGATGGCCCAAGTGCTTGGGCCCCTACACCCGCATCCCGCATGGGAGACCAGGGAGAAGCACCTGGCTCCTGGCCAGCTGGGGAGTGAACCAACAGAAGGAGGGCCTTTCTCTCTGTCTCTCTCACTGTCTATAACTCTACATGTCAAATAAAAAAAAAAAAAAGAAAGAAAGAAAGAAATGCCATTATAAATGTGCTAAAATGAAAACAAACAAAACTGCCTAGAATTTTATGTCTGGTAAAATTATCATTCAAAAGTGAAGAAAAAAGGACTTTCTCAAACAAATGAGTTCTGGGAATATAAAATGTACAGAAAATGTAAGGTATAGCCCTATATTGTTGTTTAACAATAATTTTAACAACCAATAGAAGAGAATGGTTGTATTTGAGTAATCATGTAAAATGCTTTGTATGCCCTTTTACATACATATTTTTACTGAAGCCTAAACAGATTTTACAGTTAACGGAAATGAAGAAATTTTAATTAGTCTCAAGCAAAATTAATAAGATTTCAATGAAAGACATAAAAGTCAGAGAAAATGCATACTCAAAGATAACAGAGGTAATTCCTGAAGAAACATGCAATTCTTATAAACTGGATATGTAGCTGCTAAATTGTTTTTAATTGTTCTAAAATAAGCTTAATGAGTAATATCATATCTAAACAATGTTCATGGAATATACATATTTAAATAAAAAGGAATATTTTTGCCAGATCTGTATCCATGAATAGAAAAACAGTACGATTTCAGTTATGTGAAACCTGGCTACATTCTCAGTGTCTTGACATTATCTAGTAACCTTTTCAACTGCGCATCTTCAACTGAATTCATGAATCAGAAAATAATTTCAGTGACAACAGTATCTCCATGCTTCCAATTCTGGACATGTAGGACAGAAGGTAGCTCATTACAAACAATGGATGCCTTAGCGCACTATTTTTTCATTCTCTCAGTGTATCTCTTTTGGAGATCTGTGACCAAATTATTAAATAAAATGTCTGAAAATCTGACATAGGCATCATGTGTTAGTGTTCTGATCATTATTTTTATTTCATAGAATCTTCATAAGTTTTTCAAATGTGCAATAATGGATTCATAGTACGATTTCTTATATGACTGCTGGCAGAGGAGAACCAAGTAAATGACCAAACAAATGAGGATATTGGGAAGCTCTTTCCGTACATGTTTATTCTGGTAGGTCCTCAATCATGGGAGAAGATAATAGTTAAAGCACTTTAATTATAATTCTATTTAGAATAGTAACAAATACGAACACATAATGAAATGAAAGATTCTGTTTTTTTTCCCCTAGGAAACTAACATGTAGGAAGAATTTGTCCAAAATTAAATTTAATTGGCAAAATACAGTGCCATTTATCGAATATATATTTTTCCAAGATTTTATAGATGAAGTGTTCTGATTTTCTATGTAGCCTATGGTCTTGTGAGACAATTTAAGTGAGAAATGAGGAGATCTGATAACTGTCACACTATCTGCAGGGTTTATTTAAATGTGTGAGTTGTCAGGTCTCTGAAGATAGCAGGTAAGTTAAGGGCCCACCTCTGTAACGCAAGTGGAAAGAACTACCTCACTCATCGCTCTCTGAGAATCTAAGAAAAGCCACTAACTGCATTCCATAATGTGAGTGTATTTCAAGATTTCTTTGACTAATGAACTTCACACATGGGCTCCACATGAAAATTCTGCTAGTTTTATTTTCTCTATCATTTTTTTAAAATCAAGTATAAATTATTTAGAATACTTGCTGTTTCTGAATTATGGCTATTATTTTACATGTATTTGATATTTATTTTTAATTTTTTGTTCATATTTGATATTTCTGATAATAATTATTAGCTACTAACATGAAAATTTAAGGACAAGCATCTGGCATAACAGGTAAAGCTGCCACCTGCTACACTTGGAATCCCATATGGGCACTGGTTCATGTCCCAGCTATTTCGCTTCTAATCCAGAACGCTGTTAATGACCTGAGAGATGCAGCAGAGGATGACCCAAAAGTTTGGGCCCTGTCACCCCCATGGGAGATATGAATGAAGCTCCTAGATCCTGGCTTCAGCCTGACTCAGCCCTGGTTATTTGGCACCTGTGGAGTAAACTGGCAGATGGAAAAATCTCTCTCTGTTTCTCCCTCTCTGTCTATAACTCTGGCTTTCAAATAAATAAATAAATAAATAAATCTATTTTTAAAACAATCAAACATACCTAAAAATTTAAAAAGATGAATACCCAGAACTCATTCTTTTATACACATACCTTTTTAAGACCTTATTCTATGTGGCATTTTTCTTACTGCTTTCAAATAAACATTTACATATTATCTCTGTGTTTTTTTTTCAAAAGATTTTTCAAACCTCTGTGTGTGCTACCCAGTTAAGTATACAGACTATGATGCACCAAGATTCCTTTATCAGTCTGCAACAAATTTCTAGATGTAGGAAAAATTGTTTAAAATAGTTATCTGATTTCAAATAGACATTGAATACACAGTTATACATTTTTAATTGTAATTTCACAAAAAGACTTTTATAAAAATGGTCTCTACCATTTTTATTCACATTTATAGACAATTGAATTTATTCACATATACAGAGAGAATTTTTATTTATCAATATTTCCTTAGAATAATTTTGAATAAGAAAAGAAAGAGGGAGAATAGGAGTGAGAGAAAGAGGGTATATGAGAAGTATCGTTATGCTCTTAAAATTGTGTATATGAAATAAAGAATATGTTATTACAAAACTTTAAGGAAAGAAAGGAGATGGATTTGAGGGAGGGAGGAAGGGAAGCAAGTATGGTTATCTTCTTAGAATTTTATCTATGAAATATATTCTATTCATATTAATAAAAATCTAAAAAAGAAAAAAGTAGAGAAGGCATTACTGAATATCTTTTAGATAACACCTATAAATTCCATTTTATTATGTAATCCACAAGAACAGCTTAGTGAGTACATGAGAGTCACTAAAACACAGAAAGAAAAAAAGAAAGAAAGAAAGAAAGAAAGAAGAAAAAATGTGATTTAAGAGTTGCCTTGCTGCCTTTTTATTTTTTCTCTAAAATATTCAATTTTCCACACACAAAAATTTTGAGACTGGCAAAGATACAATGTCTAAACCACATAGTGAGGGAGAAACCAAAAAACAATAGAAACTGACCAGAAGCACACAGCTGTTGGACATATTGGACAAAGAATTAGAATTAACCAGTAAAAATACATTCTAAGACCTGAACAAAATCGTGTCCAAACAATTAAAGGTAGTATTATAATGTTGTCTAATTAAATAATATCAGGATGGGAATTTTGTACAATACATAGAAATTTTGAGTTAGCAAATATGTTAGTTGAAATTAAAGATTCACTAAAGGAGCACAACAGGAGATCTCACTTAAGAACGAATAAGCAAACTTGAAGTTAGGTCAACTGATATTATCCAGTCTGAATACAAGAAGCAAAATATGATAGAAAATGAAAAGAGCCTCAGAAGTCTACAAGACATCATTAAGTATGCAACATCCACATATAGGAGTGTCAGAGGGAGAGGAAAAATAATTGCAAGAAAGAATAGTTGAAAGTCATAAAACATGGGATTAATTATGAATAGATATGATCAACTTACTATTAAACTAGCCGTTGTTACTTCTTTCAAAATGAGGAAATAATTGTCAACTTTTAAGGATCTATCAACAGGAACAAGAGAATTTTGGAAGCATTTTAAGGTCCTTTGATAAATTATATATTAATAAAAATAAACATTATAATATACACACACACACAAAAGAATAGTTGACAGCAATTCTCAAGAATTTCCCCAATTTGAAGAAAAACTTTAATAGACACATCCCAGAAAATCAAAGATTCACAATAGAATAAATAAATTAATAAAAACCTCCTAGATGCATCATAATTTGTCAAACATCAGAGACGGGAACCTCTGGAGTAATATACATTTTCTATACAATATTTTGCATATAAATTTTTGTTTTCTTCATAACTTTTTTCTTTTCCTTACTGTTATAAAATAACAACCACTTAAATGAAAATTATAAAATGTTGTTGATGGATTTACAAGGTATAAATGTATAATGAGGGCAGCCTTGATACTAAAATGAAATGTGTATGTCTGTGTTCCTGTATTTCAGCTCTCTAATCTCCCCAATGCTGCTCTTTGGTAGCAATCATTTAATGGTCAAGAAATATTTGAGGCATTCTCAGTCTTTCCTCAGAAACAAGAAACTATATACAAAAGAGTTTTTTTCAATAAAATCAACAGATTTAAATTAAATATGAAAAGCCTACACCACGAGAATTGAGTAGGTGTTATTTGGAAATATGCATTCTTCATTCTCCCCTTTCTTAATGGCTTCCCTAAAATAAATACCTAAAAATATCAGTAACAAATTTATACACCAGTGCACCATTCAATTAAATGAGAAAGATATTTTACTCACGTTTAATCAGTGCAGAGAATGTTAAAGGACATATGGGATAATCAATGAGAAATCTCCAGTAGGTAAATTCTAGCTTATCTCCAAGATTTTGAGAAAAGCTTCTTTTAGAACATTTCAACACATTTGGTGAACGTTTACACAGTGTTGTATACATGTCCTCTCATACTATGAGCTTACAATATAAACATACATAAGGCTTTACACTTAGAGGAAATAACAGTCTAATTGTAGGCATATGGTGAATAAGATAAAATCAGAATCCTTCAAAAGTTTCTACTTAGGTATCCAAAAATATAGTATACTTTGAATAATTTATATAATCTTTTTCATCAGAGATAACTGTAGTAAATAAGGGATAGTATTAGAAATGGAAGCTCTTTTTTACATGACTGATATATGGTTTAGCTTTGGCAATTTTCTTGTTTTATCATCTGTGTACGGATCCCAACAAGACAGAAAATTAACACTTAATATATGCCAGTTTCTTTCCAAATTAATTTTCCAAATAAAGACACAAACAGATAAATAGAAATATATTTGCTTACAATATAAAGATTAACTCCAAGTACAGTTCTATGCTTATTAAATTATGCTGATTCCCACCATACTTTGGAAAGACATGTCAACCAAGAGTGAGAAATTAATCTGTTTCCATGAACCAGGGGTCCATTCACTTGGAGGAATAGGGTGGAGGGAAAGAGCCACTGTACTCAGACATCCTGCATGTAAATTCTGACTTAGGTTATTACTCTTCTATACCAAGTAACAAAATTACCACAAAGTGACCTAAAACATCATCCATTGATTTCTCAGGTTCTGTGGAGTCAGTAGTCGAGGAACAGCAGGACTTGGTTCTCTAATTAGCTTCTATTAAGACTGAAATCAGAGGCAGGCGCTGTGGCATATCAGGTAAAGCTGCTACCTGCAGTGTGCCAGCATCCCATATGGAGTCCTGGCTGCTACACTTCCTACCCAGCTCTCTGCTAAGGCCTGGAAAAGAAGTAGAAGATGGCCCAAGTCCTTGGGCCCCTGTACCCACATGGGAGACCTGGAAGAAGCTCCTGGCTGCTGGCTTCAGATCGGCACAGCTCTGGCCCTTGTGGTCAACTGGGGAGTGAACCAATGGATAGAAGACTCTCTCTCTCTCTCTCTCTCTCTCTCTCTCTCTCTCTCGCTTTCTCTCTGCCTCTCTGTGTAAATCAGGCTTTCAAATAAATAAATTATCTTAAAAACAAAGACTGAGGGGGCAGCATCGTGGCTCACTTGGTTAATCCTCCACCTGTGGCGCCGGCATCCCATATGGGTGCCTGTTCTAGTCCCTGTTGCTCTTTTTCCGGTCCAGCTCTCTGCTGTGGCCCGGGAAGGCAGTGGAGGATGGCCCAAGTGCTTGAGCCCTGCACCCACGTGGGAAACCATCTGGCTCCTGGCTTTGGTTCGGCATAGCTCCAGCCATGGCGGCCATTTGGGGAGTGAACCAACGGAAGGAAGACCTTTCTTTCTGTCTCTCTCTCTCTCACTGTCTATCAGTCAAAAAAAAAAAAAAAGACTGAAATCAAAGTGTCAACTGAACTCAATTTTTGTCTGGAAGCTCCTAGGAAGAAGGTACTTACAAATTAATCAGAATTATTGTCACAATGTTGTTCCTTGTGGTTCTAGGACAGTGATCATCATCTATTTGCTGGCTATTTGCTGTTCATAGAGGAGACTCTCTGATCCTCGCCACATGACTTATTTCATCTTAAAAGCCAACAGAGAAAAATGTCCTCTCCTCTCAAACCCTCTTCACTATTCTCTCTAGCTTTGAATTTTGGGTTTCAGGAACACTTTAGGTCTCTTCTGCAGGCTTACCTGATGAGGTCATCCCCACAAATAATAAGCTTCTTTGTTAAAATAAGTTATGCCATTCATAATAACCTAATCTCAACTGTGAGATTCCCTATACCAGTAGATACAAGACTTATACAGGGGTCTTGAATGTCATCATACTAAAATGCTGTCTTATGTAAGCTGTGATTTGGTGCAAGTCATTTAACAAGGCTAATTTTCTTATAAATATTATGAGAATTAATATTTCATAGGGTGGTTGTAAACGTTCCTGATGGGCGATTTGTGAAAGCATTCAGCACACTAGCTAGAGCATAGTAAGCATCCAAGAAATGCTAACAATTATTATACAAGTTTGAGGGTTTTTAAAAGGATTTATTAATTTACTTGAAAGAGTTACAGAGAAAAGGAAGGAGAGAGAGAGGGGCATCTTCCATATACTGGTTCACTCCTCAGGTTGCCATAATGGCCAGGGCTGGGCCAGGCCGTAGTCAGGAGCTAGGAGCTTGTCCCACATTTCGAACTTGAATGGCAGGAGCACAAGCACTTGTGCCATCTTCCACTGCTTTTCCCAGGCCATTAGCAGGGGCTCGATTGGAAGTGGAGAAGCCAGGACTCGAACTGGCACCCATACTGGATGCTGGTGATACAGGCGGCGGCTTTACTTGTTCTGCCACAACACTGGTCCTGAGTGTTTTCTTAATTAGCAAATTGAAAAATGAGCAATGCAATATTTTAACAATGAGAATAATTTAGTTAAGACATGCTATTTTGTGAAGCAAAGAGAAAAGCTGCATAAAACTTCAGTTAAGAAATAATCTGTATGATTTACTATTTCATAAAATTTTCCAAGAATGAAGCTTCTTTACTAGGGCTAGAAATAAATAATCTCTAAAAAAGATGTTCCACTCCCATTTTAATCACTCTATTAATGCTCATGAGATTTAAGTTTAAATCTAATTCCATTCATTTTAATTTCTCATTAAACCAAATGGTGTTCTATCTGTGGCATAATTGAACATATTCTTAATGAGAAAGTAGTAATCATTGAATTCACCATTTACACACTGGGAATGGACTGAGTATCATTCTTCATCTTGCCTCTTCTAAAGCAGGCTACTGTTGCTATGTTGGCTACTACTGAGAAACTACGTGGTTGATTTCAAGCAAGTCAGTTAAAAACTATGATATGCTTGGTAGAAGCATGTGGGGAAAGCACATGGTAGAAACTCTATTCACTGAGACAGATAATTGTGTTATATGAATGTGATGTATGGTCCCAGCTTTAGAAGATTTGGATACAGTAACAGATGTTTCAACATTAAAACATGTTCCCAGCACAAAATGTTTATTATTTAAGTATGTAGGATAAAGAAAAAAGAATATTTAAGATGTTGTGACTAGGAGCCTGCACTGTGGCATAGTGGGCTAAGCCTCTGACTGCAGTGCTGGCATCCCACATGGGTGCTTGTTTGTGTCCCAGCTGCTCCTCTTCCCATCTAGAGCTCTGCTATGGCCTGGAAAGAAGTACAGGATGGCACAAGTGCTTGGGCCCTTGAACCTACATGGGAGACCCAGAAGAAGCTCCTGGTCGCTGGCTTCAGATCAGCAAAGCTCCAGGTGTTGCAGCCATTTAGGGAGCAAACCAGCAGATGGAAGACCTTTCTCTCTCTCTCTCTCTCCCTCTCAAATAAATAAATAAATAAATATGCTGTGAATAAAGGGAGGCAATTTCTGTCTAGTGTAGATAACATTAACTTAAAAACTAACTCCAAAAGGAGAATTTTTAAAGGGCCGAAAGCAAATTTAAAAGTAATTCAGATTCTGCCACAACATGTTGACATTTTGGGTCATCAGTTTTCTATCTATGAAATGGGAACAATGGATAAGCTTTTCTGCTTTACTTTTTGTTTCAAAGATTTATTTTTCATGTGAAAGTCAATTATGAGGGAGGGGGGAGAGAGAGAGAGAGAGAAAGAGAGAGAATCTTCCATCCTCTCACTCCCCAGATGCCTCAACAGCCAACACTGAGCCACATGTAAGCCATGTGCCAGAAGCTTCATCGGGGTCTCCCAGTGGATATCCATCTTCTGTTGCTTATCCCAGGCCATTAGCAAGGAGAAGGATGGAATGAGGAACACTGAGGACACGAACTGGAACCCATATGGGATGTCATCCCAGGTGACTTTAACCCATATGCCACAGAGCCAGCCCCTCTCTTATACTTTTCTTGATGAAGTAATTATTCTGTCTTGATAGGAAAGGATTCTAAATGTGCTTTATCTGTTTAGAATAAAAATCTTTGGGGCCGGCTCTGTGGTGTAGCAGGTAAAGCCACCACCTGCAGTGCCAGCATCCCATATGGGTGCCGGTTGTGTCCTGGCTGCTCCACTTCAATTCCAGCTCTTTGTTATTGCCTGGGAAAGCAGTAGAAGATGGCCCAAGTCCTGGGCACCTGAATCGGTATGGGAGACTCGGAAAAAAGCTCCTGACTCCTGGCTTCAGATTGGCACAGCTCTGGCTGTTGCAGCCATCTGGAGAGTGAACCAATGGATGGAAGACCTCCCCCCCACCCCCCTCTCTCACACAGTCTCTCTAACTCTTTCAAATAAATAATCTTTTTTAAAAAGGATAAAAATCTTTGTAAATGAACACTTTATCAGAAATATATTTATGTGATAAATTAAATATCTTGGGGCACTGTAGGTTGATCCTCCGCCTGCGATGCCGGCATCCCATATGGACACCAGTTCTAGTCCCGGTTGCTCCTCTTCCGATCCAGCTCTCTGCTGCGGCCTGGGAAAGCAGTAGAAGATGGCCCAGGTCCTTGGGCCTCCGCGTCTGTGCAGGAGATAGGAAGAAGCTACTAGCTTCTGGCTTTGGGTCTGCACAGTTCCAGCTATTGTGGCCATTTGGGGAGTGAACCAGCAGACGGAAGACCTTTCTCTCTGTCTCTCCTTCTCACTATCTGTAACTCTAACTTTCAAATAAATAAATAAAATCTTTTAAAAAATTAAATACCTTATTTAAGGACTAGCAGCTATATTTCAAAACAGGTTTTAAAAATTGAGTGCCTAATGCAAGTGTGTCTTCTCCCTGAGCGCCTGCCGTACTTTCATTGGAGCATATTCAGTGGTCCTATAGCTTCTTGAAATTTCATTTTCTAAATTTTTTAATTAGTGATATTTTAATGTTAATGCTTTATTCTCTAAATAAGTGAAGCTCAACATTAGAAGCAGATGAGTCATCTGCTGAATTAAAGCAGCTGAATTACAGTAGCTAAGATATGGAATCAACTCGGATCTCTATCTGCTGATGACTACACAAAGTACTTATGTACATGGTGGAATACTATTCAGCCAGAAAAATGAAATCCTGTCTTTTGGAACAAAATAAATGGAACTAAATACCCTTATGCTTAGTGAAATAAGACAGATCCCAATAAGACAAATATGTGTTTTCTCTGATTTGTGGTAGATAATACAAAGAGGACAAAAAGAAAATTGAATGCATAAGAGTGAAACTGAAATATTATGATTTAACTATTGTTTATAGCCCTTGTCTGTATTCTTGTGGAACAGTAACCTTTCTATTTTTTACTAGTTGGGCACTATATTTAGTGGAACATTAAGCTTGTGATTATGAACTACACTGGAAGAATGCAATCACAAAAGTTGAAAGAAAAAAAAATGAAGGAAGGAGAAAGGAGCCAGGAAAGTATTGTTAAGTTCTTAGAATTTTATCTATGAAATACATGAAGTCTGTTCTTTTCATATTAATAAAAAATAAAGAGAAAAACATATCCAAACAAAAACTGAAAAGCTTTAAAGACTCTCATATTAAGACTGAATATATTGAAGTGAAATTATTAATTATAAAATATTATCAGTGAAAAATTGATGTTTCAAAAAGGACTGTATCTGAATCAGACAACATGTATAATGAGAAAGACAGTAACTGCAGTTAATTTTCAAGTAGCTTTTGCTTAATCATAATATAAAAATAATAAATACTGATTTCCCACTCTTTTTTTTCTTGTCTATGTTCTACTTCTGTTCCTGATAAAACTATGATACATGTAGATGGCTTTAATTTTTTACAAATGTGTCTACAGACTAGGCTGAGAGGAAATAACCAGCAAAATTACATAATATGGGAGTGGAAACTTTTATTGTTTTGGAAAGCATGGGTCAAGCATCTCTCGAAGAGCCAAAAAAAAAAAAAAAAAAAAAAAAGAAGAAGAAGAAGAAGAAATAAAGAAATGAAAAAAAGAATAAAGAAAGAAACACAATGCCAACCAAATGACACCTTGTAGCCCAGTAGTCCTTATATTCCTAAATATAATCCCAAAATTCTGTGTGCTACATGTTCCTATTGAACATTTAAAATACGTAATGACTTTTTACTGGGATATCCAGGGCTGATCTGACTAATGTAAACAGAAATAAGAGATATCACATTATAGTAGTATTTGCTTGCTTATTGTAAAAAATATAACTGCAAATAAACCTTTTAAGTATATCAAACCACAAGAATATTTTAGATTAAAATGAAATATTCATGTAAGTTTAAAATGAGAAATTGGGGGTATTCCAATTATAATTTAATCCAAAAATGATTTAAGAATATTTTCAAGTACAGCCAATGATATCCTTGACTCAAGAACTCATCAAGTAAATATCTTGATTTAAACAAGAATCTTTTTATTCGATGACCAAAATAGGCTTCCACAATTTTAGTTCTTAATTAAACAGCCTGAAGTCCAGATAAGTACTGTCACCAGGCTGTCAGACTTTTGGTTAAAAAGGAGATGGTATTTCATTAAATACTCAAGATTAATCTCACCATCATGCTGCATCTAATGTTGAAGCTCTTACACTAATTATTCCATTTAAGCTGACATGCCTACAGGACTACTTTGAAAATATGTGTAAGGAAGAAGATATTAGTTTTCCCTGATAGACTTTTTCACTCTTCACAAATTGCTGCTGCTCTCCCTTCCTTCCTAACAGAATGCATCTCTTGAAATTTTACTCTGTAATAACCTTAAGCACAACTACCCAGGAAACAAAGTTTCCCTTGAGTTTTCTCCTGCATTTCCCTAGAACACAAAGCAGATGCCATATGCTGTGTACTCAGACGTAATTGGTTTCCAGGATCAACTTCTGCTTTCTGCTTTTGACTATTGCAAGGGGCCTCAGTTTTCTTCTCTATTAGTTTACACAACTTGAAAAATTACTGAGAGGACTGATATAGTTGGGACATACTGAGTGGTTGTAAAATGGCAACTATTGTAAGAAAGCTTCATATGCTGCTCTCGTATGCTTTTGTTCCTTTACAGACCTCTTCCACTCAAAGAAGTTTGCAGTCATTACTTTTTAACTAGGCCTCATAATATGCATTGACTTGCCATATTCCAAAATCATTCCGTTATTCTGATTAAACTAATCAATTGGTGGGACAGAACATGAGAATGCTTCCAGGTGATTCAAATGAAATTGATTATTTCTGGAGAATTCTTCCACTCTGTTATTATAATGGAAATGGCCATGGCTGCATTGCATATCTCAGGGATACATTCCAAGAAATGTTTTGTTAGGTAATTTCATTGCTGTGCAATCATACATAGACTGTAGTTTCACAAACTAAGGCAGCTACAATGTCACTAGATGAAATTTGATGGAACCACTGTCATTGGGCTGCACGGGTCTGTAAAGACATATGGTTAATACTTTGCTTAGTGTGTGCAAAGTACCACTACTAAGGTTTTAAGTATAGTGTCTCATTGAATGCTAAAAATAATTCTGAGAGATAGGGATCATTTTCCTATTTACAGAGGAGGAAACAGAGACTCACAGAGGCGCAACTGATTGCTCCAAGCCACCCACTGGTGAGCAATGTACCCAATATTCACACTTAAGTTCTTAATTTTCAATATCAGTCAAACAAAAGCCAAAATGACAATATCTTCGGTAGCGAACAGTTATATGTGTATTTTCAGACAGCTGGAGTCTATACAGTCCTAGCTCAGAGTTTCCCAAACTGTGACCCTACTTCCAAACTTTGGAGAAATATTTATACTTGGATTATTCATTTCATTTGTACTATATTTTAGCCTTTCTATATTTATTTTATTAGCACTTAAAATGTATGGCTCACCATTCAGACTGGTTAAACTTAGGCTAAATTAGACAATGCAATGTATGTAAATTTTAAAAATTAAATAAATAACAGCATGGACAAGTAATGGATGTTCATAGTTTTGAAGGTAGTATTGAAATCTCTGAAATTTAAGAATTTCTCCCTAAAACTGCAGGAATGTATGGCACTTGGGTAAAAAGAAATAAGCAGAAAGTTTAATTGGAATTTGGCCTTAAATTATGGTCACTCATGGGGCTGATATTGTGGTGCCTTAGGTTAAGCCACCACTTCTGATGTCGGCATCCCCTAACAGAGTGCTGGTTTGAGTTCTGGCTACCCTGCTTCTAATCTCAGTTTCTGCTGATGCACCCAGGAAAGCAATGGATGACGGACGGCCCAAGCACTTTGGTCACTGACACCCATGAGGGAAACTCATGGAGTTACTGGCTCCTGGCTTCAGTCTGACTTAATACTGGATGTTGTAGGCATTTGACAGTGAACCAATGAATTGAAATTCAATCTCTCTCCCCCTCTCCTTCTCTCTTTGTCATTCTGCCTTTCTAATAAATAGATAAATAAGACTGTTAAAAAGTATGGTCATTCTTTTCTAATTGTGTAGTGAAGAAGTGATAGGAAAGGTCACAGAGTGGCAAGATTCACCTTGCTTTTTCCAAAAAACCTTAGTCTTCTGTTTTTATATCCACTCTATACAGATGCTATTCTTTTTTGTAATATACCATAATCTGAATTTATAGGCCCTCAGCCATGGAATCTCTATATTGTTCAAATAAAAGATTATCTCATTTATCTAGCTTTTGAGCCCATCTAGACAAAACTAATAATTCATCACCTCTCTACTCATAGGTCGCAGGAAGCCATCATTTTATCATTTACTGCATTTTGTTAGAGTTGCCTATTCTCATGTCTTCATTCAAGTGAACTGCACGATATTGGAAGCCTATCAAAACATAACTTATACTATTTTCATCTTTGGGCCTAGTATACTACCTGACATATAGCAAGCTTCTTATCAGAAGAAAAGGAGGGACTGGTGTTGTGGTGTAGGAGGTTAAGCAACTGTCTGTGGTGCCAGCATCCCATATGGGCACCAGTTGTAGTCTTGGCTGCTCCAATTCCAATCCAGCTCACTAATAATATACCTGGGAAAGCAGTGGAGAATGGTTCAAGTCCTTGGGTCCTTGCACCCACGTAGCAGACCCTGAAGAAGCTCTAGACTCCTAGTTTCAGCTTGGCCCAGCCTTGGCAATTGCAGCCATTTGGGTAGTGAACCAGTGGGAGGAAAATCTCTCTCTCTCTCTCTCTCTCTCTCTCTCTCTCTGTATCTCTGCCTTTCAAACAAATACCTATAAAAGCTTAAAACAAAGGAAAGAATTGAGTCAGGAACAGAAAATTTCAGCCCCGTTCTAAGATGTCTGAGATTCAGCCTTATCTCCTGCAAAGACTGGAAGTATTCTTTCATGTATAATTCATGAACAAGAGGAGAAAGATGAAAGAGACAAACTCCATGGTGATTCTACAACAAGGCAGGGTAGGTTTGTTTGTTTGAGGAATTTGGCAGATGAAAAAGTTAAATCTTTGAGAAGAAAAATGGGAACAGCAGAGCCAGGAAAAAAGGTTTCCAGAGAGAGGTAGCAAAAGTATGTGAGCTGGGAATATGTCCACAAATGTTTGCAGTTGGGAATTAGCTTCTTCCCATTGCATCAGAGAAAGAGCTATTAAGTGCTCCAACAACCTGACATCATAGATGTTTCCTGAAGTGAATTTGCCTGGCATATTAAATATAACATATGCACAAAAGAGGAGGCAGTCATGCTTAGTGTTTTATGAGTTGGACAGAAAGGATGTGGGGGGCAATATGTGCTTTTGATTATATGCTGGAGATGATGTCATTTACTCCATTGATAAGATGTGAGAATACAGCAAGGACACATATCATTCTAATCACTCCCAGACAGACCTCCTGCTGGGTCTACTCCTGATTAGAGAAGATGAATATAGATTTAGCCAGGCGGAATGACAGAGAAGGCTCTCTAAGCCAGGAATTGGAGTTACAGTCTTGATGGTTAGTACAATTTGGTCAATCTATGGTTAATTTGGTCATTGTAGTATTGCATGAACAAAGCAAACATGGGATTTTGCCAATATTAGAAAGCTAACTGTTTTCACTTCTTGGACTTCTGAAGCCTTTACAGCCAGACAAACAGTGACAGCAAACACAGTGTCACAGCACAGCAGAAACCTCCTAGTTTAATGCCACTAGTGATATATGGCATATTAGCTATACTGGGAAAGACTTGGATGCACAGAACAAACTATGAACTAAGTGTATTAGCAGCCTTTTCCTTTTCCACTAAAATCTTAGTGTTACCATAAATGCATGTTGTCTTTTGATCAGAGTGACTCACCAGAATTGCTAGTCAAACTGCCTGGGAAGCCAGCAGAGAAATCTGTAGACTTAGCCTCCAAACTAGCTACAAACTGGTCAGCTATCTTTAAGCATAATCTGAAGCTTATTTTTTTTTTTTTTTTTGACAGGCAGAGTGCACAGTGAAAGAGAGAGACAGAGAAAGGTCTTCCTTTGCCGTTGGTTCACCCTCCAATGGCCACCGCGGCTGGCGCACCACGCTGATCCGATGGCAGGAGCCAGGTGCTTTTCCTGGTCTCCCATGGGGTGCAGGGCCCAAGGATTTGGGCCATCCTCCACTGCATTCCCTGGCCACAGCAGAGAGCTGGCCTGGAAGAGGGGCAACCAGGACAGAATCCGGCGCCCCGACCAGGACTAGAAGCCGGTGTGCCGGCACCGCAAGGCGGAGGATTAGTCTAGTGAGCCGCGGCGCTGGCAATCTCAAGCTTATTGATAGTTGAACCTACTTAGCTCATGCTATAGAGAACGTGCTTGATTTCTTTGTTCATTTGTCTAATCTTACTTTCATAATTTAAAATCATGCAGTTCAGCTAAAAGTGCTTGATTAAAAGTCTTTTTACCCTTGGTAAAAATCTTTGGACATTTTCAGGCTTTTTGACCTAGACGTCAATTATTGGGGCTGTATTAACTTTTAAACACTGGCCATCAGCACTTAATTTGTATCCATGATAGACATTTTCCAAAGCCCCTTAATCCCATTAATTTCTCCACATAGCATCTTCCAGTTGAAAAAATCCTTTAAATTAATTGTTTTATACTTTCTTCACAATAATCTTTATTTTAAGTAGAGAATTACAGTAACCTCAATTTTATTGCTGAGAAAATTGTGTTTCCGTGAGGTCAGTTAGATAGCAATTGTCAAAGCTAAGTTAAGAACCAAAATCATTTCATTTATTATTGTCTATTGTTCATGCTTTCTGTCTTCTATGTACCATTCAAAATAAAAAGCTTATGAAATATTGTGGCATTCTGGAAAACACTAGTGATCATCAATAGAACAAATTCATATTAATTTGAACCCTCCTGTGACTTGTGGAAGCTTCCTTAGATTTGACAGGGTGTTATGAATTTCTTTGGCTTCTAGAAGGTTTGATGTTATAATCTGGTGTTGGTGTTCTATGCTACAAAGTAATGTAAATAAAGGTCATGTGTCCAACTTGGCTTTATAATTTCTCATTGGCAGTCCTTTTGGAGGTTATAATTAAGTTGTCTGTCCCTTTCCCATGCCTAATTCTTGGTGTCATGGATGTTGTGTTAAATACATTATCTCAAGAATGAATATCAACCCAGAAACTTAAAATGTGACATTATTTGGAAATAAATTTTACATAACTGGTTAGTTAAGGAGCTAAGGATTGAATCCTGCTAGATTTAGGAAGGGGGCTAATTCCATTGATGGTGTCCTTAAAGGAAAAAGAAAGGACGCAGAAAAGACAAACACAGCAGTGGGGGTCAAGTAAATAGAGTTGCATGCAGGGCCTGGAGTGACGGATTTATAAGCCAAAGGAAGGCCAAAAATTAATGGGAGGCACCAGAAACCAGAAAGAAAGAACAGATAATTTTCCCTAGAATTTTTACAGTTAGAATGGCCTAGCTAACAATTCCATAGTGGACTTCTAACATTCAAAAATGTGAGAGATTAAATTTTTGCTGTTTCTAAGTCTCTAACTTTGTGCTAATTTGTTATGGTGGACCTAGTAAATGAACAGAATGAGCACAAATGTTGTGAACAAAAGATAGCTCCCTTTCAGTCCTTCTTTTTTTTTTTTTTTTTTAAGGTAGGGAGTTCAACTCTAACCTCCTACAACAAAAATAATTCTGCTCTTGAATTTTTCTGGACATTCAAAGTCCAAACGTGGACATATGTGATTAGTTGGATGCCTTATTTGTATATCTGCCAGTTTCACTTTGTTTTGAAATCTTCAGTACATTAATTTTTTTTTATTTTTCCCTGTCATTTTCTATCCAGGATTTCTAAGGGTTGGACTGTGAGTTACGCACAAAACTATAATCAGCCTCCTCTATCAGGTCCACTAATCACATATCTTGGCTAGATATCTACAAAAAACAAAACCACAAAACTCACTTTAGGCAAGGAACAACGCACAATGTAATAAGTTTATGAATGTAGCAAATCCTTTCTTAGATGGGAAAGAAAATATTTTCTTGAATTTTTTTTCTCTTGGTGATTTAAAGTAATTTTCCCTTGCAGTAAAAAAACCCCTTATTTGTTTTTCAGTCTTAAACCTGAAGCCTGTTTTGCAAAGGCATAGCTCCTAATCTCTCAAAAAATGCTCTTAATTGACGACTTTGCCATCTCAAAAAGACAGGTTCGGATGGCACTGCACCAGTGATGACTTTGGCTTTTACGTTTATGCTGTATGTGTCTTTGGTAACGACATTCTATGTGTTCTTAGAATATAATTATCAGCACTTGTACATTTTTTTTCAGTAAAAGGAGAGATATTTGTGTATTTTAACATTTACTCTTTTATCTTTTTCAAGTTTCTTGCCTGTGGGAAGCAAGTGCAGAATTATTTGAACTAAATATTATAGACCAGCTGTGTTAATGAAAGCATTTGTTTTCATTTATTTTATGTGCACATACCTTAAGGATTATGCAATGGCTATGCATTTATAAATCCAGTGAATGGATATCATAAATAAACACAGGAATAGAATTCAGTTAGAAACCAGAATTTTTAGTTAAAGGGATTATATAAACTATACAAACAGACAGGAAATTCCAGTTCTGTGAGATTTCTTTGGGCGACTATATATCATTACTTAATTTTGCTTTGACTTCATTGTCTATTCAATATCTAATACCTGAACTTCTTTGCATTTGGAATAGCCCCATATTGAATATGTTGATGCTTACTGAGTTATCATATGATAAATTGAGCTGTGAATTTGAGTTGAAAAGTGCCAATTTTTCAATGATGATACGATATGTCACATTTATTTAATTTCTGCAAGGGATTTAGTAAAATATAAATCATATTTCATAAAATTTGCTAGTAAATAGTAAAAATGCACAGATAGTAGAAGCTTAAATATGCCAATCTAAAAATTATGTGCTACCATCACATTTATTTACTTGGTGCTAAGGATATAAATCATCTTTTATAAAATGTACTTGTAAACAGTAAAAATACATAGATAGTAGAACCAATGTGAAAAATTTCAAATGAAACTCATTCCAAAAATAACTTTTATTTTGAAATTTTAAAATATTTAAAATGCTTAATGGGGACTTTCAGTTTCAGTTCTGCTATAAAAGACCGTTTATGTCATCTCTACCTTCCTAACAAGAACAACAAAAACCAACTGAAAAACTGAAAACGAATGGCCTTTCCTGGACCCTTGAAAAATCAGTTTGCAGGGAAAATTCCTTCCCCCAAATCTAAGGAAGCCTGTGAACAGACTCGTAACAGGCCTTGCACACCTGCAACATAAGCTTTGGAAGCATCATCTGATAAAAATATTGAAATGATTTTTTTTTGCTTTCAAACTTTTATTTAATGAATATAAATTTCCAAAGTACAGCTTATGGATTACAATGACTTCCCCCCATAACGTCCCTCTCACCCGCAACCCTCCCCTTTCCCACTCCCTCTCCCCTTCCATTCACATCAAGATTCATTTTCGTTTCTCTTTATATACAGAAGATCAATTTAGCATACATTAAGTAAAGATTTCAACAGTTTGCTCCCACACAGAAGCATAAAGTGAAAAATACTGTTTGAGTACTAGTTATAGCATTAAATCTCAATGTACAGCACACTAAGGACAAAGATCCTACATGAGGAGTCAGTGCACAGTGACTCCTGCTGTTGACTTGACAAATTGACACTCTTGTTTATGGCCTCAGTAATCACCCTAGGCTCTTGTGGAGGGTGGATGTAGACCAATATGAGAGTGAGTGACTCATGGATGTTGCAGTCTATTGGAGATCCTCACACTTGAATCAAGTTAATCTGGCAAGGAGTTAATAATAATAAAGTCTAATTTACCTCAGTTCCTAATAACAATATATATATATACATACACACACACACACACACACATATATATATATAATACAACAATAAAGGCAGGTTTACCTCAGTTCCTAATATCTGAAATAACAAGCACTGATTTCGACAAAACCATATAGGGCATGCAAAAGGGAAAAAAAAAAAAAAACTTGTGGAATCTTATATATTCTGGGCATAGCAGAGGGAAGAATAATGAGATTAAATATTGGTAAATAAAAACTTTCCAAAGTGAAATGCAAAGAAAAAATATTGGGTAAAACAAAAGAAGCCAAATAGCACATCCAGCAACTGTCAGGGCTATTCCAAAATATGTACTATACACATAATTGGAAATCCCAAAGGAGAATAAAAGGACAATAGAGGCAAAGACATTTGAAATAATAATGCCCAAGAACTTCTCAAAATTAATGACATACCCAAAACCATACATCTAGGGAAATGAGAGGACACCAAGGAGTATAAATATGTAAAATAACTGAAGCTGCATATATATTTCTCATAAAAAAAGAAACACACACACATCAAAATATCTTGAAAGAATCTGTGTGATGGGAGAATTGGGGGATAATCTGTAAAAGGATAAAGATAAGAATTACAGCTGACTTCTCATCAATAAACATGGAAGAATAGACTGAAATAGTAATTACATTGAACAAAAGAAAACACAAATTTCTATACTCAATTAAGCCATCCTTTTAAAAGAAAAGAGAAATGAAGAGCTTTCAACATACAAAGGGATTTCTTTGGCAGCAGACCTCCCTTGGAAGAACTGTATTAAAATATTCTTTTGGGAGCAGGAAATAAATTGCATCAAAAAGTCAGAACCACATAAGAAAGGAAGAGTGATGGAACAAATGAAGCTACAACAAATTTTGGGTGTTTTTCCTCTTTAATGTAATTAAATGATCAATTTATATAGATATGTGAAACGAATAGAAACAATCTTACAAGGGATGAACTAAATAATTGGAAACATTCTGTCATAGTTTCACACATTATATGTGATATTATATATTGTTATTTAGAGATAGATTTACAGTAGTTGAACATATTTATTGAAATTCTAGATTAGGATCAAAAAAGAATCATAATGCCCAATTGAAAATTGGGAAGCACAGGAGGTGAATCTGTTACTTGGGAGGTGAGTAAACCACATTGGAATGCCTGGTTCTCCTTCTACCTGCGCTGCTCCTGATTCAGCTATCTGCTTACACACTTGGGAAGCAGCGGTCCTTCCATGCCCACGTGAGGGACATGCATGCAGTTCCAAACTCCTGGCTTTGGCCTGGTCCATCCACAACTGTCGCTGGCATTTGGGGAGTGAACCAGCGGATAAAATCTCTCTCTCTCTCTCTCTCTCTCTCTCTGTATGTGTGTGTGTGTGTGTGCACCTTTCAAATAAATAAAAATAAACAACCATTTAGGTAAAGAAAATAGGGAAGCAGAAAAGGAAAGTAGGTAAACAGAAAAACAAAGCATCAAATATGGAGAAGAAACAGTCACAAACATATTTATCCAACCATATCAATACCAATTAAAAGAAAGAGACTAGGAGAAACAAAGAACGAAAAAGATGAACGACATTTGTAAAAGGACACCAATATATTTTCTTAACAAATCGACTTAAAATAATAGACCAAAGAGTTACAAGTAGATGGGTGAATGAAGATCATGGTAACTCTAATGAAGAGAAAGATCAAGTATCTATATAATTTTCCAACAAGAAATAGTTCAGAACAAAGAAAATTAGAAGAGATAAGATATGCCCTTTCATGGTGATAAAAGGATAAATTCTGTAAGAACACACAAAAATCCTAAATGCATGTGTATGTAAAAAGTGTCAAAAAATATGTGATACATTATTTTATAGAAATCAATATATGATTTATGTGTATCCTCATGTTTATTGTAGCTTGATTTACAATTGCTAATGTGTGGACTCAACTTATATGTCTTTCAACTGATGACTGGAAAATAAAAATGTGGTATATATACATGATGGAATACTACTAAGCCATAAAAATGAATAAAATTCTGTTTTTTGCAATAAAATGGATGCAACTGGAGATGATTATGATTAATAAAATATAAGCCAATGCTAAAAAACAAATATACATATTCTCTGATATGTGGTAATTAATACAAAACACAAACTAAATATATAAGCATGAAATTTATATCTTAAGATTTGATTATTGCTTATAGCCCTTGTCTATATTCTCAGGGAAGAGAGGTCTTTCTACATTTTAATTGTTAAAAATTATGGTTGGGGCTAGTGTAGTTGCGTAGTAGGTTAAGCCTCTGCCTGCTGTGCCAGCATCCCATATGAGTGCTGGTTTGTATCCTGGCTGCTCTTCTTCTCATCCGCCTGTCTGCCTGTGGCCTGGGAAAGCCAGTGGAAGATGGCCCAGGTGCTTGGACCCCTGTAACCACGTGGGAGACCCTGAGGAAGCTCTTGGCTTCTGGCTTTGGACCAGCTCCCACTCTGGTCATTGAGGCCATATGGCGAGTGAACTAGCAGATGGAGGAGCTCTCTCTCTGTCTCTCGCTTCTTCTGTCTGTAATTCTACCCCTCAAATAAATAAATAAAATCTTTTAAAAAGAAAAAGAAAATTATGGTTAGTGCTGCATTAAGTTTGTGATTATAAATTTAAAGTATGTTAGTGAGGCCAATGCTTTGGTTCAGCAGATTAAAGCCCCAGCCTGCAGAGCTGGCATCCCATATGGGTACTGGTTTGAAACCCAGCTACATAAGTAATGATAAAGTTGACTTGAACCATGACATTGATTTGATCTCATTGACCTTTATGGAAACTCACATGGTACAATCATCAAGAGAGACCACATATTGTATATAAAATACATTTGACCACATTTAAATGAATACAAAATATATGAAGCATGATCTCTGATCACAATGGAACTAAACTAAAAACCAGTAAGAGAAAAATAATTGGAAATATCTCCAAGAATTTGAAAATCAAATAATTAGTGGATTATTAATTTCTTTTTTTCCAGTTTTTAAATTTGTGGTAAAATGAACAAAACAAAATTTCTGTTTTAACCATTTAAGTGCATACAACTTAATGATACTAAATGCATTCATAATATTGTAGAATCATCACCATCCTCCATCTCCATAGCTCTTTTTTTCTCATTAAACTGAAGCTTTATACCAAATAACAAGAACACTTTATTTCCCCTCACTCAACCTCTAGCATCTGCCATTCTGTCTCTATGACTTTGCCTACTCTAAGCGCCCAATGTAAGTGGAATCATAGTTTTTGTTCTTTTTTTTGAATTTATTTTTTTGACAGGCAGAGTGGACAGTGAGAGAGAGAGAGACAGAGAGAAAGGTCTTCCTTTGCTGTTGGTTCACCCTCCAATGGCCGCCGCGGCCAGCGCACCGCGCTGATCCGATGGCAGAAGCCAGGTACTTATCCTGGTCTCCCATGGGGTGCAGGGCCCAAGGACTTGGGCCATCCTCCACTGCATTCCCTGGCCACAGCAGAGAGCTGGCCTGGAAGAGGGGCAACCGGGACAGAATCCGGTGCCCAGACCGGGACTAGAACCCGGTGTGCCAGCGCCGCAAGGCGGAGGATTAGCCTAGTGAGCCACGGCGCCGGCCAGTTTTTGTTCTTTGTTGAGTGACTTATTTCACTTAGCATAATGTTCTCAAGGCTCATGTATATTGAAGCATATGTCAGAATTTCCTTACTTTTTAGGGTTGAGTAGTATCCATTGTGTATATAATATATTGTTAATCCATTCCTCTGTCAGTGAACAGCTGATTTGCAACCACATGTTTAGTTGTTGCTGAGTAATACTGATACAAATATGGATATAGAAATATTTCTTCAAGATACTAATTTTATTTTCTTTATATATGAGTATACACAGAAATGGTGTTGCTAGGTGGTATATAGTAACCCTATTGTTAATTTTTTGAGAAACCTCCATACTGGTTCCACAGTACTGGTTCCACAGTAAATCTTTGATTAGAGATTTCCATCAACAATGCACAGACTCCAATTGCTGAAATCCTTGTCAGTTTCCTTGTCATTTTCTACTTTAAAAAAAGTAGTGATCATTCTAACAGGTATAACATGACATTGCCGTGTAACGTTAGGCAGAAAGAGAGGTCTTCCATCTGCTGGTTTACTCCCCAGTTGGCCTCAATGGCCAGAGCTGTACTGATCTGAAGCCAGGATGCAGGAGCTTCTTCTAGGTCTCCCTAGAGACCTACTAGGCCATCTTCTACTGCTTTCCCAGGCCACAGCAAAGATCTAAATCAGAAGAGGAGCAGCCGGGACATAAACTGGCACCCATATGAGATGCTGGAACTGAAGGCGGTGGCTTTAGCAGCTGCGCTTCAGTGCTGGCCCCAACCCACACTGTTTTGCTAGCCTTAGCTTGTTGTAAGTTTTGGAATCAGGAAGTATGAGACTCGACTCTATTTTTTCTTTTCATGATTGCTTTGGCTTATTGGGATAACAAAAGATTCCATATGAAGTTTAAGATGGGTTTCTGATGTCTATTAAAAATGACTGCAATTCTGATAGAGATTACATTGAATCTGGAGGTTGCTCTGGGAAGTAGACATGTAAATAAAATAAATTTTCCAATCCATGAACATTGAGTATGTTTACATTTATTTACATTTTTTAGCAAATGTTAAATTTGTTCCTAAATATTTTTATCACTTTGATGTTATTGTAAATATAACTTTTCGTAATTTCCTGTTTGGATTTTCCATTATTAACACACAGAAATGCTATTGTTTCTTATGTAGTGGCTTTGTAGCAGGATTTTTCTTTGCACTTCATCTATTATTTCCAAAAATTTTATGTAATATTTAAGACATCATATACATAAGATCATATAATCCACTTCTTTTTTTTTCACAATTTAGATGACTATTATTTCCTTTTCTTACCTAATACTTTTGACTAGAACTTCCACTATTATGTTAAACACAGTCAATTGAAGTATGTATCCCTGCCTTCTTAGAGGAAAACAGTTCAGTTAATCACCATTGAATATAATGTTAGTTATGAGTTTTTCAAATGTGATTTTTTTTTTTTTAAGATTTAGGTTGAAGCCAAGAGCCAGGAGCTTCATTGGGCCTCCCACATGGATACAGGGGCTCAGGCACTTGGGCCATCCTCTGTTGCTTTTCCAGAAACATTAGCAGGGAGCTAGATAGAAAGTGGGGCAGCTGGGACCTGGACAGGTGCCCATATGGAATGCTGGCACCAAAGGTGGTGGCTTAACTTGCTGTGCTGCTGTTCCACAACACTGCACCCTCAAATGAGACTTTTTATTTTTCTTATCTTAGTTGGTTTCCTTTGACCTTTTGTTTCCTGGGCATTTTTTAATGAAATGGTGCTAAAGTTTGTTAAACGTTTTTTTCTACATCAATTGATATGATCCTATTTTTTCTTTTTTTATTCTGATAATGTGTTGTTATTGCATTGATCAAATTGTTGTATGTAGAACTATCCTTGCATTCAGAAATAAATTCCATTTGCTCATAGTAAATAATCCTTTTAACATGCTGATGAACTTACTTATAATTATTCTGCTATATTTTTCATCAATGTTCATAAGGGATATTGGTCTTCAGTTTTATGTAGAATCTTTGTGTGAATTATCAAGGTAATTTTTTCAAAGATTTATTTATTTATATGAAAGTCAGAATTACACAGAGAAAGAAGAGAGGCAGGGAGAGAGGTCATCCATCTGCAATGCCTGGAGCTGCACTGATCCAAAGCCAGGAGCCAGGAGCTTCCTCCAGGTCTCTCACAGTGGTGCAGGGGCCCATGGACTTGGGCCATCTTCTACTACTTTCCCAGGCCATAGCAGAGAGTTGGATCAGAAGTGGAGCAGCAGAGCCTCGACTGGCGCCCATATGGAGATGTTGGCACTGCAGGTGGCGGCTTTATCCGCTATGCCACAGTGCCAGCCCCAGAGTAATTTTGACCTCAAAATGTGAGTTAGGAAGTTTAATGCCCCTTTTAATTTTCTTTTTTTGCATTGTTTCTACCTTTTTTTATTTAGTAAATATAAATTTCCAAAGTACAGTTTATGGATTGCAATGGCTCTCCCACCCATACTTTCCCTCCCACTCACACCCCACCCATCTCCTGCTCCCTCTCCCATTCCATTCACATCAAGATTCATTTTCAATTATCTTTATACACAGAAGATCTATTTAGTATATATTAAGTTAAGATTTCATCAGTTTGCACCCACACAGAAACACAAAGTGTAAAATACTGTTTCGTACTAGTTATAGTATTACTTCACATTAGACAACACATTAAGGACAGATCACACATAAGAAGTAAGTACACAGTGACTCTTGTTGTTGACTTAACAATTTGACACTCATGTTTATGGCATCAGTAATCTCCCTAGGCTCTAGTCATGAGTAGCCAAGGCTATGGAAGCCTTTTGAGTTTGCCGACTTCGATCTTATTCTGACAGGGTCATAGTCAAAGTGAAAGTTCTCTCCTCCCTTCAGAGAAAGGTACCTCCTTCCTTGATGCCTGTTCTTTCCACTGGGATCTCACTCTCAGAGATCTTTCATTTAGCTTTGGTTTTTTGTTTGTTTGTTTGTTTTCCAGAGTTTTTTGGCTTTCCATGCCTAAAATACTCTCATGGGCTCTTCAGCCAGATCCGAATGCCTAAAGGGTTGATTCTGAGGCCAGAGTGCTATTTAAGACATCTGCCATTCTATGAGTCTGCTGTGTATCCCGCTTCCCATGTTGAATCTTTCTCTCCCTTTTTGATTGTATCAGTTAGTATTAGCAGATACCAGTCTTGTTTGTGTGATCCCTTTGACTCTTAGACCTATCAGTGTGATCAATTGTGAACTGAAATTGATCACTTGGACTAGTGAGATGGCATTGGTACATGCCACCTTGATGGGATTGTATTGGAATCCCCTAGCATATTTCTAACTCCACCATTTGGGGCAAATCCGAATGAGCATGTCCCGAATTGTACATCTCCTCCCTCTCTTATTCCCACTCTTATATTTAACAGGGATCACTTTTCAGTTAAAATTTAAACAGTTAAATTTAAAAAGCTTCCATGGCCTTTCATCTCATGACAAGAGCCTAGGGTGATTACTGATGCCATAAACAAGAGTGTCAAATTGTTAAGTCAACAACAGGAGTCACTGTGCACTTACTCCTCATGTAGGATCTCTGTCCTTAATGTGCTGTACATTGCAATTTAATGCTATAGCTAGTACTCAAACAGTATTTTTCACTTTATGTTTCTGTGTGGGTGCAAACTGTTGAAATCTTTACTTAATGTATGCTAAACTGATCTTCTGTACATAAAGAGAATTGAAAATGATTCTTGATGTGAATGGAAAGGGAGAGGGAGCAGGAGAGGGGGGGTTGCGGGTGGGAAGGAAGTTATGGGGAGGGGAGAAAATCCCTTGTAATCCATAAGCTGTACTTTGGGAATTTGTATTCATGAAATAAAATTTAAAAAAATTTTAAAAATTAAAAAAAAAAATTTAAACACCTAAGAATAATTGTGTGTTAATTACAGAGTTCAACCATTAGTACTAGAACAAAAAAAAAATACTAAAAGGGATAAAGTATTACATTGTACATCAACAGTCAGGACAAGAGCTGATCAAGTCACTGTTTCTCAAAGTGTTGATTTCACTTCAACAGGTTTCCCCTTTGGTGCTCAGTTAGTTGTTGCCGATCAGGGAGAACATATGGTATTTGTCCCTTTGGGACTGGCTCAATTCACTCAGCATAATGTTTTCCAGATTCCACCATCTTGCTGCAAATGACCGGATTTCATTGTTTTTGACTGCTGTATAGTATTCTGTAGAGTACTTGTCCCATAATTTCTTTATCCAGTCTACTGTTGATGGGCATTTGGGTTGGTTCCAGATCTTAGCTATTGTGAATTGAGCTGCAATAAACATTAATTTGCAGACAGCTTGTTTGTTTGCCAATTTAATTTCCTTTAGGTAAATTCCAAGGAGTGGGATGGCTGGGTTGTATGGTAGGGTTATATTCAGGTTTCTGAGGAATCTCCAGACTGACTTCCATGGTGGCTTAACCAGTTTGCATTCCCACCAACAGTGGGTTAGTGTCCCTTTTTCCCCACATCCTCTCCAGCATTTATTGTTGGTAGATTTCTGAATGTGAGCCATTCTAACTGGAGTGATGTGAAACCTCATTGTGGTTTTGATTTGCATTTCCCTGATTGCTAGTGATCTTGAACATTTTTTCATGTGTCTGTTGGCCATTTGGATTTCCTCTTTTGAAAAATGTCTCTTGAGGTCCTTGACCCATCTCTTAAGTGGGTTGTTTGTTTTGATGTTGTGGAGTTTCTTGATCTCTTTGTAGATTCTGGTTATCAACCTTTTATCTGTTGCATAGTTTGCAAATATTTTTTTCCATTCTGTCAGTTGCCTCTTCACTTTCCTAACTGTTTCTTTTGAAGTACAGAAACTTCTCAATTTGATGCAATCCCAAATGTTAATTTTGGTTTTGACTGCCTGTGCTTCTGGGATGTTTTCAAGAAGTCTTTGCCAGTACCTATATCTTGCAGGGTTTCTCCAATGTTCTCTAATAATTTGATGGTGTTGGGTCATAGATTTAAGTCTTTAATCCATGTTGAGTGAATTTTTGTGTAATTTTTAATTTTAATTTTTTGAAAATGGTTTGAGAAAGATCAATATAAGTTGTGAAATGTTCGGTGGGATTCACTAGTAAAACCATCAGGTGTGGGTTTTTCTGAGTCAGATGTTTATTACTGATTCAATCTTTTTACTTTCTATAGGTCCATTCAAGTTTTCTGTTTCTTGATCATTTATTTTTGTGGGGTTTGTTTGTCTAGAGATTGAGTCTACCGGTACTTTTCCAATGTATTAGCATCCAATTATTATAGTACTTTCTTACAAACCTTTTTATTTCTATAGAATTGATAGCAGTGCATCTGTTTTCATAATTTGGATTTTTTTTTTATTTTTTAGTATTTATTTATTTGAAAGACCAATCAACAGAGAGAAGAGAGAAAGTGAGAGTGAGAGTGAGAAAAAGAGAGATCTTCCCTCCACTAGTGCACTTCTCAGATAGCTGCAACTTCAGGATTTGGGCCAGGTTTTAGCCAGCAGCCAGGAGCAGGAACTGCAGTAACAAGGAACCAAATACTTGGGGCATCCTTCATTGCCTTCCTAGGCACATTAGCAGGCAGCTGGATTGGCAGAAGAGGAGCCAGGATGTGATCTGGCACCATGATAATGGATACCGGTACTATAACCTGTGACTTGACCCAATGCACCACAGCTTCACCATCCTCAGGTTCTATTTATTCATTTTTTTAGATCATTTAGATTAAAGTTTATAAATTTTGATGATCTTTCAAACTATTTTATTTTTAATTAATTTTCAATATTGCTTTTTTATTTTCTTACTTAATTCTGCTTTTATTCATTACCTGTTTTTTTCTTCTTCTACTAATTACACATTTTGTTTGTTATTCTTTTTTTCTTTTTTTTTTTTTTTGCACTCAAAGTCATAAAGTTAGGTTGCTAGTTTGAAACTTTTGTTTTCTAATATAAATGTTTGTATTTATAAATTTCCCCCTTTACTTCACTTTCGCTGTATCCCATGAGTTAGTCTCTATTTCCTAATTTCCCTTGTGATTTCTTCTATAATTCATGGGCTATTAAAGAGTGTGTTGTCTTGGCCAATGTTGTGGCATAGCAGGTATTGTCTCCTGAAACAGAGGCACATTATAGGCACTGGTTCATGTTCTGGCTGTCCCACTTGCAATCCAGCTCCCTCCTAATGGTCTAGGAAAAGAAGGGGGAGATGTCCTAACTGTCCAGGCCTCTGCCACCCATATGGGAGACTGATGAAGGTTCTGGTTCCTGGCCTCTGCTGCCCCAGCCATTGTAAACATTTGGGGAGTGAAAAGTGGTTGGAAGATCTCTCTCTGTCTCACTCTGTCCTCTCTCTCTCTCTCTGTAACTTTGACTTTTCAATAAATAAATACAAATTTTCTTTTAAAGGGTGTTATTTAATGCCAGAAATGTCATGAATTTTCCAGTTCTACTTCTATTAGTGATGTCTAACGTCATCTTCTTCTGGTCAGAGCAGATTTGTGTGTAATAGCTATCTTTTTAAATCTATTAAGGCTTATTTTGTGGGCTAGCAGATTTTCTATCCTGCAAAATCTCAGAGTTCCTTAGACTCTATTCACTTTTTCTAACTTTTCTTTCTTTTAGTGATGTTCATTTCTTGTCATAAACATAACAATTTCTTTCTTCTGCCTGCTAAACCCTGCCTTTGAATTATTCTAGTGATTTTTTCTTTTTAGTTACTGCAATTTTCAGATCCAGAAATTTATTTTGATTTTATTTTTGGTTTTGCATTTCTTTATAGGTTTTTCCATTTGGTTTACATTTTTTAACATTATTCACATATTCTTTTATCATCTTTAAGCAGTTGTTTTAAAGTCTTTTTATAATACACGTTATACCATCAGATATTTTTCAGAGATAGTTTGTTAATTTTCTTTTTCTTCAAGTGGCCGTACTTTCCTGTTTCTTTGTATGCCTTGTTGATTTTTTTTAAATTTTATTTAAGGTATACAAATTTCATGCTTCCTTGTTGATTTTTAAGTTGAAAATGAACATTTGGACCTAGTAGTGTGATAACTGAAGATTGAAATCTCCCTCTTACCTAGGAAGTTGCTGATTATTTTAGTGTTTATTAATAATAATAATTATTATAATTACTATAATTATTATTATTATTATTATAGTCTCCAGGCCAAACATAAGCCATTCTATAAAATCGAAGATCATCTCAGGTAAATTCCGAGCCTGCACCTTCCTGGGAAACCAAGGTCACATTGCCATACTTTGACATACAGGCAATTCCTTTTGTATACTAGTCTATTTTCTAGTTGCCAGAAAGAAAAACAAAAAATGGAAACACTAAGTAGAAGCAAAGGATGCTGACCTTTTAAATCCAAAATCTCCAATATTGGGAAGACAAAAATCCTTATTTTTTGCCCAACCTGGCTTCCAAAGTTGCCTGAAAGATATTACAGGAACACCAGAACAGTTGATTGTCACAGGACTGTGGCTATGGGATGGGAAGTTGCTTTTGTACCAAGAGATAAAATTGGCTAAAAGGAATTATAATTTATCCCCCATCCAATGACTAAGACGTTTCCCCAGAAGTCACAATCTCTCAAGTCTTCAGAAGTGGGGCCAGCCCTGTGCCATAGCAGGGAAAGCCGCTGCCTGCAGTGCCAGCATCCCATATGAGTGCTGGTTCAAGTCCTGACAGCTCCACTTCCGGTCCAGCTCTCTGCTATGGCCTGGGAAAGCAGTAGAAGATGGCCCAAGTCCTTGGGCCCCTGCATCCGTGTGGGAGACTGGAAAGAAGTTTCTGGCTCCTGGCTTCGGATCAGCTCAGCTTTGGCTTTTGCAGTCATTTGGGGAATGAACCAGCAGATGGAAGACTTCTCTCTCTCTGCCTCTAGTTCTCTGTAACTCTGCCTTTTAAATAAATAAATAAATAAATCTTAAAAAAAAAAGACTTCAGAGTTACAAAACAGTTATGTCTTCTATATTCTAACAACAAAATTATTTTTTGGTGAAAAGACAGATTCTTGATGCTTTCTGCTCTATAATTTTCTCCTAATCCTCTCTTCCTTAATTTTGTTTTAAAAATTACCTTTCCCCCCTTTCTTTTACAAAAATCGCTTATTACTATTAATCTCCTGAAAAATTTTTAAAATTCTACATAATATATATTACTGGACATAAATTCAACAGTCTTATTACATAATTTCCTTACTTTTTAAATTGACTAAAAAGTGGTAGAAATCCATAAGAAATTGATTTTTCAAATGAGAAGTTATGACATATTTAATTGAAAACTCAATGCATTTGGGGTTTATTCATTTTTTCCCTCCTGTGTACAGACATTAAAAGCTAATGATGAAGTAAGAATAGTAAAAAGAAGTAATAAAGCACATATGAAAAAGAAATATATTGTAGACCACTATTTTACACCTGTAGGGACATTTTTTCTTATGCTCTCATTATGTAATATAACCTTTATACTAGGATTTCAGCATAATTTTCAGATAAATAACCACATGCCACTTAAGTAAACAACAGAAATTATAAGTGTACTACTGTTCACTTTTTAATATTTGTGACTCTGAATAAAATTATGATCCATAAGCTTTCTCATAATCCTAACCCATAAGCTTGAAATTTGTCTTAAGGAAAATTAACTCTAACAATTGATAAAATGCTCACAACTGAAATATATTTGATATATTCACATACTGTTAACTTGTTACTTCTTTATGGGTATTTGGATTTGCATAAACAAAACCAATGTTTTAGTAATGGCACCAAGTTTTTCATGTGTAAGACATTATTCACAGTATGGTTCCTGTTATTTTGCATAGCATTATTCTTTGTGAAAATAATGTTTTGGCCTCAGGAGGAATATTACAATTGAACGCACAGCAATATAATTTTGGTATGGAGCCATGGTACTATGCTTTAAATTTTTCAGAATTATCTTGGCAATCAAATCAACAGTCTAAAGTGAGAGAGTGAGAGTGAGAGAGGGAGAGGGAGTGGGGGAGAGAGAGAGAGAAATAATTATGGGTAATATGAAAAACACAATTTCCTTTTGAATATCCTAGAGTCAACTTTTTTTTTTTTTTTTTTTTTTTTTTTTGACAGGCAGTGTTTGACAGAGAGAGAGACAGAGAGAAATGTCTTCCCTCCGTTGGTTCATCCCCCAAATGGCCGCTATGGCCAGCTCTTTGCATCCAGCGCACTGCTCCAATCTGAAGCCAGAAGCCAGGTGCTTCTTCCCTGTCTCCCATGGGGTACAGGGCCCAAGGACTTGGGCCATCCTCCACTGCCTTCCCGGGCCACAGCAGAGAGCTGGACTGGAAGAGGAGCAACTGGGACAGAATCCAGCGCCCCAACCAGAACTAGAACCCGGGGACCGGCGCCACAGGTGGAGGGTTAGCTAGTGAGCCGTGGCACCGGCCAAGTCAACTTGATAATGGATACAAGAAAACTAGCTGGTTTATTTTGTTAAATTATTACTTGCCTTTCCTAGCGATATGTGACCATTATATAAAGGGCTTATAGTTTTATAGATTAAAATTATGGAGTAAGGTATATGATGGGAGGTAAGATTGAAATGACTGCTAAGTTTGAGATAACTCTATCTTTACAATAAGTATGATTGTTAAGTATAATGATATTAACTACAGAACTTCTATTAATTGTTTTCAAATTTTAATTTACATTTATAAAAAATTGTCATTATTAGTAAAGGAATTATGAACTACTGTATTTTATTTTTCCAAACTCTTCAAACTTATGACTATCTTGTTTGTCGTAAGTGAGCATCCACATATTTGTGCATGTACATATTTCAATATGATATGCTTCTCTTGTACTCAAAGATACATTTTTGCCCTACTAGCTCTGATGTTTGCAAGATGACTTCTAGGCTCTGGTAAATTTTCTGTGTTAAGTGATAATGCTATAACATGAACTGAGTATGTAACAGACCATGAGTGCAAATTCTTTTAAACCATTAGACTGGCAAAAATTTCAAAATGCTTTTTTAAAAGATTTATTTTTGTTCTTTTAAGGCAAAACTATAGAGAAACAGAAAGAGAAATTTTCCATCTACTGGTTCACTCCCTAAATGGCTTCAAAGACCAGGGCTGCACCAGACTAAAGCCAGGAGCCAAAAGCATCTTCCGGGTCTCCCATGCGGTTGTAGGAGTTCAAGCACTTGGGCCATTTTCTGCTGCTTCCCCAGCATCATTAACAGGGAGTGGAATCAGAAGTGGAGCAACTGGAAATCCAACCAGTTCCCATATGGGTTGATGGCATCACAGGTGTTAGTTTAACTCACTACACCCCAATGCAGGACCCTTACAATACCCTTACAATGTCTGGTTGTGCATATACACAGAAATCTGGAAAACAAAATGATTTTTGTATTTTAAAATTATTTTTATAAATTTTTAATATATTTAATTACTTAACATACTATTGCAATGAAGTAAGAAGGGGATATGGTTCTGATTTTGCTTTATCTCATGACACAGGTACATTGAGTAGTGGATTCATGCACTACTTATCTTTACAAGTTCTTTTTCTCATGAAATTTGTACTTGGTTATGGAAGAATATCATTACAGAATGAACTTTTTATGCTTATGCAAACATCCACTGAATACACAATCTACTCCATATGTCCGCAGTATCTGCCTTTTCTTTGGGTTCAGCTCTTAACCCGTTCCTATTGCTTCCATGTGAAATATTTCCTTTGAAGTCAATGGAATTTCTTCACATGGGAGAGAATCTTGGTGAAAGGAAAAAGATAAGAATTGCAAGTATAGTTCTGAAACATCATAAAAAATATACTTATCCGGGGCAGGTGTTGTAGCATAGTGGGTAAAGCCACCACCTCTAATGCTAACATTTTGTGCGGGCATCAGTTTACATCCCAGCTGCTCCACTTGTGATCCAGTTCCCTCCAAATGTGACTGGGAAAGCAAAGGAAGATGGTGCAAGTTATTGGGCCCCTGCTACTCACATGGGATACCTGGAAGAATCTCCTAGCTTCTGACTTTAGCCTGGCGATTTTTGAAATGAACCAGCAGGTGGAAGATTCCCCCCACCTCCTTCTCTCTCTCTCTCTCTCTCTCTCTCTTTCTCTCTTTCTGTAACTTTGACTTTCAAATAAATAAATAAATCTTTAAAAAATACATGTGCTTATTCAATGAATTTATTGAAGAACTTAGAGTTGAAAAATCTGTCAATGTGTTCTTATTCCAAAACCTCAAAAACAGTATGCTTATTTCTTGTGCTTAGAATTATTTCTAATATTTCAAAATATGAAATTGTGAACGTCAGCAAAAATTTTAGTGAGTTCTCATATCCTTCTTTTATTTGTGAGACTGCACAAATAATTGTATTTTGGTTCCATAATACTTACCTCAAGTTTACCGTATACACAAGTAGTTAAGTATTTCTTCTCATAGCTATCAATGTTTCATTCTACCGTTTTTCCTTTCTGTTTTAGCTCCTTTTCTGCAAATTCGTCTCTCCTGTCTTATCTCCCATTTCTCTTCTTTTTACAGAAAATCTCCTGAAAGATGTCCATAATTGCTATCTCTGAAATCCTTTCTCCCATTCTCTTGAACCTATCCCAATCAAAATATTATCCCCACCAACCCACTGTTTATTAACAAGGTCTTAGTCCATATATAATTAACAAAGTTTGATCTTCTGTATATAAAGATAATTGAAAATGAATCTTGATGAAGAATGGGATGGGAGAGGGAGTGGGAGATGGGATGGTTGCAGGTGGGAGGGAGGTTATGGGGGGAAAGCCTCTATAATTCAAAAGTTGTACTTTGGAAATTTATATTTATTAAAAAAAAAAGTTGAAAAAAATTCCCCACTCTAGCTATTCTTGCAACTCTTTGCTTAACTTTCCCTTGCCCTGGGTACTGCAGAATGCAGTCTGCGTATCCCTTCTTTTCTTCTTTTCTCTTTTCTTTTCCCTTTTTTCCATTTACAAGAGAGGCAGACACACACACACACACAGAGAGAGAGAGAGAGAGAAATGGAGATTTCCCAATCACTGATTGGTTCCAAAATGTCCACCACAGATGGGACTAGGCCTTGCCAAAGCCAGAATATGGGAACTCAGTCCAGATCTTCCAGCTGGGTGACAGGGATCCAATTCTTGAGCCATTGCCACTGGTTCCTAGAGTCTGCATCAGCGTGAAGCTGGAGACAGCCAAGTATCAAACACAGGTGCTCTGTTATGGGGTGTGGCATCTTAATCATTAGGCTAAATATTTCCAATTCTTAATTTTTATTATTTCCATATGCATCCCACACAAGCTTACAACTTCAAACATACACTTTTCATAATTTTTCCAGCTTTGTTATCTTCTGTGAATTCAAGATTTGTTTATCTTACTTTCTAACTTACTTTTCAAATTAAACACCTAAGAACAAACTTGTGGTTATCTTCTTTACCCATTAGCAACCTTGCTTTTCTCACTGTATCTCATCTCTTTCAACAAACACAATTTGTCCAAGTGTACTAGTCTCAAATATTACAAGCAATGATGAACCTCTCCTTTTCTCCAACTTTTCATAAAACTCATGAACAATAATATAAAGCTCTCTCTTTTTTTAAAAGATTTATTTATTTGAAAATCAGAGTTACACAGAGAGAGAAGGAGAGATAGATAGAAAGAACTCTTCCATCCACTGTTTCACTCACCAGTTGGCCACAACGGTGGAGCTGTGCCAATCGGAAGCCAGGATCCAGGAATTTCTGCTGGGTCTCCCACACAGTTGTAGGGGCCCAAGGACTTGGGCCATATTCTACTGCTTTCCCAAGCCATAACAGAGAGCTGGATTGGAAGTGGAGCAGCCAGGACTTGAACAGACACCCAAATGGGATGCCGGCACTGCAGGCAGCTGCTTTAACTGCTACCCCACAGCACTGGCCCCAGTAAAGCTCTCTTTACAGTACATCCACAAACTGAGTATTTCAAGCCACTTCTTTGACTACCACTGTGCTCCAAATCATCATCCTTTTTTTTTTTTAGATTATTTATTTATTTGAAAGGCAGTGCTACAGAGAGAAAGAGGTTTTCCATCTGCTGGTTCACTCTCCAAATGGCCACAACTGCTGGAGTTAGACCCATTCAAAGCAAGGAGCCTGGAGTTTCTTCTGAGTCTCCCATTTGGACACAGGGGTTCTAGGAATTGGGTGATCTGCTGCTGCTTTCCAAGGCATATTAGCTGGGAACTGGATCAGAAGTGGAGCAGCTGTGTCTAGAATCAGTGCCCCTCTGGGGTGCTGGTACTGCAGGTAGTGGCTTTACCGGCTACGCCACTGAGCCAGCTCCCAATCATCTTTTTTTGATTAGATGTTCACAATAACTTCCTTGCTATTCATCCTGATTCCATAACTGTCATTTCTTAGTTTAATTCTCCACATAGCTATCAGAACAATCCTATTAAATAAAAAAGTATGCCATTTCTCAAATCAGAACTCGCCAGTGTCTGATAGTCTTTATTTATTCATTTTAATAAAAGATTTATTTATTTTATTTGAAAGGCAGAGTTACAAGGAGAGAAGAGACACACAGAAAGAGTTCTTCAACCACTGGTTCACTCCTCAGATGGCCACATAGCCAGGGCTGAGTCAGGAGCCAAGAGATTTGTCAGGGCATCCCATTGGGTGCAGGGGATCAAGAACTTGGGCCATCTTTTGCTGTTTTCCCAGGCACATTAGCAGGGAGCTTGATTGGAAGTGGAGCAGCCAGGACTCGAACCGGCATCCATATGGGATGTCAGCATTAGTAGGTGGCAGCTTAACCCACTATACCACAGTGTTAGCACCTATTTGATAGTCTTTAAAGAGCCCAGAAGGTTTGTTGTAGGTTGCTTTACTTGAATATCTTAGGCTGGTTAACATAATGAAAATATATTTAGCTCTCATTTCTAGAAATCCAAATCCATGACATCAGCATCTGGTGAGGTCCTTCTTGCTGACTTGACTCTTAGGAGTTTCAAAGTGGAGCAGAGCATTACGTGATAAGTACAGAGAGTCCTAGCTCAGATCTTGCTTGTTTTACCTATAAATCCTTGATTCTGGTAGAGTAAGAACCCACTCTTTGGGCCTCATTTAACCTTAGTTACCTCACCAATGCCTTTTCCACCTTCGAATATCATAACTGGATTGTTTCCACTCTTTCAAAACCTCATACTAAGGATCAAATTTCAACAAGAGTGTTGAAAGGGACATTAAACCACAGCAGGACTCCATGCAATTGATATAAGCAATTATCTCTGAGACCTGATAAGACACTTTTCTTTGTGCATTTCCTCCAGATAGGCTGGACTCTTGGTAGCTTTCTGAGTATGACTGTCAAACAACTGCCTCGGGATCTCTGTACTTTCTATCACTTCTTCCTAGAATAGTTGTATTTCTCACAGTTCCAGAAATTGGAATGTCCAAGATCAAGGTGAGGACAAATTCAGTTCAGAATGAAAGCCTTTTACCTGGTTTGCAGATGTCTGCCTTCTTACTCTTCTTCACATGGTGTAGAGAAAAGGGGAGGAAGAGAGAGATCTGGCCCTCTTCCTCCTAGCCTAAGAGCATCAATCATATTATGGGGGTGTTATCTTCATGATGTTGTATAAATGTACTTACCAAATGGCCTAACCTTAACAGAACTCTATTTAAATTCCATCTCCTTTCTCTTTTTTCTGTAATTCTTCATCATTTATCATTACATATCTATATCTCTCTCTATATATGTGTGTATATAAATGTTCATATATATTTGTAAATACATGAAAGTATAAATACATCTACATGTATATGAGATCTTAATGTATTATATAAAAGCAATACATAATATTTAATGATATATATATACTTTTTAAACATTTGTATTCATAGTTTTCCCATAGAATGTGTTATATAATAGCAGAACTTTTTTATTATTTTAAAGACAAAGCTACAGAGAGAGAGAGAGAGAGATAGAGAGAGAGAGAATCTTCCATCTGCTGTTTCATACCCCAAATTCCCACAACAGCAAGGATTAGGCCAGGTCATCGCCAGGAGCCGGGAACTCTATTGGGGTTTTCCATGTAAGTGGCAGGAGCCCAAATATTTGAGCCCAAGTATTTGAGCCACAGTCTGCAGCTTGTCATGTTGCTTAGTAGCAGAAAGCTAAGTCAAATGCAGAGACGTGACTGAATTCCAGGAATTACATTATGGGCCCCATGGGAGCCAGGTGTCCCAAAAAGGGGTTTAATCATTTGCACCACAATGCCCACTTAGAAACAGTGTTTTTTGTCTGTCTTACTCTTTATTCTTATAACATGGAACATTACTTGATATATTATATGGCCTCAATAAATATTTGTTGACTGAATGGAAGGATTGCCAATTAAATTACTTTACTTGATAGATAACTCTATTTTGTAAATGACTTAATGAAAAACTAATAAATAATAGAGGTGTTGATTTGGGGAACTTTCAAACTTTTCACTAATCAATATTTCAGCCATTTTCCTGATAATGTTTGATATTTTGTATCCTGTCTACACCTATGCTTTTCTTAAGGTCACAAAGATTTGCTGTTGTGCATTCTGTAAGATTGAATTTTCACTTCGCCTATTTATTTTTTATATTCAAATACAAAATACACCTGGAGTTGCTGTTGTATCTATTTTGTAATGTAGCTATAAAGTGTTTTTCACATAAACACTCATAAAACTTAGAATAAATTATTGTAAAAATCTTTCAGATGCTACTTTGTCCATCAATTAGATTAGGTAGAAAATATATACTTTAAATTTTGTGTTTTCTTCAGGATTTTTTAAAAAAATATTTATTTGTTTAGATGACAGGCAGAGAGGCAGAGAAAGAGAGCTCTCATCCACACATTGACTCCCTAAATGCCCATAATGAGTCAATAAAATAAAATAAAAAAGAATCTCAGGCCACAGATAGGTACGTTTAAAGAAAGAGAGTGTGGGTAAAGGACATTGCAGAACCATGGGCACTGCCTGCAGAATGTAATGATTAAAAGGTAGGGCTCATCCCAAATGGATTTTGAAAATAATCACTGAGTTAGTAATCACACACATATCTTTATCTCTTATCACTAATCTAGCCTAGAATCTAGATTTGTATATTAAATCATTTTTAAACATACCTTTACATCATCTCTAATAGTCATGTAAAGCTAATAGAATCAAAAAAGAACTTCAGATTTCTCCTCTATCTTAGTCTAAAATATTACAGGAACTCCTCCTGATTCATCTCTTCCCCTGTTTTTCTTATATCCAGTCCTCTACAGGTCTCAGTAATTCTGTCTTCAAAATGGTTGTGAACCTCTTTCCTTCTCCTTACTTCCATTATTACCATACTAGTTTAAGCCACCATCCTTTAGAGCCTAAATTAATGCCATTGGCTTCTAGTCAATCTTCTCATCCTCTACAAACTATTCTCCTGAGTAATCATTTTTAAAATGTAAATGAGATCATATTATTCCCCTAAGTCCTCTAATGGATTCCGATAACAATAAAATCCGACTGTAGTAGACTTAAAGACCCTCTATATTCTGGTTCTTGACCCTATTTCTAACCTCCTCCTTGCTTCTCCTCTTCCCATTGGCCATTATGCTTCAATCACTTTGGCCTTATATTACGCAAATATTTTGTTTATTGTATAAACAAGGCATTCACTTTATCTTCCTAAGAAACTAAGTCACTTTCTAAAGTCAATCAACAGATTCCTATTTATTAAATAAGAGAAATAATAACTGCATGGACAAGGTATTAGCATTGTCACTGAATCTAAATTATTCTTTTAGTCCTGGCTTTAAAGGAAGTATAACTTTATAAGTGCTTATATTTGAAGAGCAAATTGCATCAAATTGCTTCTTCTGCATAGAGATCTACTAGATTTAAAACAGGAAGTGACTTCAAAGATGTACATCTGTAGAGACAGTATACAAGTGACCATCTCAAGGAAGACCCTTGAGCTTGAAAGGAACTACTATTAGTAGTTACCCTGGTATAAATCAGGCCTGTTAGAACCAAATGTTTTTTAGATTGTGAAGTAAAAGAGAGATAACTATTCTACCCTGGAAGAAAGTCAGCAGTGTTCACACCAGAAATAACCCAAATTGTAATCTAAGTTACTTGTGGTATTTCTTTGTTTTACATTTCACCTTTTATGAAATCTATGTTAGCTCCTTGATAGAAAGTGTTGTGGTTTCACAGAATTTAGTCTCTGATTGTCACAAAGATTTGTGCAAGAAAATTTTAAAAGGAAGGTGAATTTTCAAGGGAGCAAATCAAAAGCTGATGAGACTTGTGAATTTCCCCTTATATGGACTTGTTTTCCCAATGTCAAATAATTAAAACTATATTTACTTTTATAAATAAAGTGGTAGCTCATTTGTAACTCAAGAGGAAATACCTTCCTAAAATAAATACATTATTAAATCTGGACATTAAACACTAATATTTAAACTTTAGTACAATTTCTGCTACAATAGACTTTTTCAAAGTATAATCATTGCATGATTTAAATGGAGTATTTTGTCATTTCTACATAAGTAAACATATCAGCACAAATATTCCTTACATCATATACATGGGAAAATGCAAATTAAATTGTAACTGTGATTATCCCAAGGTTTATGGAAAATGTGTACCCTGAAAAAAACTGCTGATTAATTTTTTAAAAAAGTACCAAAAAGAATTTATCTTTTTAATTTCATTTTTTCCACAAAAACTTGAATAATCTTCAAAATACTGCTGGCCTTTTAAGATATTTTCTTTTAATTTAATTATAACATTGATGTACACTATGAAAATCCAGGAAATCAGAAAATGCCTTTTGCGAACTTGAGTATAAATAACATTTTCCTATTTGAAAATGTAACCTTAACGGTATAACCTTTTGGCCATTTCAGTGTTTTTCACAGTGTGATTCAGATGAAATCTACCATAATCACACATGTACTCAGTAAAAATTCTGGTTCACTGATTCCATTTGGTTCTATTAAATCAGATTCTCCAGAGAATAGATCTAGAAGCATTTTTAACAAGACACTCAGATGATTCTTATGCAAACAAATTTTAAAGACTTTAGCCCACATCCAAGAACTTGACATGCTTCCATCAAACAGAGACATCTTGGAAATCATACAGAAAGAGGTTATTATTACACCAAATAAAAATAAGGAATATATTTGACCAAATTTTGAATCTTTCTCATTCTTTGAAAAACTACGACTCCTCTTCCAGAATGAGAGAGACTTATCAGAAGCTTGTGTGGAAGGGTGGGAAGGGAAACATAATTGGTTGAAGATAATATGTGATTAAAAATAATGAGGCAGCCTTAAGCCTACTGGTACAGATCAGTGTACATGGGTACATTTCCTGCCTGCATTCTCCTGATTCTAGCTTCCTGCCAGGGAACATCATGGGAGGCAGTGGTGATGACTCAAGTACCTGGGTTCTTTCCATCCTTGTAGGAAACCTGGATTTAGACCTCTGCATCTCTCTCTTCCTCCCTCTCTCTCTCTCTCTGTCTCTCCTCTGTCCACTTATCTCAGTTTACAAATTATAACAAATTATTATATAGCATCAAAAGTAATCAATAATGAAAATGATCCTGTCTTTTGCAACAGAATGGGTGCAACATGAAACCCTTATGCTTAGTGAAATCAGCCAGATCCAAAAAGACAAATATCATATGTTTCTCAGATTGGTTGTAGCCAACATAGAAAGTACAGGAAAAAAAATCTGTAACGAGCTAAAATGACACCTTGTGATGGATTGTTTTTCTATAACCCTTGTCTATACCCCTGTGGAACAATGGTTTGTCTGCCCCTTACTTGTATAGCTTTTTGTTAGTGGAGCACTGAGCCTGCAATTATAAAGCAATATTAAGGAATATTGTTGCAAAAAATTAAAATGATGGAAAAGGAAAATGGGAGGTATGTATTACTGTATTCTTGGAATAATGTCTTTGAAATTCATGAAATCTGTTCTCTATATTATAATAGAAAAATGTAACAATCATAACAATAAATAAATATGGTAAAAAACCAAAATGATATTGACAACAGATATCCTTTTATTATCACAACAAATGCCTAATCCTTCCAATTAGAAAAGAGGAACAAAAATGAAAGATTAAATATCTAAAATAAAAGTAGCTGCAAAGGCCTAATTAGTTAGGACAGTTCTTTGATTCGCTCATATTTCATCATAATTCACACATCTAAGTAGCACAAATGCAAGTTTTGTGTAATGTTAAAACACATGTTAATTTGCATTTCTTTGTCCACATGTAAAACTGTATGTATGATGTCTAATTTTTAACAGAAATGACAGGATCTGTATGCATGATCAACATGAAAGAACCCCTTGCACTTTTTCTTATGAGAAAATAGAATCCTCGGCTGTGGGTGACAGCTAATTTCCTCTAGCTCCCTTCTGCCCTGCAGCAATTAATGCATGCTGATTTTCAAGAATTGTTGGGAAAAAATTAGGCAAAAACATGAAAAGAATGAAAAAACAAAGCTATCAATTTTAGGCAAATTAAAACAAAAGAGCTGGAAATGCCCTCTTGCTAGTAAAGAAAATGAGCATACTGGTAGCCTAATGGTTTTGTATGAAAAACAGACTATCACATCCCAAGATGTGTTATAAAGTACAGATGTCCCCTTATATTAGAATAATAAAGTTTGCTTTTAGTGTATGTAATCATACCATACGGAATTAATTTTCATTATTTTGATGCTTTTATAAATATTTCTTGAATGAATACTTTGGGAGTTTGATATGGAGATTTGAAAATCTCTAATGCCTGTTTTTATTCTTTAGTCTTAGAAGAGTTCAAGGCAATAATATAGGAACTCCATACTGAACAGTATAGTTAGAAATTAGAAAAATGTAACATACATTTCATCATTTTAATATATATATGTCTTTTTACATTTTTTCATGTAAAGCCTCTTGCATATATAAATTAATTCTAATATTTTCCTTGAAAATTTTTCTTTTGTTGGGCTACTTTTAGTCTCTTTCTATAATATTGAAATTTCATCACAGTTCACTATCAGATTTCTCTCCCATTTTTCTGACAATTTCTGTTCATTTTCTTCATTTCATAATCCAGATGGCAGTATTTCCTCAAATACACATAAAAAATGCATAAGCCAAAAATTTAGATGTAAATAGGGAAATATAAGCAATAACATTAGCTAACATGCATGTTTCATGTGTTCTTTTTAATTAAATGTAAAGTTCTATGTGTATCATTTTATTCATTAAAATCATCTTAAACTAAATATGTCAGCATATTTAGTTAAAATATTTCCACTTATTCCATCAAATGTATTTATTTTAAATTTATTTTTTGTATTTTTATATTTTTCAATTTTTGCCTTTTTCCATTTATATCAGGTGAATACATTTCTTGCATTTCATATATACAGATTCAGGATTTAGGAGCATGGTGATACTTTCTACCTTACCCCTCTCACTTCCACACTCCCACCTTCCATCCTCCTTCCTTTATTATTCTTTCTTTAATTTTTACAATGACATACTTCCAGTTTATTTGATAATCATAAGTTTAACCCTCCACTAAGTAAAGAACTCAACAAATAGTGAGAATAGTAGATACAAGGACCATAAACAAAAATCAAATCTCATAATGCCAATGTCACTCATGTACATTATATTATTTTGTACTCTATTAGTTATCACAGATCAGGGAAAACATTTAGTATTTGTCTTTATATGGGACTGGCTTATTTCACTAAGTATTATAAACACTGCATATTTGAAAATCAGAGAGAGTAAGAGAGAAAAGAAGAAGGAGCAAGAGAGAATACAAGAGAGAACAAGTTCCCATCAGTTGGTTCACTCCTCAAATGATTGCAACAGCTAGGGATGGGACAGGTAAAAGGAAATGCTGACAACTCAGTTAATGTCTCCCAAATGGGAGGTATGAGCACAATTACTTATTGTCTCCAAAAGTAGAAATCAGAAGAAAGCTGGAATAATAAACTGAAGCTGGGATTTGAACCTAGCCACCTCAAATGGGAACACAGGTGCCTCAGGTGGCATCTTAAATACTAGGCCAAATGCTCACCCTGACATAATAATTCTTAGAATAAGACTGTATTATAACACAGTTACTAAAAAAAAAAAAAGATTTCCACATTTTTATTGTTATTTTAAGACTATCTTTAAAATGACAATACAGCAATTGTCAAAAATTTGAATCTCAGTATGTAACAAAAATATGGTCAGTGTTCCTGCTAACAGAATAGACTTGAATTCAAGTTTACCCTGTCTTTTGTTCTTAGGGTTGCTTTGATTTGAGTCATCATTCCTCTAGTTTTATGTTGAAAGCAGCTTATTCCTATATCAGTAATTGATTCTTTAGAAAATATATTGCTTAAATTTTAATTTGGCTTTGAACATGTCTGTTTAGGACTGTTATTGTGTTTCTAAACATCAAAGCTTTCATTGATCCAACATTGTAACACAAAATAAATGGAACCAAACAAAACTTTGAGATTATATATGCATGTGTATATATATATATATATGTATGATGCAAAGTTCATTGCCACAAATATTTTACTTTGTCTCCCTCTCACACGTGCAAACACACTTACATACACACACATTCAAATCTCATGGATTAGGCTAGAGATGTTAGCCAATATGATCAAGTATCATAAGTAATTAAGTCTTTCCACTTTATGTAGCAGGCTTCAATCAGGTTAATACATTATACCTTGAGGTTGTGGCACATACTTTAGGTTTGATGAAAATATGCATTCATATTTAACTAATTTCTGTGGGATAAAAGAAAGGCAACATTTTACATAAAAAGGAGCTATTTCCATGATACATTCATTCTTAGGCTATGAGTCATGGCTCTGCATTTAATTGTTTTATTGACATTGACGATAGAATACTGCAACATTTTCTTTTTCTGCTTATCACTTTAGCAGATTACCAGATTACTTTCCACTGATTAAAAATGGCTATTTCTTACACAACTTGCTTCTTACACTGTCAGTTCATATTTGAAAGCAATAGGTAATCCATCTACCTTTCATAGTTTACATAATGTTTGAAAATGGTGTATGATTTGTAGGCAAAAAAATGTTTTCTTCATCATATCTTTTGATTATAGGCTTCAATATATTACTCATCAGCTGTAACATTATAATATGAATTATTCAGTAGTACTTACTTTACCAGTCCAACAAAGAAACTACTGTCTAGCGTCTCCACTCTTCTCACTTTTGCTTTTTAGCTTTCAAGGTGGTTCACTTTGACTCTCGACCACTACCAAGAAAGAACTATCACACTTCACATGACTAAGGTCTTCACAAATTTAGAAAGAAATGTATCACATGCCAGTATGCTTTATATTTTGTTATGAAAGTAAGTCTTTCATTAAAATTTTGGTGTCAAATGTACAATTTTATTTATAAAATTTTATTTGAATAATTATGATTTTACACATTCAAACTTATGATTATTTTCCCGGAGTAAAATTCATATAAATCTGAGAATATTACTCCAATTTTGCAAAACAATATTTGAAACAATGTTCAGCTTTTCATCTAAAATCACATTTGAGTGTTTTGATAGCAATAGTTTCATTTGAATTTATGCAATTAACACCTAGAGAAAAGTAATAAACTTAAGGCTCAAAGCAGTACAGACTTAGAGAACAGTCTATTTGACACAAAAATTACTCTAAACTTCTAACATTGTAATTTTCAATATAATTTTTAATAAAATTACATGACAAAAATTAATTTGCTTGAGAAAGCGTTGGCATTAAGTCTGAAAATGTGCACAAATAATGTGTTTTAATATGTGAATGCCCTGTGATGAAGTGAAAAGTGAGAAATTTTGCACAAGGTATTAAGCAAGATGATACTTAGCATCTGATAATAAAAGATCATGCAATATTCTACTGTCTATTAATAAAATGAAGGTTCATGAAGGAAACTTTAAGAACAAGATAAAAACATGATGAATCTAGAACAATGTGATTAGGGAAACTCCTTGGAATAGAAGAGTTTAGGAACATATTAAAACTGTTCCATTTTTTCAGCATGTCATGATCATTCTGAAAGCTAGCGTATATTTCCATGTTACTGGAGAGGAAAGGATAGGATCTATGTTGCTCTCTGCATGTGAGATAATTTATGGTGGTCAGAATCTGGTCAGCATGTTGATGTTGTGTGTTAAGCAGACACTTGTGACATTGGCATCCTATATTGGATCACAATTACAAGTGTCCATCTTCCTGATACTGCTCCCGGAAAGGCAGCAAAACAAGCCCCAAGTACTTGGGACCACTGCCACGCATGTGAGCCCAGAATGGACTCCCTGGCTTCTGTTCAGTTCAGCCTAGCCCAGTCCTGGCAATTATGGACGTACAGGGTGTGAACCAGCAGATGGGAGATATCTCTCATCTCTCTCTCTCTCTCTCTCTCTCTCATTCTCTTTCTCTCGCTCTGCCTTTCAAATAACTGAAAAAAAAAATCTTGTTTAAAATCTGGTCAATATTATTTGAGCTGAATCTGAATTGTTTGGAGAGCCTTTTAAGTTTTATGTAACATTACATCTAGTGAAACAAAAATGTACAGCAGATGAAAGTAAAATGTTAGGTAATCTTAAAACTTAAGGGCTTTTTTAAATCAGATCTAAGGGATATTTACTTCTTTCTCCCATATATTTCCACTATAGCAAGAGTAGCAGTCCTATACATTAATGGGTTAAAGAATATCACTTGGAAATTGTACCATAGGTCAAAATTATTGAGAAGGTTATACCTCAGAAGATGATAAACATTTCATCTTATACCACATAGTGATGTTGCTCTTAGAGGCAAAAGCTTTACTAAGGCGGTCCCAATGGAGAGTGCAGATTTAGAACAGGAGTTGAAGTAAGTCTTGACTTCCCACCTGCTTTACCAAAACCATATGTAGAAGCAGCTAGAATTATAGAATTGAATCATGCCTTGGGGATAATATCCTCTAAAATGCTTTTATATCTTCCAAGGAGGAGGAGTTAGACAAAGTACTGCATTACAACAGTTGTGTTTACACACTAGGTAAGTGCGTTTACAATGGTTGACCAGAAAGCACTCACAGTAATTGCTTTTACCAGGGTTGACAACAGGAGAATTGGGTGTGTGTGCATGCACAAGCATATCTTTTATTGGAAACAAAGTATTATGAAGAACTTTGGGGCTGGCATTGAGGCATAATGTGTTAAGCCACTGCCTGTGACACCAGCATCCCATATGGGTTCCGGTTCGAGTCCCAGCTGCTACAATCTTGTTCCAGCTCCCTACTGATGTGCCTGGATAAGCAGCTGAAGATGGCCCAAGTGCTTGGCCCCCTGCACCCACATAGGAAACCCAGATGAAACTTTTGGCACCTGACCTTGGCATGGCCTAGTGCTGGCCATTGTGGACATTTGATTGAACCCATGGAAGGAATATCTCTCTCTCTCTTCCTCTCCATAACTATCTTTCAAATAAAATAAAAATTTTCCAATAAAAAGCATTTTAAATTTTTTAAAAATGTATTTATTTCAATTTTGTTTGAAAGGCAGAGATACAGAGAGCTTCCATTTACTGGTTCATTCTTTAAATGCCAACAATATTTAGGCTGAGCCAGAGTAAAGTCATGAGCCAGGATTTCAATCTGGGTGGCAGAGAACCAGCTATTTAAGCCATCCTGTGCTGTGTCCCGGTGTGCAGGTTAGCAGGAAGGTAACATTGGGAGAAGGGCTGTGATTCAAACCTAGACACTCTGATACAGGATGCAACCCAAGTGCCATTTATCTGCTGTAGCCCTAGAGCATATATTTCTGTAGTGTGTATGCTATATAATATGAAACTATCATAGATACTTGAGTCAAAATAATTATTAAATGATATTTCAGGTGGTGCAATTTACCCATATTGTTTAATTACTTAGATTGGGAAAAAGTAATTAAATGAGGAAATATACAAATCTAACCTAAAGTAGATACTGACAGGGTAGTGTCCGGGGAGATAATATACTCATAGAACATAGAAAAACAGAGGTTGAATAGAGGTTAGTAGGGGTTTTCATCATCTGAGAGAGCGTTTGTATGGACTAAATGTAAAATGGGTGCAGATTGGTGCCTCCTCACGTGGGGCACTAAATGTAAAGAAAAAGCTGCAGAATAGAGAGCAGACAGAATTCAAACTCACAGCCAGACCAAATTTATTCAAATAAATAAACTCGTAGAGGTCGATCAGCAGCCAACCTGCACACAGACTGAACGAGGCAGAGGGCCCAGACCCTAGCAGGCCGAGCCTTTTTGTATCTTAGGTGGGCCAGGGAGGGGGTGGGGGGCAGCAAAAAAAACCCTACAGGTTTTTCAAGTTGGCTTCCAAATCTAGGGAAGGGTGCAGGGGTTGGGTGGGGAACAATGGGGTGTGAGACTGAACTGGTCTCTTGAAAGTAGGGGCAACAGAACCTAAAATGGTTGAGGTTTATGGCCTTGTTCCATCACTAAAGATAACCTAAATTAAGAAAGATCTCTCTTCAAGGGCCCATAATCCATCATTCTGCCACCTGCTTTAGTAAATATATTTTTACATGTTAATGAAATATGAAATGGAAAGGGAAAAAATCTGCTTTTGCCAAGACCTATAGAGTATGATCAGCATGAGTTGGCATTATCTATTCTGAATTTTTCATTTTCCCTGACAAAACCAAAGATTTGAAAAGTAAAAGACTAAAGTTACATTGTAAGTTAAGAGTTCACTTAGAAGTATATAATTCCTTCTTGAATCTAGAACATTTCAAGATGATATCATGATAGTTTGATTCATGCCATAATATTCTATTGCCCATACCAAGTTATGTGAATGAGCTCATTAACAACATACCAACTGACATCAAATCTATAATAAAGGTGTTGATACAGGGAAGAATTATGTATTGAGGAAAATTATGCAATTGACCACTTCAATTACATAAAATTATGATTTAAAATATCAGTAATATTTTACACAAAAGAACTTACAGAAAAATTGAAAATAAAATTAAGTATGATTTAGTAGGTTTAGTGGTATATATATAAAAGTTTAGAGATAACCCCTTTCTATTTCAATTAATAAAAATTCCTACAGCAAAAAACAGTTTTCTCATTGTGCTCCATTATCTTTCCTTCAGTTCGTTCCCTCTCCCCTTTTTCCAGAAAAATTTTGAACACTTGTTTCATATTTACAGGAGATACAGCTTGCTTACTCAAGTAAATGGTGTGCCACCAAGTCACTGTTTTAAAACACATTCTTTACTTCCCTTGGCCACATTTCTCTTTATAACAGGCATAGGTGACACTCCACAAAGTTATGGCAAAAACAAATGAGCTAAAGCAGGAAAATCACTTAGCAAAGTACCTGGCACATAGTAAGTGGCCAATAAATGTTACTGATTATTTGTTGTAAGAAAAAAAAAAAACCTTCAAAATCTTCAAAAATAAATGTAAAAAGAGGATGCCTAGGTTACTTTCCCAGAAGAGGGAAGAGATGTATAATTTGGGACATGCTCAAGCTGACTTGCCCCAAATGGTAGAGTTAGAAACATACCAGGGGATTCCAATTCAATCCCATCAAGGTGGCATGTACCAATGCCATCGCACTATTCCAAGTGATCAATTTCAGTTCACAATTGATCATAATGAAAGGACTAAGAGTCAAAGGGAGCACATAAACAAGTCTAGTACCTGCTAACACTAACCGATAGAATAAATAAAGGGGAGAGTGATCCAACATGGGAAGTGAGATACTCAGCAGACTCATAGAATGGCAGATGTCCTAAATAGCACTCTGGCCTCAGAATCAGCCCTAAAGGCATTCGGATCTGGCTGAAAAGCCCATGAGAGTATTTCAGGCATGGAAAGCCAAGACACTCTGGCAAAAGATCTCTGTGAGTGAGATCCCAGTGGAAAGAACAGGTCTTCAAAGAGGGAGGTGCCTTTCTCTGAAGGGAGGAGGGAACTTTCACTTTGACTATGTCCTTGTCTAAACAAGATAAGAGTCGGAGAACTCAAGGGGCTTCCATAGCCTTGGAAACTCATGACTGGAGCATAGGGAGATTACTGATGCCATAGACAGGAGTGTCAATTGGTAAAGTCAACAACAGGAGTCACTGTGCACTTACTCCTCATGTAGGATCTCTGTCCTTAATGTGCTGTACATTGAGATTTAATGCTATAACGAGTACTCAAACAATATATTTCACTTTGTGTTTCTATGGGGGTGCAAACTGTTGAAATCCTTACTTAATGCATACTAAACTGATCCTCTGTAAAAAAAAAAAAAAAGAAATTATCAACTCCCAACTTGACTCTCACTGGGATTAAACATGACAATAGGTCTGATCCGATTTCATCATCATTTAAAAAAAATCATCTATTATTTTTCACTTTATGTTTCTGTGTGGGAGCAAACTGTTGAAATCCTTACTTAATGTATACTAAGCTGATCTTCTGTATATTAAGATAATCAAAAATGAATCTTGATGTGAATGGAAGGGAAGAGGGAGTGGGAAAGGGGAGGGTTGTGGGTGGGAGGGACGGTATGGGGGGGAAGCCATTGTAATCCATAAGCTGTACTTTGGAAATTTATATTCATTAAATAAAAGTTAAAAAAAAAAGAAAAAAAATCAAGTAATTGTGTATTTCTTAAGAAGGTTAAGATCCTCAGTCATAATAATTTAATTGGACATGATGTGAAAATATACCTAGACCAAAAAGTTTTGTTTCTCTGCTGAGCCAAAGTTGTGTTTATCATGAAAACCAGTGCCTTCAGAACAATTCACACAGGAAGAATGATTTCTTTTAACACTGTTCCCTTTTCAAGGTTATCACTTGAAATGATCCCCAATTTAAATGAGGTTGAAAATAACTTATATACTGCTTGAAACATCTCAGTATTTATGACATACATGTACATTAATTTGATTAAAATATGAGTTTCTTAAATTCATCTTAAAGATTATTTTTACAAGTAGCTGTTTATAGACTATGAAAAGTCACAAATATTTAATAGTCTCCATGTAGTATTTTATAAAGTTAATACACTAAAAGTACAAGAAATATTGTCTAGAAAACTAAGTACACAAATATTCTTACTTTGCATAAGAAATAAATTGTAAGTAGCTTTATTCTTAGATTCTTTCTTAGAAAAATTCTAAGCCAGTACTTGCACAGTTGTTGAAAAGAAATGATCTGCAAAAATCATAGGAAATGATCACAAAGAGAAAATAGGAAGACATATCATATTGACCTATTTGGCCATTTCCTCTAATGTTCAAGAGTATTATAAAAGTCAAAAACATTGTATTGAAATGTGATAAATTCACAAATGATGCATTCTGATAACTAAAATCACTCAATTTAAGGTCAAAATAATTTCTCAGAGTTAAATGAAAATGTTTACCATATAAAATAAGTAGCTACAGAAAGGATAAAATCCTTAATAAAATGGAATTCTATTTTGTTCCATGAATGTTGAATGAAGAAAATTTTCATTTTCACAAAAGATAAAAAAGAATGAAGGGCTAAATTTATTATATATAAAGTTTTATACAAATGTGTAATCAACAAGACTTTACATAGTAGCTACCACAAAGTCACCCTCAAACCATATGTATTACAATGAAATGCTGGTGGTGACTACTCAGTACTTGGTTTCCGACAAAAGTAAGTGTGATACAAGAAATGTCATACACTGGCCATAACCTATTGCAGTTCACTGCTTCCCTTAGCAATCTCTCTCCAGCCACATCACGTTTTCTTTTTCTCCTCTTTTTATTGATTATCCTTCTTCTTTCACCAAGATTAAAGTATGTTGGGATGGACTTACAAGTAGAGAAAGACAAATTACATACTTGATAACAAAAATCCTATGCTATTGAATATTGTACTAAATGATAGCATTTCAGAAATGGTCAGAATTCAGTTTTCAGTGTGTATAACAGGTGAGAATGGCATTTCCAAGATGGAGAGACAAACTCAAATCAGAGAAGAGAGGAGGCCTCTGGATAAGGAAGCAAACACAAGAAAGGTGGCTATCATTTGTCTCTTGTGGAACGAATAAATGTTTGTCAAGTAGATGAAGTGTGAATGGCATACCAGGAGCGAGGAATGTTGCATGTAACACACTGGCTTAGAAGACATGAAATGCTATAGACTTAGAACAAGTGGCATCCTTCTGAAGACACAAGAGCAAGACAGGCATGGTCCAGGAGCATCCTTCAGGCCTACTTAGCTTGTGGACTTTGGGTCAATCCTATCTTCAGACTTACTTGCACAGTATCAGGGGTCACTAGCTCATAATTATATTCACCTTTGGTCATCATAAAGAAGGATGCCTTTTTTATTTGTTATTGAAATTCCATGAAATTTGAAAAGTGCTTAGTCTTAAGGCCTGAGCCAAATGAACCTGTTAAAAATCTGTGTTCTTGTTCCACCACCACATGATTTCAGTTTTAATTTATAAAATGTGTACAAAATAGCTAAATATATACATTTAATATGTAATTATGTTAATAAATTGTCTGAAGTGAGTGACTTTGCCTCGATGTATATTGAGATTTAAGAAGCACGAACATGCAACTATAGTCAGTTTACTCTTGTGTGGGGAAAGTAGGGGAAGATTCTAGGAGGAGTTGAAATAAACCTCTACTACTTTTACAAAATGTCTATACCATATACACTTTTTAAATATTAGTCTGATCCTCTCATGTTGTTTTAATTATTTTCTTTAATATATTTGTTGTAAGCATACTCTAGACCCTAGACCATTGCTGAACCCATTCAAGAGCTTATCACCTTGATGAAAATATCATTAGTATTAAAACATTTAAAATAAATTATTATCAAATTTTTAGTAAATTTATGTCTTCACTCTTCTTTCATCCCATATTAATTTCATGTTTATAATCTTGGTGATATGTATTTTTAATTTCAGAATGGATGTAATAGAATGGAAATAATCATCCTAGTGAAATCTTCTCTCCTCCCCTCTATTTCCCAGATTAGTTCATATAGTACAAATTTGGAAAATTTTATTTATTTATTTTTCCCTTGGTAAACTCTATCTTTTAAAATAATTTTGTCTCTACTAAAAACAGAAATGACTGGCAAAGCTGTAATAACTGCTATTCATCTTTTGGAAATGGTGTGACATAAATGAAGTCCCATATTTTACTGACTTTTAACCATATGATAATGTTTTTCTTATTTTACCCATTGGCATTCCATTAGAACATACTAAGCCATATATTGCCAGAGGAATTTTTAAACATTTCTCTACTGACACATCAACTTTTGTCCAATGAAATAATTTAAAGACTTTTGTCATATATCATTTCTAAGACATTATACCGAAACGGATTTCAACATAGAAAAATACCAGCTGGAGTGAGGATGCAGGAAGAAAGAACAAAAAAAAAGAAAAAAAAAAGAAATAATCACAATGGAGGTTCCCACCTAATTTTTTTTTTTTTAAAGGAGATGGGCCTTTATTCCAAATCATGTTCCAAATTTGGAAGGAGGAAGAATCTACATCATTGCTACATCGTTGTATAATTGTTTTTAAATAACTTCTGTAGCATTTAGCCCATAAATAACCCAGTTTATTCAAATTCAATGACTACTTAGGTACCTGAGCCTTCTGCACCTTTAGAGTTATGGCAATTAAATATATAAATTTCATTTTCAACACTAAACAAAAAGAAAAAAAAAAACTTTGCACAATGCTGGTTCTCTCTGCTACTTATTCACTACCAAAGAACAAATGGTTTCTTATTATAACACATAGGGCTACATAGCACAGGATAGTTTTTATACTCTATACAGTCAGCCTTTGCAGAACTATACTTTCCAATTTACAACAGGAAATCCAATTCTATAAAAATCTAATTATTTCATATGGTGGACTCAGCATGGCTCTCGCCTCCACTCCTTCCCCCTTTATTTGGCTGGGTGATGAGTGTATTTCCTCTAGAGGTTTATATTTTTTCAAACCAGCTACATTTCGAGAACACACACACAAAAAAAGGGACTTGGCACACATCTTTTCCCATCTCCTTTCAGTAATTATAGTTAATGAAACTACGTGTGTTTTTTCACTTGTGTGGTCCTCTGGAAAATAAGAGTTTATTTTATTCCAAAAAATGTCATTTCAGTATTTTGGTTGGTTCAATATTATTATCTTTTTCAAGGGTAACAAGCAGATCCATTCCAAAAATATGTTAATAATTATGGCATTAACCAAGAAAGGAACGGCTGCACTTCAAAATTAAAATTCATCGTCTGCTGCTCTGCTCGGTAATAACTAGGTCATGAGTTTGAGTGCTCCTGCTTAACATGCATTTACTATCCATATGTATTCCCTCACCTAGAGGCCTGATATTTTTAATGAGATTATATCAAAAGATGTGAAGGCTGGAGAGTAGTAACATCATTTTACTGGGTAATTCCCAGAACTCTGATCCATTTCAGTGAGGCAATTAAGACTGCTGACTACAATAAATGATACTAAGAGATTATAGAGGTTTTTCTGCATGAGTGCATAGTTTAAAAAATAATTTAGGTTTACTTAACATAAAAAAACACTTCCAGAGGGGAAAAACGTGGGGTGTTTTTTTTTTTTCCCTTTTCATTTTTCAATTTAGCTGAATGCATGGAAGCGATTTTCTCTTACTGTGTCGCTGTGGCACTTATGTGCACTCTGATAGTAAATGATTTCTTTGAGGTGTGCTAAAAGAAGTAGATTTTAATTGTATGCTTTCCTAGATGTCACTAATATCTATACTGCCCATTAGCATTCTATCTACTATGTTGTGTAGCTGGGGAGGACTAATAAGTTTAAATATCATTTTCATCAAAAGCTCTGTATTTCGGGCTCTCCCTCACCTTAGCTCATTACTGCCATTGCCTCCAAAGACAATAGGAGAGTTCCTAAAAACAAACACAGGAAAATCAAAGTTTGTTGTCTTGAAGAGTTAAGCCTGACAGAGAGGTGACCTTTATCCCTACATACTCACTCTTTATTTTTTTATTTTATTTTATTTTATTTTTTTATCAAGCCTCTCCAGAGGGACTCATCATGTGCAGGGTTCTATGAAGAGAAAAAGCACAGCATTGTCCTTATCACCTCCTTCCAGAAAGTGGCAGAGTAATAGGACTTTGTAAGGCGAAATGAAGCCCAGTCTGATGGCTGCTGATTAAAAATTGACTCTGCCACATCAAAGAGGAGTTGAAGGTGAAAATGATGATCACTTCCCTCTCCCAGGGACCCTGCACCATTTCTTTTATTCAACCTTGAAAGGTTCTTTCTGAATAAGATAATATCCCTCGAGTCCATTCTGCCTTGGCAGCATGGAAAAATGTAGATCAGTATGCCTATTCTTTATGAAAAAAATGGGATTTTGTTAATGACATAGCACTTTAAAGTGATGGCTTGTATGTGGTAAATGCTGAGAAATTAATTATAAAATGCTTCTTAGGCTGCAGATCAAATTAATTGTTGGTTTGTAGCTACTAAAACTACCAGTGTAAACCTAAACTGCCTTTGCTATTTTTTTCCTGATTGTTTTCCCTAAGATATACCAGAGCTGCCTATGCTCCTTTTTATTTTCACCACATTTTAGAAGCACTGAGTTCTCAGAAAGGTTGTCACCTGTGGTATAATATCCTATACATAAAAGGCAAAGTATCTTTTTGTTATGTCAACACGTATTGTAGGTCTGTATTTCTGTATGTTCTGGGCTACCCATTTGGAGATACAGTCCCCAGAGTAACTATCTACATAAATAAATATATATTGTTACAGCTACACATACAGTTCCAGCTTAACTAGACAAACATATATACAGATAGAGTTAAAGCACTCATGAAAATAGATTTTACCAAACTTTTTTATATTTATAAATACACACAGAACATGAATCTACACACAAAAAAAAATTGAAGAAAGAGATGAAGTAAACAACATTTTGTTCAGCTGGAAAAAATAAACAGTGCACACGCAGTTTCCATAAGGACTAGATCCTTAGAAAAGGCTCCCTGTACATTCATCTTAGATTTTCCTATTAACTCTCTGTTGTCAATAGATTAAGCACACTGTTTCCAAGAGGGTCCTTCCTAACTGTTGTCTATAGTATTATAATTAAGAAATTTTTTACGAGTTACCATAGAAACCTAAAACACACTTCAAGAATGGGAAAATAGATCAAGTTTTGTACCATGTTTTGAGATTTTTAATATATAAATAGGAAAAGAATAAAATGGAAGTCTCCAATTTGGGTAAATGAAATGCTTTAGCAAGTTAACTTTTTGAACAATTTCCTTGTGAAAATGGGTCAGCATTTAGCTTCCAGCCATGCTTATGGCTTTCATACTTCTGCATCCACACATTGCAGAATGTTTAAATACAGGAAATTATTTTGAATCTCAGAAGAATTCACACATATAAGATGATATACCTTTAAATTTTGCAAGTATAATCAAAAATGTATTACAGTACTTCTGATTCTTTTTCTTGTATCAGATAGATATGATTTTGCAGTCTTCTAATGACTCGAGAGAATCCTCTTTTTAACATAGAAAAATTTGTGAAATATAATTATATCAAGAAAGCAGCAAGTAAACTACTAAGGCACTGAATATTAAGAATAATAATACATGTATTCATGCACAGAAAGAGATATAAAAAGTAAAAATGTTGATTAGTTTTTCATTGATATTTTAAATTTTAATGTTTTTTTAACTTTTATTTAATGAATATAAATTTCCAAAGTACAGCTTATGGATTACAATGGCTTCCCCCCCATAACGTCCCTCCCACCCACAACCCTCCCCTTTCCCACTCCCTCTCCCCTTCCATTCACATCAAGATTCATTTTCAATTATCTTTATATACAGAAGATCAGTTTAGCATATATTAAGTAAAGATTTCAACAGTTTGCTCCCACATAGAAACAAAAAGTGAAAAAATACTGTTTGAGTACTAGTTATAGCATTAAATCACAATGTACAGCACATTAAGAACAGAGATCCTACATGAGGAGTAAGTGCACAGTGACTCCTGTTGTTGACTTAACAAATTGACATTCTTGTTTATGGCATCAGTAATCACCCTAGGCTCTTGTCATGAGTTGCCAAGGCTATGGAAGCCTTTTGAGTTCACCGACTCTGATCATACTTAGACAAGGCTGTAGTCAGAGTGGAAGTTTTCTCCTCCCTTCAGAGAAAGGCACCTCCTTCTTTGATGACCTGTTCTTTCCATTGGGATCTCACTCGCGGAGATCTTTCATTTAGGTCATTTTTTTTTCCATAGTGCCTTGGCTTTCCATGCCTGAAATACTCTCATGGGCTTTTCAGCCAGATCTGCATGCCTTAAGGGCTGATTCTGAGGCCAGAGTGCTCTGATCGGCCACAACTAACTGAGCACCAAAGGGGAAACCTGTTGAAGTGAAATGGACACTATGAGAAACAGTGACTTGATCAGCTCTTGTCCTGACTGTTGATGTACAATGTAATACTTTATCCCTTTTAGTATTTTTTTTTGTTCTAGTACTATTGGTTGAACTCTGTAAGTAACACACAATTATTCTTAGGTGTTTAAATTTTAACTGAAAAGTGATCCCTGTTAGGAATTTGGAAAACATTATGCTGAGTGAAATAAGCCAATCCCAAAGGGACAAATACCACTTGTTCTCCCTGATAGGTGACAACTAACTGAACACCAAAAAGGAAACCTGTTAAAGTGAAATGAACACTATGAGAAATGGTGACTTGATCAGCCCTCACCCTGACTGTTGATGAACAACATAATATGTTATTCCTCTTAGTATTTTTTTTGTTTCTTCTACTTAATACTTTTGGTTGAATACTGTAATCAATACACAATTCTTCTTAAGTGCTGAAACTTAACTGAAAAGTGATCACTGTTAAATATAAGAGTGGGAATAAGACAGGGAAGAGATGTGCAATTTGGGACTCGCTCAGGCTGACTTGCCCCAAACGGTAGAGTTAGAAACATACCAGGGGATTCCAATTCAATCCCATCAAGGTGCCATGTACCAATGCCATCTCACTAGTCCCAGCGATCAATTTCTGTTCACAATTGATCATAATGATAGGACTATCATTTTATGTGTTTATGTGATAGGGATCACATAAACAAGACTAGTGTCTGCAAATACTAACTGATACAATAAAAAAGGGAGAGAACGATCCACATGGGAAGCAAGATACACAGCAGACTCATAGAATGGCTGATGTCCTAAACAGCACTCTGGCCTCAGAATCAGCCCTTAAGGCATACAGATATTTTAACTTCTAACTTTTAAAAGTGTTCTTAAGAACTGAAGTCATATTTTCATTGCTTTAATGCCAATTTAATCCACTCACAATTGTAAATGAATGATTTAAGTCATTTCACCTAGAATATTTGTTGTTGGATTTTTAATATCCAGTTTCCAAAACTATAGAAGTTTCCTTTTCATGTAGGTTTCTGAAGACAACCCCTCCAAATTATGATGTACAATATGAGAAAATGGCCTTTGGAAAAAAAAGTACAGCTTAATATCATTTTATTACTGGTTTTCATTATAAAGTAATATATTTCATATTAAAATGTGACAATAAATGCTTTCAAGATATTTAAAATTAATCCATTTTTACTCTAAACTTTATATTAATTATGCTATATTTCTATGAATCTAGAATGTTATTAATATAAATATATGGCCTTTTTAAATATGTTCCAAATTTCCTATAAAATTGTTCAGCATTCCCTATCAAATAAAAATATATTTCTGCCTGGTATTTAAGATCTACAATCTGGTTTCACCTAAGGCATGTATTCTTTATTCAACATAACACTAAATTAAAAGTATAAAGTTGGAATCAGCACTGTGGTGTAGTGAGTAAAGCCACTGTCTGGAGTGCCGGCATCCTATATGGGTGCCGGTTTGAGTCTCAGCTGATCCTCTTCCAATCCAGCTCTCTGCTGTGGCCTGGGGAAGTAACAGAAGATGGCCTAAGTCTTTGGGCCCCTGCACCCACATGGGAGACCTGGAAGAAGCTGCTGACTTCTGGCTTCAGATTGGTGTAGCTCCAGCTGTTGCAGCCAACTGGGGAGTGAACCAGCGATGGATAGAAGACCTCTCTCTCATTCTCTGCCTCTCCTTCTCTCTCTGTGTGTAACTCTGACTTTCAAGTAAAAAAATAAATCTTTTTAAAAAAGTATAAGGTGATTCTGATTTTTTTATTTATGTTTTCAAGTATCAAATATACTTATCTTTCAGTCTCACTAATCTCTTAAACTCCTTGAATAAACACACCATTTTGTTGTTTGTTTCATTTTAACTAATGTCTTGAGTAGTGTTTAATATACAAATAATTTCCAAAAATATTTTCAAATACATATTTCCAATAAGTACAAACTTAAAATAAGTTAAGTTCACAAAGAATTAAGTGAAAGCATGTCTAATGGTCAGATCAGTCTGTGTGGTCAATGGTTCTCCCAGACTATCTTAAACCTGATTGAATTAATTTATCAAGGATTTTTGTCAGTGACTTCAGAAAAATTAAAATGTTAGGTTGACTATTAAGGCCCTCAATACATCAACCAGCTTTTTGAGAACTGAATCATTTCCCCAAATCCACCTGACTGCTATGGCCAAGCTGATACCATTCACTGGTACAGCTCTCTCATGGATCTGGGTGTTTTTAGCTTCTTGTTCTGGTCTTGTGTTTTTCCACATTAACACAACTGACATTGAGTAGGGTTGTTCTTGGTTGTGGAGACTGCTCTTTGCGCTGAAAGACACTCCACAGCATTCCAGTCTTCCAGCTATTGAATACCAGAAGCACTCCTCCTTCACCTTGGGGCAATTGTGTCTATTGTGAATGCCTCCGGACAATACTCAACATCTCCTAGGGAACACAATTTCCTGCAGCCCTACTATTGGCCATGGAGCACCACTGCTCTGAGCATGTAGACCCTACTAAGGATCTGGCGCTGCTGTTTCAGGGATGCAAAGGTAGTCCAACAAATGCAAATCAATACATGTAATATATCACATCAACAAAATAAAGAATCAATCTGTGCATCAAAAAGAAAACTGCACTTTAATGTTTACTACAGGACTATTAACAATAGTGAAGATATAGAATCAACCTAGGTGTCTACTTATGGATGAATTAATAAGGAAAATGGACATATATATTTATATGTAAAGGAATATTATTCACACATAAAAACGTAAATCCTGAAACCTGAAGCAAAATGGATGGAACTGGAAGTCATTACATTAAGTGAAATAAACCAGACAGAAAGCAAAATACAGTATGTTCCCTTTCATATGTGAAAGTTTGAAAAGTCAATCTGAATTTAGAATAGTGATTAATAGAGGCTGGAATAATGTTAGGGGAAAGGGACAGAGAGAGGTTGTCTTGTACAGAATCAATGCATGTATATTGTGTCAACTTATCAAGTCAGGCAATAAGCATTACCCACCATATATACTTATATATAACTCTATATGCAGTAAATAATTTATATGCAGTATGTAATTTTTTAAAAAAATATTGATTTATTTGAAAAGCAGAGTTACAGAGAGGAAGAGGCAGAGAGAGAGGGAGAGTGAGAGAGAGAGAGAGGTCTTCCATCTGCTGGTTTACTCCCCAGTTGGCTGCAATGGCTGAAGCTGAGTCAATCAGCTCTCTCACTTGAGAGAAGCCATACATTTTTTCTTTCTTTTTTTTTTTAATTTTTTTTTTTTTTTGACAGGCAGAGTTAGACAGTGAAACAGTGAGACAGAGAGAAAGGTCTTCCTTCTGTCGGTTCACCCCCTAAATGGCCGCTATGGCCGGTGCGCTGCGCCAATACGAAGCCAGGAGCTAGGTGCTTCCTCCTGGTCTCCCATGTGGGTGCAGGGCCCAAGCACTTGGGCCATCCCCCACTGCCTTCCCGGGCCACAGCAGAGAGCTGGCCTGGAAGAGGAGCAACCGGGACAGAACCAGCTCCCCAACCGGGACTAGAACCTGGTATGCCAGCGCCGCAGGCGGAGGATCAGCCTAGTGAGCCATGGCACCGGCCAGCCATGCATCTTTTCTAGCCTCCACAATCTTTCTTGTGAAATTACTAGGCTCAATGGGGTGTTCTTCTGCCACCTCATGGGACTACAGAACTGTGGACTGGATGTGTGTTAACACAGATCATGCCCCAGGAACACTCCTACATAATCCCTTCAGGTCCAGCTAGGATCAACTACTCAAGTTCCATTCTATGAGATTACATGTTCAGAAATTCCCTTACATTTTATAGGAAAAATGGTAAATATAGCTCCCTTCTTCCCACATTTGAGGAGTAGGACTGTAACTAAACATATAATTTTTAAGGAATATCTCCAGAGAAGTTTCACACACTCTTTAGTGCTAAATGTACATCACGGGGCTGGATAAGCTCAAATGTGACTGTTTCTACTATTTTAGGACTAACTCTTAGAATTAACTCTTGGGGACAGCACTGTGGCATAGTGGGTAAAGCCGCAGCCTGCAGTGCCAGCATCCCATATGGGCACCGGTTCATGCCCTGGCTGTGCACTTCCAATCTAGCTCTCTGCTATGGCCTGAGAAAATAGTAGAAGATGGCCCAAGTCCTAGGGCTCCTGCACCCGTGTGAGAGACCCGGAGGAAGCTCCTGGCTCCTGGCTCCTGGCTCCTGGCTTCGGATCAGCTCAGCTCCTGCGGTTGTAGCCAATTGGGGAATGAACCAGTGGATAGAAGATACTTGCTCTCTTTCTCTCTGCCTCTCCTTCTCACTCTGTGTAGCTCTGACTTTCAAATAAATAATTTTTTTTTTAAAAGAATTAACTCTTGGATTAAATGTGTAGGTCTAACTCATAGAATTCAATTTACTAGTATTAGAGAAGAGAATATTTATCACTCCCAAATTAATTACTATACAAGTGACAAGCTGTTCCAACTCTTTTGTGCCAATTTTATTCTAACACTCATTTTAATGCTCAAGATTTTCTGCAAGCCTTTTGGAGAAATGGTTTCTCCCATCTGATGATTGCTTTCTTTGCTGCCTGTTTTCCCAACTTAAGACCTTGATCAAATTTTTAGAATGAATTGACAAAACAAATTATATCCTATTATCTATGCATGACTGATAAGTGTTTATCTTTTTCTCCACATAATTTACCTTAAACAGCAGTAGTTTGTTCTCTCTTTGATGATGGCAAGAAAGAAAATACTACCCTGTATATTGCCTTTTGTTTATGGCATTGCAATTGTAAATGTTCTGTCAACTGATAGAATATTTTCAGAGGAGATTAACATAGAAGCAGCTAGTTGAGTTGAGCACAGTCCTAATGTGGGTGGGTCTTATCCAATCAGTCAAGGGCCTGGGTGAATATAAACAGCCTCCCAGCAGAGAAAATTGTCCTGTAGATGGCCTTAAGACTTGGTTTTTACTCAGGTCTCTTCAGTCTTCCTCCTGCTAGCACAATCTGCAGATTTTGGACTTCCCGGCTTTCATAATCATGTGAGCTAATTCCTTGCAGTCTTTCTCTCTCTCTCATACTCTCACTTTCACTCTCTAGAGAACCCCAACTAATACAATAATTAAGAAAAAAAGGTGCTGAACTATATTGCATCTTGTATTCATTAAAATATACAAAGCATCTAGATTAATTTTTCAAGTTGAAATTACTTTCCATTTTCAACCTCTTCTACAACAGAGAGCTGGATTTCTAATTAGTGCTTCTCTTTAATTGGCAAGGGTGCCAGGGCATAAGTTTGATTTATATGTGTACCTTTGAGACATGGTAACCTTGGACACCATGTCAAATATTTGGAAAGGGATGTGTTCTGGTTCTCCTGTGGAACACATATATAAACATATAATTTCATGTACATTTACATAGCTTTTGCCACATATATATAATAGATGTGAATACAATGTAATATATGGAGATATATATATTTGTAATATGTATTGATGAAATATTCATGTGTATAGATAGACTATAATTATATGTACTTTCCATCTCATGTATCTTATATTTAACTTTATATGAAATCCATTCTAGGGAAAATATCCATCAAACCTGGGCTGCTTTTGGTTCTGTTTCTAGAAGAGTCTGTTTTCCTGTTCCAAGAAAGCATGATGAAATTATTACCAATGAAAGTTTCATTTATGACTGTGCAAACTATCAAATAGAGGGATCTTATCGCTGTAGAATTAATTTTTATTTACAGGGCATATTTTTACTATTCCTCTTTTTAATACTATTACTCTTCAATTTTATTTCTAGACTGTTCTTGCACATAATGTGAACATTTTTCTTGAAACCTTCATGATAATCATTGAAATAAGGGAATAGCCCAAACCAAGATTTCTACTAAGAACTCAGAAGTGAATTAAATTCATTATTAGCTGATCAACATTTCTGATTTGTTACACTTTACATTACTGATCTAGGGAGCAAAGGTAGAAAACAAATATGATAACAAGGTTACATTATTTGCTTGGATTTTATGTTTGGTGTTAGAGCAGAAATGAAAGGCTGGCCTCCTGCTCTTTTATGGCATCACAGTTTAACACTGCCAAAAAGAACCTGGGCTGCCAGGCTTTGAGATAATAACAACCTAAGAGGAGCCTAAGAGGGGCCAACTGTGGCGTAGCAGGCTAAGCTACTGCCCGCAGTGTCCTGTTGGCATCCCATATGGGGGACTGATGGCGTTTGCTGCTCTAATTTCTATGTAGCTCCCTGCTAATGTGTCTGGGAAAGCAGTGGTGGAAGATGGCCCAATCCCGGGGGGTCCCTGCAGCTTCAATGGGAGGAAGCTCCTGACTCCTGGCTCCTGGTTTTAGCCTGGCCCAACCCGTTTGTTGTTTGGGGAGTGAACTAGCAGATGGAAAATCTCTCTCTGTCTCTTCTTCTCTCTCTGTGACTCTTTCAAATAAATAAGTAAATCTTTTTTTTTTTTTAAAAGCGAAATAGCATAAGAAATGAAATCAACATCAGTTAATATATTAAAAACGCAAAAGTGGATGTTAGATATACTATGTTCTTCAAATAACCTTTTGTTTGATGTTTGTTATGCATTCTTAGGAAATAAAGAGACTTTTCATAAATCTTACCAAATAACTCTAAAATTATACCTGCAAATTCACTTTTTTTGGAAAAGTGCCTTCACTGAAGTTCTAGAATTTTAAGAGTAATATTAATTATAAAAATGTAATAACTAAAGAAGATTAGACTACACAATTATGAAAAGAAATTGAGCCATGGAAATAATGTGTAAGGAAATTTGAAACAAATTTTATTGTTGGGGGCTGGCATTGTGGCATTGTGGCATGGCGGGTAATGCTGCATCCTGCAGTGCAGACATCCCTTATGGGCAGTGGGTCAAGTCGTGGCTGCTCCACTTCCTATTCAGCTCTCTGCTATGGCCTGAGAAAGCAGCAGAAGATGGCTCAAGTCCTTGGGCCCCTGTACCCTCATGGGAGACCTGGAAGAAATCCTGCCTCCTGGCTTTGGATCAGCACAGTTCTGACCATTGGGGTCAATTGGGGAGTGAACCAGAGGATAGAAGACCTCTCTCTTTCTCTGCCTCTCCTCCTCTCTGTGTAACTCTGATTTTCAAATAATAAATAAATCATCTTTAAAAAAGGTTATTGTTTCCTTACCTGGAATCTATTTCTAACTCAGTGAATAGCACACGATCTAAAAAATAATTCATCATCTCTTTGGGTTAGTTTTCAAACTTCAGTGTAGGTTTTATTTTTAATGAACTTTATTGCACACACATCCACAACTTCCCCTTCCATATAATCACCTAGCTGATGCGTTTGTCACAACTGATGAAGCAACACTGGCATGTCATTCTCATCCAAAGTATATAGTACACATTATACATTCATTCTCATTCTCTACATTTTGTGAGTTTGATAAATTATAACAACATGTGTCCATCATTATGGTATCATATAGAGTAGTTTCCCTGCCCCCAAAATCCCATGTATTCTGCCTTCTCATCTCTCTTTCTGTAAGCGTTAAAGATACATTGTTTTTTTAACTTTGTATATAGATTTAACTTATCCAGAATGTCAAATAGTTAGAATCCAGAGCATGTAACCTTTTCAGAATAGCTTCCTTCACTTACTAAGATGTATTTAAGTTTCTTCTTATTTTTCCATGAGCTCATAGCTCATTTTCATTAGTGCTAGATAATAGCCATATACATGGATGTTCCAAAGTTTATTTATCCATTTACTTAACAAAAGGTAAATTTTCTCCCTAGTGTGTCAATTATGAATAAAGATGCTATAAAAATCAAATGTCTATTCTTATGTGGACAGAGTTTTCAATTCATTTGGGTAAATACCAAGGCGTGTAATTGACATTACATATGCTAGGAATATGTTGAATTTTATAGGAAGCTGCCAAACTGACTTCCAAAGTGTACCATTTTTGCATTCCTACCGAATATGAATGGGAGTCCTTCTTGCTCCAAATCCTTGCCAACATTTCATGTCATCAGTGTTATGAAATTTTTTAAAAAGTTTAATTTGTATTTATTTAAAGAAAGACACACACACACACAAAGAGAGAGAAGAGAAAGAGAGAAAGAGAGAAAGATCTTTTATCTCCTGATTCTCTCCCACTTTAACCTTTGTTGTCAGCCTATACTGATATCTCACTGTTGTTTTAATTTGCATTTTCATGATAGCATGATGTTGATCTTCTTAGGTGCTTGTTTGCCTTGTAGGATGTGTCTTAGTATTCTTTGCTCACTTGCTAATCGAGGTCTGTGCTTTCATATTGTTGAATTTTAAAATTTTTTTGGTATGCTTTAGTTAACAATTATGAAAACATTTTCCACATGTATGTTTTACAAATATTTTCTTCCAGTCTGTGGTTTTTTTGTTTTTGTTCTCTTGACCATGTCTTTCACTAAATAGATGGTTTCATTTTTAAAATTATTACTTATTTATTTGAGAGATAGAGAAAGAGCTAGAGGGAGGGAGGGAGAGAGAGACAGAGAGACAGAGAGACAGAGAGATCCCAAATGCCCACAACGGTCAGGGCTGGAATGGGCTGATATAGAAGGTAGGACTCCAATCCAGGTATCCCAGATTTCACTGCTGCCTCCCAGGGTTTGCATTGGCGGGAAGCGGAAGGTAGGGATAGGAATGAAAGCCAGGTACTCAGATATGATATGTGGGTCTTTTAACTGCTAGACTAAATGCCCATTCAAGATTTTTTTTAATAGGGCTCAATTTTATCAATTTTTTCTTTCATGGATTATGCCTTCGGTGTTGTACCAAAAATGTGATAGCCAAACCCAAATCATATAGATTTTTTACAACGTTATCCTGTTGTTGTTAATAATTTTAGTCTTTTACATTTTTACATAGTCTAGGATTCATTTTGAGTTAATTTTTGTGGAAAGTAGTAAATTTGTTCCTAGATTTTTTTTGCTCTAATATGACTAGTTAAGGACTTTCCTTTCAATATTGCATTTTCTTTATTTCTGTATCAAAGCTCAAGTGATTATATCGAGGTTGTTTAATCAGTCATTCCAATTCAACATTCTGTGCAGTGATGTTTAAAAAAAAAATCCTGTTTAAAATATTTTTCTCTTTCAATTTGCCTTAGGTAGCTATTTCAATTCCTCTACTTATCCCAGTTTTCCATATTCTATGGAAATTATTTGCCTTTGTAAATTTTTACATTTGCCACTGAATTATAAATAATGACATTTGTTTTCCCAGATACTTTTTGGATTGTTTTAAGTTGGTAAGGAGAATAATTTTAAGTACAGTACAGTGAAAACTTACTTGATTACATTCAAATATATTGGCTTCTAAGATAACAGTGTATAAAATATTTAAGATAATCCTAGGATAATGTTCATGTCAATATAAAAGGTTGTGAAACTTTCTTTTATAAAAATCCACCCAGGGCCAACACTGTGATATAGCTGATAAAGCTGCCACCTGTACCATCAATATCCCATATGGGTGCTGGTTCAAGAACTGGATGCTCCACTTCCAATCCAGCTCCCTGCTAATGCACCTGGGAAAGCAGCAGAAGATGGCAGAAGTACTTGGGCCCTTGCAACCACAGGAGACAAGGAAGAAACTCCTGGATTCTGGCTTCTAACTGATCCAGCTCTGATCATTGTGGCCATTTGAGGAGTGAACCATTGGATGGAAGATCTCTGTCTCTCTCCCTCTCTGACTGTAACTCTGCCTTTCAAATAAATAAATAAATTTTTAAAAAGTTATAAAACATACATGTAATTTGTAATCAGAAAATACATTGTTTTCAAGTTAATTCCTAGCATTATGGCATAAATTCTGCCTTTGAATCATTTAGAATTTTTTGAGCATATTAAAAGAAGGCCTATGAGTTAGATTTACAGAAGGCAGAAGATGGGTATAGTTATTAAACTGAATTACAAACTGGAGTACTAGAGCAATCTAATAATATAATTATTATGAAAGGAATTCATATGGAGACCCTCTGAAAATTCTGTTTGTATTTATGGAATATGTAGCAATTCTCCAATGATCTGCATGAATCAGGCTATATCAGAGATCTAACATCAGAATTAAGGAATATAAACTCAAATTGATAAGAGCCATAGGTTGAACTGCATCCTTCCAAAAGATATGTTTAAGCCCAGGGTCTCTGTGAATGTGACCTTTGAACATATAATCAAGTAAAGATGAGGTAATACTGAATAAGTATTGCCTTAACACAATGATTGTTGTTCTTAGAAAAAGAGAGAAATTTATCTAAAATTACAAACAAAGGCAGATAGGAGAAATTCATATTGAGAACATATTGAGACGCTATGGAGGTTGAAGTTGGAGGGTGCATCTACAAGCCAAGAAAGAGCCCAACAACCACAAGAAACCAAGAGGAACACAGTAAGGATTTTCCCCTAGAGACTTCAAGGAGAACACAGCCATGTGGACACCTTGATTTTGGACTTTCAGCTCCCAAAACTTTGAAAGATTAAATTTCAGTTTTCTTTAAATCACTCAATTAATAATTATTTGTTTTACACAGTTCTAGAAAATGAACACATGTATTTCAGAAAAAAAGAGAAATTACCAATATTGGAAAGAGGGGTTTTTCAGATTCTGAGAACTCCAATAAGTGAGTAGCTATCCATAAACTCTAGTGATGTGAAGACAGATTGTGGTTGAACACTTCTGAAAAGTTAAGATTCCAAAACAAAGAATTCCCCTTGTTAGTGAAACAAACTCCATTCTAAATAAAATTCTTGCTAAACTGATTGCAGACTGCTTAACATTTGACATCTCTTACATTCTTTAAGTATTAACTCTGAAAAATAAGATAATAAAACATTCTATTCAATGTATAAATAATTCAATCATTAACTTGTTTCTATCTTGAAGTTTAATTATCCATATTATAAATATAATCTTAAATTACTGCATATACTGTGCTTTATAGAAAATATGTGGGTAAGAAAAATACATTTTGAAGCATGGTTACATGAAAATTAGGAGCAAAATGAAAGAATAAAATTTATAGCAACAATTATCATGCATCATAGGTCTCATACTAGAAAAAAATGTTAACCTTATCATGGGAGCCCATAGTGAAAAGAGCTAGTTCTGTTTTTTGAAGGAATCATCAGAGTAGAGATTAAATTGTACAGCTTCTAAAGAAGTATGAATGTGTGTTGTGGTAATAAAAAGGAAGGAACGTTTCAAGATAAGGTAATGGGTTAATGAACACAGCAAGAAAAAACATGATATGGCTAAAACTGTATTGTAATATTTGGGGACATAATAGGAAGAGAAATAATGGTTAAAAAAAGATGATGATTGATCTGATTAGTGTTCTAAAAAGTGTCTCAATAAGAGCAATGAAAATCATTGGAACATTTGATGCAACTCGTTCCCTTCTAAGATCTCCAGCTCAGGAATGTGCTGAATATTTATAGAAGCGCCACTGCACAGAGGTCTGACCAAGAAGACGAGGATCAGCATCTCTCAGGCATGGTTTGTGGCATCTTCCAGGGCTGGGGGGAAGGCAAGCCACCAGCATTTCTCTTATTCTTTCTGGAAGCTCATTTTTGTAGAGGATAAATTCCAGGTTAGTGTAATTCAGAGGCTGGAGGCTGCATTTCCTCTACTGAATAACATTTTTTTCTTTCATCAAATATGGTCCTATTTTTAGCATAGCAGTACTTGAGGATATTAGGGCTCCAATTTCTCTGATTCCTAATTGCTTAAGGGCAAATGTTGCACATCAGTGGAAACAACCCAAAACACCAAGGATCATGATGGGAATCTAAGAGTAGTGGAACACTATTCTTTTTTTTTTTTTTTTTTTTTTTTTTTTTTTTTTAAGTAGCCCAGCAGAGTTTATTTAGAAATACAAACACACACACAGAAAATAAATACATTAAAATCTTACTGAATAGTTCAGTGATAGTTCAGGATCCAATATAGTGTGCAAAAATTCTGGATTTCCCAGTCACATTGTATAGGAAATGATGTGCTTTGCTATGTAGCATGTAACTTTAGATTCCTGAACACCTCCACTTTGCTTCTTTTTTTTTTTTTTTTTTTTTTAATTTTTTATTTATTTTTTATTTTTTTTTAACTTTTATATAATGAATATAAATTTCCAAAGTACGATTTATGGATTACAATGGCTTCCCCCCCATACCGTCCCTCCCACCCACAACCCTCCCCTTTCCCACTCCCTCTCCCCTTCCATTCACATCAAGATTCATTTTCGATTATCTTAATATACAGAAGATCAGCTTAGTATACATTAAGTAAGGCTTTCAACAGTTTGCTCCCACACAGAGACATAAAGTGAAAAATAATAGATGATTTTTTTTTAATGATGATGAAATCAGATCAGACCTATTGTCATGTTTAATCCCAGTGAGAGTCAAGTTGGGAGTTGATAGTTTCTTTTCTTTTCTTTTCTTTTTTTTTTTTTTTTTTTTTTTTTTCACTAGTCCAAGTGATCAATTTCAGTTCGCAATTGATCATAATGAAAGGACTAAGAGTCAAAGGGAGCACATAAGCAAGTCTAGTACCTGCTAACACTAACCGATAGAATAAATAAAGGGGAGGGTGATCCAACATGGGAAGTGAGATACTCAGCAGACTCATAGAATGGCAGATGCCCTAAATAGCACTCTGGCCTCAGAATCAGCCCTAAAGGCACTCGGATCTGGCTGAAAAGCCCATGAGAGTATTTCAGGCATGGAAATCCAAGACACTCTGGCAAAAGATCTCTGTGAGTGAGATCTCAGTGGAAAGAACAGGTCTTCAAAGAAGGAGGTACCTTTCTCTGAAGGGAGGAGAGAACCTCCACTTTGACTATGACCTTGTCTAAACAAGATAAGAGTCGGAGAACTCAAGGGGCTTCCATAGCCTTGGAAACTCATGACTGGAGCATAGGGAGATTACTGATGCCATAGACAGGAGTGTCAATTGGTAAAGTCAACAACAGGAGTCACTGTGCACTTACTCCTCATGTAGGATCTCTGTCCTTAATGTGCTGTGCATTGAGATTTAATGCTATAATGAGTACTCAAATAATATATTTCACTTTGTGTTTCTATGGGGGTGCAAACTGTTGAAATCTTTACTTAATGCATACTAAACTGATCCTCTATTCTTTTTTTTTAAGACTTACTTTTCATTTATTTGAAAGACAGAGTTACAGAGACAGAAAGAGAGAAAAATCTCCCATCCGCTGGTTCGTTTCCCAAATGATTACAATGGCCAGCGATGAGCCTATCAAAAACCAGGAGCCAGGAGCTTCCTCTGGGTGTCCATGTCGGTGCAGGGCACACTAGCAAGGAGCTGGATCTGAAGTGGAGCAGCCGGACTTGAGCTGGCATCCATATGGAATACTGGTGCTACAGGCTGGGGCTTTAACCTGCTGTGCCACAGCACTGGCCCCAGTGAGTCACTATTCTTTCTATTCCTCTTCTTCTTCTTCTTTTTTTTTTTTTTTTTTTAAGATTTATTTGTTTATTCGCAAGTCAGAGTTACACAGAGAGAGGAGAGGCAGAAAGAGAGAGAGAGGTCTTCCATCCTCTGGTTCATTCTCCAATTGACCACAACGGCCGGAGCTGGGCCAATCTGAAGCCAGGAGCCAGGAGCTTCTTCTGGATCTCCCACGCAGGTGCAGGGGCCCATGGACTTGGGCCATCTTCCACTGCTTTCCCAGGCAATAGCAGAGAGCTGGATTGGAAGTGGAGCAGCCAGGTCTCAAACCGGCACCCACATGGAATGCTGGCAATTTAGGGTGTTTACCCACTGCTCCACTTGCCGGCCCTGTGAGTCACTATTCCTAAACCAACTCTAGAGTCATAGTCCAGTTCCCTGCCCCACCCCCAGTATGGGAGTGTGTGTGTGTGTGTGTGTGTCTGTAGGCTATGGGTTACAGAGCTCTGAAGCTCACCCCAGAGAAACTCACTTCACTTGAAACAGCATAGAGAAGTTCAAACATGAGTGCAGTATAAAAACTAGTGGTCATTATAATGCTAAGCAGTTAAGACAATGGTAACTCCAGGACAGAACATCTTAAACTGCAGCCAAGCTAGTTTATCCTGGAGAACTTGGAAACCAACAGCTAAAAGAGTCTTCAAGGTCAAAAGAAATCAAAAAGCAACTGTCCTCAAATTAAAAAAAAAAAAATCCCTGAAATTTGACTCAAATTTAATTGGTCCAGGTTGAGAAATAATTTATGCCCAAGACATTTACAACCACAATAGCATAGTCAACCACCAGTTAGTGAAGCATAAAAGCTGAGTATGATACCGACAAAGGAACAGATCTTAACAGAGAGATCAGTGAATGATATAGATAAAAATAGATTTCATAAAACTATTGGTATCCCAGAGTGACTATGAGCATGTCCAAGACTCTGTCATCTGAGGAATGACATAAATCATCACATTATGAGAAAAATAGATTTCATTGCAGTGGCTCAGGAAAACCCCTAAATAAATAAACAAGAAGATGACAACAAAAATTAGCTTCTGGGGAGGGGTCTTTAAATTAACTTGCTACAATAAATTATCTGAAATGTTACTTCAAAAACCATCAAAACCACCATTGTAAATATGTTCAATGAGGTAAAGGGAATCATGGTTAAAAAAGTAAAAGAAAACATGATGATAAATCCTTATGAATTGAGAAAGCATAAAAAAGAACCAAATTATAAGAAGGAATTGAAATACACAATTGAAAGAAAACATTCATAAACTGCTCACAGCATAATTAAGTTAGTAGAAGAAAGTCAGTAGAGATTATGTAATCTGAAGCAAGAACTGAGTGAAAACACAACGAGGAAATATGAACAGAATTGAAGCATTATTATTATTTGGAATGGAGCATTATTAACCACACCAATTATACATAATGGAAGTACCAAAGAGGAAACGAAAAAGAGGAAGTATCAAAGAGGAAACGAAAATTATTTGAAGATGACACTTTGGGCCAAAGTGCAATCCAACACTGTCAGCATCACTTGTGGGCTTGTTAGAAATGTTAATCCCAGCCTGCGCTGCAGCTCACTAGGCTAATCCGCTGCCTGCAGCGCTGGAACCCCGGGTTCTAGTCCCAGTTGGGGCGCCGGTTCTATCCCGGTTACTCCTCTTCCAGCCCAGCTCTCTCTCTGCTGTAGCCCGGGAAGGCAGTGGAGGATGGCCCAAGTGCTTGGGCCCTGCACCTGCGTGGGAGACCAGGAGGAAGCACCTGGCTCCTGGCTTTGGATTGGCGCAGGACGTCGGCCGTAGTGACCATTTGGGGGGTGAATCAATGGAAGGAAGACCTTTCTCTCTCTCTCTCTCTCTCTCTCTCTGTCTAACTCTGCCTGTCAAAAAAAAAAAAGTGTTAATCCCTAGCTCCCAAATTGGAATTAGAGTCACATCTCTGTTTTTTGAAAGAGCCTGGGTGATTTTTGTTCATGCATGCCAGACTTTGGGATATGCTGTTCTAGGAGACTGTTAGATGTGCAGGTCGAGAGCTCTATAGAAAAATTTAAGTCTGAGTTAAGAACATGGAAGTTAATATCACATAATTAATAATGAAATTCTGTGTATCCTGGAAGAATAAAGATATGGTCATCCATTCCATTGTGGAAATAGGTTATAAATCATTCTGAACATTTTTGTTTTCAATATGAATAATTGTCTAATAAAAACTATACAGTTGTAAAAAGTTAATCTCATCAGTAGTTTACTTTTTTGATTCTTGCTTTTATTTCCCAGGCAATATATAATACAGTGTACTTAAGCAAGCTCCACTACTTAACTGCAAAATGGCAACTCTATAGTATTATTTATTAGAGATGAAGAGAAGATACAGAGGTAAATTTTCTAGAGTCCTAAAATCTTTACCATAAAATGAGTTTGAACAAGTCAGTGCACTTAAATATTCCCTTTTTCCATAAATCTGATCTCAAATAAATATATACCAACAAATAAGTCACACAGAAAGTCAATGATCAGAAAATGTGTGAGCCGTATACTGGTATCGTTTTTACAGGCATACGTTATTCTTTCCTATAAATAATTTACGAGAATGTGGTTTCACCCTTATATAGCCAATTTGTCAGCCAAGACCCCATGCCAGGCAGACACAGTCAAAAAGCTGTGTCTAAACTTGTCTGCATTGTGCTTTTCAGTTTGGTTCCAACAGTTCAGCCCTGGATCCTCACTTTGCCCTGAACAGTGTGAGTGCATTTAATTACAATCTGACATGTGTATTCCTGAAAAACAAAAGGCTGTGAACTGAGAGTGATGATTAACTGTTCTACTGGATAATTGCCTAAACTATTACTAATATTATGCTGCATTATCTCTTTTGGAAAAAGTGATTATTGGCCCTTTGTGTAGCAATTATACAATGCATATGCAGTCTTTCTGTTTTTCCTCTTAATGTAGTTTAAGTTTAATGTTCTTCTATTACAATGATGGGTACAAATTTAGGCATTCTTCTTCCATTGGAAACTCTCCTGGAAATCTCTTATAGCTTGATTTGCAGCAACTATGTAGTATTTTCTGATCTTCTCAGGAAGAAAAAAAAAAAAAACATAGACATGATGACACAGTACTGAAGAGGAAGAAAAGATGATACATAGCCATGAAAGACAAATATCTCCAAAACTATGATTCAGAAAAAAATTTCTTAAAAGAAACTCTTAGTATAAAATCAATGTTAAAAAGGTAAGTTTTTTTTTAATTTAAAAATGTTTTTAGGGACAGGTTTTATGAACTACAGATATTGTTAATATCTGTATATAGGATAAAATTGACTAGTAGTTTTCATGGTTAACCTATTTTTTTACTAAAAAAAATCAAAATCCATACTTTCAGAGCTTTAATCATGTTTCGATAATCATGTGTCACAGAACTTGATTGCTCCCCAAAATTATTCATCTTTCAAGCTCATGTTTTCTCAGAAGTAAACTTGTATGATCCAGTTGCAGTTTATTGATTCCTGCCTTGAAAATTATAGCCTCTTATGATTTCAGAGCATATATGCCATTAATATTTCTTTATGTATAATAAATATTCAATAAATCATACATAGAAAAAAACATATAACTTGATTAAGTTTTGAAGTATGTATTCATTCCTACATCATCACAATCATGACAGTGAATAGCTTGTATACATCAAAGTTTCCATGCATCTCCTTGTGATCTCTTACTTTTCCCTTTCCCTGAAATCCTCCATTCCATTTCCAGAAAATTTCTACGCTGCTTTCTAATAGAATAATTTATGTTTTCCATATATTTAAAGTAAATGGAATGAGGTAATGTACAATATGTCATCTTTCACTCAACATAATTATTTTGAAATTGACACACATGCAAATTTTGTGTGTAATACTGTTTCATTTTATTGTTCAGTAGGGTTCCATTATATGGATAAACCACAATTTGTTTCCACATCATCTGTTGGTAGGATATTGTGTTATTTCCAGTTTTTATCTACCACAGATAAAGTTTTCATGGACAATATTTACAAGTCAGTTTGGACATGATTTCTTATATAAATCATATAGATGGCTTAGATGGCTTAATCACATGGAACAGATATGTTCAAGTTAAAAATAACAACAAAGGCCTGGAAAATCTTTTCCAAAGCAATTTTGCACCATTTTTTTAAATCTCAACTGTGGTGTATATGATTTAAAGTTCTTTTACATCATTGCCAACAGTATAGTTGAAGTTTTTAAGATAAGTCATTTAAATAGATGCATAATAGTGTTTCTTGTGCTTTTCTCTAATGACTAATGATATAGAGCATCTTTTTTGCCATTTGGTTTTCTTTTTTGATAAAGTGCTTGTTGAAATATTTTAATATTAGTTGTAGGTTTTTCATACAAATTGTTATGTTGAGAAAGTGTTATGTATTCGTGATGTTTCTGAGAATTGACTTGAATTTGACAAATTTTTGGCATCAATTGAGACAAATAATTATATATTTTTATTTATCAGTACAATAAGTGAAATTGATCCAATTTTTTTTTGTTTTTAAAATTTACTTTCATTTTATTCAAAAGACAGAAAGACAAATCTGTTCATTTGCTCCTTTACTTCTCTAATGCCCACAAGTGCTGGGCTGAGCCAAAGTAAAGCCAGGAATACAAAACTCAATTTGGGTTCCTCACATTGGTGCAGGGACCCAAATACTAAAGCCGTAATCCACTGTCTCCCAGGAAGCTGGATGAGAAGCTATGGGTTCAGGACTCTAACCAGGCACACTGATATGGAATGGGGAGATCATAAGTGGTGCCTTACCTTCTGTGTCAAACATCCAGCACCTAATCTATTTTTGGATGTTAAACTAACCTTGCATTCCTGGGATAAACTCCACTTGGTCAAAATGTATTCTCTTTTTATATACAGTTTGATTTATTTTAGTAAATTTTGTAAAGGTTTTGTATCTACTTTTATGAAAGACACTACTCTGCCAAACTATTTTTCAGCGATGTCATTTTTTAGTTTCATATCATCATAATACTGGCTTCATAGTATGAGAGTTAAGGAGTAAGCTTCATTTTCCCTTCTTTTGAAAGAGTTTGTGGAGAATTGATATTATTTGCAGAAGTGAACAATAAATGAATTTGGGTATGGAGACATTATTTGGGAAGGGCTTTTTTTTTCCTTAAAAATTCATATTCTCTAAAATACAAGAGCCATTTGACTTACTTATGTATTCTTGGTGAACTTAGACAGGCTTTGTATTTTTTAAAAAAGATTTATTTATTTATTTGAAAGGCAGAGTTAAAGAGAGAGGCAGAAGCAGTCTTCAGTCCTCAAATGGCGCGATGGCCAGCGATGATAGAGCTGAAGCCAGGAGCTAGGAGCTTGTTCTAGGTCTCCTAAACACGGGTGCAGGAGCCCAAGCACTTGGCCATCTTCTACTGTTTTTCCAGGCCATAGTAGAGAGCTGGATTGGAAGTGGAGCAGTCAGGTCTCTAAACGGTGCCCATATGGGGTGCCAGTGCTGCAGGCAGTGGCTTTACCTGATGGCATAGCTCCAGCCCTGAGGCATTATAGCATTATATATATATATATATATATATATATATAATTTTTGACATGCAGAGTTAGAGAGAGACAGAGAGAAAGGTCTTCCTTCTGTTCGTTCCCCCCCAAAATGGCCCCTACGGCCGGCCCGTTGCCAGGAGCCAGTTGCTTCCTCCTGGTCTCCCATGGGGTGCAGGGCCCAAGCACTTGGGCCATCCTCCACTGCCTTCCTGGGCCACAGCAGAGAGCTGGGCTGCAAGAGGAGCAACCGGGACAGAACCAGCTCCCCAACCGGGACTAGAACCTGGGGTGCCGGCGCCACAGGTGGATGATTAGCCAAGTGAGCCATGGCTCTGGCCAGAATATATACCTTTTCAAATCCTCCCGCATACATATCATTCCACATGCTTTCCTAAAAAGTTTTCTGGTCATCCGTTTTTGTGCCTGAGATGGTTTCACTCCCTGTGGCTACTGCAATGTTAAATTGCTGCTAATATTCCTTGATAACTTTCAATCTATTCTAATCGATTAAGAGCTGATTCAGATATAAAGACATGCAGCATTCAAAAGAGCTGCCAACAGGTAAAGTTCCTCTGGGACGAGTCTTTTTTTGGAGATGAGGCGTATATATAATGCCTACTCTGCTGTTCCTCAGTAGTCATGAGCTGAGGGTTTTCACAGCTACTGTAGTGAAGTGAAGCTGCAGGCTTTCAAGGCTATAAAATCCAGTGTTCTAGGTCATCAAAGAAGGAGGTACCTTTCTCAGAAGGTAGGAGAGAACTTTCACTTTGACTATGACCTTGTCTAAATATGATCAGAGTCGGTGAACTCAAAAGGCTTCCATAGCCTTGGCAGCTCATGACAAGAGCCTAGGGTGATTACTGACACCATAAACAAGAGTGTCAATTTGTTAAGTCAACAACAGGAGTCACTGTGCACTTACTCCCCATGTAGGATCTCTGTCCTTAATGGGTTGTTCAATGTGATTTAATGCTATAACTAGTACTCAAACAGTATTTTTCATTTTGTGTTTCTGTGTGGGTGCAAACTGTTGAAATCTTTACTTATTATATGCTAAACTGATCTGTATATAAAGAGAATTTAAAATGAATCTTGATGTGAATGGAATGGGAGAGGGAGCGGGAGATGGAAGGGTTGCGGGTGGGAGGGAAGTTATTGGGGGGGGAAAGCCTATGTAATCCATAAGCTGTACTTTGGAAATTTATATTCATTAAATAAAAGTTAAAAAAAAAAAAAAAACTAAACTAAAGTAGGCCGGCGCCGTGGCTCACTTGGCTAATCCTCCGCCTGTGGTTCTAGTCCCGGTTGGGGCACTGGTTCTGTCCCGGTTGCTCCTCTTCCAGTCCAGCTTTCTGCTGTTGCCTGGGAAGGCAGTGGAGAATGGCCCAAGTGCTTGGGCCCCTGCACCCACATGGGAGACCAGGAGGAAGCACCTGTCTCCTGGCTTCAGATCGGCGCAATGTGCCAGCCATAGCAGCCATTTGGGGGGTGAACCAATGGAAGGAAGACCTCTCTCTGTCTCTCTCTCTCTTACTAACTCTGCCTGTCAAAAACAAACAAACAAACAAACAAAAAAACAACTAAACTAAAGTAGGAATAACACATTCAAGGGGTAACTTTTATGTACCTGGCTTCACATTAAGAGCTTTGTAAACATGAACTCAAAACTGCAAAATTGTAACATAACAAGGTTTTGAGTCATATTCCCAAATCAGATGCTGTGAGCTAGTTGGGTTCCCCCTAAGTTTGTAGGCTGAATCCCTGATATGTGACTGTTTTTAAGTTTTTTAAGGAGGTGCTTAAGTGAAAATAAAGTTGCTGACTTATTCCAAAAAAAAAAAAAAAAAAAAAGAATCCAGTGTTCTTACCAAGATTGAGCCATCTTGGTTGGATAGATGCTGCCCAGGTTTTTTTGAAGCCTTTGACCAGACTTCAAACCAAGTTGATTTTTCCCTCCCTACTTCTCTGCATTTGTGAAAAGGTAGACTTTCAAAAGTGTCACTCCATCATTTTGGAATTATTTCCTCATATTCTATTTTGAAAAATAATTTCAGTTCCTGAAGAACTCCTGCCCTCCCACCTCGGAGCTGCTGGGCTCACCTAGCCGCCTCTTCTGGGAACCCATGAAGATGCATGATGTCCGCTGGAACTTCGAGAAGTTCCTGGTGGGGCCAGATGGCGTGCCCATCGTGCGCTGGTACCACCGGGCCACTGTCAGCAACGTCAAGATGGACATCCTGGCTTACATGAGGCGGCAGGCAGCCATGGGGGCCAAGGGCAAGTAGCTGATGGCCGCCCCACCCCTCGTCCATTGTGCAGGGACCGGGGAGAGACGGTTCAGGAAGGAATCCAGGAATCCATGTTTCTCATCACACTGCTCACCCACCACAGACCGGTTTCCTATTACACAAGGCCCCAGCCTGACGCAGATGTGTGCAAACCATTGTGTGTGCCTGTGGTACTGTGCATGTGAGTGCACACGTGCCTGCAGGTGTGTGTGACCGGGTGTGTATGCACGGCACGCCAAGTGTCTACCTGGGTGGACACCCGGGATGCTGCTTGTGCTGTGTAGAGAGCTGGAGATACTCCTTTCTCTCCAGTTCTTCCGCCCATGACAACAAATTGCTTTCAGCTAAGTTCAAAGGAAAAGTGGCTGTTGGTCCGATTCTCCTGCTCTGACCTGGACCTCAGCTCTGAGGCCATCACCTCCCGCTGCCTCCAAATACCACCACTCCAGAAGTGTCTGGGTCTACTACACTTTCCAGCGTGCCTCCTCCTTCCCGAAGACCCTCCCAGGTCCCCGCCCCCTCGACCCCCACCTCCCTACACTCCCTGAGATCCGAGAACGCAGATGAGAGAGTGAGGGCCACCTAGCCCATGTCAGGGGTGGCGTCTCCATGAGGGAGGGGCCCAAAGCCCTTGTGGGCGGACCTCCCCTGAGCCTGGCTGAGAGGCCCTGCCCTTAGTGCATTCAGGCCAAGGCCCCTGGCTGAGATGCCGCCCCTGCTCCTCGGAGGATGTGCCCTTTCCCTTTAGCCTGGCACGTTGGGGTCCCACTCACACCCCATTTGCCCAGTAAAGGCCTACTTTAAAGAGGTTACTCTTCATAGTTGCACTGTTGTGGTAAGATCCTTTTGTAATGCATATATCACTCCTTTTTTTTTTTTTTTTTTTTTTTTTTTTGACAGGCAGAGTGGACAGTGAGAGAGAGACAGAGAGAAAGGTCTTCCTTTTGCCGTTGGTTCACCCTCCAATGGCCGCCGCGGCCAGCGCGCTATGGCCGGCGCACCACACTGATCTGATGCCAGGAGCCAGGTGCTTCTCCTGGTCTTCCATGCGGGTGCAGGGCCCAAGGACCTGGGCCATCTCCACTGCACTCCCGGGCCATAGCAGAGAGCTGGCCTGGAAGAGGGGCAACCGGGACAGAATCCGGCGCCCTGACTGGGACTAGAACCCGGTGTGCCGGCGCCGCAAGGCGGAGGATTAGCCTAGTGAGCCCCGGCACCGGCCCATATATCACTTCTAATGTATAAGGTCTGTTTTCCCTGAATGCTTCTAAGGTTTTCTTTCCATTACTAGTGACAAAAATGTGATTGTGATGTACCTTGATGGGCTTTTATTCATCTTTCTTGTATTTCTGGTTTATTTTGCTTCTTGGAACAAATTGTTTATACATTTCATCAAATGTGGCAAGTTTTTTTTTTATAATTTCTTCAAAATATTTTTAACTTTTTCCTTATCCTCTTCTTCTGGAACTCCATTTATAATTATATTTGAACACATGAAGATATTTCACATGTTTTTGTTATTTAATATTGCTATGCCTTTGTTTTCTGATTCTTCTTGCTATGTCTCACCTGCTGCAATTCTGTTCTGGTATATATTTCATAGTACTTTTCATCTTCTAGAAGTTTGATTCGTATCATCATTTAGAACTTTAAATTTCTATTTAACATTTTTGGTTTTGGAATCCAATTTTAATAACTGAGCTAATATCTTTTTTTAATTTCACACTTGAGACAGAACTCTGTCAATTTTGGTTACTTTTTCTACCAACTAATGACTGTATTATCTTGCTTCTTTGCATGTTTGGTTAGCTTGACTGAATGCCAGACATGTGAAATTTAATGTTAGGTGCTGGATACTTTTGCCTTTCCCTTCTCCTCCTCCTCCTCTTGCTTTTTCTTCTTTTTCCTGGACTTAGGTTACTTTGAAACATGTATCTTTTAGGTCTTGCCTATAAGATTTATCAGGTGTGATGAATCAGCAATGTGTCTAGGAATAAATGCCCCATGAGTAAGAAAGGCTTCTCTGAACACTCTGATCAATGCCCAAGAATTTGAGGTTTTCCAAAGTGACTTGTGAGAATGGTAATATTTTAATCTGCATAAGAGCTAAGTGCTGTTTTTTTTTAAGGTTTATTTATTTATTTGAAAGGCAGATTTTCAGAGAGAGGGAGAGAGAGAGAGAGATCTTCCATCAACTGGTTCAATACAACGATGACCACAGTAAGTGCTGAGTCCTGCTATAAATTAATCTTTCACTTGGCTTTCCTCTTTGACCATTTCCTCATAGTGTGTACTGGTCTGTACTCTGCAGAATACTCTAGGGCATACACTGCAGATAGCAAGGGTCTTGCTCCACAGTTTTCTTTTCTTCCTATACACTTTAGCTTTGCTGGTCTTTCCTCACACTCAGCTCCATCTCTTCAAAACTGAGATTCTCCTAGGCTCTTTTTGGATAACAGTCTTTTGTGACGAAACTAAACCTTCCCTGAAGTCAGTAAGTTCAGAGAGTCACAGAGCTTGTCTCCATTGTTGCCTGTTACTCAATGCCGTAAAATTGTTTTATGTATTTTGTTCACTTTACTTAATTCAGGTGGGAAAGTAAATTTGTTAGCCACTATGTCTTCCTTTTAATATGCTATTTTAGGAATGGATGGTGTGTGGAAGGGAATCACTGAATAAAAAAAAGTACATCATTGAAGCAATTTTAGCATTTGCCTTACAGATTTCATCTAGGAATCATCAAAACTTCTAGTGAAGAGATGATTAATATTTTCCCATATTGACTAATGTGTTCACTAATGTGCAAAGTAAATTTTAGAAGAAAATCTAGAGTCAGCCATTATCATTTTAACACGAATAAAACATTTTTAAAACTGAAACAATATTTTAGTTCCAAACTTGAATGAAGATCTTTACAATTGTAGCATTCTCATGAAGTTAAGAAAATTGAGCATGATTAGTAAATCATTGTGTTTCTTCTCAATTATGACTACCTAAAACATCACCAATACCTAGTTTTGATGTCTTATATAACTAATTATATTTTAGTTGAATTCCAAAAGTGATATGAAGAAAGAACAAAAAGTCAGGAGCAAGAAGATAAAGGTGCTGGCTTCTTAGTGTGCTGTACATTGAGATTTAATGCTATAACTAGTACTAAAACAGTATTTTTCAATTTATGTTTCTGTGTGGGAGCAAACTGTTGAAATCTTTACTTAATGTATGCTAAACTGATCTTCTGTATATAAAGAGAATTGAAAATGAATCTTGATGTGAATGGAAGGGGAGAGGGAGTGGGAAAGGGGAGGGTTTCGGGTGGGAGGGACGTTATGGGTGGAAGCCATTGTAATCCATAAGCTGTACTTTGGAAATGTATATTCATTAAATAAAAGTTAAAAAAATTTAAAAAAAGGTGCTGGCTTCATCTGTCATTGTGAGAGTATATGACATGGCCCTATATAACCTTAATTTCAATAATTTTATCATTAAAATTATAATGTTAGTACAGATTTTATCAAAGCCTCTTTTTCAGTTCCCAAATTTCTAGATTATGAAGAGAGCTTTAAGAAAAAAATGTTGGTAGTGTAACAGGAATAAGCATGTTGTTATAAAATTACTTTTTTGTTTTCCATCTAATTTTGTTTATTTTCAGTGAAAATTCTGGGGTAGGTATAATGCCTTTGATTCAATCTATTTAAAAATTGCTTACCTGACTCTTATATTCAAGCAACAGGTGGAGCTTTTTGCCAATTACTGAATACATTACTGTTATCTTAATCTGATAGATTTCTACTGAGTGTGTTTTAAGGTTGTAAAGCTAGTGGGAATTGGGGAGAATCAAGGAGCATTAGGTTAACATCTGCCACCAAGGACGTTTATCGGTAGAAACTTTCTAGATAGATATAATTAAGTTTCCACTCTAGTTTCAAAATCTACTTTTTATTCATTTCTGGGGAAGTTTTTTATATTCCTTAATTCAGTTTATTCATCTGTATAATGTGAATAATAAAATCTTATTTGTAAGACTGTTGAAAGGACTAAATTAAATAGTGAATGTGAAATCCAAAAGAATCCAAAAGAAAATTGTAGCTGGCTTACTATATCAGAGAAGAATAAAGAAATAGAGTTAAGAGAGTACAGGTGGCATAGAGGAGAAAGCAAAGTAGGTCAGCATTAGGCAAAATATGGCTCAAATAAACTTCTATGAGATTGGCCAGGCTCTGCAAGGTGGATAAAAATAAAGTTCACAATGCATGCATAGGCCATAAAATCCTGATGACTTGGCAAAAGTACAATTCAAGATGATGTAGACAGACTTCTTATTTGTTCCCTACGTACTCCCTTGTGCTAAATTTTCCATTAATATTGATGCTCTTCTCTTCCACTTATGAAGGCATTGATCTTTCAGTCATTTGATTTATAGAAATCCTTCGCAACTCATTTATAACCAATCAGCCAAACCTGCTTTTTGTTATTTTTTAGCATTTCTTATTTTCATATGATCTTCATTCAGTTCTTATAAGTACCATTAGGTTGGGGGTTATGAGACCTGTTTATCAGCCTAAATTAACAGTAACTTGGACAAGAATGTCTGAATAGAATGTGTGAATAGTAATCACCAGAGCACAATCTCATGAAATAACCTGGGTGTTAGGTTGATTACAAATTGGAAATGCTGTAAATGTCAGGCATTACCATCATCATAATAATCATCATCATGGTGAATTTTTTCTCTATGGTATCTATGCCTTAGTTTTTATCAGGTTTTGATGTCTTGATCTGAAAAACAAAACCACACACACAAAAAAATAAAAGAATACGGTTGTTAAGCCTGTTGTTCAATCATTAGTTCACAAAAGCAAAACAGCATAAAGGAATATCATCTAAAATTTGAAGCCTTTTGTATAAGCGAGAGTTGCTTGTTATCCCAAGATTTTTAATGGTACATAGTATGTAGCAGCTGAGCCAGAACTTTGTTTTAATGAAAAATCGTTTTTATCAGGGAAGGACTAAATAAGTTTCGTTTAGTATGTATTGAGTGTGTGGATGTGTGCTGGCAAATATTTGTTCATTAAAATGTATGATTTTTTTTATTTGTTGCTTGATGTTGCAAATAAATCCATGGAATCCTAATTATGAATGAAAAAATGAATGCATTTTTGTTAGAATCTTAGGAAAGCACTGAGTTGTAGAGGTTGAATCCTGAACAGACAGTCCATCTTTAATTGATCAGTTTATTTTAATGACTATACTGTTAGATCAAACTGCACATTGCTAGCAAAATAACATTTACTATTTTCACATAGTAGGAGTTAGCCCATATCTAGTGTATCCTTAGAGACTCCATAATCAGAAAGTCTGAGTTTAGAATTTAATCATCACTCAAGTTAACATAATCTAATAGACTAAAATTAGTTTCTATAAATCTGTGCATGTGGATATTTAAATGTCAATTTGAATGAAACTAAATTAAAAGTCAAGTTCCTTGGTCATACAGCCACATTTCATATGCTCAATGACCATGTGAGACTAGGGGTTAACTTCCTGAGAGCATGGATATAGAAGTTTCCATCATTGTCAATAATTTCAGCAAAGAACACTGACATAGCATTGATAATAGGCCAATATCTGTAAGGTTCTTCTATTTGCATTTCCCCATCAAACCTACAAGTTCAAGAGAAGGAGGAGGGGATTTTGTACTTAATTTTTAGCTTTTCTGGGAATTTACGGTTTGATTTTCTGTAGTTAGGATGTGATGCTGTTTCACTCAGTCTTTATGTTTAGGTACAAAATCACAAAAATTATAAAATACCTTTCAAATGACAACTGGTATATTTGTGCATGATTTAACATTTAATTGTATTTTATAAAGTAATTTTAAAGCTCTTCATATAATTCATATTAAATGCTGGACTATTTTTTACTATCATTCTAATGTTAGATCAGCAGCACATTTACTTATTAGCCATTTCCACAAATGAGGCAACTAAAAAAATTAAAGATGATACAATGGTAAGTCTGCATTTTTATGGTCAATATTCCCTGAAAAAATCAAATGTCAATGATGTGCTTCACTGAACATTTTAACCTACTTTATATCCTTAGAAACATTTAATTCATTGAGTTGTTCACCTGACATTTTTACAGATTGCTTTGATTGTAAAAACGTCATTTTTAAATGACGTTTTTACACTGTCTCGGTCTTAAAAACATCAAATGGGGGATAATTCTTCATTTGAAGTTATTAAACATGGCTATAATCATAAAAATGTCAGTTTAAGATAATTCTTCATTTGACCTTTTTTACACTTAGCTGCTCTTTTCTTTTCTTCCTTAAAAATTTGATATTAGAAATGAAAGTTAATAGAGTTTTAAGGTTGTACTTAAAAATTCAAATCAGAATTTCACTGCTATTATTTTCATAGTCCTCAAGGAATGGTTATGCTTTTTATCCTCTACACATTACAGTGTGTGGATGGTTGGTGGAGAGAGAGAAATGGAGAGGCAGAAGAGAGAAAGAGAGAGAGTGAGAGAAGCAACAATGAAATCCAGCCATGCTTATTTGTGTCTTTTCACAAATAATCTATTACTTTTTATAGGTTTTATTTGTTACTACAATTTGTAGTATATAGGTGAATCTCAAAGTAGCCATTTTTTTATTTAAGTTGATTAAGAACACAGCTATGAGTCATGTAATTGTGACAATATCTAAGATGTAAAATGTATTTTCTCTTAATTCTATGCATTGCTGCATCTTAAACAAATTTTAATTTCCTAATATACATGCTTTATGCAGCATGTATATGTGTTTACTCAGTGGCATCTTAATAAATATGTTCATAGAAATAGTAGAATAGAATAATAATGATTATAACAAATAGAATAATAATGATTATAAAGTTAGCACTTTTTTAGCTATCACTGTATTAGACATGCATGATCAATTCTTTCAACAATTCTTTGAAGTATGTATGTTGGATTATGCTTTAGGACAACAGAAAAAGAGTAAAAATAGGATTTAAAAGCAGATTGACTGAACAACTAGACAGAATTTCATTTTCAAGTTCTTTCTCAAATGCTACCTGCTGTAGGTAAATGAATCCTCTCCCATGCTTAATTTCATAAGTCAAGTGATTGAACAAGTATTTAGAATTTACCTACATGTTCCTAGTGCTGTGAGGAGTGTAAGCAAAAAGGAAAAAGAAAAATTAAAGTGTGATTACTGATGTATAAAGGAAACCCTATTTATTAATACATAACCTAATTATTAAAATACAGCAAAAGTAAATATTTAAGCATAATCATCTTCAACAGGGAAATATATATTTATGTATTATATATAATTCTGTTGCAGCAGGAAAACAAGTCAGAATAAATATAAATGTCTATTACTTCATTCATTTGTCTGTGTGAGATTTTATATTGAATGTTTTTAGGGTAAAGAAGTATATTACTGATAGTGAACATACCATAATAAATTAAGGCAAATCTCTGTCTTATAGAAATTTAGCCTCCCAGAAAAAGAGAACAGATAAATGTACTGAAATGAAGAGGAACCAGAAACTGAAATATTTGGATGCAATACCAAGTATGTGCAGCATTTAGAGTTACAATAGCAGAAGATTGATTCAGTAAAGGAGATTCTAAGGGGTTGCCTAAAGCATCTTTTGCCCCTTTCCCCTGTTTCAACTACAAGCTTAGTCTGCTCTTATGAGCCAACCAGCCACTGGATCAGATAGGCAGGTACTAAGTAAAAGGGACAATTGAAAAACAACAATTTCAGGTTTTCTCTACTCTGAGACAGCTGAGACTTTGGAACCCAGTGCAAGGAAAGCCCAGGGCATGGATCTGTCTGGGGTTGAATTATGGTGAGACTGTAGCCAATGGGCACAACATAGGCCTCCAAGAAAAGGCTGATATGGACCACTTTAATGAGACTACTCCATACCAATTCTTTGGGAAAGGAGAGTCAGAGAAGTCGATCTGACTCCTTCTATTACTTAGCCAGAAGCCAGAAGCCAGAAGCCTCTTCCTGGTGTCTGAACAGGAGACTGGTGATTATCTGCTTTGCAACGTGAGTCCACAATTGTGTAGTCCAGCCTGGCTTCCTTGTCCTTGAGACAGATTAAATTTAGTGCTCCCTAGTAACTGAATTGAATTAGAGCAACAATGATAACTAAAAGAATGGGACATAAAAGGCAGAGAGAGGAAAAACTGAAGAAAAATTTAAGACAATTCCCCTAAATGTAGACTTGCTAGTGGAGGCATGTGTAAATCCAAATAACAAAAATGATACTAGTATTTAAGGAAATTCAATGATAGAATATTTATGAAAAAAAATCTTTGTGGAACTAGCAAAAGAGATTTTCAAGCTCAACAATATTTTTGCAGGAAATTCAAAGAGAAGATCATCACTGGGTTTTGAGTTACTGCCTTGGAAAATCAGCATAAAGAGGCAAAGAGTTTAAAAATACAATTCTAAACCAAAGAATAAACTAAACCTACAAAGTGAATGACCTTAGTAAATGTCATAAGCATTTAATAGCAAAATTCTAAACTCAAAACCCAAGAAAAAAAATCACAGGTTTCTAAACACGAAATCAAAATTACATAATTGAAGAAAACAATTGGATCAGTGTTGATGTCCCAATTGCAAATTTTTTGGGCTTCTTAAATGTTGGAAAAATATCTTTAGATGTCAAAAGAGAAGATAACATGCCAAAATACATCATTCAGTTATCAGTCATTATAAGCAGATGTGGACTATTTAGGATAATCTATTAACTAGAAAAATATACTCCTCAAAGTGTGCTAATCAGCCAGCAAATAAATCAGGGAAACACCACAAGATAGAAAAAGCAGAAAAGGGGAGAAAATATACAGAAGCTGCAAAACAACTACTTGAAATATCTTCCTACTGTTCATAATTTTTTTTCCTTTCCTATCTAGCGACTTACATAGTTAAGTACAAATATTCATAAACTGAATATAATGTGCAAAATAAGTGCTAATAGAATTCTTAAAATTGAAGGAACAAAGCCAAACAAAAATGTTAAAGTTCAGAAGTGAATGTATTAAACTCAGTCAATATAAGTAAAATGAGAGGAAATGCAAGGTGCATTAGATGGGTAAACATTGGGGAAACAAAATTTTAGTGGGGAATAAAATATTTTATTTTCATAAAAATTTCAAGAACATTGTGTTATTTTGAGCACCGGTATAGTATGAGAGAAACTAATACAATATAAAACAGAATTTAAAAATTATTATATGGAAATCAAATTTGAAAATCACTACTAATATCAAAAAAAAGACAAAATGAAAAAGAAATAAACAAATTTTACGAATAAAATCTGGAAGAAAGCAATTTAAAGTTATTATCATGAAAAGAACTGTGAAATTCAATTAATAAGTAAAATTATATTTGCTATGTATTACAAAAATTGTTCAAATTCATTGTTTCTTCCTGAATCCACACTTTTATTGTGTAAATACTGTTTCTTTTACTAAAGGCACAGAGTCATTTTCTCACTTGGTGAATCTGCAACTTACTTTGGAAATACCAGTGAATCTAAGTTCAAGTTTAGGCCGGTGCCGCGGCTTACCAGGCCAATCCTCCACCTGCAGCACTGGTACACCAAGTTCTAGTCCCGGTCGGGGAGCCGGATTCTGTCCTGGTTACTCCTCTTCCAGTCCAGCTCTCTGCTGTGGCCCGGGAGTGCAGTGGAGGATGGCCCAAGTGCTTGGGCCCTGCACCCGCATGGGAGACCAGGAGAAGCACCTGGCTCCTGGCTTCGGATCAGCACAGCGTGCTATTGTAATCCATAAACTGTACTTTGGAAATTTATATTTACTAAATAAAAAATATAATAAAAAAATAAAAAAGCTTGCATCAAGACAGAAAGCATTGAATAAAAACAAAGGGAATCATATCTGAAGAAATTGTTAATGAAATAAGCCAGTCCCAAAAAGACAAATATCCTATGTTTTCTCTGATATGTAAGAGTTAATATAGAATATGAAAAAAAGTATAGGAATGAAATGGACATCCTGTGAAATGATTATTGTTATAGCTCTTGTTTATACTCCTGTGGGACTGTGGCCTTTTTTCTTTTTAGTTGCTGCATATTATGGTTAGTGGTGCAGTAAGCCTGTGAGTATAGAGTGGACTAAAATTATGTTTTTGCAAAAATGAAAGCATCAAAGGAAAGGGAAGGAAAGGAGTTGAGAGAGGGAGAAAGGGAGGGAGAGCAGTATGGTTATCTTAGAATTGTACCTATGAAATACATGAAGTACGTTCTCTTTGTATTAATAAAATGTTTTTAAAACAAAAAGTTATAATCATTAACATATACATGCCTACATTGTTGATAAACATGTAATCTCTAAACTATCAGAATCACCAAGAAAACTGATTCACTATATTAATAGGTTTTTGCAGTATAAGTTTTTCAAAATCTAACAGCTCCTGTATAAAGAGAAGTAAAAGTGCAGAACATTTTATTTGATCAGCAAACTTAGTTTATTAATATATAGATTCTTACATTTTATTTAAAACATCTTTTAAAAAACCCTGGACACTAAAAAATAATCTAGTCACATACTTGATCTAATAAAAAACTGAACACATTCAGAATTGTGATTTTATCAATATTTAATCTTAAATCATTGCATTTCATTATAGATAATAACAATGTGATATATCTTCATCAAATATTAACCGCTACATGAAAATCTACACTTCTTCACACAGCTTGGATCATATAAGAAAAAAGACTGATATTAACTATGGCAAACGACACCAAGTATGACTTTTTATTTATTTCTTTGAAAGGGTGAGTGGCAAGGAGGGAGATAGAGAGAAGAGAGAGAGAGAAAAAGAGACAAAGAGAGATTGATCAATCTTCCATTCACTGATTAACTCCCCAAATGGTTGCAACATCCAGATCTAGACCAGGCCAGAGTCAGAAGGCAGGAACTCCATCCTAGTCTCCCACATGAGTTGTAGGAACCCAGGTATTTGGGCCATCTTCTGCTAGCTTCTTGGTCACATTAGCAGAAAGTTAGAGAGTAGGCAGAGTAGCTGGGATGTGAATATACACTTCTATATGGGATGCTGGTGTCACAAGCAGCAACTTAACCTACTGCACCACATCAGACCAATTATTGCAATATTGAAACTGCAATCTTAACTAAGGGTATTTACAAAAATTAACTCAAAGTAGTCCTAGGAAAAAACATAAAATTTTTAGAAGAGACACAAGGGGAGAACTTCATGACATTAGATTTGGCGATGCTCTCTTAGAGATAATACTGAAGGTACAAGCAATAAAAGAAAGATAAATCAGTATACATCAACACTAAATATTTCACTTAAAGAGAATAATCAGGGCCTAGCGATGTGATGCATTGGGTCTAGTCCTGCCTGTACTGATTCTGATCCTGCTTCATTCTATTGCACCTATGAAGTCGGGCATCATGTGGATAAACAAACTACTGTGCACCAGAATTAGGAATATAAAATGATGTGGCTGCTATAGAAAGCAGTACAGTGACACTTCAAATTACTAAATAGCAGAATTATCATACAATTCAACTATTCTACTTTTGGTTATATACTTCCCAAGGTTTTTTTTTTTTTTTTTTTTTTTTTTTTTTTTTTTTTTTTTTTTTTTTTTTTTGATATAGTGACAAGCAGAATTACAGAGAGAGGGAAAGACAGAGAGATTTTCCATCCACTGGTTCATTACCCAAATGACCACATTGACTAAGGCTGGGCCAGGTCCAAGGCAGGAGCCAGGAGCCTCCTCTAGGTGTCCCTTCTGGGTGCAGAGGCACAAGTGCTTGGGCCATATTCTGCTGCTTTCCCAGGTGCATCAGCAGGGAGCTGGATATGAAGTGGAACAGCTGGACTCAAACTGGTGCCCATATGGGATGCCAGCACAGCAGGTAGTGGCTTTATGCGCTACACCACAACACCTGCCCCCATACTCCCAAAATTGAAAGGAAAGTCTCAAATAGATATTTATATGCCTTACTCATAGGGGTATTATTTAAATTAGCCAGAAGACAGTGCAAACCCAATGTCTATCTAGAGGTGAATCGGTAATAAACGTGTGATATAACATACAATAGAATATTATTTAGTCTACAAAAGGAGAGAGATTGTGAAACATGCTGCAACATGAACCATAAGAACATCAGACTAAATAAAATAAGAATGTAAAAATCAAAAAACATGGGGCCGGGGCTGTAACATAGTAGGTTAAGCCTCAGCCTGCGGCGCTGGCATCCCATATGGGCCCTGGTTTGTGCCCTGGCTGCTCCTCTTCTGATCCAGCTCCCTTCTGATGGCCTTGGAAAGCAGTGGAAGATGACACAAATGCTTGAGCCTCTGCACCCATGTGGGCGACCCGGAAGAAGCTCCTGGCTCCCGGCTTCAGATAAGCCCTGCTCTGGCTGTTGTGGCCATCTGGGCAGGGAACCAGTGGATGGAAGTCCTCTCTTCTCCTTCTGACTTCCTCTCTATCTCTGCAACTCTGCCTCTCAAATAAATAAATAAATCTTAAAAAAAAAACCACAAATACAATAAAATTCCACTTATATGAGTTATCTAGCATGATCAAATTCATTGAGACAGAAAAGAGATGCGTCGTTCCAGAGGCTAGCAGAGGGAGGAAATAAAAACTATTGCCTCATGGTATAGAGCAGTTTTGCAAAATTATAAGAATTTAGAATGAACTTAAATCAACCTTAATTTTGAACACTGGTGCTAAAACCAGCTCCTCAGAAAGATTAGCAAACACAATTCATGTATCTGTTAACATAGTAGTAAGACATTTGGTATTTATTCCAGAAATGCAATGATGCTTCAATATAATAATGTTATATTACCTGTGTCAAAAAGGTAAAAGTCAGCTGTCAATTTTTACAATGAATTAAAACGTGGAAAAAAACTAACATACATAGATTCTTTAAAAATAGTAATTTTATGGGCTGACGATGTACCATAGAAGGCTAAGCCTCCTCCAGCAGGGGATCCCTTGAGGGCTTCAGCTCATGTCCCAGCTGCTCCTCTCCAATCCAGCTTTCTGCTTATGGCCTGGGGAAGCAGCAGCAGATGGCCCAAGTGCTTGGGACCCTACACCTGGCGCTGTGGTGTAGTAGGTTAAACTTCCACCTGCCAATGCTGACATCCCATGTGGGTGCCAGTTTGTGTCCTGAATGCTCTTATTCCAATCCAGATCTCTGCTGTGGCCTGGGGAAGCAGTGGAAGATGGCCTAAGTGCTTGGGCCCCTGCACCCCTGTGAAAGATCTGAAAGAAGCTCCTCTCTCTTAGCTTCAGATCAATTTAGCTCTGGGGAGTGAACCAGCAGATGGAAGACCTCTCTCTTTCTGTCTCTGTCTCTGCCTCCATTTCTTCCTCTGCCTGTCTGTAACTCTGCCTCTCAAATAAATTAATTAATTAATAAATCTTTTAAAAAAAGAAGTTTTAATGATTAACATTGCAATTAAGAGAAGCATCTAGTTGATCAACACTTGAAGTAAATGGAAAAGAATTATTCTTTCAGAGTAACTTTATGTAGAGTATAGTTGGGTTTAAATATTAAGATGAGGGGCTGGTGTTGTGGCACAGTAGGTTAATCCGTCGCCTGCGGTGCCGGCATCCCATATGGCTCTGGTTCTAGTCCCGGCTGCTCCTCTTCCAATCCAGCTCTCTGCTGTGGCCTAGGAAAGCAGTAGAAGATGGCCCATGTGCTTGTATCCCTGCACCCTTGTGGGAGATGGGAAGAAGCTCCTGGCTCCTGGCTTTGGATCAGCACAGCTCCGGCTGTTGTGGCCATTTTGGGAGTGAACCAACAGACAGAAGACTTTTCTTTCTGTCTCTCCCTCTCACTGTCTGTAACTCTACCTCTCAAATAAATAAAGTCTTAAAAATATTAAGATAAAAATATGTTTCCATTTTTGAATCAACAAAATGCATGTGTGGATAGCATCGTATTCAATATGAGTTATAATGCAGGTGAAAAGTAGGGAAGGTTCCACAAAAGGTTTTTAACCAGGTATAGGGGCATGCTTTGTGTGAGGAAGAGATTCCAATAGAAAGCAAATGGGAGAAACAAAGAATGAATGATACAATAAATAAACATAAAAGACCAAGAAACCATGAAGTAACTGAAGACCTTCAGATGTCACCACACTTTTACTAAAATAGTCATAGCAGGAGGAAATATCAATGCAAATAAGAGTTAGTGATAAAAATGGAAAGGGAGTTCCTGAGAGTTTCCATGGCCTTAGGTGGTTGCAAATCATTTGATTCAATGAGACTTTAAGGAAATTCAATATGTATTAGTTCCTTTTTCCCACTTGGATTCTTGCTAATTGAGGAAGAAAAAAGCAGAAAGGATTGAAACTTCATTTGATGTTCACTAGGATCAAAATGCAGGTAAGAGCAAATGCCAGTATTAGAAGCCATAGGGAACATAGTTAAAGAAAGAAGAGTCTGTGGGTGTGAGGTAGTGGAGAATTCGTGTGTGTGTGTGTGTGTGTGTGTGTGCATGTGTGGATGTGTATGCATGCGTATGTGTCTGATCCATATCCCATGTACATAGTATATGCATGAATGATAAGTTAATCGAGTGGTCAAAGCTCTTGCAGCCATGAAGCGGAGAAGTTGGGTCCACATTCATCTTTTGTATCCCTGCAACACCATTCCAAACTCAGTAAAATATACTCCCAAACAAAATATTGTCTTTTTTATGTAGTTACAATTGCCTGTATTCTCACAATATTTACATGGTTGGTTGCAGTCACTTGGGCACAGGGACTGCTGTCCTTAAGAGGTCTTTTCCCTGTAGAAGGAAGACTGCAAGGATGAATATTTTTCTGAAATATTTAAAACACGGAGGACCTCTTAAAGTTGGGGAAGTAGGGATGAACTTTCCAAAAGTAGTTTAATTTCATTGTTCCTAGGTTTAAAATGTTTCAATTGCTCTTGTCTACCACAGATTTAGATTGATTTTTGACCTACCTCCTGAGTTTGGAAACCATTTCTCATACATAAAAACCCATAACCATGGAAATAAAAAGCAGTATAGTCTGGAATGTTAAATTCATGGCTTTCCATGCTTCATTTTGTGTGCAACTTATCTGCTCAAATTTGCAAAGTAGTATTAATTAATGCTGTGGCAAATTACAGTAAGATTCTTGCAGAATTATATCTTACATCCAAATGAGTAACAAAATAATTCAGCATTATTCATATTCTAACAGTGAATACCAAAGCAAGTAATAGTGATTGTGTCATTTATTATAACATGTTGCCAAACAATTATTACGTGGAGTTGATGAACATTTGAATAAATGCCATCATACTCTATACTGAACTAACTAAAATAACAGCACTAATAATTAAAATCACCATTACTCATAACAAGTTAAGTTGTGTGTATTTAGTGTTTTAGGAAATGACTGAAGGAATAAATGTTCATTTGAATTCCATTTGTATCTTTCTCTGAAGTATTAAAATGTAATTTGCATGAAATATAGGCATCAATCCCAATGTAGCTTTAAGCCAAGAAAGCAACTTTCTCATCAGCTAGATGATTGAGAAAAGGAATGAATGCTTAAAAGAAAAACGAAGCATGCACAGATGAAGACAAATGCCTCATTTTATAGCTTGTTTTGTTCAGAAAGCAGTTAGTATTTGTTTACTGAGAGATAAATACAATTTGTAGTAAGAATATGTGGTTAAACAATTCACAGAAAAATAGACTATTGAATAAAAAAGAAGTATTTAATGTCTGAAAAGAAATTTTTATTAAATTAAGTTATCCAAGGTCATAAAAATTGTTATCTGGGAGATGTAAATATTAAATTGCTTTAGCAATTAACATATTACTCAACCAAATAGCGTTGTTGTGGGAGCTCCTAACTACGAATGTGAGACACAAAGCAAGCATGTTTTGAACAGCATATATTTCTAAAAAAAAAAAAAAAGGCATACACTCTGAAATTTAAAGGTATAGTTAGCTTTATCTCATCTAACTAGAGCTGAAAGCTTGAGAAATATCCAGAACGCACCTAATTTTGTTGCTTACTGTCTTCTGAACAAATCTAAATATAATTGGCTCCATTTTACCTCCTGTAACTCTGAAGGGCACCAACTACTCTTAGGAAACAACCTAACTGCCTTGTGATATCCAGTGTGAATTAGAGTTATTCTGAGCTTAAAATACAACCATATTTAATGATATTTAACAATGAAAGAAAAACTTAAGGGCACAGAAAGGGTAGGAAATCTTTTCTTCATGATTCACTTCCACCTGCCCTCCAGAAAAATGATCCTCTAGAACTTTAGTTAATTTGACAACAAGAAATTAGAATATTAGTGGTTTCCAGCTTAAATATTACTTGATTTTCCTTTTACTTTATGATAGTGTGAAAGCTATACTTATTTAATAGAAGCAATACATGGAATTTTGAATTTTGACATTTCCCTGGACTAGACAGCCATAGGTAGTACAATACGCTCAGGTGATGCTGGGGGGCAGCAGTGAGTCACAGATATTGGCAATGCTATCCCAAAGAAAGACTACTGATAATCTATTGTGTACTATGCCTCTAATTAAGAAGTTCAGTAGGTTAAGTATATTAAATGCATTCTGGACTGACAATATTTTCATTTGGTCATGAGTTTCTCATTATAATGTTGAAGGCACCTAAAGTCAACCTTTGAAATATTCCTCTTATTTCTGAGGAGGTGTTCCCACGAGAAGAAAGAAAGTGGGAGCCGGCACTGTGGTGTAGCAGGTAAAGCCACTGCCTGCAGTGCCTGCATCCCATATGGGTGCTAGTTCAAGTACCAGCTGCTCCACTTCCAATTCAGTTCTCTGTTATGGCCTGGGAAAGCAGAAATGGTCCAAGTCCTTGGGTCCCTGCACCCATGTGGCAGACCTGGAAGAAGCTCCTTGGTTTGGTGCAGCTCTGGCCATTGTGGCCAATTGGGAAGTGAACCAGCAGATGGAAGGGCTCTCTCTCTGTCTCTCTCTCTCTCTGTCTCTCTCTCTCTCTGTCTCTCTCTCTCTCTGTGTCTCTCTGCCTCTCATCCCTCTCTGTATAACTCTGACTTTCAAATAAATAAATAAATCTTTAAAGGAAGGAAGGAAGGAAGGAAGGAAGGAAGGAAGGAAGGAAGGAAGGAAGGGGATAACTGAAACAATATTCTTGTAAACTGAAATGTACTTGCAGGTTATATTTTAGTTGCTAGGAGAATCCTGATACATGAAATGGTTTTTGCAGGATACACCTGGTTAACATTGTTTATTATGTACAAATATATGTTCTATGGCTTGATAAAGCATGGCTTTCTGGAAAATTCTATGTAAGTCAAACAAATCTCTTGGACTTTTTTGACATTCATTTGTTTATTTATCTTGGAGGCAAAGTGGCAGAGAGATAGATAGAAGGATCTTCCATCCGCCGGTTCACTCAGATGTCTATACCAGCTATGGCTGGGCCAGGTAGATTCCAGTTTCCAGGAACTTCATATGGGTCTTCCACATGGACAGAAGGAACCCAAGTAATAGGGGAATCACCTTTTACCTTAAAGCACATTAGAAGGAAGCTAGATCAGAAGCAGGAACACAATTTGATTTCTGGTGCCCTTATATGGAACACAAACATCCCAAGCAGTGGCATAGCTCACTGCATTACAACACCTGCCTCAATCTCTGGGTTTAAATGGAAATTTTCATTAAGTTTATCTTAACTGCTGTATCAATGAGTATGTGTAACTCTTAAGGAAGCCAATCTATATTGTCAGAGTACTGACTCTTGCTAGAAAGATTTCCCAAGAGTTACATAGGATACTCTACACATCTTGCCACTTTATCTGAACCTTTTTAAAAATATGTATCTATAGTGAAGAGTGGTAATGTGCAAGATATGAGACTTGTGTCATTACTAACCTTGGCATTGTCTCACTTGCATCTACAAGTCTCTCTGCAGGTCAAGATCTGAGTGAAGGTCAAGGATGACATTGACAAGATTTTTCTTCCCCTCTCTTCTCCTCCCCTCTCCTCTCCTTTCTTTTCCATTCCAAGGTTTATTTTATTTATTTGAAAGGGAAAGTTATAGAGAAGGAGATACAGAGAGAGAGAGAGAGAGACATAGAGAAAGAGAGACAGAGACAGAGATCTTCTATCCACTGATCTGCGTCCTAAATGAACATGACAGATGAGGCTGGGCCAGGCTGAATTCAAGAGCCTGGAAGGAGCCCAAGCACTTGGATCATCTTCTGCTGCCTTCCAAGGCACATAGAAGTGGAGCACCTGGGACTTAAACCAATGCTCATATGAGATACATGATATTGCAAAAGCTGGCCATAATGCTGGTCCTTGAAAAGGTTTTCAAACAGCTCCTACACACTGACTGAATCTCTTAGGTAACCACTTAGACTCAAAGCCAAGAACGTGAACCAAATTGTCCTAAGATTGTTTTTTTCTTCTTCTTCAATAATTAGTGTCAATATCACTGATTTTGGTAGTTATTTGTAAATTGACTTTTTTTTTTTAACTTCCTCGTCAAAGACATGCATCTTTTTCTCTTCTGGAGAAAGTGTTATGTAGGTTACTGACACATTAAAGACAAGTATCAAGCAACATAAAGAAATAGAGTTCATCATTTATTGTTTATTTAGTTATTTATTTTGAGAGACAGAGTGAGAGAGAGAAAAGAGAGAGGAGAGAGACTTATCTAAATGTACCTATTAGTGATCATTTATATGCTATTTCTGTGCTAGGTCTTCAATATTAATCTGGAGATACACATATGCATATACATAGCCTCCTATAGATCAAGCAGAGACAGAGACAGACACACAAAGAACTCCCAACTACTTAATTACTCTCAGAATGCCCTTAATGGCCAGGGCTGGGCCTCGTCAAAGATGGGCATCAAGATCTCAATTCCAGTATCATCTGAGTGGTGGGAACCCAATTATTTGTGCCATCATCACTACCTTTCAGGGTGTGAACCAGAAGGAAGCTGGAGAAGAGTTGAAACCAGGTATCAAACCAAAACATTCCAATATGGAATGTGATGTCAACACCTATATCTTAATCATGATGCCAAATGTCACTTCTATTTTTTATTTGACTTTAAAACCCATTTTTATCTGTTTCTTTTTCTGTGTTCTATTCAAAGAATGAAATCTAGTCCTTAAGTTTTTTTTTTTTTTTTCAAAACAAAGTTAATCACTGCACTGAAGTATCCCTCCATTTGTTTACGCTCTAAGATATGTATTTTCCTTTTATGGGTTCTCTTCACTAATAGAAGTGCATGAAAGTGTAACCAATAAGTGAAGTTTTATTTTGACACTTCCCTACCAGGGATTCTCACAGATGGTTTATAAGAATTTATAATAGATTAACAGATAAGAATTTATAACAGATGGTTTATAAGATTTTTTGCAGGAGGTTTTCAATGTACAAGGGCAGCTCTAATCCATATTCTACATCCAAAGAAGATTCTGTAGTTCACAAAAACTTCCCTGGTTATTTTGATAAGTTTTATGATATGCTATTGTTCAGTGCACATACATCTGCATAAACACACACTCCTAATGTTCTAAGATAATTCCTCTGAACTCTGTGGTATGACCAGAAAAGAATAGTATTCCAATTCATGGCCTAGAAATCTAGGGAGAGAAGATAAGATTCATAATCCAAGTCTCATTATCACGTTACTTTAATCAGTTCAGCTGATTGAATCTTAAAAGGAGAATGAAAGCTATGAGAATGTTATAAAATGGGGAAAAGTACAAATCCATTTACAGCCATGTTTTATTTCATGGATGGAGATTCCAAATTTAGTAGAATTATTAATAGGATTAAAAATGTGTCTTGAACCAGATCTACAATGAAACATGACTCTTAAATCAAGAATATGTACTTCAATCCTCAATTTATTCTTTAACAATGTATTTGGTACACCATTATCTTTGGGGGAGTCTTTAGTTATTCAGTATGAAAGCTCATTTTCTCAGCCAAAGGTTAGAGTAATAGTATTTATTTGAAATGTAAATGAAGACTTCCACCAAGGAATGTATGTTTCATTTTGCATTTGTCTCTAATCAGAATGCCCTATGAATAATGTAGTTTGGCACCAATGTCCTCATTAAGCAAGTTTCCCATTATTGCATTTTCTGATTATAATCTCCTCGTTAAACTTCTCTTACTGTTCCTGCTGATGATCATTCATATGTCTAGGTCTTCAATATTAATCTGAAGACACACACACACACATACACATATTCTCACAGAGATAGCCTCCTGTAGATGAGAATCAAATTATATTGGTGACCAGATGTCCTTTAAATAAAGGGTTGTTATCCATTGTATGTCCAAGAAATGGCATAGAGTTGAATTGTCAGACTGGGCTAGAAGAGAAAATGAGTTTCAAACTAGTCTCAATTTGTATCTATCTATGAGGTAATTTTACAATTATACTCGATTGATAGCAATGTCCAAAAAAGAAATAGGATGACAAAAGAAATAGGACTAACAAGAATAGCTTTTTGTTGTTGGTGCTGTTGTTGTTGTTTTCTTATTTTTCCTTTTGCTTTTGAAGAACCAGTTCTATATAGATGAAATTTCAAAATAAATGCCTTTTATAGCCAGAATGCATATTACAACTATATATCTAAAAATCAAGTACAAATATTTGAACTTTGTAGAAGTAAAATTTACATTTTATTTCCTTGAAACCTTGACAAAATTAAAGAAAAGGAAGTGGTAGACAACATGTCACAACCAACCTTGAAAATGAATTCTCATTCCTTTTGATAAACTATGTTTTAAGTATGTTTGAGAACCTAGGAAACAATTTATTAATTAGGGGGCATTCTCCTAACTGCTTTCACTCACTGCTTACTTCACCTATTTCTCAACGGAAATAAAGATGCTCATCATGCCCTGTTAAAAAGAATCAAACATATTTTGCACAGATACCAGGATAGGCATTAGGTCCAGCAGTTATGATGTTGATTGGGACGCTTGTGTCCCATATCGGAGAACCTGGGTTCAATTCCCTGTCCAGTTCCTGAATCCAGTTCCCTGCTAAGGCAGAACCTGGGAAACAATGGTGATGGGTTAAGAAGTTGGATTTCTTCCACCCACATTGGAGACCTGAATTGCATTCCCATTTCTCAACTTTGGTTTGGCCTAATTTTGCAGGCAGACAGAATTTCTGTCTGTTGTTTCTCATTCTGTTTCTCTTTGTCTTCCAAATTAAAAAAATAAAGATATGATATGACATAGAAATGATATAAAATATGTATATAAAATTAAGAAGTTGTTATCTGTGGAAAGGGGATTGAAAAAATGAAAAGGGATTTCATTATTTATTGTATATTTTAACTATTTCATGCTGATATTATATTTCCTTTTATAAAACTAATACATGATTTTCTTCAAAGTTTCCATGCTTAATGATTCTTATTAGCAGGTATTTTTATCTAAATTGGTACAGATTTTCAAAATTTCCTAAGATATACAATTTTGTACATAAATCATGTTAAATCATTTGTATACTCCTCTTGAAACCTTTCCAAGTCTTTTATGTTGTGTTTTATTAACACTGTCCAGAATTAGACACAGTCCTTTGTAAGCACTACACTAATATTGACTTAATAAGAAGATTATGAATCTCTGTATGGACTTTTGCTTTTCTTTTCTTTTCTTTTCTTTTTTTTTTTTTTTTGAGGGAAATGACATGTAGTTTGCACAATTTCCAAATAATTAAAGTTGAGATAGTTTATCCATAGAAGTTGTTTTGCTTAGTAGAAGTTTTAAAATCACCCACCAACATTAAGTAAAGTTAGAACTGGGTAATTTAAGTACCATTCCATGATTACAGTGTGGGAAGAGCCCTATATTTCCAGACATTACATTCTAATGCAATTACTATTGAAAGACACCAAGGGGTACACTCACTGCTTCCCTTACTTTTATATTTTTCTCCAGAGGTTTAAAATCTAATCTCATTGTAGAAATTTTCTGTTAACATTCTGACTTTTGCATAAAAAATTTGAGCATATTTATTAGATGGCATGTCAAAAATGTGTAATGAACACCATCTTTACCCAAAGATCAGCTAGGAATGGAAGGAAATTTTGAAAATTCCTTTATTAATAAGAAAGTTCACCAATTACTGAACTTACATTCTAGAAACTATGCTAAGTGATTTCATGGAATTATTTTATTTAATCCTTATAATGCTGCTTTAAATAAGATATTGCATTTATGGATGAAGGAGGGAATGTGAGATTGGTGAGGATGAACAACTTGCTCACTGAGAAGTGGAAGAGTTGTAATTTGAAATTCAGTATTTCCACCTCCAAGACTCATTTTCAATTTACATCCCACATGACTTACTTACTTCATGTACCAATTAATTAGGATATAGGAAATTGCACTTTAAGAAAACTTACCAGCATTCTTAATCAACAGACTATGGTTTCCATAGTCCAATGTGTACACACACACACACACACTTACACACAAATAGAGTATACTGATTGCTATATTCATGGTACAATCAGTTCGACAGCATAAAGACATAGCTTTGAACAAAGAAACAGTGTTTACAGATAGTTAAAAACAAAATAACTCTCTACCATCAAATTGGTATCTAGAAGCTGAAGTTGTGGCATAGTGGGTTATGCTGCCACTTAGAACACTGGCATCCCCTATGAGAGCGCCAGTTTGAGTCCTGCTGTCAATCCAACTTTCTGCTAATGCACCTAGGAAAACAATGGATGCTGGTCCAAGTGTTCCAGTCCTTGCCACCCATTTTGGGATACCCAGATGGAGTTCCTGGCTCCTGGCTGTAAGGGGCATTTGAGAAGTGAATGAATAAATGGAAAATCTATCTCTCTGTCTCTTTCCTTTTCTGTCTCTCTTTCTATCACTCTGCCTTTCAAATAAATAATTTTTTAAAATATTATATCTGAAGAATCCAGAATGATCAAAAAATGTTTACATGGAAAGTAAAGACTGTAAATAATTATTTTAAGACAGGAAATATGAAAATTGTAGATTTTGTGAGTGGTGTTGTGAGATATTTTGAATTAGCTATCCATGACTTTCTATCCTAAGTGCCAAATTTGTCAATGAAGTAAAAATATCAATAAAATATTAGTGAAGCAGTAGAAAGTTGAGTTTCCCAGAAATAAATTCCAAGGGAGGAGATTTCCATGGAAAAGATGGAAAGATGACTTTGATTGGGCAGAGTCAGAAATTCAACTCTGATGCACTTACAACTGATATCTCTGAGAATACTGTAAATAGTATTGAAGTTGGGATGAAACTTTAACTTTGTCCCAGGTTGAAACAAGGGACCCAGGCCTTGAACTCAAGCATGGCCCAGACATTTGATCCAACCTATTCCTGAAGAAGAGGCACAGCCTCAATGAGGCAACTTTTTATGCTGACAATAATTTTCAGAGAACACACGTGTGAGCTTTCGGTGAAGAACACTCTCAGGGTTTGTGTAAAGGAGTTCCTTGTTCCTGAAGCATTTGCTACAGTCTACATCCGGGAGCTGTTGGATTCATGCACTTTGTTCAGTAACTTTCTCTCTTCTGGGAAAGTTTCTCCAGTATTATGTCCAGTCTTTTTCTAAGGGAAACTGTAAGAGGAAGTTTATAGCAACAAATAAGCCCCTGGTCACCATGCCCGTTTGAAGTGGTGGCTATTGAACTTGTCTCTCATTAAACTGAACCAAGGAATGCCAAGCAGAAAGCATGTTCTCTCTTGTTCCACTCAAGATATTAACATATTAACATTTACCCAGGATTCTACATGCATTCCTGTTTCAGGACACTTTTATTCCCATATGAATTGGAAGGTGGTGCCCATACATTGTGAGTTTCCCATTAGGAAGATGTCCCTTCACCACTGTCTGTCAAAGTATCCTTGAGTTGAGCTGTAGTGCAGTGGCAGTACATTTTTAGCTTCAACCCCCAAATCACATGAATGTACACGTCTAGGAAGACAGGAAGGTTTCCTTTTCTGTCACCTGGTCACAAGCAATAGAATCTAATGATGATATAAGGTAATCTGATGGAAACACACTGGCTTAATGATAGTGGGGATCCCATGGGTGTTGAGGTTTTCTGTTCATGCAGCTCACTTGGCCCATTGACCTTGCTCTTGCCCAGTTCAATAGACATAACTTCCGCCAAGTGATGAATTTTTTGCCATGTCAATGTGATTCTATGATTTGATGGGTCTGACCAAAGGCAGCTTGTGATGGGCATCTCAGGCTATCTATCCCCAGAAAGGTCCAGTAGCACTCACACACTATTTTCAGATGAAATAAAATTTTCTTATGCAGATGGTATAATCTTGCACCAAACTTCTAGGGGTCCATGGTATATGTTGTGGTTGCTATGATAGAGCATTTCCTAACTCCAAGTATGTGGTTTTCTGAGAAAATGGACTGTGAGGGAAGCTTGAGGGAATCATTGCCATATATATGTGCTGTGGTATGGTCTCACTATGATCCAGTTTTCCTTTAATGAATGACTTGTGGATTGGAAAGAGGCTCAAGTTCTGAAACTGGGCTACAGTTTATGATCTTTTACTGTGACAGATTGAGCAATACTCAATGACTACATTTCTATATTGTCTTTATGAACACTGTGTGCTAAAATCAATACATAGTTCTATAAAAGTCATATCCTCTGAGTTGACATTCTGATTTTGTTTCTTATTAAAGTAATTTTCTCAGAGTCCAGTGTTGTGGAGCAGCAAGTAAAGCTGGCGACTGCAGAGCCAGCACCCCATATGGGCACTGGTTCAAGTCCTTGCTGCTCCACTTATGATGCAGCTCTCTGCTATGGCCTGGAAAAGCAGTAGAAGATGGCACATGTCCTTGGACCCCTGCACCCATGTGGGAGACCCAGAAGAACTTCCTGACTCCTGGCTTCAGATCAGCACAGCTTTGGACGTTGCGGCCATTTGGGGAGTTCACCAGTGAATGGAAGACCTCTCTCTCTCTCTCTCTCTCTCTCTCTGCCTCTGTCTTTATGTAACTTTGCCTTTTAAATAAATAAATAAATCTTTAAAAAAAAAGGGGTTTCCCAAAGTGGGTTGTTGTGCAGTGGGTAAAGCTTCCACTGGGACGGATGCCTTCATTCCATATCAGAAAGGTAGTGTGAATCCCAGCCACTCCTCTTCCAATCCAGTTTCTTACTAAAGTGCTAGGAAGGCAGCAGATGATGGCCACTTGGCTTCCTGCCACCCATGTGACCTGAATGGAGTTTGAGGCTCTTGGCTTTACCTTATCCCAGCCCTGGATTTTGCAGACATTTGAGGGATGAGCCAGCCAATGGAAGATATATCTTACTTGTATCTCCTTCTGTCATTCTGTTTTCCAAATAAATACATGCATACATATATATATATTTTAAAAATTCCATCTTACTTTTGACATTGAACACTACTTTACTTCATTATCACTCATTTCGTTGCTCTCAGGAAATCTAATTCTGTGACAGACTCCTCACTATCAACACTGCCCTCAACAGAACAGTCGCCATGGCTCTTCTCACTGCTGCTTGAGCCTCTAACAGAAAGCACAAATGATCACTTTGGGAAAGGCAAACCCAGGTATTCTCTCTAGCATACCCATGCCCTTTAATCTTTTCCGCCATCTGTTAGGGTAGTCTGGATATATATACTTTGTCTATTGTGAATCACTATATTTTCAAATTTCCAAGAACTATCTTACAAATTTGTTAACCAAAGCACCTAGGAGCCTTGCATAGAGATATTAATCCTGCATTATGTGAGAATATTTCCACACTGATAAACTCAACCATGTTTAATCTTATGTTTACTTTCCATCTCATAATCAAGCATCCTTAGTATCAGTATTCTATTCCATATTAAGGCACTCCAAAAAGTTTACAGAGAATGAAATGTAAAAACATTGAAATTCATGCATAGTCTTTTATAATACATATTTTTCAATGTACTTTTTGAGGACTCTTCATATATATAAATTTCAAATTTTTAATCAAATGTATCTTTTAATTCCACTTTCCTTAAAGATTTATTTATTTATAGAAAAGCAGAGATACAGAGGGGCAGAGGCAGAGAGGCAGAGACAGAGATTGCGAGAGAGAGAGAGAGAGAGAGAGAGGTCTTCCATTCGCTGCTTCACTACCCACATGGCAGCAATGGCCAGAGCTGCCCCGATCCAAAGCCAGGAGCCAGGAACTTCTTCTGTCTCCCACGTGGGTGCAGGGGCCCAGAGACTTGGGACATCTTCTACTGCTTTCTCAGGCCATAGCAGAGAGCTCGATTGGCAATGGAGCAGGCGGGACTTGAACTGGTGCCCATAAGGGATGACGGTACTGCAGGCAGCAGCTTTACCCGCTATGCTACAGTGCTGGCCCCCATAAACTTTTTGAAGTACACCTGCATACATAATTTCTTAGTACCTTCCAGGATATGGAATAGGTTCTAACACTCCCATAAGGCATCACCTTTTTCTCTGTTCAGCAGGCTCAAGGCATTTCCAAACAGCTTATGTTGTGATTTACCTTAATCATTAATCTAAGGAAGGACATCTTTGAGTGACTTTTGTCTTGCAAAGCAAGTTCCTTTGCATAACCCTCATGCAAGGAGGGGCCACTAGACTGTAACTGAACATGTTAGACACTTTTTCAGTCTTAGAAGTTTTAGGGAAATTTGTGGCTTCAAGAGTTTTGAGTATATCACCATGGAGATCCCAAATCCCCACTCACAGACTTTCACTTTATAATAGTGGAATTAATTTTGTTAAAGCAGAACTGCTTGGTTAAGATTTAAACAGGGGTGGGCATTGCAGTACAGCAGATGTTGCCACCATCTGGGATGCCAGCATCACATACGGGTGTGCCAGACAGTCTTGGCTGCTCTGTTCTTCTGATCCAGCTTCCTACTAATGTGCCTAAGAGGCAGTAGATGACAGCTGAAGTGCTAGGAGCCTTGTCACCTACATGGGAGACCTTGACAGAGTTCCTGACTTCTGATTTCAGTCTCACCTAGACAGGGCTTTTGCAGGAATTTGGAGAATAAACTAGTAGATTGAGGATATCCTCCCTGTCCACCGTGTGTGTGTGTGTGTGTGTGTGTGTGTATCACACTGCCTTTACAATAAAATTAAAAAAAAAAGAAGCTAGCCATATTTAAAGCTATACCACTCTCAAAATTAAGTCTCCCTTTGCTCCATTGTTTTACTTCCCTCAGCTTGCAGTCATAAAAATATCTTTATATGTTTCTAAGAGTCCCATTGAATTTACATTCCACCTTAAATTGATGATAATATCTCTAGGCTTTATTTGATTTTCCTCTATGCCTTGAATACACCAAGAAATGATATCTGATTCCAGTGTGCTTATAATTTCAATTCTTTTGAGACTTTCAAAGGCCAAAAATAAGTACTGTGTCAGTTGGTGTGTTCCCTTCTACTGGCAGCTCCTATAGTTTACTACCGAAATGTTCAAAATTGTAATGACTACATGTCCAGAGCATGCCAGGTACTAACAGACTTCTGCTCAAGGTTACTGAAGTGCCTCTGGTTTAGGACCTATCATGACACCAAATGTTATCTTTTATAGCAGAGACACTTGGAAGTAAGAGGTAAATAGGATTAGGGAAAGTGAGATGTTGCACTGAAATACCAATTCTACAAAGAATCTTGAAGCGGGGATGGCCCATTAAAATGTTCTGAGGTGAGTCAAGGAGGCCAGCTGTCTTTAAGTGTCTGTTATCCTAAGAAGAAACACTACTTTGGGTGAAGTAGTTCTCAGTGGTCAGTGGAATATCTGGAGGCACACTGAGCTGTGTGTTGTCAGTGGCCAACATTCCATGCAAGTGGAAGATCTCCATTTTGAAGGCAATTTAGCTGGCACTACCGGGAATCTTCTGTTTAGGGTAATTTATCATTGAAATACCAAGGATAGAGATGGAGCACATTTGTTACCTTGACATGAGCAGGAAAGGGAAGTCATCTTAAATGCACAATTTCAATTATGATATATGTTGGCAAAGACACAAAAGAACAACACTTCTTCAGGTACCTGTCTTTTAGTCACGTGTAAAAGTGGAATAATCTATACTGCACTTTTTCATTATAAATCATAATACAAGTAGTATGATTGATAGTTAAATTTAACAAGTAACCACAAGAAAATACATTTGGACCATTAATTAGAGCCTTCTCCAGGTGGTAGTAAACCAGAAAGTTACCTTTTTTCCATCAAAGGCTAGAGTAATCATTCTAATTTCTTCTATCATTGCACTGACATACAAAGAAGCATTATGTTGAGTAACAGAATGAAAAATTTGTCAGCAGTGTAGTAGTACATAATGAGTCTTCTTAAGTGTTCAAGTTGTAAGGATGAATGTTCCTATTTAAAGAAATTATGTGATAATGATAAAATAGCAAAATCCATTCATCATTTAAGACCATGTTTCTCAAGAAACAAGAGAAAGATAAACAAATAAAAAAAGACGTCTCTCTTAGAGGGTCAGAAAGTATAAGAGTTTAGGATTGGATTTTGTCCTTTAAAGGCTAACTAACTAGTCTGTTGCTGATTCTTAGAGTTTGGCAGACTAAGGCAAGGAGACTTTTATAAAACAAGCAGCATAAAACATTTTTTGTCAATTCTGTTGCTCTACAAAACCTAAAGAAAGGGTCAGGTCAGCACTGTGCTATAACTGGTTAAGCTGCCATCTGTAGTACCAGCATGCTGTATGGGCACTGGTTCAAGTCCTGGCTGCTCACTTCTGATCCAGCTCCTTATTAATGTGCTTGGGAAAGTAGTGGAAAATGGCCCAAGTCCTTGGGCCTCTGAGTTCATGTGGAAGACCCAGATGAAGTACCTGGATCCTGGCTTTGGCCTGGCCCAGTCCTGGCTATTGCAGCCATATGGGGAGTGGGGGGAGGTGAACAGGCAGATAAAAGATCTCTTTCTTTGTCTCTCCCTCTCTCTCTGTAATTCTGATTTTCAAATAAATAAATATTTTTAGAAAGTAAATAAGAAAATAAAAACTCTTATCTTGATATTTAAAATAAAACCCAAAGCAGTGATGTGAATTCATTATTGTAGTAAAATTTAGTTGTACAGTGAAGACAAGACATAAAAAATCAGCCTTAATGAGTGGTACATGCATCAAGATACATATTGAAGTGTGTACAGCTATTTCACTAGTTACCCAAGGACAAATAAAGGAAACTTACTAGGCCAAACAGAAAGTAGAACTGACTTCTGTGAACATATCCCTGGCCTCTTTCTGCTAAATCTTTGTCCTCACTTAAGTACATACTGCTATCTTGTCTTCTAATTGTCTTCTTTTTCAACACAGGAAAACATCTGTCATTGATTTCACACTAGTTAGTTCTCATCATAGTATCTGCATTTTAAACTTGTGACCTAAATAACAGAATGAAAGCCTCTGTGCCCTCCTTTAGGAATTTCATGCATCAGCAGTCTATGCTTGGTATGATTACACAGAGAAAATGGATACAATGCTGCTGCAATCTTACAGAAACTCAGAAATTAAATTTACCTTAGTTTTCAGGGAACCTAGGGGTGAGATCAGTTCAGAAAGGAAAGTACCTAGTTGCACCCTCCATAGACACAATCAGATCAGAAGTCACTGCTGTCTGACTGTTGCTGTGTTCACTTCTGCAGTTTCAATCATCCTGCTTCAAGAGACTAGGAAGAGCTCCCGAATCCCTGGAATGTGTCTGCTTGACACTTTAACCTCCAAGCCTGGAGCATGCCTAGGCTTGGCACAACCTACCTCCCACCTGACGTGTTAATGTACCCTCCTTTGCCTGCTGCTTTTACTATTTCTTTTACTTAATCTCTCTTTTGAGGTCTAAAATGTACTTTTTCGTTTTCTAGATTTGTTTTTAAAAGATAGACAGAAAGGGACAGATAGACAACAGATAGAAAAAAGATGGGGTGGGGCATTTCCCACATTCTGATTCACTCCCCAAATGCCTGTGATGATCAGGGTTGGGCCAAGGGCCAAATTCAGGAGCTAGGAACAAAATCCAGGTCTCCTACATAACTGGCCACTAAATAAATGCCTACCCCTAAAACACACTCTTTTGTAAAGACAGTGAAATCTCTTTGCCTTTGGACTAAAGTAGAACTTGCATTACAATTGGAAATGAGAATAATATTGAGCACATCTTGAGCTGCAAGTTTTATCTAAAGCTTGATATTATGCTCTACAATATAGAAAAAAACTAATATCTTAAATGTTGTAATGATTATAAATAAGACAGACAAAGATTGTGGCACATAGAAAGTTTTCAACAAATCACACTTATTTTGATTTGACCCTGGTGTTTTCTTTTTTTTTTTTTTAAGATTTATTTATTATTTGAAAGTCAGAGTCATAGAGAGAGAGAGAGAGAGCTTCCCCCTGCTGGTTCACTTTAAGCAGTAGAAGATGGCACAACTGTTTGGGCCTCTGCTACCCACCTTGGAGGCCCAGATGAAGCTCCTGGCTCCTGGCTTCAGCCTAGCTCAGCTCTTGTGGTTGGGGTTGTCTGGAGAGTGAACCAGTAGATAGAAGATTTCTCTCTGTCTCTCTCTCTCACTCTGTAATTCTGACTTTCAGGTAAATAAAAATATCTTTAAAAAACAAGTTTAGAAGTTCGTCAAGGACTTTTAGTGTTTCTGGAAAAAAAAGTTTGAGAGTGATGGAAATATTGAGGACTTTGACAGAGAATAGGAGTTTCCAAGTAGCTCTTAAGGTCTAGAAAGAACTAGAAATGTACTCATAGGAAAACTGGCACTCTAAAGAATGTGCCAAAAGGAGGAGAGTGGAAGCTAGAATAACTGGGGTATAAACTCAGAGCTTGGTGACAAGGAGGAAGTGTATTTTCAGATATCAACATTCAGTTACAATGCCATCACACAAGCCATCTAAAGACCAGCCTCACTGTGAGTCATTAATCCACTGAGACGTCTTTCGTTGCTCCCTGCTACCTCTTAGGATCATGACTGACCTCAGACATTAAGGACAAGTTGTCATTTATAGGTTGATGATCTTGACCTGTGCAGCTGTCAAACACTGAATACTAGGATGGTGTCAGGATAAAATGTCAAGAAAGGAAGGGCATTTTGCCCAACTGTTAAGACATGGTAAAGATATTCACATCCCACATCAGAGCACTTGCGTTAGTTTTGGGTTAGATACCTGACTTGGACTCCTAACTCCAGCTTCTTGTGAATGCAGACTTTGGGAAGCAACAGTGATGGCTCAAGAAATTAGGCTCCTGCCACCCATGCAGACCTGGGTTGAAGTCTTATCTTCCATCTTTTTTCCCTGGCAGAGAATGTTGGCTGATTGGAGAGTGAACTGGTATAAAATGGGTCTCTCTGTATACCAAGACATGAAAATGCTTGACATCATTAGTTACTAGATAAGTGGAAACACAATGAGATACTACTTCACATTCATTTGATTGGGTCTAGTCCTAAAGAAGATAATAACAAGTATTGGTAAGATTGTAGAGAAATTACATGGTGGGCATGCAGAAATATATAGCTTTTTCATGAGATAGTTTGATAGTTCATCAAATGTGAAAACTGGAACAACCATAACCCAGAAATTTAATTTCCAGAAATACTGCATGCTCAAGAGAAATAAACACACATGTACATATAAAACTCTTCTAAATTAAAGTTTGTGGAGGTGTCATTCATAGTATCAAAATATTAGAAGTGACTCAAATGTCAATCAACCTTTTGATGGATAAATACAATATGATATGTCTATATGGTGGAATAGTATTTCACAATAAAGAGGGATATAATATTGATATATGTTGCAACGTGAAGGAATTGGAATTGGAAAATGGAATTAGAAGATACATTTATTTTGCTTCCAAACATTTTTAAATTCATGCAAAATTTTTTCATAATGAGCATTTTCTGTGATATTTGTGAAAACATCCTAAATGCATAGACTTCAAATTATTTTACATCAAAATAAAATTTTCATTTTTTTAAAAAAATTTACATATCTTTGTATCTTCCATGTTTAAACTATATTTCACTTTTGCTGAAATTTGACTATATTTACCAAATTTCAATTAGATTTTATTTTAAATTTTAAATTTTTCTATCCCATATTTCAAATGGCTACACATATCCAAGTTAGAGGAATTATTTCAAAGCACCACATTGCATAGTTTGATTTCATCTTCTATCTAAATTTCCATTAGGCTAGACATTCCACGTCAAGAGAGTGTTCAAAATATATTTACACATTCTTTAAGTATTTCTCACCTGCTGAAGAAATTAAAAACATGCCATAACATATTATTAAATTCTCAGAATTTAACTTTGTGATCTTAGATGTATTTATGTGATTGGAGTGTATGAAACTAGACCTGTTAGGATATATATGTATACTCTGAACACAAGAGGTAAAAGCTGAGTATCATGCTTGTTTCTTTGTTTACTTCTGCCTGTTTTTCCTAAACTATCATGATTATTTAAATGAAACTAAATGAAACCTAATTAAAAGAGAAGTGCCATCATGGATGTCATGGCATAATGGATTGAGCCACTGCTTGCAACACCCACCTTTCACATTTGAGTGCCAGATTCAAATCACAGCTACTCCCACTTCTGATCCAGCTTCCTGCTAATGGGCCTGGTAGGCAGCACAGGATGGCCCAAGTATTTGGGTTTCTGCCACCCACACAGACTTGGATAATGTTCCACACTCCTCACTTCAACCAGGCCTGGCCTTGGAATTTGCAGAGTGAAGCAGTGGTTGGAAGATTTCTTTCTGTATGTCTGCCTCTTTGTCTGCCACTCCACCTTCCAAATGAATAAATAAAGGAAAGTGCCCAAAATTGTGGAAAAGAATTATACATTAGCCATAATATCCTGAAAGAAATGTCTTTTATTAAGAAGCATTTTATATCTCCTTTTATATGCTAATTATTATTAAAAAGTATGTTATTATTAACCTGTCATCTCCAGAGGCTAATTCAGTAAGCATCCTCCTATTCATTTCTGTCTACTTGTGACGCCAATGTTTTGTCCCACCTCTCTATCTCTTGCTTTTTTCCCCTCTATTGCCTACCCAGTTCTTTTCTCTCATTGCTATTCCTTCAGGAAATCCTTTTGTTGTGAAATTTGCTTAAAAGGATTAATTAAATAATTAGTTACACAATCTACAATGGAAAACTATTATGTCTTTAAATTTCCAGTAAGCCTTTTAGACAAGTTACAACAATACATTCAATGATGTCTTTGAAAATATATTGACGCTTAGCTGAAGAATTTCTCCTTTTACTTCCAACCTCTAACAACTATCAAATCCTCTTACTCTGAAACACTAACCAGATGTTTGCAATTAGCTCCCAAGTCAAGACTAGAATTCACATGCTAAAATGCAGCAAAGGGACTTTAAGTTTAAGGATGTTAAACAATAAAACGGTTGATGACATCTCTTTTGGTCCATTCTCTTTTAGCACAAGTAACCTTGGAAATTTTCTGCTAGGTTTACACTTCTAAAGATGAGAGCTTCATTGTTGTTCCAGTACTTTTAATACCCATTTTCGAATGGTGCGTATTATGAGAATGGAAGTGACTGAAGGCAGTATGGGAAAAATAGGACAAAACAGATCTTTTCTGAATTTGGGTATGAATGTAAGGCAGATAAATTCATGTGTCTTACATTAATGACAAAGGCCAGTAAGGAAAAATTGAGATTTGTTTCTGAAAAGTGTGGTCTTCTTACAGAAGTGCATGTAACAGATATTTTTATTAAAGATCGAATCAAGTTATTTCATAGAGGCCAAACACTGAATCCTTTTGCAAACAAAAATAGAAATAGTCCCATAGATTAAGAAATCTGAGTCAGAAAATTAATCAAATTAATCATGAATGCTTAGTCATAGTTTCAAATAATTTTCAAGCAACTTTGGAAATCAGCAGTTATGGAGTTCCAAGTCCTGGGAACAACAAATCCACCAAGCCAGATTCCTATTATATTTCCATAAGCCCTTCTTTCCTTCAATGTTTCAGCGTTTTACCTATTTGTCTCCTTGCTTGAAGCTATAAATAGTTATTTAATTGTTTTCCTAATTTCTTCTTCTTGCAAGACTGACTCTATTATTGGATATAATTATCCTAGGAATTTTTAAAATTGTGTTTATTTAAAATTCTTGAAATATCTTTAAGTGCTTCATTTAAAGGAATTTGTTGCTAAATATTGTGAAAGCCAAAAAAAATATACAAAAGTTACAACCATGAGACATCAAAAAGGATCCATGGGTTTGGAAATCAGGCTAAAAAAATCTTTCAATTTTAGGGCTCTTTCCCCAGGGTTATTGGTTAATGAGGTACTATAAACACTACATACAATGAAATAAGAATCTGATGCAATTTATAACAGAGAGAAAATAAGGAAATGTGTGAGAAAGGTATTATGAAGCATATTGAAGGAAATGCTATTTTCTCATAAAAAGAAATTTTTTAACATTACCCCAATTCTCATATCAGAGACAGAAATCAACTATCAAAATTAAATATGTTATATATATATAGGCATGAAAATGGACAAATAAAGCATAATTAGAAGTTATGATAAAGGAGTATATAAACATATTTTTCAACTAATCAGACCCCGAAATAAGTCTTATAAAATTATGAGGTACATCGTTACCACATTCAGTACTTATGGTGCTAAAAGGTTTTTATTTGATCGACAGCAGAGAAAATAAAAAGTTTCAGTCTAAGAGAAAATTTTTAACCAATTTCTGTCAGTGGACTTAAAATCTTATCATTTTGATGACACGTTTTTACTATTAAAGTTATAGATTTCTACCTCTATTTTAGCACAAGGTAACTTCTATGATCAAAATAGGACATCGGAACCTAGGTGTCTTTCAATAAATGAGTGGACAAATAAACTAAAAATACAACTGAATATTATTCATTACTAAAGCTAGGAAAAAGGAAGGCAAGAAATTATACACAGTATGGTTAATTGCACAATTCCAATATGCAAATCCAATGCAATATTTTGGAACAGCAAAACAATGGAGAAAGTGAAATTATCAGTGATTGTTAGTTTAGAAAATTTTTAGTGGGGCAGATATTTGGTGCAATGGTTAAGGCGTCATTTGGGGGATCCACATCCTATATTAGTACCTGGTTTTGAGTCCTGACGATGGGAAGAAGTGAGTTATGGCTCAAGTAGGTAGGTCCCTGCTTCCCGCATGGGAGTTAGTAGTTCCTGGGCATTTGAAGAGTGAAACAGGGGATGGGAATGGTGCCCTTTCTGCATCTCCCTGTCCCTTTACCTCTCCCTCTCCTTCTCCATCTCCATTTTTCTGCCTTGCAAATAAGTTAAATACATAAAAAATAAAAAATTCGTTTTGTAGTGAACCTATTCTGTGCAGTAATGGTGTATACATGTGATTGTATATTTGTCAAAAACAATAAAATACACACCAATAGTGAACCCAACAGTAGACTCTGAATTTTGAATGATGATAATGCATCTGTAAGTTCATCAATTAACAAATACCACTGTGAGTAGTGGGGGTTTTTCTATGTTTTCAGTTTGATTTTGTTCTGAACCTAAAACTACTTTAGAAAAATGGTCTTAAAAAAGGAAAATGACAGTTGACTATTAGGTTAAAGTTATCCAGAAAAGCAGGAGCAACATGAGATATGTATACGTGACTTCTATTATAGGAACTGGCTCATGTGATTTGGGAGACTAAGAACTCATATCATCTGTCATCAATAAGCTGAGCAACGAAGAAAGACAGTGCTTGGATAATTCAGCCCAAGGCTAAATATCCAAGCACCAATAACGCTGATATCCAAGGTTAAAATAAGGTGATTGTCTCAGATTAAATGAGAAGTGAATTAGTACTTCCTTCACATATTCACTGTTTTGCTCTCAGTAAGTTAAATGATGCCCACCAGCATTGGTGAGGGCAATTTTCTTCATGCACTCTACTAAGTCAAATTTACTTTTTTCCAAAAATGATAACCTGATAAGCACACCTGGAAATAATATTTATCGGCTGTCTGGGCATTCTCATGCCTAGTAAAGTTGGCACGTAAAATTATCACCACAAATGCCAAAACATTCTAAGTTAGATGTATTTTTTTCGAATACAGAATTTGATTAATTTTAGTCTATAAAACCCAGGAGGCATGCTAAAATTTCAGATATGGTTTCCAAAATAATGTTTTAAAAAATGGAGAAATGTATTATCATAAGTAGTCAATGAAAAAGATGACCTTATTTTTTTTAATGTCAATGTATAGGTGGTAGGTATTTGGCCTATTGGTTAAGATGCTGGTTAGGATGATTGTGTCCCCTATCAGAGAGCTTGGATTCAACCTATGTGCATTACATAATTCTAGCTTCCTGCTAACGAAGACCCTGGAAGACAGAGGTGATGACTCAAGTAATTGGGTTCATCTCACTAACCTGGGGGACCGAGGTTGAGTTCCCAATTCCTGACATTGGTCCCAGTGATGACCTGGCCATTGTGGCTATTTGGCAATTGAGCAATGAATGAAAACTGAGTTTGTGTGTGTGGTTGTTTGTGTGTCTTTCAAATCAAATTTTAAAAATTTAAAAAGAAAATAAATTTCAAAGTATATTATGTATAATCCCCACATTTGTAAGTGCAGGAAAATGTTAAAAACTAGAAAAAAGGAAGTTATACTAGTTATTGTATTTTATTTTCAGTGATATTAATACAATTACAAAGTAAAAAAAAAAAAAACCTTAGGAAGAAGACAGGTATAATACATTATGGTAATCAGTCTAAATTTGACACATCTAACAGTGTTTTTAAAAGATATTATTTATTTATTTGAGAGGTAAAGTTACAAACAGTGAGAGGGAGAGACAGAGAGAAAGGTCTTCTGTCTGTTGGTTCACTCCCCAGATAGCCGCAAAGGCTGGAGCTGGGCTGATCCAAAGCCAGGAGCCAGGAGCTTCTTCCGGGTCTCACACGTGGGTGCACCGGCCCAAGGACTTGGGCCATCTTTACTTCTTTCCTAGGCCATCAGCAGAGAGCTGGATTGGAAGAGGAGCAGCCGGGTCTAGAACCAGTGCCCATATGGGATGCCGGCACTGCAGGAGGCAGCTTTACCCTTTATGCCACAGTGCCGGCCCCAATAGTGATGTATTTATAAGAAGATATTTTTAACTATATTCACAGTGAAATATCCTAAATTACTTATTTTAATAATTAGTAAATTAACAAAAGTTATTAAGGCTATAAAATAATTCTATTGAAGTATTAGATTTAATTTGGAACTGGAGAGTCATATGCATGTATTGATATCACTTATGTTACATTTTCAAACCTTAGTGAATAAAAACCTACAATTCACCTATTCAATGAAATTTATAGTATTAATGTAAACTAATTTATAGTATTAATGCAAATAAATCACATGATAGTTCCATCGAGTTATTCATGAATATATGACAAATGCTTGATTAATTATAGTAAAATGTTGAGACTGTTACTTTTAAAGATTTTCTCTAAAATAATAATTTACTTTTTATAACTAGCATTTAGTAATAATTTTAAAGATGCATTAATTAAAATGCATTCCTAAGATATATAGATTTGTTATAGTTTAATTTACTCATTTATATGAATTTCTATGGAAAATAAGTTACAACTTACTCAAATCTATTCTTTTAAATAAAATTTCATCTTGAAAAGTCAGGGACATTGTTTATTTATGTGAATGTAGACATCCTATTGCACACTCCAATACAAGTAAATATGTGGTGTTTCCTATATGTTTTGTGTAATTACACTTACTATTTTAGAAAAAGAAGAGCACAGTTGATATGTGAATCATGTAATGTTCAGCTTGCACATACAGAAATCATTTGTTTTCATTTTCATGCCTATATTGCAACCTAAAGAAAAAATGTAGATCCAAAAATAATGTTATTGATTTGTTTTTGAAATGTAGATTTCCTTGATGATAGTTTGTTTGATGGCCGCTTTAAATAGGGTCTATTAACACACATGTCTGAGTTTAAAGGGTCTTTAATTTATGCAGGACATTCAAAAGGATTATATTATATTTTTATTTCTATTTAATTATTTTTCTTATAAATGTTTGCTTTTATACTACTTTCATTACTTTTGCACTACTTTGAAGGAGCTTTCTGTTTAAAAAAATTGAGCAAAACAAACATTTTGCTCTTTACTTGTGTTAAAGATTTTTTTTTTTTTTTTTTTTTTTTTATTTTTGACAGGCAGAGTGGACAGTGAGAGAGAGAGACAGAGAGAAAGGTCTTCCTTTGCCGTTGGTTCACCCTCCAATGGCCGCCGCGGCCGGCCGGCGCACCGCGCTGATCCGATGGCAGGAGCCAGGAGCCAGGTGCTTTTCCTGGTCTCCCATGGGGTGCAGGGCCCAAGCACCTGGGCCATCCTCCACTGCACTCCCTGGCCATAGCAGAGAGCTGGCCTGGAAGAGGGGCAACCGGGACAGAATCCGGCGCCCTGACCAGGACTAGAACCCGGTGTGCCGGCGCCGCAAGGTGGAGGATTAGCCTATTGAGCTACGGCGCCGGCCCAAAGATTTAAAATTATTTAGTTTGCAGTAAAATTTGAGGCAAATCAAAATGTTTTTGAAATAGTCATAAAAGGGGAAAAGTCTTATTAGAAATAAACTCCTTATGTCTTTACTATCTCAATTGTGTGGAAAAGTTTTGGTGGAAAAACAAAATTAAATACTAGAGAAGGATATTTAAAGTTAAACATGTAACATTTTCTTTATAACACAAAGGAAATTTTTTATTAACATTAGTATTCACGGAATGTAATAGAGCACTTTTCTAGCTTGTTAGAGATTCAAAAATATGAAATGATTCTTAAATGTTTATTTTGTGAATTAATGTTCTATCTTATAGAACAGTTCATTATTGGTTTAAAGCTTCATTTTTACAAGGTCTTATTTTCAAAGTGGCATCAATCAAAATTCAAATTGTTATGGAAAATTGCTCTTTTTAGTTTGAAAACCTCCTACAACACTAGTAGACAAAGCATTTATGAAATGGAAAAGCCTAGGATAGGAATTATGTATAATTGTGGACTTTAAATGAGAAGGCAATAATCGAAATGACACATTGAATATTATTGTAGGAGATATTAGATGTATAAGCACTAAAAAGATGTGATTCTTGTTTCTCAAAGATTATCTAATGAACTTGAGCATAACAAGCAGTGAAATGTTGACAAAATAATGTATCATTCTATGAGTATTTACACATGGTGCTTTTCCACTCCACAAATACTAACTTTCATGTATCCCTTACAGTTTTGTTCCTGTGCAGAATAGCATATGCAGGTCCAGTGGCCACCTAGGATGGTCTGAGCGTTCTCTGTACTTTGCAGCATGGAACTGAGTACTTGTCAACACACACATACACTTTGCACAGATTTTTTTAAAAAAAATATTAGATGACAGAACAATTTTTATTTAAATCTAAATTTAAGACCAGTGTATAATATCAATTGTGGAACAGAAAAAATAAGAAAAATTGAAATTAACAGAAGGTCTAAAAAAGAACATGGCAAGAATCCAAGATGGTTAAATAGTGAGAAGCTGTACTAACCTCAACCACAGAAAGGCTTAGGAAAGCAAAGAAAGGACCACAGTCCCAGGGACATATTGAAAGAAATTTTCAGTGGCGAATGGATGAAACAGAACAGAAAATCAGTGAGGCAGCAAGAGGAAAGAAATGCACATTGTTGCTAGCTGTCAGTGCTGCCAGCCACTCCTGCATCTACAGGACTAGCTCTTGGCTGGAAAGTGCCATATTTCCAGAATAAGGTGAAAGGAGGTTTGGTGGCTCTCTCCACTGGTGACTTTGTACTGAGGGAGAATTCCACAGTCTCCACTGGTTTGAGCTTCGCTTGGAGGAGCTGGTAGTGACTTTGATGAACCCTTTGTTCTGCTAAAGAAAGCCAGATGGTTCCCCTCTTTCTTCCCCAATCAAAACCACCAGACTCAATTTGCTGGGGTGGATCCACAGCTGAATACTGTCCTAACTCAGGGAACAGCGGGCAGTACTGCTGCTGCCGGAGGCCACCAGGGCTAGGGCTGGGACAACTTGCAGGGCACAGAACGGACCTCCCGCACTCTGTGAATCTGATTGCAGAGAGCCAGAACTCCCTGCATACTAGAGATGGATCTTTAAGAATGGTTAGTACTGGGCTGGCGCCGCGGCTCACTAGGCTAATCCTCCTCCTGCGACACGGGTACCCCGGGTTCTAGTCCTGGTTGGGGTGCCAATGCTGTCCCAGTTGCTCCTCTTCCAGTCCAGCTCTCTGCTGTGTCCCAGGAAGGCAGTGGAGGAAGGCCCAAGTGCTTGGGCCCTGCACCCGCATGGGAGACCAGGAGGAAGCACCTGGCTCCTGGCTTCGGATCAGTGCAGCGTGCCAGTTGTAGTAGCCATTTGGGGGGTGAACCAACAGAAGGAAGACCTTTCTCTCTCTCTCTCTCTCTCACTGTCTAACTCTGCCTGTCCAAAAACAAACAAAAAAACAAAACAAACAAACAAACAAAAACAATGGTTAGTACAGATGTATGCAACCATGCAAATGAAGAGTGATGGCATCATGAGCTCATCATAGGCTGTGCATTAGCTGGTTCACTCTGGTACAGAAAAGAGCTGGGAGCATGGACACACCAGCCAGTTCCAACAACCCCTCCCCATCTCACAGCAACCAAAGATTCACCATAATGTCCATCTTGGGATTACTTTAGGCTCTTACTTCACCCACAAATGGTGGCCAGAGCTCTCTGGCCATACCTAGCACACAGCCCTGGAACTCAAGTTGAGAGCTTAGGCACTCCACTGAGCCTCAGTGGCACATTTCTAGGAATAAAGCCTTGAGGCAAACAGAAGAATCTACAGCTCTACAGAGGAGATAGTAACAAGACCCCTCAGATGCAAAAAGATCAACCTAGAAAAACAAGAAACATGAAAAATTAAGGCAATGTAATTCCCCTAAAAGAAAACAATAATACATTAATATTGGACTGTGAAGAAGGGGAGATCAATGAAATTTCTGAAAAATAATTTTGCAGGATGATGGTAAGATTACTCAAAAACACAGAAAAACAGGCAAATGAATCAAGGAAATCAGTACATGGTATGGATGAGGAATTCTGCAAAGAGAGAGAGATACTGAAAAAAAACCAGAAATATTAGAAATGAAGTATTCAATAAGTCACATTAAAAAAATGGAAAATGGGCTGGTGCTGTGGTGCAGCGGGTTAAAGCCCTGGCCTGAAGTGCTGGCATCCCATATGGGTGCCAGTTTGAGACCTGCTGCTCCACTTCTTATCCACCTCTCTGCTATGGCCTGGGAAAGCAGTAGACGATGGCCCAAGTCCTTGGGTCCCTGCACCTACATGGGAGACCCGGAAGAAGCTCCTCATTCCTGGCTTCTGATCCGCACAATTCTAGCCATTGCGGCCAATTGGGGAGTGAACCATTGGATGGAAGACCTCTCTCTTTCTCTCTCTCTCTCTCTCTCTCTCTCTCTGCCTCTCCTCTCTCTGTGTAAGTCTGACTTTCAAATAAATAAGTAAATCTTTAAAAAATGGAAAGACTTAACAGCAGACATAGTGAGACAGAAGAATGTCTGATTCTGAAGACAGGTCTTTTGAAATACCTGTCAGAAAAAAAGAAATTAGAATGATTGAGAAAATTGGGGATGCTTTCAAATGACCACATATATGAGTCTTAGAAGCTTCAAAATGTATGGAATAAAAGGCAGGCTTACAAAACATTTTCAGTAAAATATTTGCGTAAAATTTCACAATTTGGAAAAAGATATGGACATCCAAATATAGGATGTGCATATAACCCCCACAGAGGTATGATAAGAAAAGAGCCTCACTACAATATGTTACAGTCAAACTTCTAAAAGAAAAAAAAGAGAATATCTAAAATTTCCAAGAAACTCCAGATCCCCTTTAAAAAAACTCAGATTAACAGCAGATTTCTCAAAAGAAACCCATGAACCAGGAGAAAATGGAGCTGTAGTTCAAGTCTTAAATGAAAAAAAAAAAAAAAGACAAAAAAACAAAAAACTGCCAACCCAGAATACTTTATTCAGCAAGGCTCTCATCCATAAATGAAAGTAAAAGGAAGACCTCCCAAGACAAGTAAAAATTGAAATAATTTATCACCACTCAAGGAGACTTGCAAGCAATTGCTTATTAACATTAACCTTGAATGTAAATGGACTAAATTCTTCAATTAAAAGATACAGACTGGCAAAATGAATAGAAAAAGAATATTCATCTATATACTGCCTACAAGAAATGCACTTCACCAATAAACTTACACAAAAACTTAAAGTAAAAGGATAAAGATATTCCATGCAAACAGAAACAAGAAGTGAGCAGGAATAGCTATATTCACATCAGACAAAATAGAATTTAAGACAAAAAACTGTTAAAGCAGAAAGGCTTTATGTAATGATTTTTAGTCAATTCAACAAAAAGGACTGACTGTAGTAAATGCATATTCAACGAATGCTAAAGCACCAAGTTTTATAAAAAATGTTAATGGATATAAAGAAGACATAATCTTCAATGCAATGTAATGAGAGATTTTTTTTAAAGATTTATTTTATTTATTTGAAAGACAGAGTTACAGAGAGCTAGAGACAGAGAGAGAGGTCTTCCATCAGTTGGTTCATTCCCCAGATGGCCGCAACAGCCAGAGGCCCACCGATCTGAAGCCCAGAGCCAGGAGCTTTCTCAAGGTCTCCCAAGTGGGTACAGGGGCCCAAGGGCTTGGGCCATCTTCTGCTTTCCCAGGCCATAACAGAGAGCTAGATCAGAAGAGCAGCCGGGACTAGAACCAGCCCCCATATGGGATGCTGGCACTTCAGGCCAGGGCTTTAACCTGCTGAGCCACAGCGCCAGCCCCTGAAATGGGAGATTTAAACAACACACTTTCATCATTAGACAGACAAAAGATCAACAAGACAAAAAAATCTTCAAAGAAACAACACAGATAACCTATACTACAGAACAAATGGATCTAATAGATATTTATAGAGAACATTTCATTTCACAGCTGCAGAATTCAGCCTTTTCATCAGTGCTTGGAACATTTTCTTGGATGCACCATATACTATGCCATGACATAAATCTCAACAAATTACAAAAAATTAAATAATACCATGTATTTTTTTCTGATCACAATGGAATGAAGCTGGGAATTTACAAAAAAAGAAACTAGAAAATATACAGACACATGAAGACTGAACAATATGAATGAACAGAGGGTCATAGAGGAAATCAAAAGCATTTAAAAAATTCCCCGAAAAATAATATTAACTGGAAAAAAAAACAAGTACAAAAGTATATTTTTAAAAATTTTCTTTATTTACTTGTAGAGAGAAAGAAGGGGAGGGGGGGAGGCTGGAGGTTCCCATCAGCCAGGATAGTCCCAAAATACCTGAAACCAATGACTAAGACTGGGCCAGGCTGGAGTTATGAGCCAGCAACTCAATTCCACCAGGTCCCTCAGTGGTAGTAGGACCCAGATACCTGAACTGCCTCAAGACCTGCTATCCTCAAGGGTCCACATTAGCAGGAAGGTGAAACCAGTAGCCAGAGCCAGTAATGAAACTCAGGTACCCAACATGGAACAAGAATGTCTTCACCAACTTCTTAAGTCCTAGTCAAAACATTTGCCTTTAAATACAGAAGTTGAAATGGCTGCATTCCAAATTGAAGAGGGCACTCTTAAAAAGCTCAAAAATTTTCAGTGTGCATACAAAGGGAGAAGATAAAAAAGTATGTCTGTCTTCATTTTTTTTCTCTTAGCTATTTTATGGGATTAAAAAAGACTAAAAATAATAAAACAAGGAAAAGTATGGTTTTCTTCCCAATCTGTTTCTTGTTCACTACATTAGAATCAGTGTGGTCCTTCGAATTTCTAAAATTATGAGGATTGTCCACCTTAGCTTTAGTTGTTGTGAGTTTCTGTCACTTTCTTTGCCCCATTAGGATTTGATTGAGATGTAGTAAGAAGTAATAGCAACAGCTAGTTAAACACAAATTCAATCATATATCATCCAAATGATGCTTCAAAAGACATTATATCCTCAAATATATAATTAGGTAAATGGGTGAATTTCAGATGAATTACTTTTTTCAGTGCTATAAGATTGTGGAGTAAGACTAGGGATAAATATGGAAAACTAATTTCAGTTTTAGAACTTCAGTTGCATTAGGTACAAAATTACATACATTGTTTTTAAATTTTATCTGCTGAAACTTATGTGACTGTGGGATGTTGAATAATTGATAAAAAATTCATTCAACAACTAATTAAAATATTTAATGAATACCTATTATGTACTTACTGGTACATTTATACATTTATAGTAATTTATTATTTACCTATTATTTAGTAAGCATTATCTTCATTGTTGAGGATGAGAGATTGAAATTCTTGCTCTTATCAAATTTGTGGTCTATGCAGACTGTATATAAATATGCAAATCATTGTTTATTTATTCTTGTAATACAAAGAATACACACATCCTATCTCCAGGAAACACACAATTTAATTAAAAGGCTAAGACACATATACAAAAGTTAACTGATCATGTAAATTAACACTATATGTGGAATGCTGCAATGACCACAGAGAGTCACTGCCAGAATCCTTCTTTCCCAAGCAAGGTCTTGTTGCCCAAGCAATCAATAAAGTCTTGTTTTGTCAGTATTTTCACCATTTGCTGCTATGGAAAATCACCTTATGCAAGAGCATTCCCTTGCTGGAATGACCCACATTTGGTCACTGAGAGGCAAGATCAACCCCTACCAGAACTGAAGGACAGTTCCAACTATGCTTCCTAACTCCAAATGGGGCTGTTCAAAAGTTCATTTTTTATTTTTTCTTTTAGTTTGAAACCTCTCCCTGCTCGGTCCTACATCTCTTCAACTTTTCTACATTTAACCTCTAATAAATACTCATCACAACAAACTCCACCTCAAGATCTAACACACTTCTAAATAAATCAACTTGTGATATTTAACAGCAGCCGTGATCTGGGATAGAGGTGATATTGTTGGGATATGGAACTCTATCCCACACAGCCTTGCTAACAATGAGTATCCCCCAGACTGGCAATAGGTAGAGTACAGAGTTCCTGATAGTAAATTGAAATTATGATCCATGCATAGGAGGTAATTGCTAACTGTCATTGGTATCAAATAGAAAGTTAAGTATGAGATCCAAATGATTAAAGCAATTGCTGAGAGATTATGAAATCCAGGTTGCCTCCCTAGAAATTTAAGAAAAACCTCTTGCTGTATGCATCAGAAGGCAGAAGACAGAGAATGGTGAAGATCAAGCCAAAAGCTTAAAAGTCAGATTGATCCAATTCCAAAGGTTAAATTTTCAACAAAGCTACGTCTGTTGTTAACCATGACAAGTTCCTTTTTAAAAAAGATTTATTTATTCATTTGAAAAGCAGAGTAAGAGAGAGAGAGAGAAAGAGAGAGAGAAATCCTCCATCTGATGATTCACACATCAAATGGCCACAACGGCTGGAGCTGCGCCTGTCTGAAGCAAGGTTCCAAGAGCTCCTGGTTCTCCCATATGAGTGCAGGGGCCCAAGTTCTTAGGCCATCTTTCCCTGCCTTCCCAGGAGCAGCTGGGTCTTGAACCGGCATCCATATGGGAAGCTAGTGCTGCAAATGGTGGCTTAACCCACTGCTCCACAGTGCTGGCCACATAGCAAGTTCTTGCTTGGGAACAAACAGAAGCATTACAATCTGCATGGGAAGTTCTAAGTGGATACCTATGAAACTATTGAACTTGTAGCTTTAAATGAAACCACAGTCTGTCATGCAATCCTGGCATTTTATCTTTAATTAGCATTGGTCATTCCTTTGCCCTAATTAGCATTTGAACACTTCCTGGCTCCTAGGAACCATATTAGCAGTGAGTTCCATACATCTCAAGGAGTCTTTTGGAGTATTTAAATCTGTCTTGGTTGGGGCTGGCGCTGTGGCGTAATGGGCCAAGCCTCTGCCTGCACCTCAGGCATCCTACATGGGTGCCCATTTGTGTCCCAGCTGCTCCTCCAATCCAGCTCTCTGCTATGGCCTGGGAAAGCAGTAGAAGATGACCCAAGTGCTTGGTCCCCCGCACCCAGGTGAGAGACCCAGAAAAAGTTTATCTTTTCTAGTTTCAGATTGACCCAGCTCCAGCCCTTGCCACTGTGTCCATTTGGGGAGTGAACCAGGAGATGGAAGACCTTTTTCTCTCTCTCTCCCTCTCTGTAACTGACTCTCAAATAAATAAATAAATAAAATCTTTAAAAAATATGTCATGGTAAAATGAATAAGTGCTTCTAAATCTGAATCAATGTTCAGTTTTTTTTTTTTTTTTTTGAATCAATTACCCTCAGAATATGCTTTCTATACTTTCTTCCCTGGCTTTTGCCAGTTGGTGTTGTCAAGGCATTGTCTCTTTGAGGGGAATAAATTCCTCTCTGTTATTCTTTCCCTTATGAGACTCAACATGGAACAACTAAGTTATGCCATGACTTAAATCTAGTTGTAGATCTAAATGAAGGAGGGAAAAAGGAGACAGATATTATATAGCTCATAGTAGAATACACATATTCTTTAAATAAATCTTCAATATTGACTTTTAAGAGGGAGGAGTGTGTCTAGATCCAAAGCGGAGGGAGTGGATCCTGAGAAGAATATTCTTAGTCTCTCAACACAGCTGCTCAGTGGGCAGGGCAGTGGGACATTACTGTGCCCTGAGATAGTGCAGAATTAATTCTCTCAGATGGTAGTGGAGAGACAGCTTCTACTGGAGTGGAAATTGTGGTTCTGCTGGTAAAGAAGTCTCGTTAGAATATTTGCTCCCAATTTCCCCAACTACATCACAATCCTCCCATACCTCTCCATTGCAACTTTCAGGATTCCATTATTCCTGAAGAACACAACAGCAACAACAAAAAAACCCCTCATTTTAACAATAGACACTCTGCAAGTATGAGAATGCAATTTGCTTTATAAATCACAGGATGAAATTCTGCATTTGGTCAATCAGCAATTTTGTCCTTGTCACTACAAGACATAAGATTGCCTTTCAGGGCATACATAGAAGCTTCTAGATAATTTATGTGGTGCTTGAGCTGGAAATAATTACCCATGAGCTCACCTTTTTCTTTCCCACTTTGCCAGCAACAGTTAAAAGAAACAAGCAAATCTCATTATATTCATTAATTTGACAAAAATGCTTGAAGGTATCATATCCTTGCTTCTTATAAGTGCTTAATTAGGAGGACCCAGCAGTAATATTTTGTCTATCTGTGTTGCCAGAATATGCCATGGACTGTGAGTGCTCTCTTCACTTCTGGAAATGGATCATTAGGATGTTTAAATATATCAGATTAGAGATCCAAATCCAGAAACTTCAAAATAAATTTCGAAAATACTTAACGTTCTTTCCTCTAGGATCACTCTTGTTCCTCAAATATGCATTGTTCAGGGTTCTCTAAGAAACATATTTTGTTTATATTTACAAACTATATATACACATATAGATTTATTATGAAGAATTGCCTTACATGGCCATGGATGCTAGTGAATTAAAAATCTGCAGTGTGCCCTAGTAGGCTGGAGACAGGGATGTTGATGGTACAGGAATTCCCTCTTTTTTTTTTTTTTTTTTTTTTTACAGGCAGAGTGGACAGTGAGAGAGAGACAGAGAGAAAGTCTTCCTTTTCCGTTGGTTCACCCCACAAAGGCCGCTGCAGCCGGTGCGCTGCAGCCTGCGCATGGCGCTGATCCAAAGCCAGGAGCCAGGTGCTTCTCCTGGTCTCCCATGCGGGTGCAGGGCCCAAGGACTTGGGCCATCCTCCACTGCACTCCCAGGCCACAGCAGAGAGCTGGCCTGGAAGAGGAGCAACCGGGACAGAATCTGGCGCCCCAACTGGGACTAGAACCAGTTGTGCCGGTGCCACAGGCAGAGGATTAGCCTATTGAGCCGTGGAGCCAGCCAAGAATTCCCTCTTGTTCAGGGCAGTCTGGTCTTTTTCATACCATTAAGTCCTTCAACTGTCTGAATGTGGCCTTCCACATTATACATAGTTATGTATTTCTCTTCTGTGTCAGTTATGTTCTGGTAAAACACAAATTAGCAAGGCGCTAATATAATAATCATAGTTTCTCTTGCAGGTTGGCATTCTTGAAAGAATAGAATCCTCTAGGTGTATTTATACAAGCCTATTTTACAATCCTCTTATTGGAAGTTAGGGTTTTTCCTCCTATCTTCACAGTGAAAGCCTGATAGTGTCTCAAGAGGTTAACAACTAACAAAAGTTCAGGGGCTATCTCTAAGACAGGGCCGCATTACACTTTTTATTCCTCAAGCATGTCCACACTAAATCCCCAGTAACTTATCAATTACAATTTATTTTCCTTCCCTGGCACTGGTTCCCATGGAAGTTTTTGCTCCTTAGTTTATGCTCTGGTAAGTTGTGATTCCTTAGATCTTCCCCTTCGTATTTCCAATTTTGGGGTGGTGTTTGCATGTGGCCTTTATTTTCTGAAGATCTAAGTATTGTTAAGCCTTAATCTTGCTGCAAAATGAAGATATGACTTTCAAGCTTGAATTTACAGGTTTTTAGAAATCAAAAACATGATATTTTGTATTTGAATTTGATATTACCATGGCTGCCAACGAAGTAACAATTTGATGTTTCAGACAATATTCCCATCACTCCCCTCCCTCCAAATTATGGATGATTATCAATATGGGTTTTTTTTTAAAGATTTTTATTTATTTTATTTGAGAATTAGAGTTACAGACAGAAGAGGGAGAGACAGAGAGAAAGGTCTTCCTTCTATGGGTTCACTCCTCAAATGGCCGCAATGGCCGGAGCTGCGCCGATCCAGTCAAGAGCCAGGTGCTTCTTCCTGGTCTCCCACATGGGTGCAGGGGCCCAAGGACTTGGGCCATCTTCTACTGCTTTCCCAGGCCATAGCAGAGAGCTGGACTGGAAGTGGAGCAGCTGGGACTAAAACCTGTGCCAGTATGGTATGCTGGCACCGCAGGCAGAGGATTAACCTACTTTGCCATGGCACTGCCACCAATATAGGGATTTTTTTATTGATGATAAAATGTTATTTGATTAAATTCAGTCTTCACACAACTATAATAGAAATAGGATAGTTTCCTGACATGACAAATTTTACATACTCACACTCAAATATTATGTACAACAGTTAACTTGTGAAGAGTAATTGCAGTAGGATGATTTCCAAAGCAATGATATCTCCTTTGCTGTCCATAATTCACACCTGTCTTGAAAGTTTCATCTAAGGTAATCAGAAGATAAAGTATATTTTAAAAATTAGGAAGCAAGAAAATGAATTTTCATTAGTCCATGTTCTCTTGGGAAGAACAACAAAAGCAATGTTAAAAAATCAAAATTCTGATAAGAATTCAATGGACAAATTATTGAGGCAAAAAAAATCAACAACAACAAAAAAGCTAATCAACACCATCAGATAAAGGATTCTAATTGATCTATAGAATATTTTATCTCACAGTTGCAGAATACATATTATTTACACTAGTTCATGGAACATTCTCTAAGGTAGATCAAATGTTAGACCATGAAATAAATCTCAACAAATTTTTAAAAAATGAAATAATACCATGTATCTTTTCTATGACACTGGAAATTAATAACATAAGAAACTCTATAAAATGTACAAATACATGGAAACTGAAAAACATGTTCCTGTATGAAGAGTGGGTCATAGAATAAATCAAAAAGGAAATAAAAGAATTCCTTGAAACAAATTAACATGACAACAAAACATATCAAAACTTATGAGACATAGCAAATGCAGTCTAGAGAGGAAAGATTATAGCAATTAGTGCTTACATAAAGAAATTGCATAAATATCAAATAAAATAAATGGTCTAATAATGCATCTCAAGGACATAGAAAAATGAGAAAAAACAAACCCAAAATTATCAGAAGGAAAGAAATAATAAAAATTAGAGAAGAAATAAATAAAATTGAAACAGAAAAGAATACAAAAATAAGTGAAATAAGGAGCTAGTTTTTTGAAAAAAAAATGAAATGAAATTGGTTTGGTGCACTAACAAAAAAAAGGAGAGAAAACTCTATAAAGTCAGAGTTGACAAAGAAAATGCAAATGAAATAAAAAGAATCATTAAGTTTTATTTCAAACAGTTTTATTACAAATTGAAAAATCCAGAAGAAATGGTTAGGTTTTTATGCACATGAAATTTGCCAAAATTGAAGTATGAAAACATAGAAGACTTAAATATACCAATAACTAAAATTGAGATTGAATAAGTAATAAAAACACTCCCAACAAAGGAAAACCCAGCACCAGATGGCTTCACTGCAAATTCTACAAAATATATATGGAAGAACTGATCCCAATTCTTCTCAAACTATTCAAAACAATTTGAAAGGGAGGGATTTCTCCAAAACTCCTTAAATGAGGCCAGTATTATCTTTTTGTTTGTTTGTTTGTTTGTTTTTGATTTAACAATATTTTTTCATTTTCGATTCTCTTTATATACAGAAGATCAATTTAGCATACATTAAGTAAAGATTTCAACAGTTTGCTCCCACACAGAAACATAAGGTGAAAAATACTGTTTGAGTACTAGTTATAGCATTAAATCTCAATGTACAGCACACTAAGGACAAAGATCCTACATGAGGAGTAAGTGCACAGTGACTCCTGTTGTTGACTTAACAAATTGACACTCTTGTTTATGGCCTCAGTAATCACCCTAGGCTCTTGTCATGAGCTGCCAAGGCTATGGAAGCCCCCTGAGTTCACTGACTCTGATCATATTTAGACAAGGCCATGGTCAAAGTGGAAGTTGTCTCCTCCCTTCAGAGAAAGGTACCTCCTTCTTTGATGACCCATTCTTTCCACTGGGATCTCACTCACAGAGATCTTTCATTTAGTTTTTTTTTTTTTTTTTCCCCCCCAGAGTGTCTCGGCTTTCCATGCCTGAAAAAAAAAAAAAAAACAGAAAAAGATAAAACAAAGAGAACAATAGACAGATATCCCTGATGAACACTGATGCAAAGATCCTCAGCAAGACAAGTTAATCCAACACACAAAAAAGGATCATCTACCCACACCCAGTGGGATTTATCCCTAATATGCAGGGATGATTCAACATACACAAATCAATAAATGTGATAAATCACATTAATAAATTGATAAATAAAAATCACATTATTATCTCAATAGATTCAGAGAAAGCATTTGATAAAATACAGCATCCATTCATGATTTAAAAAAAAGAAAACTTAAGCAAATTGGGTAGAGAAGGAATATTACTCAACACATTCAAAACAATATATGACAGATCAAAAGCCAGCAGCATACTAAGTTGGGAAAAATTGGAAGCATTTCCACTAAGATTTGGAATCAAGAAAGGATGCCCACTCTCACTGTTAATATTCAATGTAGTAAGTTTTATCCAGAGCCATTAGAAAAATAAAAGAAATCAAAGGGATACAAATTTGAAAGGAGGAAGTCAAATGGTTTCTGTTTGCAGATGACGTGATCCTATAAATAGGGGAACTAAAAGACAGCACTAAGAAACTGTTGGAACTCATAATAGAGTTTGACAAAGTTTCAGGCTATAAAATCAATACACAAAAGTCAATAGTATTTGTATACACAAACAATGCTGTGGATGAGAAAGAACTTGTAAATTTAATACCATTCACAATAGCTACAAAAAATTTAAATACATTGGAATAAATTTAACCAAGGATGTGAGAGTTCTACAATGAAAATTCAAAATCATTCTGGAAAGAAATATAATAAGACACAAAAAATGGAAAATTCTTTAATCTTCATGGATTGGAAGAATTAATGTAATCAAAATGTTCATAACTCAAAGCATTTTAAAGAGTCAATGTGATCCCAATCAAAATACCAAGGACATTCTCTTCAGATCTAGAAAAAAAAAACTATGCTAAAATTCATATGGCCAAGCCAGCGCTGCAGCTCACTAGGCTAATCCTCCGCCTGCGACGCCGGCACCCCTGTTCTAGTCCTGGTTGTAGTGCCAGATTCTGTCACAGTTGCTCCTCTTCCAGTCAAGCTTTCTGCTGTGGCCTGAAAGGCAGTGGAGGGTGGCCCAGGTCCTTGGGCCCTGCACCAGCATGGAAGACCAGGAGGAAGCACTTGGCTCCTGGCTTCGGATAGGTGCAGTGCGCAGATGGTGGTGGCCATTTGGAGAGTGAACCAAAGAAAAGAAGACCTTTCTCTTCTCTCTGTCTCCCTCTCAAAAAAAAAAAAAAAGAATTTTTATATGGGCAAACAAAAGACTCTGAAGGAATAAAGCAATATTAAACAACAAAAAAAGGTGAAGGCATAGCAATACTAGATTTCAAGAAATATTATAGGGCAGTTATAATCGAAACAGCAGAAAAGTACACATGGCACAAAAGTAGACATGTAGAACAATGGCATAGAATAAAAGCCCCAGATATTAATCCACACATCCATAACCGGCTAATCTTTGATAAATGAGCTAAAATCAATCTGGAGAAAGGACAGCATCTTCAACAAATGGTGTTGGGAAAACGGCACCTCTACCTGCAGAAGTAAGAGACAAGACTCTTACCTTACAGCTGATTAAAAACTCATCTCACAATGGATCAAAAACCTGAATCTATGATATAAAACCATCAAATTACTTGGAAACGCTACAAGACATTGTCATAGGCAAATATTCATTGGATAAGACACCATAAGCCCAGGCAATAAAAGCAAAAACACACAAGTGGAATTACATCAAGCTAAGAAGTTTCTGCACAGCAAAGGGCCACTCAACAAAGTGAAGAAAAAACAACACAATGGGAGAAAATATTTCCAAACTATACATCTGATAAGTGATTAATATCTGGGAGCTCAATAAACTCAACAACAATAAAACTACAATTATGAAATGGACGAAAGGTATAAACAGTTATTTTTAAAAGGATGAATACAAATGGTCAACAGACATATGAAAAAAATGGTCAAGACCACTAGTCATCAGGGAAATTCAAATAAAAAACAATGAGTTTTCACTTCACCCCAAATAAAAAGGTTGTTATTGAAAGCTAAAATATAACAAATGCTGATGAGTATGTGGAAGAAAAACTATCCTAATATGCTTTTGGTTGAAAGGTAGACTAGTACAACCATTATTGAAAACAGTATGGAGATTCCTCAGAGAACTAAAAATAGATCTGCCAGGACCCAGCCATCCCAGTGCTGTGAATTTACTCAAAGGAAATGAAATCAGCATATGAAAAAGCTATTTGCACCCCCATGTTTATTGCAGCTCAATTCACAATATCCAAGATAGGCAATCAACCCAAATGTCCATCAGCTGATGACTGGATAAAGAAAATGTGATATATGTACACAATGGAAATAAGAGAGGGAAAGAGGAAGAGAGGTGGGAGTGTGGGTAGGAGGGAAGATATGATGGGAAGAATCACCATGTTCCTAACGGTTGTACTAACGAAATGTGTGAAGTTTGTATTCCTTAAATAAAAGATTTCTGAGGGAAAAAAGTTCATGAAAATGTATTTTATGTAAAAATGATGTATGGCTTTCAGTACTTTTGTATATGAAGATAAAAGCTGTTCAATCCAACAAAGAGAGCATATAAAAACCGTCCATAAATGAATGAAGCAAAAATGCTAAAATTAACAAAGACATGTATATGCAGAGACTAAAATTCTGAGTCTATTATAGTCAAGGATGAGTCCATTTGAGGAATGAGAATCAGGCAAAGAACACAAGAGAGGACAATGACATACTACCAAGAAGTGAAGGAAAAATTATAACTAATAAAACCAAAAATTCTACTCTGCAGGGAAATTATAAAAACACATGAGACTTATTCAATCTGAAAATTACTTACGGAGCAATAAAAGAAAAACTGGAATGTTCATAGGAACAGAAGCAACACTATTGTGTGGCGTCGTTTCTGGGAGGCAGTACAGAAAGACATTTCTTAGATAATTGAATGCCAGTGAAAAGAAAGAAGAAAGTCAGAGGAAACACAGGAAAAAATGCTCCTACAGAAACAAAAGATGCTCATGCAACTGGAAGGTACAATGGTCTCTCACAAAAACAAAGCACATTCATTACAGAGAAAAGTGTCAGTCATTGCAACTGCTGGAACTTAACAGGGCAAAGGCTTCTGGGCATTGGAATAAGCAAGGATTTCATGAACAAGATTCGAAAAACATAGAGAACCAAAGTAAAAAATAAACTATGACACCAAACTAAAACAAACAAACAAACAACAATAACAACAAAAACTCTGAAGAGCAGAGGAAGCAATCAACAGATTGAAGAGAGAACCTACAGAATGGAAGAAAATATGTGAAGACTAATATACGTGAGGAGGGGTGGATATGTAGAATGCATAAGAAACTCAAAATGTCGACAGCTTATTGGAAATGGACAAGAGAACTAAATAGACATTTTTTCCCAAAAAACACAAGAATGGCCAACAGGAATGTGGACAGATATTTCAAATCACTTAATCAGGGAAATGCAAATCAAAACACAATGAGCTGTCCTTTCACTGCAGATGGAATGGCTATTATCAAACAGATAAAAGATTACAAGTTCTGGGGAGGATGCGGAGAAAAGAGAATGCTTATATGCTATTGAGGTAAATTAGCATAGACATTTTTGGATATTTCTCAAAAAATAGAAGTATCATAGGATCTAACAAAACGACTGCTCAGTATTCAGTCAAAAGAAATATAATCAGTATTTTGAAGAGGCAACTTTAACTCCCACGTTTATTATAGCACTATTAACAACAGCCAATATGTGAAATCTGTCTATTCCCATCAAGTGGTGAATAGATAAAGAAATTGTGGCATATACAAATCAACACAATAGAATACTATTCAGCCACAAAGAATGCAAGAAATCTTGTCATTTACAACAAAATGAATGGAACTGGAGTGCATTTTTAAGTAAAATAATCCAGATGAGAAAAGCAAACACTGAATGATCTCACTCATATGTGGGCTCTGAAACAGTTGGTCTCATAGAAGCTGAGTAGAGAAGTAGTTACTGGAATTGGGAAAAAGTAGAGGAGAAAAAGAGATGAGGACAAATCAGTGTGTGATAAGATGTAGTTAGATAAGAGATTTAAGCTCTAATGTTTTATAGTTTTAAGTTTACTACAGATAATAATGTAATGTATACTTCAAAAAAAGCTTGAAGACTGAATGTTTTCTCCAATCATAAATGTTTGAGAAGATAAATGTGTGGTTACCATGGCATGAAAAATACATAATTTACAAGTGTATATGTGTTGAAACATAACATGCCACCCTAGAAACATGAACAATTTTTTTTCCATGTTGATGTAAAGAGAGGAAAGTGAAGTGTAATTCACTATATAAAGACAATTCTCCAAAGAGTTTTCAGGTTTTTGCACATTATATATTTTTTTTAAAGATAAAGAGTGGTTTTTTTTTTAAATCCTCTTAAAAGCATTTGCATAGCAAACATATGAGAAGCTAAGAAAATGTCTCCCTGTGGGAGATGGTTGGGCAGATGTATTAAATTAAGCTTATTTTGAGGAGCCGGCGCTGTGGCATAGCGGCTAAAGCAGGCACCTGCAGTACCGTCATCCATATGGGCACCAGTTCAGCCCTGGCTGCTTCACTTCAAATCCAGCTCTCTGCTATGGCCTGGGAAAGCAGTAGAAGATGGCTCAAGTCCTTGGGCCCCTGTACCTGCGTGGGAGACCTAGAAGAAGCTCCTAGCTCCTGGCTTCGGTTTGGTGCAGCTCCGGCCATTGCAGCCATCTGGGGAGTAACCAGCAGATGGAAGACCTCTCTCTGTGTCTCTACCTCTCTCTGTAACAATGTCTTTCAAATAAATAAAATAAATTTTTAAAAAAAAATAGAGAAAGAATTAGGCAAGCATGGAAGATGATTCTGAATTGTAAAGAGCCAAGAACATTGAAAATGCTTTCAAATATCTACTAAACTACTAAACTTCCACTCTAAATATTTCCTAACCATTTTTTTTTTTATAAAAGGGTAAGCATATAGAGTTAATCAATTCTCCAGGAATCAGCTTCTGAGAGATACTTCATACAGATTTAAATGTACAGGACCATCTTTTGGAACTAAACCTAATGAAGGGAGGTAAACTTCTGGATTGAAAATGACTTGGACTTGATTCAATGAATAACTGTACTGGGTTCCTTTGTGAAGGTTATGAGCTTGAATAAGGAAGCTTTCTGTAGCTGAAGCAATTTCGAAGGGGTGAAGAGTTGAAGGCTGCTGATTTACCAGGAACTGAACTACAAGCAAGGTGGAAAACAAGCCCTTCATTGAGCAAGGATGGTGCAGTACTAAGTCTGCCATAGCAGTAAAATATGTAATACCTGAATGAAAGTCTTTTTAAACTATTTTTAAAAAAAATTTCAGAGAAAAATTGAAAGAATTTGATAGTGAATGTCTATATACCTAATACACAAATTTTATTATTTATATTTTATTATGCTTCCTTATTACATGTATATCTATTTCTCAACTTACCACCTCATCTTTCAAATGTTATATTTTAACCAAAATATTTCTGTATTCCAATCATTAGCTCTGATATCATTATCCATTTGGTTTTATGTAAAATTTACCTAAAATTAAATACACAAATCTCCAGTATTTACTTACTGAGTTATACAAAAGCATATATATATAGCCCAAAGATAGAGCATGACACAGAGGATTACTGTAAACCACGAAATTCCTCAGTTTTCTTTTTCAGCTCCTTCCTTTCTGAACCCACCAAGAAGTAACCACTGACCTGAACTGTTTCAAACGTGGCTAAATTTTCCCCATTCTAGAATTTCATTTAAATGAAACCTTGCATGTATATTTTCTTGTGTAAGAATATTTTCCCCTCAATGTGATGTTTTAGAACTTCGTTGTTGTCTATGTTTATCATTTACATGTTCCTTTCGTGTTAGATATTACTATTCCATTGTATGATTATATCATTTGCTAATGATTTTCCTAATGATAAACACATGGATTATTATCATTTTAGCTTTATGAATAAAGCTGCTAAGAACCTTTCTGTCCAAAGACTTTGTGAACATGCATCATTTCTCTTGGATGAATGCCTTGAAGTACAATTTTAGGGTCAGAGGGAAGGTTTGTGTTTAGTTTTCTAGATACAAAGTCAGGCACATTTCCAAAGTAATTGCACCAATTTTCATTCTGGTAATATTTAGAGTTCTTTTTTCCATATGCTTGGCAATATTTGTAGTTGGAAGTCTTTTTTTTTCTTTTAATTTTGGATATTTTAATGCTCATCGTGACCAAAGTTGCTGAGCCTCTTCTATTTGCTTATGTTTTCATATGTCTTCCTTTGTCAGGAAATTATTAAAACATAATTATAAGCTAAATGTTGATTTTCTGAGCCTTTTCTATTTGCTTATATGTTTTCAGTATCTCTTCCTTTGTTAGGAAATTATTAAAACATAATTATAACCTAAATTTGTATTGGGTTGCTTGTCATTTGATTTTTTTCAGGTTTATTTTGGACTTGCCATATGATCCATCATTCCCACTCGTGGGTATATATGCAAAAGACTTGAACACAATGTATCAAAGAGATACCTGCACCATCATGTTCATAGCAGCACTGTTTACAATAACTATAATTTAGAACCAACCAAGGTGTTTCATCATCAGATGAATGGATAAAAAAAAACATAGCATATATACACAATGAAATATTATTCAGCTATTAAAAATGAAATTCTACCATTTGCAGAAAAATGGATGCAATTGGAGAACATCATATTGAGTGAAATAAGCTGGACCCAGAAAGACAAATACTGCATGTTCTCCCTCAAAATTAAAATTTTAGCTCATATATATATATATATATATATACTGTGTGTATCAGTATTGCTGCAAATATAGTTTTTTTAAATATTTATTTAGTTATTTATTTATTTGAAAGTCAGAGTTACACAGAGAGAGGAGAGGGAAAGAGAAGAGAGAGAGAGAGAGAGAGAGAGAGGTCTTCCAATGATAGTTCACTCCCCAGATGGCCACAACAGCTGGAGCTGCGCCAATCCGAAGCCAGGAGCCAGGAGCCTCTTCCGGTCTCCCACGTGGGTGTAGGCATCCAAAGACTTGGGCCATCTTCCATTGCTTTCCCAGGCCATAGTAGAGAGCTGGATCGGAAGTGGAGCAGCTAGCTGGGTCTTGAACCAGCGTCCATATGGGATGCCGGCACTTTAAGCCAGGGCATTAACCCGCTACGCCACAGTGCCAGCCCCACAAATATAGTTTTGTAAAACTTTGTTTAATACCTTTGTGAAACGAATCGTAAAGAAGGCTATATTACTATAGTTTAAATGATTTGTGATTACTTAAAATTTACTGTATATGGAGTGAAATGCTCATTTTTCCATTCAATTATTGTTTATGGTTGATGTCTATACTTGCACTAAACTAGGGGTTTTTTTGCTTCTTACTTGTTAAGCTTCTTATTTGCGTAAGTAGTATTCTTATTTTTTTTTTTTAAGATTTATTTATTTTACTTGAAAGTCAGAGTTACACAGAGAGAGGAGAGGCAGAGAGAGTGAGAGAGATGAGAGAACCATCCGATGGTTCACTCCCCAGTTGGCTGCAACGGCCAGAACTGTGCCGATCTGAAGCCAAGAGCCAGGAGCTTCCTCTGGGTCCCCTACGCGGGTACAGGGGCCCAAGGACTTGGGCCATCTTCCACTGCTATCCCAGACCATAGGAGAGAGCTGGATGGGAAGTGGAGCAGCTGGGTCTTGAACTGGCACCCATATGGGATGCCAACACTTTAGGCCAGGACATTAACCCACTGGGCCACAGCTCCTGCCCCAGTACTATTCTTTTTTTAAAAAGAAAGATTTATTTATTTATTTGAAAAGCAGAGTTACAGATAGACAGAGGTAGAGAAAGAGAGAGAGAGAGAGAGGTAGAGAGAGAGAGAGAGGTAGAGAGGAGAGAGAGAGGTCTCCCATCCACTGCTTCATTCCCCAAATGGCCGCAAGAGCTGGAGCTGCGCCAATCCAAAGTGAGGAGCCAGGAGCTTCTTCTGGGTCTCCTTCATGGCTGCAGGGACCCAAGGACTTGGGCCATCTTCAATGCTTTCCCAGGCCATAGCAGAGAGCTGGATAGGAAGTAAAGCAGCCGGGACTCGAACCAGCGCCCATATGGGCTGCTGGCACTGCAGGCATTTACTGTGGCTTTACTGGCTATGCCACAGTGCTGGCCCCAAATATTAAGCCTTTTATTGTAATGTAAATTTAAATTATGTTATCTCAAAAACTAAAAAAAAAAAAAAAAACGAGAGAAGGAAGAAGAGTGGGAGGAAGAGGGAGGGAGGGAGGGAGGAAGGGAATATCATTATGTTCTTAGAATTGTATTTTCATTATGTTCTTAGAATTGTGTTTTCACTTTGTGTCTGTTAAAATTAATTAAACTTTTAAAAAATTAAAATATGAAAAAAATATTTATTTTATTTGCAAGACAAAGTAACAGAGAAAGATGGAGTAGAAAAAGAGAGAGAGAGATCATCTATTCATTGGTTTACTCCTCAAATGGCCCTAACAATCATAGTTGGACCAGCCTAAAGCCTGGAGCCTGGAACTCAACCCAGGTCTCCCATGTGGATAGCAGGGGCTGAAGCACTTGGATCATCTTCCAGCTCTTTTTCAGACCCATTAGCATCGAGTTGGATGCAAAGCAGAACAGCTGAGACTGGAAATTTATTCCAATGTTGAATCAGTGTCACGAGCTAGTTTACTACACTCTGCCACAAGGCCAGCCCCAATCAATTTATTTTTTAAAAAATGTATTTATTTATTTGACAGACTGAGTAATAAAGAGAAAGAATGATCATCCCCCTGTGGTTCAGTCCCCATATGCCTTCCTTCAACAGCTGGGTGTGGGCCAGGTTGAAGTCAGGGCCAGGAACTCCATCTGATTCTCCCACATAGATGACAGAAAATCAAGTACGGGGCCAGTGCTGTGGCGTAATGGGTAAAGCAACTGCCTGCATGTCTGTATCCCATATGGACACTGGTTCAAGTTCAAACTGCTCCACTTTCAATCTAGCTCTCTGCTATGGCCTGGGAAAGCAGTGGAAGATGGCCCAAGTGCTTGGGCCCCTGCACCCCTGTGGGAGACTTGGAAGAAGCTCCTCTCCTGGCTTCAGAGTGGCGCAGCTCTGGCTGTTGCAGCCATCTGGGGAGTGAACCAGTGGATGGAAGACCTCTCTGTCTCTCCCTGCCTCTACCTTTCTGTAACTCTGCCTTTCAAATAAACAAATAAATCTTGGAAGGAAGGAAGGAAGGAAGGAAGGAAGGAAGGAAGGAAGGAAGGAAGGAAAGAAGGGAGGGAGGGAGGGAGGGGAAGAAAGAAAGAAAGAAAGAGAGAAAGAGAGAAAGAAGGAATGAAAGAAGGAAAGAAGAAAAGATAAAGAAAGAAACTCAAGTACGTAAGCCATCATCTGCTGCTTCCTAGGCACATTAGCAGGGGAGAGGAGTTGGATTGGAAGCAGAGTAGCTGGAACTCTTAATGGCATTTTGATATCAGATATGGGTGAACCAAGTTTTGATTTAACCCACTGTGGTACAACAGATGACATGGGTTGTTTTTCTTTTTATTGTCATGCTATAAGAATTCCTTATATGGGGCCCATGCCATGGCTCACTTGGTTAATCCCCCACATGCTGCACCGGCATCCCATATGGGTACCAGGTTCTAGTCCCAGTTGCTCCTCTTCCAGTCCAGCTCTCTGCTGTGGCCCAGAAAGGCAGTGAAGAATGGCGCAAGTGCTTGGGCGCCTGCACCTGCATGGGAGACCAGGAAGAAGCACCTGGCCCCTGGCTTTGGATCAGCGTAGCTCTGGCTGTGGCAGCCATTTGGGGGCTGAACGAACGGAAGGAAGACCTTTCTCTCTGTCTCTGTCTCTCTCTCACTGTCTGAATCTGTCTGTCTGTCAAAAAAAAAAAAAAAAAAGAATTCCTTATATGCCCTGTATACTTATCCTTTGTCAGGTACATATCCTATGAATATTTGTATTTATCTATGCCCTATTTATTTGCCTAAGTGTGTTTTCAGATAAACAGTTTTTAAAATATTTATGATTTGATTATTGATTGATGTGTTATCCCTAAGAAAGTGTTTTGTAAACTTACATCATGAAAATATTGTTTTACTTTAAAAATAAGAGTATAACTTTTAAATTTTGGTCTATGTTTCCACTAAAAATAATTTTCGTGTATTGTGAAGAAAATACAAAGCTCATGTTTTTCCATATTTATGTGATGGTATTTCAGAACTATTTATTGTATCTATCACTTCTTTCCTCATTTTATTGTTCGCCATCTCTGTTAGCTAATTTGACTAGATTAAGGAATACCTAGAAAAGCAGAACCATTATGTTCAGTGTACCTGTGAGGGTATTTCCAAATGAGATTTGCATGTGCGTTCTGCCAGGACCATGTGGGTAGCTCAGTCTCATTTGGGACACACCCTTGACCTCATCTGAGACCTGAGAGACCCTCAATTCCTACTTTGTAGCTCAGAACTCCAGATTTGCCAGCCTTTGCACTCCAGCATTTATATCAGCAAGTCCCTTCCTGAATCAAGCTTTCAGCATTGAACTGAGAGTTATACCCTGGCGTCTGTCTTCCCTGTCTTCCTCTCTCTCTCTCTCTCTCTCTTTCTTGGTAGGCCAAAGCCCCGGTTTATTTCAGCATCAGAAACATCTTAGTCATCCAAAAAATAAACTCCACCAGTGGCAACAGCAGATGTCTTTACAACGAGGCTAAGGGCTCAGCCTCCAGGCGGTGAACATCAGGGGTGCATGGAGGATGCTGCCCGGGCAGAGAGTTAGGAAGCAGAGGGGCTAGTGGCAGGCATTGGCCAGCTTCACTTGTGGGCAGGCATGAGGTGATTGATGGTCTGGCCCTGCTCCAGCCACTGCTTCATCTCAATGAGCAGCTTCACATAGTCCACAACTATTGGCACCAACTCCACCTCCAAGAAGCCCAGGCATCGGAGACATCCAAGACCCCTCCCACAGCAGCTGTGTCCCCACAACTTGGGCCTCATTTCTGAAGCTGCGGCTTCTGGAGCACTTCGCATGGAGAACATCTCAAGCTTGCCCAGCTGGGGCAGTTTGATAGGTACACCTGCCCTCACTCCCATGGCAAGCTTTGATGGGCAGCTCAGGTGACAGTTTCACATGACCCCATAGTTCTTTTTTTTTTCTTTCTTTCTTTTTTTTTTTTTTTTTTTTTTTTTTTTGACAGGCAGAGTGGACAGTGAGAGAGAGAGAGAGAAAGGTCTTCCTTTTTGCCGTTGGTTCACCCTCCAATGGCCGCTGCGGCCGGCGTGCTATGGCCGGCGCATCGCGCTGATCCGAAGGCAGGAGCCAGGTGCTTTTCCTGGTCTCCCATGCAGGTGCAGGGCCCAAGCACTTGGGCCATCCTCCACTGTACTCCCTGGCCACAGCAGAGAGCTGGCCTGGAAGAGGGGCAACCGGGACAGAATCCAGCGCCCCGACTGGGACTAGAACCCACTGTGCCGGTGCTGCAAGACGGAAGATTAGCCTACTGAGCCGCGGCGCCAGCCGACCCCATAGTTCTTATACCTGAGGAGTCTCAATCTAGGTGAGGCCTTTGCAGAAGCAGGTGAACATCTCCTTCCTGTTCCCTCCCTTCTGCATGGATGTGACCCAGATGTGTCCTCCTTGTTGATCCACACCAAGTGTGGGGAGCAACTCGGACTAGACTGTTACTCGAATTAAGACTTATTCTATGCATCTGCTCTCCCACAATATGGCGCTGGGAGAGGAGGAAACAGCTTCTACGCAGCTGTCTCTGACCAACTTGAGTGATGACCTGCAGGAGCTGATCCTGCTCCTGATTGGAGGAGAGCAGCGTACTCGGCGTGTGGGTAGCAGAGTTGGGATTGGTGGAAGAGGACTATAAAGGAGGAAAGAGACAACATGCACCGGGAACATCTATCTGAAGGAACACCTGAGCAGCCCCCGAGAGAGCCGGCCGGCGGTGTGCCGCTTCCCCGCGGAAGTGGGGAAAGTGGCAGGGGGAACCGCCCTTCCACGGAGGTAGAAGGGTCGGTAGCCAACCCGGGAAGAACCAGCAGCAAACCCGGGGAGGGCCGAGCAGACGAAAGAACAGCGCAGGGTCCTGTGTCGTTCCTCCGCGAAGAGGGGGAGCGACATAATGGTGCCGTGACTCGGATATGAAGCCTAGGCAGGGTTTAGTGTCGTTCCTCCATGAAGAGGGGGAGCAACAACCAAGAAGTTACTATTTCCATTGAGCAGGTGCCATAGGCATCTTTCTACTAAAGATGCCAGTTTTTTTTCTGAGGACATCTTTGGACCACTTTCTAGTAAATGTAATGTAATTAAATTTTCATTTACTTATTTATTTTAAGGAATTTTTATACATTAGATAAGGAATTTAATGCATTAGATTCTTGGAGTCCCAGAAAATGCACTATAATTACTACAACACAATTCCTGTATTAATGTGATATTAATACAAAGAGAAAATATTCAATGTTGTTCATAGAAATAATTCTAAGAATAATAATGATATTTCCCATCCTATTTGATTATAAAGTTAATACTTTAATCGATATTTGTAATGAAAACATTGATTGCAAAACTAATGATATAGAGAACAGCATTCTGGCAAAATTGGTAAAACTATTGCCCCTCACTGGCCGTCCCATATGGGCACAGGTTCAAGTCCTGGCTGCTCTGCTTCCGATCCAGCTTCCTACTAAAGGCCTGAGAAGGGCAGTGGATCATGGCCCAAGTACTTGAGCCCTTGCTACCCACATGGGAGACCAGATCAAGGTCCTGGTTCCTTGCTTCTGTCTGCTCAGCCCTGGCCACTGCAGCCATCTGGGGAGTGAACCAGTAGATGATAGATCTCTCTCTGTGTGTGTCTCTCCCTTTCTGACTTTCAAATAAATAAATCTTTTTAGAAAGATGAAATAGAGATGAGTAAGAGTTATCCAGGTTAAATAGGTAACCTAAATTAAGCTATAGTTAGATTAAAAGTTATTTCTTGATGTCTACATATATCAAATAATTTACTCACATAAATATTAATAAATTAAACTTCATTAGTTACTACAAAGGGTAAAAGTTGCGATTTTGACTTTCACAATGTGTGGCCCATGTGTACTCATATACCACTTTCTATTTTCAGTTCAATTAATTGAGTCAACCGTGTTTTAGCCAGAAATTTCCACTCTATCTTCCAGTTTCTCAGTGATACCTGAAAAGAGAGAAACAAAATACTCTAGGCATTTGTGATTTCACCTCTTTGAGGGCATAGGTAAAGCACAGATTTTAATAATGACCTCCTAATTTTGGTGTGTAGTTCTGTCTCCTCATTAATTAAGGGAGTTGCCCAACATGCGCAGATGAGCAGAACTTTACACTTTTCTTAATGGCATAAAACCCCATTCATTTTGAAGCAGTTTATAACATACCCCCATCATGCTTTATTTGATTTGTTAAAATAAAAATAGTTTTATAACATTTACATATGGAAAATGTACATATGGCTCAGTATATCTCTTGAGGAATGCTTTGTGCTCATACATTTTCTTAACACTTAGGAAAGAGACCTTTTGGTGACTACCGCAGATCATTTCGTGAGCAGTATACCTCATGTTGAGGAGCTTCCTTTGCCATCTCTGGTCTCTACACATAATTTTTGGTAAATTTCATCAAATTCCAGCTGAAAATAATTCATAATGGGGCAATCTGTAGCATTGTGGTTATGTTTGATTATGTTACCACATCTGGGCTTTAATCAAACTTAATAAATTGATTGTTAGGCTGTCTTGGACAAGTTTTCTGGTTTCTAGAAGAGTCAGTATTTATAGCCTTATACTCTGCATAATGACAATGCCATCTTACAAATTTATAATAGAAATAGAAATGAACTAAACTATTTACAACTCAATACACTCAAAAAAGACAATTATATAACATTTCCTTTCCTTGGGTTAGGGTCTTCTTTTCTGTGTATAATGTAACATTCAAAAATATTTAGTTAAAAGACAGGGGAGGAAGTGACTCTACTTATACCAAGTGATGCTGTTATGCTAGCAAATTTTAAATATAGTTGAAGAGAGCATGAGGCAATAGCAGCCTGCGTTGGTCTACAGAAATCTGAGCATTTCTTTCATTGTGCTGAAGTTGTTGTTGTACATGACAACCTCTGTGGTAGAAGTGATGGTAGGAGAGCTGATGTGAGCATCTAAGAACAAATTGTATCATTGATCTGGAGAGACTGTCAACTAAATTAAGCAGTGATTTAAAAGACTTATATGAGGCAGAGCCTGCCTTCCCAGAATTCATCATGTGACTACATCAACAAAATTGTGATACTGACTATATTTTGGTCAGCTATGAGAAAATGGGAAGAACAAAACCTTGAGGCAGAAAGCCTGCAGTACCAAAAACAGCCTGTAAAAATGACATGCGTGAGTTTAAAGATGAGAATTTGACAACTTTAAAAATGCTTTCTCTTGAATACGTATTAGTCACTCGGTGTTATCTAAATCTCAATACCTGTTCTAAGTTGAATGTTATTTTAAAGATAAGATCACTGAGAGACATAGGGTATTCTGATTTAACTGAAAAAGTCATTTCTGTATCTGAATGGTAACTGCTTTTCGTCTGGTTACGCTTGGGCGTTGTATGTAAAATAATCACAGAAACTATAAAGATGATTACAATGAGGAAGAGCTATGGAACATTGCTAATAAACAACTAATGGAAAAAAAAAACAATGATGTTTAAGAGAGTATACCATATAATAAAACAACTCTCAGGGCTTCTCAGCAAGGATAATTTTGATTTATAATCGTTTTACTGTAAAATTGGCGTAATTTCGTTTGCCCTAAGATACTCTTCTTCTTATATTGATATTAAAGCAGTATAATACTTGGATTAAAATTATTCAACTGAGTCCTGTACCCTCTCTGTATCTTGAAAGCAATAAATACTTATTTCCATTGCTGTATGAAAACAAAAAATACAATATACCATTGAGACTATGAAGAGCTATCCCAAAGATTTTGAAGGATCTGTATTTCTTCATTCATTGCAAACATTTTTTCAAAACTACATTATATGAGGTAGATTATAATGATTTTTAAACTTATGTTTGGGGTCGGCCCGGTGGCGCACTAGGTTAATCCTCCGCTTGCGGTGCTGGCATCCCATATGGGCGCCAGGTTCTAGTCTCGGTTGCTCCTCTTCCAGTCCAGCTCTCTGCTGTGGCCCAGGAAGGCAGTGGAGGATGGCCCAAGTGCTTGGGCCCTGCACCAGCATGGGAGACCAGGAAGAAACACCTGGCTCAATGTCGGATCGCCACAGCGCGCCGGCCGTAGCAGCCATTTGGGGGGTGAACCAACGGAAGGAAGACCTTTCTCTCTGTCTCTCTCTCTCACTGTCTGGAACTCTACCTGTCAAATAAATAAATAAAAATCTTAAAAAAAATAAACTTATGTTCAAAGGTATTCTTATGTCATTCAGAAAGGCATGTCATTCTGTCAACATACCTTCAGCTTCTTAATCAGTAAGAATAGCTCGTTCTCTTGAGTGCTAACGAGGAGGCAGCAGAGAGTCAGAAATAGCAATCTTCTTTTTATCAATGCTAGTATTAAATATTTCACTTATATGTCCATTAGTTAATTCATTACTCAATTCAAAAAATATGAATTAAAAAGTATGTCGTCAGATGACTATAAAGTTTACAAAACTGTTGAAAAATACCATTTATTATTCATGGTGTGTTTCATTGAATTTAATAATATTTGCTGAATACATAATTGAATAATTCAGTTTCAAACTTTATTAATACTCTGATTATGTCTTATTATGTCTTGATTAAGATAGATATATAAAATATAATTAAAATTAGAAAAAATAAAATAATATCACTGAATTGCTAATAAACTAGCAGTGATCCTCTATTTTTATGCCCTTGTGTTGGGACATGATTCACAAAGGGCTCCCCCTTTCCAAAAACCCAGTTACTCTACTTCTTTTTACTGAGAACTCTGAATTCTCTCAATCACAGGAACAAATTATTATTTTAAATTGGTTACCTTTTTTTTAATTAAAACATAGGTCATATATTATGTATCAAAGATTCCCTGGCTAACCTACTGATTATTACACAATTCTTTCTGTGTTTTATTTCAGCCTTTATTAATTTAAAGTACAACAGATATTTTGCCCCCCTTTCTACACTACCTTCCATTGCAGGGCTGGGTGTCTTGTGCATGATGGCCTTCTTTATGTTTTTGGTGTTGGTCTTTTTTGAAACAGGAATCCGTACAGAACAAATACAAACTGCCTTCATTTTATGTTTCAGATGTTCTCCAATGGTCAGATTGTGGTGGGAAAAGGATATTCTTTTTCAAAAGAAAAATATAACTTTCTCACATACCACAGGCAGATTTTAAAGTGGCCTTCTGGATTCCTGGGTCCTAGTGCTCACAGGCCTAATATGATCTTCTCTCTTTTGAACTTGAATACAACCTACGATTTATACCTTTATACAAAAAATATCAAAGATGCTGCAATGTTAAATTATCATATATGGCAAAAGGAACCTAATGTTACTGTGGTGATTATGTTACATTATATGGAAATTGAGCTCTAGAATCATGTTCCTTTTCCTGATAGGAAAAAAAAAAACAATATTCCAAGAGTCCTAGAGTTATAAGGGAATTAACTCTGTAAATAACTGGAGTGAGGTCAGAAGCAGTGCTTCTACTGTTGAGATCTAAGAAAAAAGCAATCCTGGATCATGCTCAGTTACAATTTTTCTGAGAGATCTAGAGAAGCCTGGCCTAGATACTTCACCCAAAGAAACTGTGAGAAAATAAATGTGTGGTATTTATACTGTATTTAAATCTGTCATATAGTATAAAAACAGGGATGAGTGTTTGACACAATGGTTGCAACACCACTCATGATACCTATACCTCAAATCAGAATGCCTGAAGTAAAATCCCAGCTCCGCTTCTGATTCTAGCTTCCTGACAACGTGCATCCTGGGAGGCAGCAAGTGATAATTCTCCTAGTTAACTTTCTGCCACCCATGTGGGAGATCTTAACTGAGTTCCAGGATCCTGGCTTCACCCTGACCCAGCTCAAGCTACTGTAGCATTTGCAAAGTGAACTAGTGAATGGAAGAGATCTCCTACCTCTCTTTGTTTCCATCTCTCCCCTCTTTGCCATTCAAATAAATACAAACTAAATTAAACACAGATTTAGATACCTGCGTTGTTGTAAAACAATGCTTAACAATGTGGGATGGGCTTTGGAACCAAAGTGCAAGTGGAAGCCATAAGATTCTTTTTTTAGTTACTAAATTATTTTTGAAGGGCAGCTTTAGGTTCACAACAAAACTGACTAGAAAGTACAGAGTTTCCATGTACACCTCCTCTAACACACACACACTCTCCTTTATCAACAACTCACATTAGAGTGAATCACTGACATGTCATTGCCCAGTGCACATCATTGACCATTTGGCTCCAGTTTTTAAAATTTAAATATTTGCAAATGATGCAACTATTAAAGGATTAATATCCAGAATTTATAAAGAGCTCAAGAAATTCAACAACAACAAAACAAACAATGCAGTTAAGAAATGGACAAAGGACTTGATCAGGCATTTTTTCAAGAGAGGAAATGAAAATGGCCAAGACACTTAAAAAAAAAAAATGCTCAAGATGACTAGCCTTCAGAGAAATGCAAGTCAAAAACACAATGAGGTTTCACCTTACCCAGTTAGAATGGCTGTCACATAGAAATCAACAAACGACAAATGCTGGCAAAGATGTGGAGAAAAAGGTACCCCAATCCACTGTTAGTGGTAATATAAACTGGTGCAGCTGCTATGGAAGAAGTACAGAGATACCTCAGAAATATCAATGTTGACCTACCATATGATCCACCATCCCACTCTTGGGAATTTACCCAAAAGAAAAGAAATCAGTACATGAAAGAGTTATCTGTACCCCATGTTTATAGTAGCTCAATTCACAATAGCTAAGATGTGGAATCAACTCAGATGTCCATCACCTGATGACTGGGTAAAGAAATGATAGTATACATACAGGGCAGTTGTAATCAAAACAGCATGGTACTGGTACAGAAACAGATGGATAGACCAATGGAACAGAATTGAAACACCAGAAATCAACCCAAACATCTACAGCCAACTTATATTTGATCAAGGATCTAAAACTAATTCCTGGAGCAAGGACAGTCTATTCAATAAATGGTGCTGGGAAAACTGGATTTCCACGTGCAGAAGCATGAAGCAAGACCCCTACCTTACACCTTACACAAAAATCCACTCAACGTGGATTAAAGACCTAAATCTACGTCCTGACACCATTAAGTTATTAGAGAACATTGGAGAAACCCTTCAAGACATTGGCACAGGCAAAGAATTTCTGGAAAAGACCCGGGAGGCACAGACAGTCAAAGCCAAAATCAACTATTGGGATTGCATCAAATTGAGAAGTTTCTGTACTGCAAAAGAAACAGTTAGGAGAGTGAAGAGACAACCAACAGAATGGGAAAAAATATTTGCAAACTATGCAACAGATAAAGGGTTAATAACCAGAATCTACAAAGAGATCAAGAAACTCCACAAAAACAAAACCAACAACCCACTTAAGAGATGGGCCAAGGACTTCAATAGACATTTTTCAAAAGAGGAAATCCAAATGGCCAACAGGCACATGAAAAAATGTTCAAGGTCACTAGCAATCAGGGAAATGCAAATCAAAAGCACAATGAGGTTTCACCTCACCCCGGTTAGAATGGCTCACATACAGAAATCTACCAACAACAGATGCTGGCGAGGATGTGGGGAAAAAGGGACACTAACCCACTGTTGGTGGGAATGCAAACTGGTCAAGCCACTATGGAAATCAGTCTGGAGATTCCTCAGAAACCTGAATATAACCCTACCGTTCGACCCAGCCATCCCACTCCTTGGAATCTACCCAAAGGAGTTTAAATTGATAAAGAAAAAAGCGGTCTGCACCCTAATGTTTATTGCAGCACAATTCACAATAGCCAAGACCTGGAACCAACCTAAATGCCCATCAACGGTAGACTGGATAAAGAAATTATGGGATATGTATTCTTTAGAATACTATACCGCAGTAAGAAACAACGAAATCCAGTCATTTGCAACAAAATGGAGGAATCTGGAACACATCATGCTGAGTGAATTAAGCCAGTCCCAAAGGGACAAATACCATATGTTCTCCCTGATCGGTGACAACTGACTGAACACCAAAAAGGAAACCTCCTGAAGTGAAATGGACACTATGGGAAATGGTGACTTGATCAGCATAGCCCTGACTGCTAATGGACAACTTAATATATTATCCCTCATAGTATTTTTTTTTTGTCTGTTCTACTTAATATGACTGGTTTAATTATGTAATTATCACACAGTTATTCTTAAGTGTTGAAAATTAACTGAAATGTGATCCCTGTTAAACATAAAAGTGGGAATAAGAGAGGGAAGAGATGTATAATTTGGGGCATGCTCGGGCTGACTTGCTCCAATTGGTAGAGTTGGAAACATACCAGGGGATTCCAATTAATCCCATCAAGGTGGCATGTGCCAATGCCATCTCACTATTCCAAGTGATCAATTTCAGTTCACAATTGATCATAATGAAAGGACTAAGAGTCAAAGGGAGCACATAAACAAGTCTAGTATCTGCTAACACTAACCGATAGAATAAATAAAGGGGAGAGTGATCCAACATGGGAAGTGAGATACTCAGCAGACTCATAGAATGGCGGATGTCCTAAATAGCACTCTGGCCTCAGAATCAGCCCTAAAGGCACTCGGATCTGGCTGAAAAGCCCATGAGAGTATTTCAGGCATGGAAAGCCAAGGCACTCTGGCAAAAAGATCTCTGCGAGTGAGATCCCAGTGGAAAGAACAGGTCTTCAAAGAGGGAGGTGCCTTTCTCTGAAGGGAGGAGAGAACCTCCACTTTGAGTATGACCTTGTCTAAACAAGATAAGAGTCGGAGAACTCAAGGGGCTTCCATAGCCTTGGAAACTCATGACTGGTGCATAGGGAGATTATTGATGCCATAAACAGGAGTGTCAAATTGTAAAGTCAACAACAGGAGTCACTGTGCACTTACTCCTCATGTAGGATCTCTGTCCTTAATGTGCTGTACACTGAGGCTTAATGCTATAACAAGTACTCAAACAGTATATTTCACTTTGTGTTTCTATGGGGGTGCAAACTGTTGAAATCTTTACTTAATGTACACTAAACTGATCTTCTGTAAAAAAAAAAAAAAAAAAAAAGAAATTATCAATTCCCAACTTGACTCTCACTGGGATTAAACATGACAATAGGTCTGATCTGATTTCATCATGATTTAAAAAAAAATCATCTATTACTTTTCACTTTATGTTTCTGTGTGGGAACAAGCTGTTGAAATCCTTACTTAAGGTATACTAAGCTGATCTTCTGTATATTAAGATAATCGAAAATGAATCTTGATGTGAATGGAAGGGGAGAGGGAGTGGGAAAGGGGAGGGTTGTGGGTGGGAGGGACAGTAGGGGGGGGAAAGCCATTGTAACCCATGAGTCGTACTTTGGAAATTTATATTCATTAAATAAAAGATAAAAAAAAAAAGAAAAAAAAAGAAATGATAGTATACATACTATGGGGAACATCTCAGCTGCAAAAAAAAAAAAAAAAAAAAGAAACCTTGGCTTTTGCAACAAAATGGATACAAGCATTTTGGAAATCATTATACTTAGTGAAATAAGCCAGTCCTAAAAAGACAGATATCATATGTTTAGAGTACTAAAAATGTAATGTATTGAAGTGAAATGGACATTTTGAGATTTGATGATTATTTAGAGCCCTTGTCTCTACCATTGAGGAACAGTGTTTTTTCTTCATACTATTGTTGAACTCTTACTTAGTGTAGTGTTAACCTTAAGAGTATAAAGTAAAATGAAATTAGATTTTTGTACAACACATAAACAGTACTTTACACTTTGTGTTTCTGTGTGGGTACAAACTGTTGAAATCTTTACATAGTATATACTAAATTGATCTTCTGTATATAAAGTTAACTGAAAATGAATCTTGATATGAATGGGATGGAAGAGGGAGCAGGAGATGGGATGGTTGCAGGTGGAAGGGAGGTTATGGGGGGAAAAAGCCACTGTAATCCAAAAGCTGTACTTTGGAAATTTATATTTATTAAATAAAAGTTAAAAAAAAGAAAATAGATTGTTCTAAGAGGTACAAAGGGGAATAGGGGAAGGAGGAGGAAGAAAGGTTGGAGCGTGGGTAGGAGAGAGTAGTATGAGAAATATCACTATGTTCCTAAATATGTATATATGAAATACATGAAACTTGTATTTCTTAAAAAATTTTAAAAAAATTTTAAATTGTATTATTTTGAGGATAAGAGAGACAGAGAAGAGCTTTCATATGCTGGTTCATTTCACAAATGGCTGTAATAAATTGAAACTCAAAGCTGGCAGCACAGTCTAGATCTCCCACAAGAGTATCATGAACCCAATTACTTGAGTCATTACTGTTACCTCCCAGGGTCAACATTAGTGGGAAGCTGAAGACTGGAGTTAGAGCTGACTATTGTACTCAGTATTCCAACATGGGATTCAGGTATCTAAATTACTGGTATAAACAGTTGTCCCCTTGGATTTGCTCTTAATGTTGTATATTCTATTAATTTTGGAAAATGTTTAATTATACATATCCATCTTTTATTATTCAGAATAGTTTCACTGGCTGAGTAATTCATGTGCTCTGGTTATCCATCATTCCTTCCTCCTAACTCCTAGCATCTGCTTGTCTTTAATTGTCCCACAGTGTTGAATTTTCCAAAATAGCATGTAGTTGGAACTATTTAGCATTTAGTTTTTGAAGAATAGCTTCTGTCACTTCATAATATGCATTTAAGTTTCTTCCACATCTATTTACGGTTTGGTAGCTAATTTATTTTTAGCACTGAGTAATATTCCACTCTCTGGATGTACACAGTTTCTTTATCCATTCTTCCATCAAAGGATATCTTGGTGATTTTGAAGTTTAGACAATTATGAGTAAAGCTGCCATAAACATCAGTATGCAGGCTTTTGTGCAAACATAAGTTTTAATATGTTTGGGTAAATATCAAGGAATACAAGTGCTGGATTCTGTGTCGAGTGTATTTAGTTTTGTAAGAAAACCTCAAACTCTCTTCAAAAGAGTTGTGACATTTTACATTTCCACCAGCAATGAAAGACTTCCTCTTGCTCTATGTTCTTGCTAGCATTTCATGGTGTCAGTTTTTGGATATTGGTCATCTTAATAGGTACATGTGGTACCTCTTTATTGTTTTTATATATCATTACCTAATGACATAAGATGCTGACAATCTTATAATAGAAATATCTTTATGTGTGGTTTGTGCATATCCTTGTGGAATACTCTATCTGGGTCTTTTGCCCATTATGTGATCAAGTTGTTCATTTCTTAATGTTGCATCTGAAATATTCTTTGTCCATTTTGGATAAAAATCCCATTTCTGTTGTATCTTTTTCAAATGTTTTCTCCCTGTTTCGTAGCTTGTGTTTTACTGAGCAGAAGTTTTTGATTTTAATGAAGTCCAGCTTAGTTCCTTGATTTGTGCTTTTGATAATTTATGTAAAAAGCAATCAACAAACCCAAGGTTATCTTGATTTTCTTTCTAGGTTATCTAGTAGGAGCTTTTCAGTACAGCATTTTATATTTAGGTTTGATCTATTTCAAGTTAGTTTTGTGGAGTGTATAAGGTTTGTGTCCAGATTCTTTTGAATGTGTGTGTGTGTGTGTGTGTGTTTCCAGTTGTTTCATCATGATTGTTGAAAAGACTATCTTTACTCCTTTTATTGCCTTTGCTCCTTTGGCAAAGACAGATTGACTGTGTTTGTGTGGTCTAGTTTGGGGTTTTGTGCTTTGTTCCATGGATCTATTTATCTATTCTTTCACCAACAAAACCTTGTCTTGACTACTTAGGCTTTACAGCAAGTCTTTGTATGAGATACTGTCAGTCCTCTGATTCCTCTTATTGAGTTAGCTATTTGGGGTAATTTTCCCCTGCATGTAAACTTTAGAATCAGGTTGTTGATATTAACAAAATAATCTGTCTGTGTTTTGATTAAAATTATGTTGAATCTAGAAATCAAGTTGGGACGAAACGATTTGTTGACAGTAGTCTTCCTGTCTTTAATATGGAATGTCTTTCCACTTAATAAACTCCCTTTTTATATCTTTCATCATAATTTTCCTGATGCAGATCATGCATATATTTTCTTAGATTTATTCCTACATATTTTAGGAGTACAAATTCCAAACGTCCATTGCTAGAAACCAAGAAATTGACTTTTATATATTAACTTTGTATTCAGAAACTTTGATATTATTGCTTGTTAGTTTCAGAAGTAATTTTCACATTTTTCTCCTATTTTATACATAGATGATAACGTCATCTTCAAACAGACAGTTTTGTTTTTTCATTTCCAATTTGATGCCTTTTCTTTCTTTCTCTTGTGCTTTTGAATTATTGAGATTGTCATTATGATACGGAAAAGAAGAAGAATGATAGCCTTAGAGTGGCCTTATAGTTAGTATTAAAATCCAAATTTCTCAGTATTAAGAAAGATGTGAGCTGTAGAATTTTTGTAGGTGCTCTTTGTCAAGAGAAGAGAATTCTCTTCTATAATTAACTGCCTAGAAGTTTTTTCATGAATGGATGTTCATTTCATCAAATGTTTTTCCATATCTAATGACACAAATATGTGAATTAACTTCTTTAGCCTATTATGTATTGAATTAATTGATTTTTAATGTTGACTAAGCTTTGCATATGTAGGAAAATTCTCATTGGTCATGATGCAAACTATTTTTTAAACTTTGTTGGAATTAATTTTCTAATATTTGCTGAAGGTTTTTGTGTCTATGATCTTGAGATATATCTCCAATGACATAAGAACTTCAAGTTGGTCCCATTTCCTAATGGTTCTACCACCTTCTGCTAGGTCCATCCTAGGAACCACACATTTAACAGATGGCCTTTTGGACAACACAGTACGTTCAAACCCTAGCAAAGCCTATTCAGATTACCTGTTTCTTGTGTATATTTGAATGGTTGTATCTTTTAAGGAAAGGGTTTGTTTCACATATGTTATTAAATGTGAGGGCATAGAATTATTCACAATATTCTTTTATCATCCTTTTAATGTCCCTTTATCTATAGTGATTTATTTTATTGGATGATATTAGTAATGTAATTTGTGTCTTTTCTTTCTGTTTTCTTTCTTTGGCTGGAAAGAATCAGGTCGATTTTGTTATTCTTTTCTAAAATCTAACTTTTACTCATATTGTTTATCTCCATCGAGTTCTTGTTTATTATTTCATTGAATTTTTCTATAATTTAAATATTTTTCCTTAAGCTAAAATTGGTTTTGATTTGTCCTTCTTCTACTAATTTCTTACTGTAGAACCTAAAAGACTTATCTTAGTCTTTTTTCTTTTGCAATATTGCTATTCAATACTACATATTTCCCTGTATTCACTCACATACCTCATATTTAGTATGCTATGTTTTCAGTTTAATTTATTTCAAAGTGTTTTAGAATTTCTTCTGTGATATCTTCTTTCCACTTGTGTAATTAGAAGTGTTACATAGTTTAATCTCCAAATATTTTGGGATTTTTTAACCTATCCTTCTGATATTTAATATTAGCTCAATTTCATTGTAATCAGAGAATAAACTCTATATTATTTCTATTCTTTTAAGTTAATTAAAGTGTGTTTTCTAATCCTGTATGTGGTGTATGTTGGTGAACATTCCCTGAGAGCCCAGAAAGAATGCATTGCCTGCAGTTGTTGAAGTGGTTTCATTTGTCATTTATACCCAACAGTTTTGTGGTGCTATTGAGTTAACTATGTTTTTATTGATGTTTCTGCTTATTGTGTCTCTCCATTTCCTGCAACGGATTTTGGAGATTTTATGGTTCAATAATGGATTCATGTATACCTCCTTGCAGTTCTTTCAGTTTTCACTTCAAGTAGTTAGGCACTTTCTTGTTGTGCAGAAACACACAAAAGGGCTGTTATGTCTGCTTGGAGAATTGATTCCTTTATCAATATCCAATATCTCTTTTTTATCTCTGATAATGTTCCTTGCTGTGAAATCTTTTCTATATGAAATTAACATAGTTAGTCTTGCTTTTTTGGACTAGAGTTAATATTATATTTCTTTCTTTAACTTTTCATATTAAATATATGAGGGCACTTCAAAAAGTTGGTAGAAAATATAATTAATATAATTAAAAGAATTATTTTGTGTAAAAATGTTTAGAAATCACATATACGGGAGATTTCAAAACATTCAAGGGAAATAGGTCCTATGAAAATACCATGTATGGATTTCAAAACCTTTTGGCATTGAAATCAAAATAAAGCTAAATTATATTTTAAAACAATTTTCAGAGTAACTTCAAACTTGAGATTTTATTTAAGGTAATGTTCTTAGGGATAATATTTATGTGGAACTTGTGTTTTGATTTACTCTGATTATCTCTGCCTTTGAATTGGTGAATCTAGAAAACAGATGCCCAAACTGAATATTGATATAGTTGGACTAATATTTATCATATTTGTTAGTTTTTTTATTTGTTGCCCCATTCTTTGTTCCCATTTCTTGGCCTCAACACTTCATATGGTTTTTATGGTTTTAATTCAGCATTTTATGTAAATCGATTTTTCTTCCTTTCTTGGTATACATTTATGTTAATATTTTTTAAATGATTAACTTATTTATTTGAAAGGTAAAGTTACAAAGAGAGATAAGGAGAGACAGAGAGAAAGAGAGTCCTACCATCTACTAGTGAGAGGCCACAACAAAACACACCAAACACTGGAGTAAGGGAAAGGGTTTATTGATGGGGAAAACCCGACAGGCTGGAGGGAGAAAGCTACTTCTTGCTAACACAGGGTGGCGAGTCACTCTGTGCTGGTGGGGTAACATCTCACATCGTGATCTCCTGGGTGGGGAGCCAGGTATATCCCTGGAATATCATCTGGTTGACCAAATGGTTGGTGAAGGCTTTGATTCAGCCCATTATCACCTCCTATAAACATTTAGACAAGGTGGTATAAAAGCCAGGGCGAGAACAGCAGCCAATGGTCCTAGAAGTGCCATTAATCAGGTGGTGAGGGAATTCCATAGGGAGGAAGAGAGGAGAGACTCTATGTACCAGGGCAGACTGTTTAATAGATGTGGCAATTTGTTGGAGTCTTGTTTGCTTTTTTTTTTTTTTTTAGATTTATTTATTTGAATAAAAACAAAGTTTACTGCCCAAGCACTTGAGCCATCTTCCACTGCTTTTCCAGGTAGTTAAAAGGGAGTTGCATCAGAAGTTGAAAGCCAGGACTCAAACTGGTGCTTTTACCTGCTATGCCAAGGCACCAAGCCCCTGTTTTTTACCTTTTTAAGTGACTGCCTCAGAATTTGCAATAATAAATATTTAAAACTAATTAAAATCACTTTTACCCAACACTATTCTACTTCATGGATAGTATAATATTTTATTAAAAAATTCTTAAACTCTCATCCATCATATCATTGCCATCATTTATTTCATTTGCACATAAGCAAATATGACTGTACTTCAAAATGTTTGTGGAAATAACAGTATTAAAAAATGTTTAACTCGGTGTAAAATATTTTTGTAAGCCAAGTAGCAAGGTATCTTTAAAAATGAGTGGAAAAGCATATTATGAAACAAAAAACATACTATGAAACAATAACATGAAAAACATATTATGAATACTCGTGAATTTCAAAAATTTTTGTACTCAAGCTTGTTTCAGTTTAACTTTTCATATGCTTTCTAATATATTTATGTATAATGTGCATGCATACAAATGTATAGAAGGGCATAAGCATAACAAATACATTTTGTTATTAATATTGTGAACAAATCATTTGTTGGATTAATGAACAATGAGGTAAATAATTATTTCATTTTCATGTAACATTCACTAGCACTCTGCCTGTGTTCTAATTTTATGACACATCTATTCCCTGTCTCTATTTTCTTTGACTATCTCCTGGAAATTAGGTCTACTGGCAACAAATTTCCCTCAATTTCTGTTTTTCTGAGACAGTTTTTCTATTTCTTTCACATTGAAAGAATAATTTTAAAGTTGGTGGGGATTATCACTCACTACTTTAAATATTTCATTGCATTCTTTACATGCTCGTAGATTTTTGTGGAGAAGCTGAATCCAATTTTTATTATTGTTCCACTATAGGTAAGACTTTTTTTCCCTCCGCTTTCTTTATACTTGTTTTTCTGAAGCTAGAATATGATGGCCTAGGTATAGTTTTTATTTATTTTTCCTTTTTTGGCATATTTACTGTCCAGTTTTCTCAGTTTCATGGATCTGTTATCTGACACCAACTTGGGGGAAATTCTCAGTTATGAATATTTCAAGTATTATCTTTCTTATATTCTTTCTTTCCCTTCTGGTCTGTTAAGAATATGTTCCAATTTTTGTTGTTATTCCAGTGTCCTTGGTAATTATGATCTGGGCTAATTTTTCCTTCATTTCAGTTTTGGAGAAAAAATTCTGCTTAGCTGTGTCCAATCTACTAATGAGTCCATCACAGACATTATCTATTTCTGTAAAAATATTTACAAATTTCCTAATATTTTGACCCTTGAGTTTCTACTACGTTTTGATTCTCTTCGTCTGCCTGTTTATCTCTCCTGTTCTTGACTCAGTAGTTTCCCCGGTGACCTCTTTTTTCTTAAAGATTTAAGAATAGTTGTCGCTCTGTTGTTTTGTCTGTTTTATGGTCATTGTTAGGCTGGAGGGGCAGTTCTCAAGTTCTTTGCATGCTGGAATGGAAGCCAGAAGTTTATCTTACTTTGGGCTTAAATTTTTTGCTTTAGACATTTCCTTTACTCTGAAAAATTAACGTTTGCCTTAGCTTCTTAAAAATATACACAAAAAAGGAGTATGTCTTTTTTTTATTTATTTATTTGACAGAGTTAGACAGTGAGAGAGAGAGACAGAGATAAAGATCTTCCTTCCGTTAGTTCACCCCGCAAATGGCCACTACAGCCGGAGCTGCATGGATCCGAAGCCAGGAGCCAGGTGCTTCCTCCTGGTCTCCCATGTGGGTGCAGGGGCCCAAGTACTTGGGCCATCCTCCACTGCACTCCGGGGCCACATCAGAGAGCTGGACTGGACGAGGAGCAACTGAGACTAGAATCCGCGCCCACATGGGATGCCGGTGCCGCAGGTGGAGGATTAACCAAGTGAGTCACGGTGCAGGCCCCAGGAGTATGTCTTAAGGACCCATTAAGATTGACATCTGGACATTTGGTCTTCCCAAGCCTCTGAATTAACAGGCAAGAAGATGAGCCAGTATACTGGCTGGGGAGGTCGGTCTTCCTACATAAGGGGAAACTGAGTTGCTATTCAGCAAGAGGATTAACGAAGAATTCATTTGGAATACAAGTGTCTTGTGTTTAAGTAAGTGGAAACCTCAAATCAATTTCATCAAGATTGCCTATAATCTTTAAAAACAAAATGAAGGTTTGAATCATCCCACCAAGTAAAGAATCAAGATCAGCCAAAGAGAACATGAACTGCCTAGTGGAAGAGTAATTATCAATAGAATGTATTCTCACCTGTGACTTTCTATACTGATTCCTGGTTCATTTGGCTTATGTTTATGTTCACCAAGTAGTTTTTTCTTTCTATTACCCATATTATCTAACATAACATGTTTTAACCAAGTAATGTGTATTTTTTAGTGTTTACAGAACATCAAACGGAGTACGAGTCAGCTGTAAGAAGACTGAGGCAATGGATATATTTCTTTGAGGACTTTGTATCCCCTCTCCAGGTAAGGTTAGTGTGTTTAGTGTGTTTTTGGTTGGATATGAGACCAATGTAATAAATGAAAATATTATACTGTTATTATATTTATTTGAATATCATGTATGATTTGAAGACGTGTATGTGCATAACAAGTTGCTAAAAGATGGACTATAATGGCTTAGTGATATGTTAACTTGGATGCAGTAAACTACATTCCTCAGAACGCCCTTTCTGGTAGATTTCCTGTCAGAGCAGGATGTAAGGAAATTTTTTTTTAGTGAGAATTAGAGAATGTTAGCAAGAAATCATCCATCTATGTCCCTTTTCACCCAGGCATTTTCCATCAACTGTTAGAATAGATGTTATTGTAAAAAAATTTTGCAGATGTAACTGAAGATTTAAATCACTGGATTTTGAGGTAACCAAAATGCAGAATATCCTGGTTGTGAGTAAATCCTCTCCAAAAATTAGAAACTCCAAGTTATAAATGAATCTGCACCCATATGGGATACAAGCATTACAGGGAGCAGTTTTGCTTGCCCTAAACACTGGGCCCTATGCTTTTTTTTAATTATCATTAAAAATTGATAAAATTGAGGCCAGCACTGTGATGTAGATAGTTAAGCCTCCACCTCTGTTGAAGTTGATTAGAGAGGAGGAGCGTGGTGGGGGCAAGAGGCATGGAGTCACCACACAGACCCTGGGAGTCTGGTGAAAGCGGGCCAGAGGCGAGCAGCCCGCAGACTCGTTTATTTCAGTTGGTACAGAAGCTTAAATTGCCAACGCAGCCAATCTGGTCAAGGGGCGGTTTATGCCCTAAACAATCACAGCCTGTTGCCAGGCAGTATCTGAAGCCATCCAACCACAGCCTGTTGTCAGGCAGGCTCTGTTTGCCAGGTGGTTTCCCAGAGGGTTTCCAAAGCCATTCCTGAGTAACTGACGCTTACCTGCCAGCAGCTATCTTGGCATGGCCTTCTCGTTCCACACACTTCCAGTGCCAGCATCCTTTATGGGCACAGGTTCAAGTTCCAGCTGCTCTACTTCTGACCCAGCTCCCTGCTAATGTGCCTGGGAAAGCAGAAGATGGTCCAAGTTCTTGGGCTCCTGCCCTCATGTGGGAGACCTGGGTGGAACTCCTGACTCTTGGTTTCAACTTGACCCAGCACCAGCCTTTGTGACCATTTGGGGAGTGACTCAGCAAGTGGAAGATCCTTGCATGTGCTCTTTTTTCTCTCCCTCTCCTTTCTGCATCTCTGCCTTTCAAATAAGTAAATAAATCTTTTTTAAAAAAATTTGATATAATTGCAATGCTTAACACAGAGGATAAGCTTATTAAAGTTTTCTTCAGATAATACAAATAGTTTATTTGCTATTTTCATTGTTGCTTCTATAATCATTTACTAAACATCTGCCAATTTTTGTACTTTGCATTTTTTAATTTTTTTAAAGATTTATTTATTTATTTGGAAGACAGAGTTGCAGAGAGACAGAGGTAGACAAGAGAGAGAAAAGTCTTCCCACCTGCTGGTTCACTCCCTAAATGGTTGCAATGGCTGGAGCTGGGCCTATCTGAAACCAGGAATCTGTAGCTTCTTCTGGGTCTCCCACACTGGTGCTTGAGTCCCCTTGTAGTGCTTTCCCAGGCCATAGCAGAGGGCTGGATTGGAAGTGGAGTAGCCAGATTTGGAACCGGCCCCCATATGGAATGCTGGTACTGCATGTGGAGGCTTTATCCACTGTGTCACAGCAGCAGCCTGGATTTGTTTGTTTTTATTTAAGAGTTAAAGAGAGAGCCAGAGAGACAGAGAAAGGGAGCTCTTCCATCCTCTGGTTCACTCCTCTGATAGCTGTAATGGCCAGAGCTGGGCCAGATGGAAGCCAGGATCCAGGAGCTTCTTCCAGGTCTTCTACATGGGTGGTAGGGGTCCAAACACTTGGCTATCTTCTGCTGCTTGTCCCAGGCTATTAACAGGGTGCAGTATCAGAAGTGGAGCTGCTAGGACACAAACTAGCGCCCATATGGGATGCCAGCATTGCAGGTGGTGGCTTTACCCACTATGCCACAATGCCACCACCAGTACTTTTACATCTCATATGAAAATTTTAAAGGAGGTTTCCTCAGGTAATTACACTAAAATACAATGTCCAATATGCTATAATATATGAATAAAGCAAATTTTCTTTATATAGCACTCTAAACCCTAAAAATAAACACACACTTACACAAAACTTATAAATAAAAGAATATTTTAATTTCCTTTCGTAAGGTGGAATTTGTCCTATTTGAGGGCAGAATGGTGCAACTATATTGAGACACTTACTGGAAGACTTAACGGTATCATTATGTAAATTTTTTTCACTGCTGCTGGCAATAGTTGTTCACAGGTGGAAATACTGAGTTTATATTCAAAGTATTTTGATGGGAAGCAATAAAATAATTCACACAAACAAATATAACATTTGCAGAAAACCTAAAATTAAATATGGCTACTGTAAAAAAATGTAATGCAGAAGCATAAGATATGTTTGAAATTATGTAAATAAGCTGGAAAAAGTATTCCAGCTAAACTTGACCACTAGTTTTCTGAAAGCTTGCCAAACTCCAAATAAAAGCTGCATTGAGTAGAATGTTTAGACATCTGGATACTTTTTCTTTAAATTCCAGGAAAACATTCTGCATTTAGTTTCAAATGTGGCTACCTAAGTCACTCTTTCCACTACAGTCAAAATAGTTATTCTTTGTAATTTCCTGTTTGTCATATTGCTTCTTTTCAACCAGCTGATGATCAAAGATACAATATTTTTTTAAACTGTTTTTCCTAGCTAATTTTCTAGTTAGTGTTTTAACAGGCTTGCATTGGCAAGCTAACTTTTCCTTTGACCTATTCAGGCTTTCAATCTTTAGATTTCATTCTGCTGCCAGAGCTATGCAATTTATTAAAATTAAATTGAACACTGCAAAAAATATTAAGAAAGTTCAGCAGTTCACCAAATTTAATGTTGAAAATTATTTTTCCAGTCATGTTCATGTCGCAGGAAATTTTTTGAATACTGAATCTAACTTGGGTAATTTCAGTCTATAATAAAACTGGAAAATATATGTATTTATATGTGTGTGTGTTTATATGTGTATGTACATATCTTCTATATGATGTTCTTGCTTAAAATTCTGTATGTTAGTCCCCAGAAAACAAAATATGCTTAGTTTAGTTCTGTTACATGAACCATATTTGATGTCTTTATTATTTCACTCAGACTCTCCTAGTCTGATTCCTAGCTCAGTCAACATTTACTTAATCGCATATTAATAAAGCACAGACAGCTAGGACAGTATTCAAGACATGGCTTTACACCGTTAATACAGCTTCTGCATGCAGGAATTGGAATTCACACAAGTTAAACATGTTCAGTGGAAATAATGTGTCTTCACAATTGTGCTCAGCCTACTGCCATGTTCTTTTTCTATCTTTCTTCTTAATGACAATCAAGGTGTGTACAAACATGTGATATATAAAAGAGGATCTTCTGAAAATAAAAACATTTTGTTTGCTCATTTTTAAGAATATTCCAAACCAGTATTTACACATGACCTATATCTAGTGATACACGAAAGATGTGTTTGTCCTTTTTCATGTCATAGATGGTTTTCTGAGTGGAAACTGTGTAATATATTTAAGGCTTATTTGTTATATTTTGTTTTACGATATCATATCATATATTGTCATGAGAACTGAGCAGTTTTTCTCTATTTTATATTTTATTCATGGGCATATAAAAACAATAATTCTTTGATATTTTTATTATTATAGCAAACAAACAATTCTGAAGTTAGAAATAAATTTTTACATAAAATAAATATATAAAGTAAAAACTGTAATATCTTATAAAATATGTTTATCCATATATATTTATACATGTAAAGTGATAATATAAGTGGAAAAATTTCTAAGAAAATTCTTTTATAATTTTATTCATATATAGGGAACAAATTTCATGTATTTCATATATATAGTTTTAAGAATATAATGATACTTCCCACCTAGCTTCCACCTCTCCCCACAAACAAATTCTACAGGTTACTCCTGACACCGAAATGTGTTTTTTGTTCCTTAAATTATCAGTCTCTTTATCTTAATATAATTTACTTGTTTTCTGTACACAGAAAAATTAATTTGAATAAAGGATACTTATAGAAAGTGAATTTGATGTTTGATATAGACCACAGTATTAGAAACTAATATATCATTTTAAAACTCTTCAATGCACTTTCTATGTTTATTATACTATAACCTATGAAGACTGTGCTTATATGGATAAATATTGACTGCAAGAATTTATTCAAGATCAGGGACTTTCATTTTTATTTTGAGCTCTAAATGATAATAAGCATCATTAGCACATATTTAAATGGATTTCTTTTTGTGATATCAGTAGACTAGATTCTATATAATGCATTAGAATATTATTAATTATTATGACGTCAACAGAGCAATATTTGTAGTACAGTTTTAGCACTTTATTTCTGTCTTCTCTCTTGTAACTAGTCATATATGTGATCATTTTCCCTTGAAATTACAGGTTTACTTTAAAAAAAATCTGTTGAAAATCTGAATTCAGAGAAGTTTATTTAGGGCCAGTGATGCAGTACAGTGCCTTCAGCCACCACCTGCAATGCAGACAACCCATTTGGGTGCCATTTTGAATCCCAGCTGCCTCACTTCCTATCCAGCTCTTTGCTAATACAGCTAGGAAAGCAGCATAGGATGACCCAAGTTCTTGGGATCCTTTATCTGCATGGGAGACCCAGATGGAGTTCTAGTTTCCTGGTTTCCAACTGGCTTTATTCTGACTGTTGAAGATATCTGGGGAGTGAATCAGCAGAAGGAAAATCTTTGTCAGCCTTTTCTCTCTGTAAATCTACCTTTTAAATAAATAAATAAAATCTTAAAAAAACAATAATTTTTTTGAACACAATAATTTTTGAAATTTATAAGTTAATTTCTTCACATTGTACATTTTCTATTAATTTTAAGGATATTCCTTATCTTTTTATTCCATTTTATATCCCAGCAAGATACTCACTTATCAAAATTACATTAATAAATTGTTTAAAATATTAGTAGACATGACTTAAGCTATCTATTAAACTGGCACAGAAATTTCCATCTGGTTTAGGTGGGATACAGCAAGTCTATAGGGATTAGGTCAAAGCAGTATAACAACTTAAAAATCTGAATTTAAAATGGAAGTACATTTTCTATGCATAATTCCAACTTAATTTTATAGAGGAACCTGCGAAAAATACATGAACTGTGTTTAAAATGTTTAACTTTTGATACTAGCCAATGAAAAGACTTCAGAGGAAACATATGAGGAGCAGGGCCTATAAAATTAGGCCAGAAGTATATAATTATTTCACTTTTATCATATATAAATTTACCTTGAATTATAATCCTTTAGTCCCAAATAGACATCAGTTCTTTGTAAAAATTAGAATTTGTGTGTATTGGTTCCATGTCATAGAGATGGATATGATTAGAGAAAGCAAAAGAATAGCTAAGTATTTCTCAATGTTATGACCTTTTAGGGTTGGGAAAGGGATGGTTATGACAGAACTAGCAAAATCATTCAGCTGAAAAGAAGGTCTTTTCTCAGGTGTTATTTCTATACATTTCAACCACCAAAACAAAAATTGATACTCTTTAATAAAATTTTATTGTAGAGCCTTGCTTTGAGATACGATGTATTAACTTGAAGCAGACCAGTGCTCCAGTCTAGGATACTTAGAAAATCCAGTCACAGTATTTAAAAAAAAAATCTGTTTGAACATTTTGATGAGCTGCCAGGGCAATCAGGACTTGAAGGGCTAATCCCTTGTAAAGTATCAAATCTAGGGGTGAGCCTATAGTTCAGAAGCCAATTTTCTCCTGGGACAGTTTCCAATTATTACTGTAATGTTGGATCCCAAGAAGTGAGACAGAAACTCACAAGTAGGGTCAAATAAGCAAAATTTTTGGCAATTATGTGGGACTAGAGGAGCAAAAAACAGAGTTAGGCCTATCAAAGCAATCAAGATTTATGAACCAATAGTGGATTAAGAAGGGAAGTTCAAAGAAGTGAATCTGAAATTCAACAATTTTGCTTCTAAGCCTTAGATGAATCCTTAAACTGCACAGAAAAAAAATCCCACAAAGCTAAGTAGAAATCTTGGTGAGAAGAGGGAAATGTTGCACAACCCCATGCAGTTAAGGAATATATATACATATATATGCTTCAGGACCTGTTCGTAGAGAAAAAAATCTGGTAAGCACCTTGGGCTCTCATCTGGGATCCCTGGATAGCAATAGCCTGAGGGCCTTGGTAAACCACATCCCCCAAGGTCTGTCAGCCCATCCAAGGGAAGGATAAATGCTGTCTGCAGGAGTACACATCATCAAAACACTTTATTGCTTATCATACAGAAAGCATGGCCTTAAACCAAAAAATTAGTAGATATAACAGAAATAGGAATGCGCACAAATACACAACAGTACATGCACACTCCTCCCACAAATGCAGACAGCAAGAATGACAAAACCAGACTCAACACTCATAGAATTTCAAGTTTAGAGAATTTTAGAAAACAGAAAAAACATTTCATCGAAAATTTAAAATTCTTGGAAAATAGCAAAATGAAGTATCTACAAATAAACATGAAATTATTAAATTAAGGTGGATTCAACAGAAGATAGGGCACAGCAGAAGACAGAACTATGAACTGCAAAATAGGGGGAAAGCATCCAGGATGAAACTCAGAACAAAGCAAATGAAATGTGTAAGATAGCAAACACATAATGTGTAAGCTGAGCCTTGAAAGAAGAAGAGAGAAACAATAAGACAGAAACTATTTGAATATTCGTTGGTAAAGGATTTTTTGAAATAATGAAAACTGTGAAGCTGCATCTTCAATAATTTGTGTTACTCTAAAAAAGTCAAAGTATACATTTAAAAATCAGAGTAAGGGATAAAAATGCACTTTTAAAAAATGATTTGTTTATATTATTTGAAAGTTAGAGCTTCAGAGAGAGAGAGAAAGGCAGAGACAGAAGATAAAATCTGATTCACTCCCCAAACGGGCAGTGACAGGGGTTCAGGTCAGATGAAGCCAGGAGCCAGGAGCGTCTTCCAGGTTTCCCATGTGGGTGCAGGGGACTAAGTACTTGGGCCATCCTCTGCTTCTTTCCCATGCGTTATCAGGAGGGAACTGGATCTAAAGTGCTCAGACAATCTGGGACTCAAACCGGTGCCCCTATGGTATGCTGGTGTCACAGGCGTGACTTAATCTACTAAGCACAAAACCAGTTCCCAAAATGCATTGTCTTTGAAGTAATAGCAATCGGATAGGAAGCTGACTTCTCAGTAGTAAAATTCAAAGTAGCAATGACCCATATTATGGTAAAATAAAAGTGGATGAAATGTTCCATTTAAAGTATCAAAATGTATAAAATATATTATAGAAAAAAGATATGAATGAAAACGCTATGCAAAACAGCCTTGGTAAAATTGAACCCATATAGGCATTAAAGGTATGGCCTGTGATGCCTTCTACCTGCTAGAACAAAATTAGTTTGTTGCTTTTTTTGGAAAACATAATTAGCCTGCTAATCATCAAAATTGTCATAATTGAATAACACTAAATACATAATTAAATTTTGAATGAATTTGAGCAAGTACTTATCCAAGGTAAGTGTGAATGTCCAGAACACAGTATAGAGAGATTGATACAGCTGTATTATTGAGAAATTTGGAATAATAGCTTTTCCTTTCCTGGTTCTTTTTTCTTTTTTTCTTTTTTCTTTTTTGACAGGCAGTTAGACACAGAGAGAGAGACAGAGAGAAAGGTCTTCCTTTTCTGTTGGTTCACCCCCAGATGGCTGCTACGGCCTGTGTGCTGCGCAGATCTGAAGCTAGGAGCCAGGTGTTTCCTCCTGGTCTCCCATGCCGGTGCAGGGCCCAGGCGCTGCAGGCAGAGGATTATCCTAGTGAGCCACGGTGCCGGCCCTTTCCTGGTTCTTAAAGTTATAGCATATCTAAGTATAACATAAATTTTCTAAAAAAAAATATTGCACTAATTGTTTATTTCTGCCCAGAAAGTAGGTACGAACATAAACTGTGAAATTAGACCCAGATTTATAGCCCAGAAGATTTTTATCTTTGTGGCTTTGGCAAATTAATTATCTATTGGAAGCTGCAGAGAATTTCAGGATTGCAGGTAGTCTAGAAAAGGGTTTGGGCACTGAGTAGGCATGCTCTGGTCACTTGTTAAAACTTTGTCCATAAAAGGAAAGGTGATGCTGGAGGACACAGAAGGTTTCTCTAAAACAAGTGGATGAAGTCAGTGGCTTCCCAGGTGAAAAGTACTGGTATTTATTTAGAGTATTCAAGCTTTAATACTCTGTTGTTATCATGCTTAACTTGTCCCTTCATTTCTCATAGCCTGAGGACAATTTATGACCATTTATATATTGTTACTCTGTAACTAACATGCAACTATCTGAAGATAGAGACCAATTTTTGAGATGTTAAAAAATGATTTTAATTTCTTTGTATTTGCTTCAAGCATTGCTGTCATATCACTGTGTAAAAACATGATTTGATTGCTTAATGCCCTAGGGAAAGAATATCGAAAGTGGTACTAATAGCAAAGTTATCTATGCTTATTTTATCACTGTATTATTATATTGGGATCAGCACATGTCCTTTAGTAGATACCCCTGCTTATAGAGAATTTCCCTCAAATTAATCCAGACTTATGACAAGTTTAAAATTCTGGGAGCATTATAGGATAGAGAAATATGGTATTAACATAAAGTCATATGTAAAAATATTTTATTTGAACTGAAATAATGTGATAGAACATTTTATCAAGGGCTTTAGTTTGCTTGGCTCTGGTATAGTCAGGACTTGATTATCTGTAGGAATAATTTCATGATTTCAGTTAATCTGAGTTACACCTTGTCTTCACTCTCCTTACATTTTTTCATTATTATTGGATTTCATTGAAGTCACTTGTTGACTTCCCCTTTTGGCCATGTCCAGTGTTTGCCCTGCACTAAGAAAATGTGACTGCACACTTTAAAATCCCAAACATACATTTATCTTCCCTCCAACGTCTCTTCTTCTCATTTCACCAGAATAGATGTTAAGGAGAAACAAGGTTTGCAGGAAGAAAACCACCTTGAGTCTTTTGGGAGGTGATAATACAGAAAAAGAGACAGGAAAAGATAAAATACATTTCATATAATTCATATTTCATATGCTGGGATGAATAACAGCATGTGTTTAGTGTGACTATCTGCAATGGGAAAAGACTGACACAAATTTAGTGATAGCAGAGGGATTTTGAGTATCATTTTCCCTTTGCAAAAATTTCCAAATTTTCTAATACTTTAAATATTAATATTTGTGGGAAAATAGGTAGAAAGAGAACACAAACTTGGGAATTGAGTGCATGTTGACCTTCTTTTTAATTAGGGTGAGAAAGCTTGTAAGCATGACAGATAAACAGATCTCTTATTTATAATGTAACCAAAGTAATTTTTCTATACTGCAGTTATTCTACTATATATAATATATACGTATTATAAATATATTTATATGAGTATATATATATATCTTCAAACAATTTCCAGTATAACCATGTTATTGCAAAAATCATACATGAATTTCAAAATAAATTCTTCCACCAAAGCAATCGTGTTTTGATTCCATTTTCCATGAACATTTTAACAATTAATTGTTTTGAAATTCATAGGACAGAGAAAGAAGGAAAGACAGAGGGAGAGAGAGGAAGAAAGGTTTTTCCATTTTCTGGTTTACTTCCCAAATTGTCACAAAAGTCAGGGCTGGGCCAGACTCAAACTCAGAGCGAGGAAATCCATCTGGGTCTCCCATGCAGGTGACAGCCACACAAGTACTTTGCTGTTTCCCTGGTGCATTAGCAGGGAGCTGGATACGAAATAGAAGAGCTGGGACGGGAGCTGACACTCAAGTTTGGAATTTTCCATCAGAATAGATGACTTAACCCACTGTGCCACACTCTTACTATGCCAGGAACATTTTTAAAAATGCTTTTTTTGATTTCTTTGTTTTTGAGAAGCGCAAAGACAGTTGCATTCAATCTAGACTTTTCTTGTGATTTACAGAAATCCGATTACTTCATCCATTATGGATGTCTCCTAGGGTCTGCATTAGCAGGAAGCTGGAGTCAGGAGCAGAGCTGCATACTGAACTCAGGCTCTCGGATCTGGGATGTGGTGATGTTAACAACTAGGCAGAATGGCTAACTACATGGATTTTTGAAGTCCCTTTGATTCTATGTCTCTTATCTAGGCACTAATACTATCAGTTTTTGTGTTTTCATCACTATTAGTTCAATCTTTGCATCAAATTTTAAAAAATGCTTCCTACAATAATCACCTGTGCACTAAACTGAAGGGATGAGGCATTGAGCACAAAACATAAAAAAGTATGTCTGGTTGTAATGACTAGGTTGATTAGAATGCAGGTTGTTCTGTGCTACAGATACTTAGCCATTCTGAGAGCAATGGAGAAAAATACCCCTATAACTTTTCAATTTCATAGATATCATATAATAGTAAAATATGAATGGATATTATCTGTCTTCCTATCTACACATGCATATAACATGTGTGTGTTGGCTGGCGCCGCGACTCACTTGGCTAATCCTCCACCTGCGGCGCCGGCACCCTGGGTTCTAGTCCCAGTTGGGGTGCCAGATTCTGTCCTGGTTGCTCCTCTTCCAGTCCAGCTTTCTGCTGTGGCCCCGGAAGGCAGTGGAGGATGGCCCAAGTGCTTGGGCCCTGCACCTGCATGGGAGACCAGGAAGAAGCACCTGGCTCCTGACTTCGAATCGGCCGTAGCAGCCATTTGGGGGGTGAACCAACGGAAAAAAGAGAACCTTTCTCTCTCTCTCTCTCTCTCTCTCTCTCTCACTGTCTAACTCTGCCTGTCAAAAAAAAAAGTGTGTGTATATATATATGAGTTGATGTATATATGCTTCTATGTACATTCATATATGTGCTTAAAAACATACATCATGCATGTGTATATATATATATATCATTGAAAGGACGGAAGGTTATTTATATGAACTGTTTCTTTTTTTAAGACTTATTTTATTTATTTTGAAAGTCAGAGTTACAGAGAGAGAGAAGGAGAGGAAAAAGAGAGTGAGAGGTCGGTCTTCCATCCTCTGGTTCACTCCCCAATTGGCCACAACGGCTGAAACTGTGCCGATCCAAAGCCAGGAGCCAGGAGCTTCTTCCAGGTCTCCCACACAGGTACAGGTGTCCAAGGACTTGGGCCATCTTCTACTGCTTTCCCAGGCTGTAGCAGAGAGCTGGATAGGAAGTAGAGCAACAGGAACTCGAACCAGCACCCATATGAGATGCTGGCACTGCAAGCGGCGGCTTTCTCCGCTATGTGACAGTGCTGGCCCCATAAACTGTTCCTTTTTAAAGGTTATAAAATACTTTCTAGAACACATGGAATTATGCTGATCAAAATTTTGCAAATGTTGGGATAATTTGGGTAAAGCTCACTAAATTAAGAATCCCAAAATGAATTTAAGAAAATAAAATCAGGCTGTTGTTTATATGTAGTGTTAAGCTTCTGCCTGTGACGCTGGCATCAAATATGTATGCTGGTCAGGACCCAGCTGCTGCACTTCTGATCCAGCCCCCTGCTTATGGCCTGAGCAAGCAGCGGAAAATGACCCAACAGCTTGGGTCCCTGCACCCACTTTGGCAACCTGGACTAAACTCCTGGCTCCTGGCTTTGGCCTAGGCCAGCCCTTGATATTGCAGCCATTTGAGTACTGAACCAGAGGATGGAAGGTCTCTCTCTGTGTGTCTCTTCCTCTACCTTTGTAATTCTAAATTTCAAGTAAATCTTACAAAAAGTAAAAGACATTATACCAATATTTTTCTTTAATTATAAATAATAAACGATACTCACTTGGGTGAACCTATGCTGCTATCGTAATGTTTTAATTTTAGATAAAAATGCTAACAATTTTTTACATGGAGAACTAGTTTTTCTTCCAGTAACTTTAAAACAGATTGAACTACCCAGTGAGCTGTCTTATAACTAATCATTTAAAATGAAAGCAAAGATGTCTGTCTTGGAATCAGATAATAACTAAGCAATGTGGGGAAAATGTACATCCCAGCAAAGGATTTCATACACTTTCCATAAGAAGTACTATTTTTTCTTCACCATGTGCAAGTCTTTGTGTGTGCTTTACATTTGGAATTTCTGATGACACAAACAACATGTTGCAGACACCAATTGAAGCAAGTAGAAATTATATTACGATTTTCGTTATTATAGCTTCCATCTGATAAATTCACTTCATCTAGTCTCTAGGAAACCACTTAGCACCGTGGATGAGGTTGCTTACCCATAAGACCCACTGTTCATGAAGAGTGAATTTAGTCCCCATGGTGAAACATTTTACTCTAAGAAAGCTCTCTCTCTTTCCTCCTGTTCACCCTTGGAGCAGGCCAATTGATAATAATATACATCTCTAAATCCGCTGTGATGAATAAACATGTCTCCAAATTACTCAAATTAATTTCAGCAGGTTGCAAAATTTGCTCCCAGCAGATTTTTTTTCATTTTTTTAATCCATCTGTGTCCAAATGAGATATTTTCACAGGCAAAACAGTTCTCTTAGGTTTCCATGCCAGAAGCTGGGCAAATATAGAAAGCCAAACCTTTTAGATATTATGAAATAGGCCACTAAATATGAAAAAATATTTTGGCCGGTGTCTTACATTATAGTCTCCAATTTAAGCATTCCCATTTTCATTTTAAACTTCTATTTATAACAAACCTCATAATTATAAAAAGCAGTGACTTTTTCTTCCTCTTGATCTCTAATTATGTAATTAGGCTCTTTATAGGACAATGTTATTTTTATGGAATTCTAAGAGGCTTTATTTTTGTTACTACTTTTTATTTCTCTTTTTTCTATGTTCCCAAACCTCATGAAATAATATCTTATATTCTTGTAGATATTCTTTTCTAATAAACTTGAAGTATAAATTTAGAACATGGCATCTCAGGCATATTAGTGTGAAGGTAGAAATTATGCTTTTTCTTGTACAGATGACAAGGTTGCTGATAACTTTAAACCCAGGGTTTCCTTCAAGCAACTAACTGAAGGGAAAAATTGAAGTAATAAATAGAATTGAGGCAGGGAAATGCACTCTTTATTTTATTTACTTTGGTTTTCATTTTATTCGAAATACTAAGAGAAAAAGGGACAGAGACAGACAAAGAGAGGGAAAGATTTTACAACTGCTAGAAGGAAGGGGAAGGGGAAGGGAAACGGGAAGAGGGGAGGGGAGGGGAGGGGAGGGGAGGAGAGGAGAGGGCCCTAAAAAGGAGGGAAGCTGGAGACAGAAACTAATTGCTTCAGAGAATCAACTTCTACTTTCATAAGGACAAGGGCATTTCCAGGAGAATGCTGATGGAAAGAGCAAGCAAATAGTAAAGAGCCAAGACATTTTCTCCTTCTGTCTTGCTCTCGATATTGTGGTTAACAGAATCTAAAGGAAGTTTAATCAAATGGTAAGGTGTGCTATTCATATTTTCTATCACCATTCTACAATTCTGAATATAGAGGAGTTCAGAGCTAAGAAACAATATTTTGAGAATGAGACAAATAGGAAATTTGCAAAGGAAGCATCTGGGCTTTACTGCTTTCACACAGTGCTTAGCATCTCTCAGAGTGGAAAGAATTATTCTGACTTCTGAAAGGCAGAAATATAAAATATACACTACCAATTACAAGGCATCCTTAGCTTCAAACAAAAAGTAAATAATACAATGGGAATCTGAATTCAGTGAAGATTTGAGGGTAAACTTTCAGTTAATAGGAAGTCCAGCAGTCAGGGAAACTAAATGATGCTATGAGGAATTCAACAGTTTATTATAGTATGAATAACTTTGCAAGACATATATCACAGTCATTTTAACAAATTAATTGCAGAGTAACTGTATAACGAAGATATTTGGAGGAAAAGAAGTGTTCTACATTAAAATAATTATACTGACAATCTTTGAGTCATTATTTGAACTAACCAATTATAAAAATATCAGGAATTTTTATATTTTAAAATTATATATTCATTTAATTATTTTATTTGAGAGAGAGAAAGAGATAGATAATAGCAGATAGATAGAAATTATCATCTATTGGTTCACTAGCCAAACATCTAAAACAACCAGGGATGGGAAAGATCAAAGTAAGCTGCTTGGAATTCAATCAATGTTTCCCAATGGGTGGCTCCCAATTAATCCCTAATTTTAATGATCCCAGGATATATATTAGCAAGAAGCTGGAATCAGTAGCAGAGCTGGGACTCGAACACAGGTGCTCCAGTATATGGACACACCAAGCAAGTTGTTAAGTGTCTCATCCAAGCCTCACTCTAGGGATTTTTATATGAAGAGGATATTAGTTTACATCAATGATATAGTGTTAATTATATTAATTGGGTATTTAGTTATTAGCATTATATAAGTAATATTTTATTTCTTAGAGATATGCATCACATGTAAAAATGAAATACTATGAAATCAAGCAGTTGTTTTAAAATTATTTCATGAGGAAAAAGGAAGGCAGAAGAGATAGATGATGCAAGACTTCCAATCATAATGATATTTGAATCTGGTCAATCATGGTGTGGGTTAACTAAATTATTTACTTTTGTGAAATTTTAGAATTTTTCATAATTTTAAAATGATTCTGGATAGCTTCCAAGTTATCTTTGGGTTTGATACATAATGTCAGGTAAGGATTTTCCCAATTTCTTATTAAAAGCTTTATAAATACATAGAAAAAGTCAACAACTGTCAATCATGCTACAGTATGAGAATAAAATCAACTTAGGGATAACTTACTCTTAAATAAAAATCAGTGAGGCTGGTAGGAGAAATGCTATTTAATGTACCTGAAATTATGAAAGATGATAGTTAATATATAAAATAGTATTAATTTACTTACTCTATTGAAGTTATAGTTTACTTTAATGAACAGGAAATTATCTACATTTTAATATGCATGGGATTAACTATAAACCAGTTCTGGTAATAATTTTTTCTTCTTTCTACCTGTCCGTGTTCTCCTTGTCCATTGCCTTAGAGTATGTACCTACCAAAATTCACTGTTGCTGTGGGATATGTAATCAACTCAGAGACTGCATTATGGAAGACATTATGCGACATATTGCCAAGTATTGTATTTGCACAAAAACCAATAGTAATCCATCTCATCTGAACAAATAAGAAGTATGTGTTTCACCAAATGTTTTAACCAATGCATATTAACCATTAAGAGGAATATTTCAGAACAGAGAAAAAGTAGTTGTATGGACATTTACTTACCCAATTGGTCCTACCTTGAGAGACAGTCTTTCAATGGATAAATGGATGCTAAGAGGGATAGAAGAGCTTTATATTGTTCCCAAATAATTTGCTTCCTTATTCATGAATACACAGAAGGAAATACATATGTAGGTAAATATTTTTCAGCATAAATAAATTAACCCTATCCAAGAGAATGAGAAAATGTATATCTTTGTAACTTATTTACTAAAGATAACAAAAGGAAAGTTTAGATAGTAACTACTTGATTTCATTTTTTTCAAATTTCAAAAGAAATACTCTAATAAATTTGGAAAGCACAGATACTTAGCTACAAACACTAAGCAATATCCAACATAAATTAGGACACAATTATTTAAAAAAAACCTCAAACATACACTATAATTTTGCTAGAGAAAATAAAAGATCATTTTTGTCTATGCCAATGTCTTGCAGATGTTCTCTAATGTTCTCTAGTAATTTGATGGTACTGGATCACAGATTCAGGTCCTTGATCCTTTTGGAATGGATTTTGTTGTTAAGGTGTAAGGTAGGAATCTTGTTTCATATGTTTGCATGCAAAGATCCAGTTTTATCAGCACCATTGTTTTAAGAGACTGTCCTTGCTCTAGGTATTAATTTTGTTCCTTTGTCAAATCTAAGTTGGTTATAGCTGTGTGGATTGATTTCTTGAGTTTCTGTTCTGCTCTCTTGGTCTACACATCTATTTATTTATTTATTTATTTTGCCCCTACAAGGATGTTTTGACTATAACTGCCTCATAGTATATCTTGAAATCTTGTATTATGATGTCTGCAGCTTTGTTTTGGCTATACAAGATTGCTTTAGCTATTCAGGGTCTCTTGTGTTTCCATATGAATTTTAGTATTGATTTTTCTACATCTGAGAAGAATATCATTGGTGTTTTGATTGTGATCACATTGAATCTGTAAATTGCTTTTGGTAGTATGGATATTTTGATGATATTAATTTTTCCAAGATATGAACATGAAAGAATTTTCCAATTTTGTTTATTCTGCTATTTCTTCTCTTAATGTTTTATAATTTTCTTTTTTTTTACTTGTATAGGAAAATGTTTTATAATTTTCATCATAGAGATCTTTGACTCTCTTGGTTAAAAAATTATTACATGATGTTTAATTTCTATTGTAGCTATGTCTGTGGGATTAATCTTAGAATTTCTTTCTCAGCCATGGCATTATCTATGCATACAAAGGCTATGGGTTTTTGTGTGCTAATTTTATATCCTGCGACTTTACCATGGATTTCAATGGTATCTTCATGGAGTCTTTTTGTTCCACTATATATAGAATCATGTCATCTGCAAATAGGGATAATTTGACTTCCTCCTTCACAGTTTGTATCCCTTTGATTTCTTTTTCTTGCCTAATGGCTCTGGCCAAATCTTCCAGGATTATACTGAATAGTAATAGTGAGAATGGGCATCTTTGTCTGGTTCTGAATTTTAGTGAGTATGCTTCCAGTTTTTCTCCATTCAATATGTTGGCTGTGGGTTTGTCATAAATTGCTTTGATTGTTTTGAGGAATGTTCCTTCCATACCCAGTTTGCTTCAGGTTTTCATCATGAAATGATTTATTTTATCAAGTGCTTTCTTGGAATCTATTGAAATAGACATATGGTTATTGTTCTTCTGGTTGTTAATGTAGTGTATGACATTTATTGATTTACGACTGTTAAGCCATCCCTGTATAGCAGGGATAAATCCACTTGTTCTGAGTGAATAATCTTTATGATATTTTAGCGGATTCTTTACTTTTGTTTTAGAGTCTATACCATCATTTTTATGCATTGGCATTTCTTTTAAATAGCCAGGCACCTGTAATCGGGTGCATAATACATTTATTATTACCACATCTTCCTGTTGAATTGATCCCTTAGTCATTTCATAGTGCTCTTCTTCATCTCTTTTAACAGTGCTTTTATTAACGTTTTTGTCTTATTTTAGGATTGCTACACCTGCCCTTTTTTGCTTTCCCTTAGCAAAAAAAAAATGATATTTCTATCTTTTTCCATCCTTTCACTTTCAATCTGTGTGTATCTTTGTTAGTGGGTATGTTTCTTGTAGACAACAGATAGATGGATCTTGTCTTTTAATCCATTCCACTAGTCTGTATCTTTTAATTGGAGAATTTAGGCTATTTATATCAAGGTTATTATAGAGAAGTTAGAACTTGGCCTTGCCATTTTTCTATAAACATTTCTATTGCTTGGTTTGGATTTCCTTTATACTTTTCATTCTGTCTTCGTTTCTTTTCATAATAATGATTATCTTTCTGTGTTTCTGTGCATAGCACATCCTTAAGACTGGATGAGTGGGGACAAATTATTTCGATTTCTGTTTTGTTATACAATGTATATTTCAACATCATCCATAAATTAGAGCTTTACAGCATTCTGGGTTGACAGGTTATTTTTTCCTCTTAATTCTTGGACAATATCGCTCTATTCTCTTCTAGCCTCTAGGATTTCTAGTGAAAAGTTAGTTGTTAGTCTAACTGGAGGCCCTCTGTAAGTAATCTGGCATTTCTCTTGTTCACAATTTAAAATCTTTTCTTTATGTTTTACTGTTGAAAGTTTGACTACAATGTATCGTGGTGAAGACCTTTTCTGGTCCTGTCTATAAGGAGTTCTATGTGCCTTGTGTAGTTTACATCTCTTTCTGTCTTCAAATCAGGGAAGTTCTCTGTAATTATTTCACTTCTTGGTTTTTCTTTTGGTCTGGCTGAAAATTTCCAAAGATTTATCTTCTAACTTCAATATTCTTACTTCTAACTCACTGCATCTATTGTTAAGGCTTTCCAGTGTATTTTGCAATGACATATTGAATTTTTCATTTCTACTACTTAATTTTGATTTCTCTTCAAAATCTCAGTTTCATGCAAAAAGTTTTCATTAATGTTATATATGAACATCTTTAGCTTGTAAATTTGTTTCTGAGTAATCACAGCATTAATCTTTTGAATTCCATTGCAGGCATTTCATCAGTGTCTTCATCTTCACATTCTAGTAGTGCAGTGTTATATTCCTTTGGGGGGATGTCATGTTGTATTCCTTATTCTTGTTTCTGGAATTTCTGTGTTTATTTCTAGGCATTTGTGGAAATAATTGTTGGTTTTTTCCTCTGATGCCTTTTACCTTTGAACTATGCCTCTGTGACTTAGTGCAGTGTCTACTCTTTGAACATCTAGAGTTGCATGTTGGGTATGGCCAGGGGGCTCTGGTCCATGCTCCAGGGTGGGACGAGTATCCAGGGTGATGCCCATGTTAAGTGTGGTAGATCCCCTCTTGTTAACAGAAAGGAGGGTATGGTCACCTATGTAGGTGTAATCACACCAATCTAAGGTGATCAATGCCCATGTGTTAGCTGTCAGTGGGTTCCATACTCATCTGTACTGCCACATGAGCTGCACAAAGGATCTGTGCTGTTGTTATTGTGAACACTGACCCATTGCAATGACCCACCCCAGGCAATCGGAGACCTCTGAGTGTGTGGAGACACACACAGCGATGCCCAGAGACCCAGCTATACTCTGCGCTCCCTTGTGAAGTTTACAGTTTCCATTGTCTCAGCACACAGGCTTCCACAGTCATGGGGTGCAGATGATCCGCTCTGCCCCACTAACCTGGTCTACCATAGAGAGGCTATGACATGCCCAGAGCTAGCTGCCTGTGGGTGCCCTGCCTAGGTAGCTTGTGCCTCAGAGCTTGTAATATGTTGAGGCTGAGGACACTTCACAGTCCTACGTGGGTGCACAGCCCCCTGTCAATCCTCCCAGTTAGACTCTAATTCTGGGGGGAATGTAGATTTTTCCCTCTGGCAAAATTCCTGGATTGCATAGGTGCTCAAGAGCCTCCAAACACAGCCACAATGGTGCCTTTTCCCTCAAGCTGCAGGGCACACACAAGAGCCTCTGCAGCTGGTACTGATGTCAGAATGGCTCCTTCTCCCCTCCCATTGCAGGTTACATGCACCCAACCTGATGCCGCTGCTACTGCTGTGGAGATGGTGTCTTGTCCCCGCTAGTTGCTGGGTGCACACACAGTAGTTGCCATAGCTGCTACTTATGTCCAAAATGGCACCTGCCCATTCTCAGCTGGTTTCCAGGTGCTGTTGTGTTGGTATGTGGAGAGAGAAACATGTCTCTTTTTTTCCTTGGTTTAGCGGGGGTCCTGCCCCAGTCAGGGCTCCAGGCTGGGCTCAAAGATAGTGTAGTCCATCAGGCTCTCCTTCCAGCTATATCACCAATGTAAGGTTCTCTGTCCAGCCATCTCACCAGTGGCACAGGCTGCTGCAGACTGATCTCATGACACTCTCCAAAGCTGATACTTTCTTTGGCTCTTGGGTACTCATTGCTGCATGTCTGTACCTTCCCCACAGATCCATGGTGTCCCTTTCATTCCATAGAATCTTCATTGTAGTTTTCTCTCTAAGTCCTCTAAGGAAATATTTATTTATTTATTTATTTATTCTTTATTTATTTATTTATTTATTTTTACTATTTTCCCCTAGCCTAGAGCAGTATGCCCTTTCCCTGTTCTACCAACTTGGAATCTCCAGTCATGCTTCTCAGTATTCAGGAATTATTACAAACCTACTACACACTAGACTGTAGGAAAAATTTCATTAGAGTAATATATAAAGTTATGAATTATAAGGGTTACCATTTTTATAAAGCAAAACAATAAGAATTACTCTCAGTATTTTTAGAAACAGGGTACACTTGATAAACCATGTTTGCAACAATTTGGGATACTAGCTCAAAAGGGTTTTAAATGAAAACCAGCCAGAAAAGGTTATTGTTACATCATCAAATATCCATTCAGAATTAAGATAGTGTTAGCAATATGTTCAGAACTTGTAGATAATAAAGCAAAACATAAATGAAAATTGAAAGTAGAAAATACTCAAACCAAGATCTTAGGCTGGGTATTATGGAAATAGTTTTATCTATAAGTATGTGTGGAGTTTGTCCACTGACCAGCAGCATTAATGTGAAACTGTGCTTAACATTTCCTAAAACCTTAATCCCATCAGAAATCTGGGAGTGGGCATAGCTTAATTACATCCTGAAGGCCTGGGATCCTTTGCCAGCACATAATGCTGCCATGATGATTTTCTTTTAAAACGGCAAGAGGGAGAGAAAAAGAAAATCAACCAGAAGTATTTGTCGGCGAGATTCTTTAATGTCCGTTTCAGAAGTCACAGATTACAGTTTAAAATGGAAGTCCCCTTTTGAACAAAGAAGGAAAGGTTATGAGAAAATACAGTTCGCCATTATTGATGTACAAAGCCAGCTCTGATTGCATCTGTCCTGTAGCTCCCCCACATGCACCACTTGGATATTGCCTAAATCTCTGGAAGTGAAAGAGAGAGGCGCTTCAGCCATAGCTCTTCCTGCAGCTGATATGAGATCCAGGCTTGACAAGCACCGCATCCAACCTCTGCTTTTCTCATTTAACATACTTTATAGACTGCTTGTCAGGTGGTCTCTGTGTGGCTTGCTCAGCTAATCCTAGAAACATGTAAAAGTCATATAAATTACAATTTAAGAAAGGGAAATAAAGTCAATTGTTCTTTCCTCTTCTCCCAGTACCTGGTAAGAGTATCCAAGTGTAATGAATGTAAACTCAAAGAATTTCTGTTTCACCACATTCTATCCTTGTTAGTAACGAAGTTAGGGTTTCAACTGGAATCTGTCTGTGTGTGTGTCTTTCTCTCATGCTCACTCTCTTTAACCCCTCTTCTCACCTCCTAGCACAGGCCATTTTGGTGAAAGATAAATAGTAATTATACTATTTTAGCACTCTGGTCTGCATTCTTTTAGTTCATATCCTTTAATAAGTAAGAGGAGGGATTAGAGTCATAGAAGCAATCTTTTTTACATAGATCTATAATTTTATTTGGAAAAGTGTCAATATAAAGTACACAACACTGATTTTTATAAATAGAATCATTTCTGGATTAGCCATTACTCATAATAGAATAGTGTTTGTACTTTAAATTCTAGTTTTCCCCAGTTGGCAATTTAACTCCTTCCCACACCCACATCCTTCTATTTGGGTAACAAAATAACATTTGCTTATTTGAGATTTATTCCTCTTAAGATTGGTGAGAGACACTGCAAGCATGCTCCAGCATTTTGTGCTGGACTCTAGCAAGACAGTCTAAAAATTTTTGCATTTATACAGATTTCTCCACCCCCCTTTTTTCTCCTGTATGTCACTATTCATTCCTAAGCATATTTATCTACATTTTGTTAATTGCAATTTAAAATTCCATCTTAAAGGATGTACATTTATACTATAGTAATTTTGAAGGCGAGCAGTTATTTCATTGGCTTGTCACTCATTCCAGAAATCAAACCCTCCCTGTCACATATAAATAGATTGCTTGATATACATGCAATATCCTGTCGGTGTCATGCACTCTTTTCTTTAATCTGAGTGACATGGCACATAATAAAATGCTCACTTCAATATATGTCTGTTGCATTTTGCCTAATTCTGGGCTTACTTTAATATTAGTCATGAATATTTCCTCCAACTAGACATGAATTTGAATATATATATAAGGTGCAGTTTATGTTCGTACTAAAGCACGAGCTTCAACCCTATTTTTTATTGCTCACCCTGTTTGTGATGAATTAAGTCATCTCAAGGAAAGAACTGAAAGCAACAGGGACCAGAACTGTTATCTTTATCCACAAGTCAGGTAGAGTGTGAGTGGGTGAAATGCAACTGCTGTGCTTTCTTTTCCCTGAGCATCAGAGCCCAGAGATGGAGAATTCTGCTCAGTGGGAGAAAAATAACAACAGATGAAACCCTATTACATCTCTGGATTTCTTTGAAGCTAAAAAGCCATATGAGTTCCTAATGTCCCCAATAGCATTGTATTTATTATTTTGTCTTCCCCTTTATCATGCATAGGCATAATTTTGTTGTCGTTTAGTCTTATTATTTAAAGATCTTCAAATTGAATTAATGAGAGGAAAAAGGTCATTAAAAAGGTATGTATGTCAATGCAAATATGTGCATACACCCATAACATGCGTATAGATTTGCACAAGTATCTGCATGGCTGGATATGTAAATTTGTATATTCAAGTTCTAATAACTTATTATGTTTTCCTCCTGATTTGAAAACTTCAGACGTTTAGCTGACCCACGCAAATATAATAAAGCATAGTAATCCATATATATTTCTTTGGAAATTTCCATTATACTTTTAATGTGTATCCTATTTTTACAACTATGAAATTGGACTAAAACTTCTCATTTTTATGCATCTGATTAAATCTGCTAATTCAAGACTGTAATGCCCTAATACAATAATAAAATGAGCATCCCAATGTTGGTTGATTTGCATGCATTTCTGTGATAGTTCTACCAAGGAATTCAAACATAAACATAGAGTAAAAACTCTGCTATAGGTCACTTTCTATCCTATGGGTCTAAAAAAATGTATAAGGCAACATATTATCATGAACACTGCATATAATGCATGCTAAATATATTTCTGCAAATAAAAACAAAGATTTTTTAAAGGTGCTATTCATCGTCCTCTAAAATTATAATGCACATTTGTCTCATTATGTCTGATGTGTATATGTACATATTGTATCTTTCTTTTGGACAACCCTTTCTTCTTAAAGCAATATTTATATGGTACATGTATTTCATATGAATGTTTTGTGTGGCATATTTATTTCATGTGAAAAAATATTTCATATTTCATCATTGAAACAACAGTTTATATTTGCTGCAGAGAAAGAGAGAACACACTGTTTATATCATGGGCAGTGTGGACTCCCAATGGATGTGTACAATGGATGAAATGAACTACTGGCTAAAACAGATTAGATGCCAAACTCAGTTAGTTCTTGCCTAATTCTATAAAAGTATGTCAGTTAGGGACTTTCTCGACCTCAGGAAAAAAAACAAATCTCGAAACAATATCCTTGCTGATTACTTATTCAAACTGATTATGCTGCATCCAGAGCTCTATGGGAAACACAGTCATGTAAACTCAGCCCATTCCCATGTCCAACCTGCATAAAGAACATAAAGAGACTGCCATTACAAGGCATTTTGTTCAATGACACCAGCAATCTAGAGCAGATTAATTATAAAACACAACCATGAAACAGAAATTATATCCTGGTTAGACATGATTCTGTAAGTTTAACATTGTTCTTGTTGAGTGCATTTGATATGCTTGAAGAGTTTCATGACACATTCATTCCAAAAATCTTGAGCTCATCCATAGCTATTAGCTTAATACCATGGCTTTTATTAGATAATTATTTGTGATACCTAAGTGCTGAGAGACTTAGCAGAAGTAAAAAAAGCAAATATTTTGAAGAAAATGGAAAACATAAATCCAGCAGTCTGAATAGCAGAGCCCTTGTACACAAAACCATTGGACACGCATGCTGAAATCACTTTCTGTGGGTAGATGCTATAACACTCAAATTAGATGATCCAGAGGGGATGAGAAAGGAGTTTGGAATTGGAAACGGTACTTCACAAAAATGAGGCTAGGTCAAGTATTATATGAAAACTAACGTGAGTGTGGAGTATAATATAGCAACTTGTTTTTTGAAAAGCTAGGCACAGTCTAAGGTAAGCCTATTGTTCCCCAAAGGCCACTCGCAGTTACTGTTAACACACTTCCATGCTTTCACCAGAGCCTTCAGAAGCTGTGACAGTGCTTGCAAATGTGAGGCTCATGACAAGTCTGTCTGCTTCTAAAGCATGTCAAGCAAGCTGAACACTATTAATAATACTAATAGGGAGATTATCTTTAGCTCTGATTTTTTCTTCTTTGAAAATAAAAGTGGGAGGTTTGTTTCAACACCCTGCCCTTTTCATAAAGGTTGTAGCAAGCATTTGAGCCTCTTTGAAAAAGCCTTCCTTTTCAAGATTTCCCCTTAATTAAAACACAGCATTGACTTGATTAAAAGTGCACTCTTCAGTAGTGAATTCTAAAGATACAAAACATACAGTAATAAAATCATCAGTAATCCGTTGTCAACCAAAGAGAGTGTTTGTTATATGTTATGGACCAAGAGAGAGTCACCTACTTTTAAAGTATCTGTTAAAGAGGTAAAACTGGGCCAGTTTCCTTATTAGAGCTGTCGCTGCTGCGAAGATGTCATAAAGGCTATCTAGAAGCCAATTAGATAGAATTAATGTGCAAATTTGTGCTGAAAATCAGGTAAGCAAAATACCTAGAGATCATTTAGGAATGGAAAAAAATAAAATTGTTAAGAGAAAAAATATGCTGTAGCATTTATATGCCAATATGTACTGCCTCTAAATCGATAGGAGGTGTTTAACATATGACCAAAACTATTCAGACCAAAGCTTTTTTAAAAATGAGTTCCCAGAGTGCTCTGGAGCAATTTCAATTAAGTCTCTAAAATGGAAGGATTTTTCATATTTTCATGAAATATGGCATTATATGCAATACATATTTCAAGAATTTCATAATTCTTTGGCAGAACCACCTCCCTGAGAACTTACCAATAAAGCTCACATTCCCCATTGCACAACAAGAGCCATTTTATGCTCTTTCGATCCTTTGTGCTTTTTAAAGCTAGAAGTTAAACCAATCATTTTATAAGACAAAAATAGGAAGGTCAAATTGTTTGCCTTTATCTGGAATGGTTCCTGAACCCCGGTGTTTGTCTTCTGCACACGTTGGCATTCTGCCTGCCTTTCTCTTTTGTCATGGATTTCAGCTATAAAGTGTGTTCGTCTTTAAAACTAAGCCTCACCGTGTCATATGTTCAACCCTGCTCCATACAACCCAACACAACTTATCACACTCTGACAGCTAATATTTAAAAGAGAACACACACGTATTTTGAGGTTTGATAACTGCTATCAATCTCGATAATGGGTATCCAATCCAAAATTGTGACAGATATCTAGTGGATTGAGCATCTACCATGAGCAGCTAATGCTGAAGTAAATGAATCCGTGAGGCAGCCACTTCACACCTATAATTAAAAATAAAACAAATAAAGGCCACACAAAAAAATGAAAGTGTGATGTATGTCATAGCTGTAACCTGCACCAGAAGATGAAAATTACAGTTGCCAGTTTCTAATTTACCTTTCTTCTTCCTTTCATTGTTTTTAAATAGAAAATTGTGAGATTTTTCTTAGATTTTTTTTAATGGTTAAAATTTCATGGTTTCCAGTTTCAATATATCACTGTACCTTGTTTTCACAGGAGCTGGCAGCAGAAAATACAGTGAATCTTGAAAGAGCTTGGCTTTGATGCTTAAAAAATACTCATTTCCCAGAGTAAATCAAGGTACAGTGTCCTCTAGAAGCCAAATTGCAGCAGAGAGCATAATAGGTAATGGTATGTAAATTGCCATAGATGCAATCGGGATGTTAATACAGCAAGACCAAATGGTGATAGTTAATGACCTCGACATTTGATTTCTAGGTACATTTTATTTTATTTTCCTTTCGTTTGAAAATACTTCTATCTGAGACAGTATAGCTCCCCCACACTGATGAGAATGAATAAAAAGCAAATTTCTCAATAGCCACTACTGTACTTTAAATCAACCAAATTTGAAGACAGAAGCTGAATTATACCGAAGTCACTTCAATGAGTACTATACATGTATTAGGACAACATTAAAGTCTGATTTTCAATTTACAGTTAAATTCCCTTGTAAAATTTTCCCACCTAAGGAAATGTGATGTATAATACTGAGTTTTGTGCTTTAAGTTATTTAGACATATAAAATAAAAAAGGGGGTATGTAAAAAATATGTTCATTCTGGCCTTAGAGTATGAATCTGCAATTTAGTACAATTTCTTTGGGGGTTGAAAGGACTATACTGTATGTTCTTAATAACCAATTGTTCTAGGAAGCCCAACTACTGAATATTGTAACATCATTTTTGTACTTGAAATGAGTTTTACTACATAGCTGGTGCATTTTTGTTGAGGTGAAATAAAGTGAAAATGTTTCACTATGAAGTCTTCCCATAACTCTAGTTAGGATTTTAAAAATAAATCATAACAAGTGCTCCAAGAAAATATTTATTGCTCTTCCCAAGCATTAGGAGAAATGCTACTCTGGACCTGTCATTCAGAGTGAATCAAGATACCACTGTTCAGATGTTGCTAAAAGAATCGCTTAAAGCACTGTCAGGAATAACTCCTGAAAGAAAATATTTTGTTGTCTTTTAATTTATTTACAGTTTAGAGCCTTTAGAGCTGATTGAGCCAAAGAAGCAAGAAGTAATATTGTGTTGAATATTATGGCAATTCAAAATAGTTTTAAATGATATTTTTTCATGTAAGTTAAATTATTTCTTAAATTATTAGATTGCTTATGTCATATTGGAGCTCCTTTTCAAAAATGACATTATAATTTTTGTGACTCACTCAAAAAAAATCTGTGTTCTTGTTATATAACTCCTTCATTAGAAATTGATGTCATAGAGGAAATACTTAAACACACTCCATTTTAAATATTCTTACTGATATTTTATTGCAAAGTAATCAAATTGCTTGTGAGGTCAAAAAAATTGACACTTAAAGTTTTCTTCTTGTTAAATTGCCATTAAAAATGTTACTTTCCTGTTTTAATAATTTTGTAATCCAAAGGTGAAATTTTATTGCAGGAATGAAAGTCCTTTTCTTGTACTGACTTCTATGCCTCATGTATACTCAAGTGGATTTATTTTATATCCCATTATTAGTTTAGTTCAAGACAAAATAAATTAAACAATGAATAGACTACAGATATTTCCCATGGGATAAGAGCACCTGATTTTATTTTCCCTTCTTTCTTCATAGTACTGCAATAAGCGTCTTTTGTAACTTATGGCAAGCAGTTTATATTTCTGCTCTTTCTTTTATTCCAAAATGCAGCCTATGCATAAGTAGTGTTGGACATGAAGACTTTTTCATTAAACATGTTTGCACATTAAAATTACTTGGGTAAAATTTTAAACCCATTTTGGTTAACATAGCCCATGTGTATTCCTACAGCACAGATAATCCTCCTGCACACATTCTCGGAGAGACTGTAACAAAGGAGCGGCAATACAAACCAGAGAACAATTCTGCTTGATTTTCCTGTGCAGTCATTTTATCAGGGACAAGGAATATTCCACAGTGGTGCCCAGATGAAGGCTGCATGCATTCCCCAGCCTTGCATTGTGCAAGAAAATGAAAAACCTAATAGCATTTTGATGTATTCCAGTTAGGTTTTCCATTAAGAGAAAAAGGTGATATGTTCACACCATTTGTCAGGAAAAGAAGAAATGAAGAAAATGTTGACAATTTCATTACACTCTGGTTATGGGGTGATCTGAACTTACCTATTACAAGATAAAAAAAAACTATTCTAGATATTATTAGTTGAAAACATTATTGTTTATAGTTACTTTAACGTGTGCTGGAACTATAGAATTGATAAAACTGCATAAGCTCAGATTTAAAAGGAGATATTTTATATCATTTACAACCTCCCTCAAAAATTTGTATCCTTTTGAATGCCATAGCATCATACACGTCACACGTTGCTGGACATGTCTCTGATAAATCCGGCTCTGAAAAGAGGATGTACAGATATCATAAAAATGCTTCTAAGTATATCATTTCTTTTCTTGACCTATGTATTTATTCACAAGATCTTTTCCTCATTTCTCACATTTTTTGCCTCTTATTATTGACTAGAGAACTCCTGGATTTTCTGCTGAGAATATTTCCCTAGGGAAAATAGTTGCTGTCCATTTAAAATCAAAGTTAAAAAAAGGAGCATTTTTCCAGGGTTCCAGAGAGACAAGAAGTAGGTTCAATCTATTCAACTAGAAAATCATGATTACACATAGCCTATGCTCGTTTCCTTTACTAATTATAATTTACTGTGAGGCCAGAGCTGTTGGTGTTAAAGCATACTTACTGTATGTGTGCTCAAGCGTGTTTACTAAAATACTTGGTTCGGCACTTTGGAAAAGAAAATTCTTTTCAGAGAGCACAATGCGATCTACTCGCCTGACAATTAGGGAAAAGCTGGTAGAGCAGTGGGAAATAGAGAGTGTACAAAGAGGCAGCAGAGAATCTGGAGTGTCAAGAGAACGCAGCTGGCAGTGAAATGATTCCCTCTCAGTTCAGAACTTACTCCTTGGCTCTCACTCTTACCTTCTTTCCGCTTCGTAACATTGTGCAGCGCATCCGCAGCGCTCATCTCAGTACCTTTATATTTTATTGAGCACTCATGTTCTAAGGGCGATTATCACAATTTTTCATCAAGAAAGGAACTCCAAACTGCATCTAGTCCACGCATCCATTTGGGGGGCTTTATGATCCCCACTTAGAAATCAGGGTACCAGCTCTGAAGAGGCTACTTTGAAATAAACCATCAGGTTTGGTTTCTCAACCAATTGGGAGGCAGATGCTAAAGCAGTCACTTTGTTACAAAGTAAAATGTCAGTATTTCAAGCAACTCTCAATTAAAAATATTATGGAATACTGGTTTCATGACACAGACAAACTGATCATAAAATTTAAATTTTTTTTTAAAACTGTAATTGCAATAATATGCACAATGTGTATATTTTTCAGTTTACAGAACCCTTTTGTAGAGATGATTCTTTTAATCCAAGTACTTATTGGCAAAGACATTGCAGGCATTTACAAGTGTTTTCGTTCTTCCCTTGCAGATACATGATAAGTTTTGTCCATTCCCACCTATTTAAAGTTAGGTACAGCCATTAGTCTTGCTTTGTTCTCTGAAATGTGATCAAAAGTGATGGGAATCACTTCCAGGCAGATGTTTTATGAGTTAGTGTGTGCTTTCTACTTTTTTTTTTTTTCCTTTTTTGCCTTGGTGATCAGCAAGATCTTTGATAGTGGCTGCTATATCATTCTGGGTTCCCCAATTTGCAATGAGCTTGGAGCAGAGACCACTGCTGAGTAACAATGGACATGTAACATGAGTGGGAAATAATTTTTTATTATTTTAACCTATTGATATTTGGAGATTTTTCATTTTACTGTAGAATAATGATATGCTATTTCTGATGCTCTCAGAATCATCATCATTTGCATTTTCAAATTAGGAAAATTAATGCTCTAAGAAAAAAGATTAAGAAATTTTTAAAAGAATGGTTATCTGGCTGTACATAGTGAAAGTCACTTTGAAGAACAACAATAATCACACCAACCAGCGCCTATGTTGTATGAGCTGAAAGAACTGACTGAAGCAACTTCCAGTTTTCAGACTCTTGCTGTCTCTGAGATAAGCCTGATATTTTACACATCTACCAGAGAAGAAAATATTTGACACACAATTTGTTTTTTAAGTAAATCTATGAATTTCTAATTGTAATCAGTAAATTGAGTTTTCTTTCACAACGCAATCTAGTTTCCAATTTGAAAAACTTAAGTTTAGAAAATCATACTTTTCCTAGTGAACAATTATGGTCGATTATATATGAGAAATTCATTTAAATATCTAAAAATGTATTTATTTAATGTATACAATAGTCTCTCCTTCCCTCTTTCTGGGAAGAAGATAAGTTGGAATGAGAAACAACTGAAGCCATTAGAAGGGAAAAAAAAAAGGAAAGTAAGCAAATAAAAGAAGGATGGCACAAAGGAGGTCAAAGGCCAAATATTTACTACACATTAGCATCAGTGATATTGTGTGAGACAGAGTCTGTCAGACTACGTGACCTGACTTAAGGATTTTAATGTGCCTTTTTCTCCAAAGTCTTTATTTAACTGTATGAACTAAAACATTGCATATTCAGGACAAAATTCTACCAGTAGGAGCACCTCTCCAGTCTCCTCTTTGGTTTCTTTGTAGTATTTTGGGGGTTCTTATTATTTCAAGAGGTATCTCATAGAAGCCTCAGCTGTTAACGTGGACATCTACGCAGTTTATAACACCTTTAGTTGAATTTTTTTGTGCTGTGAGTCTGCATGTGAAAGGGCAGTCTTTGAAATAATTTTTTAATCTAGTGCTATCACAAAAAGCTTGCTTTCAGAGTGTTCTCTCTCTTGAAGCAAATAAAATAATAAGAAAAGATAATGAAGAGCTTTCTCGTAGTATTTTTTTTGGTCAAAAATAAATTTATAATTGTCCTGCTGCCAAATACACACAGAAAGAGAGAGAGAGAGAGAGAGAGAGAGAGAGAGAGAGAGAGAGAAATGGCACTTCCTAGAAAGTCTCTCAATGTTTTCTGCAAAGCAAAGCAACAATAACAACAAAAAGCCATTTAACAATAACAAAAAACTAGTTCAAAATATGAGCTTCATTTCTGAGAATAAAATTTGAGATCCAAAGATGGGCAGCAACGTTATCGAGGAAGTGCCAGTGCAAGCTTCTGGTACTGATCCCTTGTTTTCCATCTGTAGACAAAGGGAATGGCGATATCACCTACACTCTTTACCTAAACATTGTGGTGTTAGTCTCAGCATATCTACCTGGGGAGGAATGTGGCTTCTGAGAGGGGATGGCTGTCAGGGACCAGACACAAGGATAGTCAAGAGAATACTGAAGCTTCCTTTTTATCTACAATGCCCTCTCTGGTATCAATTTTATGGGATGAAGAGCATTTCTTATCCATTGGAAAAGCCTTCTGTGGCAGTAACAAATAATAAAAACTAGTATTTGTGAAATACTCTATAGTTTTGATCTTTATTTTTGTTTTCCGTTAACGTTACTTTGTTTCCTTTTTCTGAAAAAAGTCAATATTATTGTCATTATTTTGCAGATGAGAGTATTCAGTGCCAAAGGCTTTAAATGAATCCAAGTCCAAATTCCAAAATGTTTCCACCCCACTGTTATCAAGATACTGTACCTTTTAATAACCTGTCAAGATGTGTAACAATTTCTTGAAAAATCTGTGGTTTGTTGCTACAATCAATGGGACATAGTCTAGCTTATGGAAAATGATCTTAAACAAATTGTACTTAATCAAATATAATATCTTAAATTATCCATTATATGAAATTTTTTGGAGAACTATGGGGAATCAATGAATTTAAATAATTGTAGGGGATGGAAATTATGGTACCCAGATTAAGCTATGTCTTAGAAGGTCCACAACCTCTCTCTCCTCTCCTTCTCTCCCTCCCTCTCTTTCTACTTCTCTCTCTGTATCTCTGAATTTCAAGTTAAAAAAATCATTTTTATAGTGTATTAACTTTCTTTTTTTCTCAGAAACCTTTTATTTCAAACTTCATACATTTTATAAATACAACTTTTAAAAAAGCCTACCTCCCATATCAGAATGCCTGGGACTGAGTCTTGCCTCCACTTCTGATCCAGCTTCCTGATAATGTACCCAGAAGGAAGCTGATGATGGTTCAATTACTTAAGTCCCTGCCACCTACCTGGGAGAACAGGATGGAGTATCTGACTCCTGACTTCAGCCTGGCCCAGCCCTGGATGTTATGGCCATTTGGGGAGGGAACCAGCAGATGAAAGATTTTTTTTTTCTCTCTCTCTCTGCCTTTCAAATAAATAAAAATTAATAAATATTTTAAAACGTAAAATAAAGAGAAGAATTTTAGCAAAGGGAATAATATGAAATATTTTTGTATTGGGGAAAATTCTGTTCATCCCTACAATATGTTACCATCAGATCTAAATTGTCAATGTCTTTTGAGATACAGCTGACTAAAATACTTTTTTTCTTTAGCAGCACCTGAAAGATACATTTAACTCCAGATTTAAAAAAAAAAGACAAAATGATCAACTGGAAGTACTTCACCTGAATAATATCAGATAAGCCTTTCTTGCCTAAATACAATGAATTTGTAACCAACGCTAAATGATTTAAACCCTTAACTTCCAGATCCTTCTTACTTAGCAACTAGTGAATACTACAGGTAGAAAGGGTCAAGAGAAACAAACGTGTATTGTTATGTTTAAATAATTTTTAAAATTTAATTTTCTCTAGATTACTATGAGTAAAAGAAAATTCTACAGGGTCAGTGGTCACAGTAGACGTTTCCCGTAGAAGAACGTAATAACTGATGCATAACATCAGAGGAAAAGATAAACACCCAAAGTATATTACTTATTGCTTTTTTATCAGATCAGTTTTGTGTTACATCAGTAGAGTTTCATAAGTGTTTAGAGGCAGACACAAATTCATTGTTCTAGAGGAGTCTGTAACAAAAAAGAAAACTGGGAGGTACTGACATGTCATGCATATATATGCATATATATGTGTATGAACACATATGTGCATATATAATTTTAAATACAAGCACATCTACAATGGTGAGTTCATGTGGTTCATGAAGTTTTGATTGATCTTCACAATATGTTCCTGTGCTTCACAGACAGGAAAGCTCTACAACTAGCTTGCATTGATTTTTTCTAGTATATTGTCACTTAATGGATTATTTGTATCTCAAAAGTGTTGGAGATCAAACAAAATAATATACAGACATAGTATTCATTGGAGTTAAAAACATGTAGCACCAGAAGCAAAAGAGTTGTTTATTTTTATTACTTGAAGTAGAAATTAATTAATTAATTATTGGGTTAATTATGTCAGGTTAGAAAAGACTCTAAATAAAAGTTTATTAACATAGAATTATATAGAACACCTATGCTTAGGTTCCTTGCATATCTAATTATAACAGATAGCTCTTATCATAGGGAGAAGCTTTAAGTTGGCCTACCCTTGGGAGAAGCTTTCAAAGGAAAACGCTAAATAACATTTTGTGAAGGAGTGAAACATTTGACTACATAAGTAGATGCTTGAAAGATATGGACCAGAAGGGGCTGGTGGTATGGCATATCAGGTTAAGTGGCTCCCTGGAATGCCAGCATCCCATATGGGCACCTGTTTGAGTCCTGTCTGCTCCACTTCTGATCCATGTCCTTGCTAATGCACCTGGGAAGGCAGTAGAAAATGACCCAAGTACTTGAGCCACTGACCATGTGGGAGACTTCAGGGTAGCTCCTGGCTTCTAGCTTCAGTCTGACCCAGCCCTGGCAGTTACGGACATTTGGGGAGTGAACCAGAGAATGGAGGACCTCTTTCTCATTCTCTCACCTTGCCCCCACTTCTGTAAATCTGGCCTTCAAATAAATAAAATAAAGCTTAAAAAAAGACAAGTGCCAGAACAGTTGAGGGACCCTGTGGATCTGTGGCTTACATCAGCAACTCACTCACAGAAAATCTGCTTCACTGTCTAAACAGTAAACAGAGCTTTCAGAAACAGGCACATACTTGGAATATAAAAAAAAATTACTTTTGATGCCTAAATTGAACTTCAAAAGTTCTTGGTTAGTATCAAATATGATACTAAAATTTATACAGTTGTCTATTTGCATAACATATTCCAAAGTGTTCTTGAAGTAAACCCAAGATAAGCTTGATAAGAAGCTAATTATCCCATGGTGGAAGATCACCAGTTATGTTCTGAAGGAACCAGAAGGTTGGCCTGAGGCTTGGGTCATCTAAAAGCAGGTCATCAGGATAAAAGGGAAATAAAATGTAACTCACCAGACTCTGAGCTCACAAATGTCCCTCATTTAAATCAGAGTCACAGTCTCTACTGGCAAATATATGATTATTAATTTCTAGGAGTTCTCAAAGTCTCTTTGCAGTCACTATGGCTTGGTTGTTCTGTCCTTCCATTTCTGCCCTGCTCCTTGCTTGTACTGATGGACAGTGCACCCCTGCTACCACCATCTCCATCTTGGGGTAAACAAAGCCTGGTTAATGTATGTTGATATGCCCACAGTCTCCAGTCCTAGAGCAAACAGGACAGTACTAGGATCTGGATAGAGAGAAGGGAAAATTGTGTTTTTAGCTTCCAATCATCTGGATTAGTTCCATTAGCTTCAGTCTCTGACTTTCCATCCATTTCTATTGTGTACTAAATTCCATCCCGACACACTTTTCCATTTTATCATATTCTTTTTTTTTTTTTTTGACAGGCAGAGTGGACCGTGAGAGAGGAGAGAGAAAGGTCTTCCTTTACCGTTGGTTCACCCTCCAATGGCCGCCGTGGCCGGCGCACTGCGTTGATCCGAAGCCAGGAGCCAGATGCTTCTCCTGGTCTCCCATGGGGTGCAGGGCCCAAGGACTTGAGCCATCCTCCACTGCACTCCCGGGCCATAGCAGAGAGCTGGACTGGGAGAGGGGCAACAGGGACAGAATCCGGCTCCCTGACCGGGACTAGAACCTGGGGTGCAGGCGCCGCAGGCGGAGGATTAGCCTAGTGAGCTGCAGTGCTGGCCTATCATATTCTTATATTTCCTTTTTTCTTCCAATATCTCATGGTTGCTACGGGAGAACATAATTCCTCTTCATCTACCTGCAGAGCTAGTACCTCATGATGAAAGAATATGAACATAACTTCATTTAACAATACTACATTCCATAAAAATAGATTTTCTGCACATGGGAGACCAACCATTCAGCACCAAAATACTTGCAAGATAAGATATATCCCAGAAGTTATGTGTTTAAAATCATTACCTTCTGCTTTGTTTGATAATATTTTTAAAATATGACATTTTGACTTCTTAAATAGACAATATTGTTTACCATTTAAACGATTATGAAATATATAATTTATATTTATAGTTTATATTATATATAATTTATTATATTTATTTATATAATATAATATATTTATATTATATAATTAAATATATAATATATTATTATAATGTATATTAAATATATAAAATTTATTATATATAATTTTTATATATAATTTATAATAAAATAATACTATAATGTCAATAGGGATTCCACATCAGTAATTTTTATCAGGTAGCATTCTGTTAATGTTCTGGACTTAAATGATGCAAGCCTACATAAGAAGCCACAAACTCTTGTTCTCTCTGTGGATGTATGCTGGAATGACAGAGCAAAGACCTCCAAATAATACACTCCTTCATAAGCAGCAACAAAAACACTGGCAAAATTGCCCAAATTAACATTTTTAAAATTCTATTTCATTTTTAGAAACTACCTAATTTTTGCAACAACTAAAGAATGTATCTTCAAGAAAAAGAGAAAGAAAATTTCTGGAAGTAAACTGAGCCTTGTGGTGTTTTAACATCCCTTTTCCACTTTTTTTCTCTCCAATTCTGCAAGTGTTTTGAAACTTGGAAGGCTTACAATCAATGTTGAGGTGAAAATAAGCAGCCAGGCAGCTTCAGCAGAAGTACGGAGGGATTAGACGCCTCCTCCCAAGCTCTATTCTCAGAACTGATGATGGCTGGTGTTTTTGCATGTTACATGCCTATTCTATTGCTAGTTGAGTTTGGGACCTTTTGTCTAAATATTGGACTTTTCCTTCAATTTTTTCTATCTTTTAAAAAAGTTTTATTCAGTATTTTCAATTCTTTTTTTAAGTAGAGGCAGAGGCAGAGAGAGAGAGAGATAAAATGAGAATGAATGAGAGAGAGAGAGAGAGGGAGACAGATTTTCTGCCCGCTGGTTCACTCCCCAAAAGGCTGCAACAGCTGGAGCTGGGGCGATCTGAAGCCAGGAGTCTGGAGCTTTTTCCAGGTCTCCCACATGGGTGCAGGCGCCCAAGGACTTGAGCCATCTTCTTCTGTTTTCCAGGGCCGTAGTAGAGAGATGGATCAGAAGTGGAGCAGCTGAGACATGAACCGGTGCCCATATGGGATACTGGCACTGCAGGCAGCAGCTTTACCCCCTAAGCCACAGCACCGGCTCCTGTTTTCAGTTCTTTTAACCCTACTATTGCTTTCATTTCCTTTCCCAAGTATTACATTCAGTAATAAAAGTTACTTTTTTAACATGATTGTTTTATTTGATGGCAGAGTTATACACACACACACACACACAGAGAGAGAGAGAGAGAGAGAGAGAGAGAGAGAGAGAGAGAATATTACATCTGCTGGTTCACTCCCCCAAACAGCTGCAATGGCCAGAACTAGGCCAGTCTGAAGCCCAGATCCAGAACTTTTCTAGGTCTCCCATGTGGATGCAGCGGCCCAAGGGCTTGAGCCATCTTCCTCTGCTTTCTCAGGCATATTAGCAGGGAGCTGGATCGGAAATGGAACAGCCAGGACTTGAACCTACTTCCATTATGGGATGCTGACACTGCAGGCAATGACTTTACCTGCTATGCTACAGTACCAGCCCTGAAAATTTACTTTAAAAATATTACAATAAAAGGTATTAATATTTTTAGAACTTTCTAATTATATATATATATAATATATGCTAACAAAAAAGCATAGAATTGCAGAGTTAGATAAGACTTCAAGAAAGATATTATAAATCAACTTGTGTCTGGGGCTCAGTATAGCTCAGACCTAGTCCCTTGAGGATTTGTGATTATGAATTGAAAAGAAATAAAATATGATAGTTTAAACAAAAATTTACTACATTATAAATGAGCTATATAATTAAATTTAATGAAAAAATAACTTCTGTTCAGTCTGATAGTAAGAAAATTAATAAATCAAACATTTTGTCATAACTATTAATAGATTATAATATAAATGTCAAAAACAGCTGATGGCCTTTTCTCCCTTTTGGGTAGGGGTGGCAGGAAATTTTCATTCCCTGTAACATCTCAAGTGCTTATTAAATAACTTCTCTACCATAGATTCTCTGGTAACAAGGGTCTGCAATGGCCCTCAATGATCTCTGCCACCTGGCAGTCATGTTATTGAGTAGCATCACTCACAGTGAAAAAGGGAAATGTATGTGACTAAAATGACCTTGTTGAAATGATGATGTGTGATCTTTGATGCTATATCATAAAGAATATTTCAGCTGACTCTCTGGGAATAATCAGATGTTATAACCTAGAAGTTTTTCAGAGTGGTCGACTGAGTGAAAACTGAGATCTGCTGACACAAGTACCACCTTGCCAGCTATGTGAGTGAGCTACCTTGAAAGAAGATCTTCTAGTCTCCACAAGCGTTCACACGCCTGCAACCCCAGGAAAATCTTGAAATGTGATAAGAGTCTGGGATAGAGCTAGCCAAATTAGCTGCTCCCAAATTTCTGATATGTATAAATGAGAGATAATGAAGATGTAGTAGTAAAGAGATTGTTTAAACCACAAAATTTTTGAGTGATGTTATTAAGAAATAGATAAATAATACAGAATTTGATACCTGGTATCAGTGCTTACAATCAAAAATTCTGATATTGGTGTACTGACTGTCAAAAGCAAAAGCTTTGGGTGTGAGTTTGAAACAAAGACATTGGAGAAAGCTTGGCAGATCTTAGGAGAATAATAGTGAAGCCCTAAATATTTCAGAGACTGTTGTCCTTTGCTGACAGCCATTGAAGAATCATCAGTAAGGACTTAGAAGAAAATGAGTAAAATGTTTTTGGAAACTGTAAAATTAGAATTCTTATTAAGTGATGGCAGAAATTTAGCAATACTTCTTCCTATAGTAATATGGAAAGTAGATAATGTGCCTAGCAGTAGATATTGAGTTACACTAAATTGTTACAGGCAGTTTTACAGGTATTACCTGAGTACTTCTTATTTCTTTAGAAGAGAAGTTAGGTAAGAATGGTAAACTAAAGGAAGGACTATTAAACCAAAAATAGTTTGAACTGGCTTATTTTGAAACTTTTAAAAATCTCTATGTGATAAAATGACTGAAATCAAGAAATGATTTTTGAACAAAGAACGAATCCAGAAATTTTGTAGAAAGTATGGTAGATATAAAGCCAAGTGTGTGGTTATAAAAATATTGCTAAGATCTCTAAAGGATCTAAGTTAGGGCCTGAGCAAATAACCCAGCTATAGGACTTCTCAGAGGTTTAAAGATTATACAATTTAGTAGCCTTGGTAGAAGCCCAAAATAGAGAATGCTCATCTTGAAGACATTTTGGTCATGATACTTGTTTTTGGGAGTGAAATCCAGTCAGATTCACAGATGATCCACTTACTCGTTAAGGACAATACACATGTAGAAAGTGTAGAAAGTGGACTGAATAAAGAAGAGAGACTAGAAACTGAAAAGAGACTTTTGGAACAACAGAACTTCCATGAGAAGAAAAAGCTATTTGTCATGTTACTCAGATGCATATATGAGCTGCTTCTCACAAAAAAGAATGAATACATCAGAGAAGAAACCAACAGCCTGTGGTCAGAGCCACAAGCAATGGTTAACACATTCCCAGGTCCATGTCCTACGGAAGGACCTGCCAATACATTTCCTAATGAATTTAAGAACTGATGTGGACCAGTACCCTCTGTGTGATTCTTATTTCTCCCATGTTTAAGCAAGAAAATCTAAGGTGGTTATTGTATATCCAATCTATTAATGCACATTGGGTTTGTTGGAGAAAGAGACTCTCCTATTCACATATTTTCAGATTGACAGAATTTCTGATACATTTACTTTACTCTGAAAATATTCTTAAATTTAAATGATTCATAACACATCTGGCCAATTAAAAAGTAATATCATTTTTAAACTTCATTATATGTAAAACAACCCCCTACTTTTTGTCCTGTGTATCATCAGTCTGCATATTTTGGTCATAAGAAGGATGAAAACTCAAACCTTTTGTAAGGGAGAGAGAGAGAGAGAGAGACAGAGACAGAGATAATATAATACTCACTTAAAATACTAGACATCAAATAGAGCTCAAACACCATCAATGATCTAGTTTTATTTTGATGCTTACTCTATGCTATGTGGGTTTCATCTTAGAATAGTCTTTCTTCATCATCAAAACCAATAACAAAAGTAACATTCCTTCCTCACTCTGCCATTCAGTTTACTGACTGAATTCAGAGCCACTGACTCAAAATTCTGAGAGCAGAGAGAGGTAATCAGAACATACCAGCTGGATTAGTTTCAGTTGTGTGCAGCTCTCCCTGGAGTATAATAATGGTGCTGAGGAAAGGAGTCTACTTAGTTTCTGTACAAAATTCCAGATTTCTAAAAACTAACACACAACACACACACACACTCACAAACACATTGAAGACTAACTAGTTAATTTTAATTGCACCTGCTCCTTAATGTTTTGTGACTGTAGTTGATAATGAATGGAGTTCATTTTTGGTCTTGCCACTCACTGACTGGATCTGAATATTGAGACATATTCTAGTCTCAAAGATAAATGATTCACATAAAAACTGGCTTAAATATGATTTCAAATTTATTCCTGAATCTTGATTGGCTTTGTGCTTTCATATAACAACCCTATGTAATTTAACATCAAGGAGGGAAAGATTCAATGTAGACGGCCATGCTTTATGTCTCTTTGTCTCAGGGATGGGAATGAAAGGGGAATGAGCATGGAAAAAGGAGTAGAAGCCAAGTTATAAAGTCCAGTCTCCAAAGTGGCAACTAGATCTCCAAATAAATAGGTTCATAGTATTTGCTTGGAAGAGAATCCTTGTGTTTGTGTTTTCCTACCAATATTTCCTTGGTTTAGGATTGTTTATGGTGGAGACACCTTGGACGCATGAGTTCATGAGACCTGGATCCAGAGACAACATCTTCTACCAAGCCCTTTTGTATGCACTAAATCTTGAGGAATGAGACTGGCTATGGAGCATGACTTCTCTGACTCCTCATTTCATAGACTAAGTCTCACAGAAATTAAGTGGCTCACTCAGTTCATGTATTTCTTAAGTGTTAAAATGTAACTTAAGGTTAGACTGGTGCTTAAATTTATAGTAAGTCATTGTACTACATTAAGTTACAGAATAAAGAAAATGTAAAATATTTTAGTTGTTTGTATTTTTTATGGTTTTGGCTGCAAGAGATCTATATGACAGATCTTGATGGATTTTATAGGCCATAATTTTTTTAAATTAATATGAATTTCAGTTGCCCTTAAATTACAGGCTCTCAGGTTATAAGTGCACATATACCTTATTTATTGATTGATGTTAAGAATTTCTATTGAGACTGCAAGCACAAAATGAAATGTACTGGTTCTATATACTCTAATATTTGTAAGACAAATATTTGTAGTAGCTGTAACAGGATATCCTAGGAAGCTTTTCCTCCTCATCCTCATCTACTTCTTTCTCTTCCTACTCTTCTTTTCTCTTTATCTTTTTCTCTGAAAAAAATTTTCTTTTTTTGACTTCCACAGTTATCTGTTTGGAATACAGAATGTTTTGCCTTCTGCGGTAAAGGTCTTATAATTTACATTTAACATGCAATTCAATATGTATTCAAAATAGAATCTTAATAAATTAAAGGTATATACAAAACAACTGGTACAACAGACTATTTCAGCATCTCTGCTTTCATTCATGTTTTAGAGTCAGGTAATTTTATATTCATTTTCTTCATTATTGAGCTACCTCTTCTTTAGTTTCAACCTTGCTCCTCCCTCAAACAGATTTGATTGAGGAAATAAATTTTTATTGCAAAGATCTTAAGTCAAAGAAAACAATAATGAACATTATTTGCTTTCTTAATCAGAATATATGTTTAGCTTATTTTCTCACCTTTCCGTCGTGTTGTCACTGTGAGGGAAGCCCAGTCATTCAGATAGCCATTATTTCTGTTTCATAAGAAATTAATGTAAATACTTGAAAGTGAGCCCTCTATTGTCCTGAAAATACTAGCTCATCAAATCCAACTGAAAATCAAAGCTGTGATAATGACCACCTGCACAATAAGGAATAGAAGATTGTGTCTAATTCAGTCTCTGCTGGATTCCTTTTGAAAGGGTCAGTTGCACTAAATATTCATAGCTTTCTGGTCTATTCCAAACAACAGAAAATAGAATCAAAACTGCTGAACCCATTTACATTAACTTCTACATTCAGAGAGAAAAGGTTAGAAGCTCTCCATGGTTACCATTAAATCAAAATATTAGCAGAAAAATGACAACCTAAGCATAACATAAAACAATGCAACTGACAATAGAGTTTATTTTAATAGGACATTCACATATACCATGTCAGGTAATTAAAAACCAAGAGATACTAAAATATAATAATAATAATGCTTAACCTAACGTTAGCTTAATGCTTGCATGTCAATGGCTGTATCATAGAAACACCATGAGATGCATTGTTAAAATATATTGTTCTTCTGATTTTAATATTTGCTTTAAGGTAGATGTTTTTACTAATGTGTAGCAGATCTTTATTAAATATGAATATTAGAAAAAATCTTTCTGTTAGCAGAATAAAAAAAAATTTGAAGTGAAGAGTTAGGTAGCCATATTGGATTGTCATTATTATGGGACTGGAAAGATTTTTGTGACATTTGTTTTTCCCAGAGGAGTTAGAATGTCTTAGGAGGAGATGCCATGTAATATTTTGTGACAATAGCATTCTATAGGTTATAATGAGGATAATGTCTTTTATTTTAAGCATGGAAATCTTTCTACTTAAATATCTGAGAGTACTATAGAGAAAGGTCTTAAAATATCATTTCATTAAGCAAGTATATAAATTCCTCTGAACAAAATGCATAATTAAAAGGATTTTGAAATAAACAATTCTATCCTACAAATTCGTATAAGCACACATCCGAGATGTTTAATTAAATCAGGGTTTTCATGGTAACTAAAATAATGTGAATTCAAACTCTCCATCTCTGTGTTTATACCACTCATTACCATTCAACATTTATTATCACTCTCTTATTTGTGTAATTTTTGTATTCCTGGAAGTCAGTTTTAATCTACTATTCATTATTTTACTCTTGTAAACATTTTTTTAAATTCGTAGTGCATAAAAAATGTAATTTTATGATTGCTGATACTGATAGTATAATTACAGCTCTTAGGTTAGATAATCCAAACTGGATTACTTAGGAAACATATCACATGTCACTGGGGAAAGGGCTTGTATATTTGGAAATATACCTTATACTCGATTTCTAACAGTTCCCCACTGAGTGATATGGCAAGCAATGCATCAGCTTTTATCAGTGTGGATACCATAGGGATTTGTACATTTTCTCAGATATTACCAAATTATTACTAAAATTTTGATGTTACTTATAAGATTATTTAACACATTTTCTATCTGAAGGCAACTATTCTCAAGAATAGATACATCCAAACTTTTAATGGTGTCTAAAATAAGAAGTATTTTCTATCCAAATGCATTAATAAATTTGAGGATGTATCTGAGATATGCGAAAAGGCAAGCAGACCAGCAAAGCGGTATTTGCTTCACATTCTGGATAAATGCATGAAATTTGCATGGCAGGAAAAGAGGCATTTGTCATATATGTGTGAAATATTTGTAAAATAGTCTGAAAGACACTGTTCAGCTAAGGTGGTGATGTTCTAGCACACAAGAGAACAAAGGAATCATTGGACAGAGAAGTCCATTGCCCTCACCGAGCCCCGTGACTTAGAGTAGAAAGGTTAATTCATACCCTCAAACAAGATCTTCCGTGGGTTTGGGGGTTTCTGTGGAAAACAGGAAGAGTCCATCCTTCAGGAAGAAATGGGATCTTTGCCAAGCACCTCAGAAAGAGCTCCTAAGCTTGATTTTCAGATGATATATTGGTCTGCCTTTACCCTATTTTTATTTGTCTAGTCTTAGCATAAATATTTATTTCACCACTAAACTTTCTGTGTAGCCTATCTGAAGTCTAAACTAAAGTCATCTATTTCATTATTATTGCACATTTATTTTATAGCATTTATATGGAACCTGTGGCTCTATGTGGTCACAAATGCATTCTAGCTGATTGCTACCTATCAGTCCAATAACAAACTCATCTTACTAACTAGCTGTTCATCTTCCATGCTTAAATTTTTTCTGCCATACTAATTGTATAGATGTATTAATAACTGAATGAATAAATAAAAATGACTGATATTTCCTCATGTTACAGAATTGAAGCAATCCTTCTAATCCTAGCTAGAGTAGATACTTTACACTCCAATCCCAAAGTAATTACTCAATTTAAACCATTTTATTATGTAAACACAGCAGCAAAAGTACTGGATAAAGTGCACTATACTCATTTATTTCACATACATTTGTGTATTAACAACATATTGCTTTACATTTTAATTTAATCATATACAGATTTATATTCATACTTAAATTTTTGAGTGCTGGAATGTGTAATCTTAAAAGAGCCCCAATATTTACTTTTTACCTTGGTTAGTAAATGCAGAACTTTCTCCCCATGGAATATATCATGAGGTTAGAATTTATTCACCTCTTCATATTTACTACATCAATGCCCCCATCACCGTGAGTAGTCCCTAATTTTCTGTCACATATCCTCTTGTGTGGTGAGGTGGATGTGGCCTGTCATCTCGAAAGAAGAGAGAAAGGAGAGAAGTTTAACCAACTTCTTTCTATTTTAGCGGCAGCAAATAAAACTCAAAAGTGTCAGCTAGGAGCCGGCACTGTGGCATAGTGGGATAAGTCGCCAGTCTGCAGCACAGGCATCTCAAGTGGGTGCCAGTTTGAGTATCAGCTGCTCCACTTCCAATACCCAGCTCCCTGTTAATGGGCTTAGGAAATAAACAGGAGATGCCCCAAGTGCTTGGTCCCCTGCACCTATGTAGGAGATTCAAGAAGGTCCTAGCTCCTAGCTTTGGTCTAGCCCAGTTCTGGCTATTTGGGAAGTGAACCGGTGGATGGAAGATCTCTTTCTCTTTCTCCCTCTCTCTCTCACTGTAACTTTTTCAGGTGAAATAAATAAATGTTTTTAAAGTGTCAGCTAGAAAAGAAGAAGCAGAGCTGGCATGTGGTACAGTGGGTCAAGCTATCGCCTACAATGCCACCATCCCATATGAGCTCCGGTTCCAGTCTTGGCTGCCCTATTTTTGATCCAGCTTCCTGCTAATGCTACTGGGAAACTGTAAAGGATGACCCAGGTACTTGGGCTCCTGACACTGTGTCTAAGACTCAGATGGACTTCCTGGTTCCTGGCTTCACCTTGGCCCAGTGCAGGATATTGTGGTCATTTGGGGAGTAAACCAGTAAGTGGTCTCTCTCTCTCTCTCTCTCCCTGTCCCACTCTGTAACATCTTTTCAAGTAAATAAATACATCTTTAAGAAAAAAATAGTTATTTTTATTACAGAAACTTTTTCTTTCCATCGACATCTGACTTTCAAGCTACATATCTAATTTTACAAGTTTTATCTCAATCAAAGGAATAACCTCTCTTTAGACAAATAACTTATCACTGCAAAGAATTATCACATTCCACAATTCTCAATGAATCCATCTCATTTACTTTATTTGTGTGTGTGTGTGTGTGTGTGTGAATAGCGGTGCATCCCCAACCCTACATAGTTGGCAGTATGAATGGTGTGTAAGAATGAATGTGTAGGGGCTGGTGCTGTGTCTCACTTGGTTAATCCTCTGCCTGCAGCACCGGCATCCCATATGGGCACCAGGTTCTAGTCCCGGTTGTCCCTCTTCCAGTCCAGCTCTCTGCTGTGGCCTGGGAAGGCAGTGGAGGATGGCCCAAGTGCTTGGGCCCCTGCACCCGTATGGGAGACCAGAAGGAAGCACCTGGCTCTTGGCTTCAGATCGGCGCGGCACAGTGCAGCGTGCCAGCCGTAGTGGCCATTTGGGGGGTGACCTTTCTCTCTGTCTCTCTCTCTCACTGTCTAACTCTGCCTGTCAAATTAAAAAAAAAAGTGAATGTGTACCCCTGCCTTTAAGAAGCATATATGGTCTGAACGTTTTTATTATTTTCTATAGAAATTTTTGTACAAATGAATTAAACATACTCTATAACTCAAAATACAATTATTTGATTATGATTCATTCTGAAGGGAATTTATAATGTTATCTTCTTAAAATATATACTTGTATTGGAACATAGTAGGTATTAAATTATTGTCTAATACCAAACCAATCATATGTATTACCTAACAGCTCTATGGGACTCTTCTCATTGTGTGTAAATTTATGTATACATGTTGTATGTGTGTGTATTGATAGTCATTTGAATTCAAACTATAACTATAACTAAAACTCAGAAAAACAGCACTTAAACCAGTTGCATATTGCAAGGAGTTATTAAGATAATATAAACTAAATATACAATTAATTCAAGTAAATTATTAATGATATAAATGTAACCACTGATACACATTTGCACTTTTGTCAATGTTTAAATACTTTGTTTTATTGAATTTTATCCTATTTTGTTAACATTAAATATAGTCTTTATAAATTTTAACTTTTAAAGATTAAAATATCTATGACCAACATATCTGGCAAGTATTCAGAAGCAAAAGGAATAGCAAAAAATAAAAAGATCTTCTGGAATAACTTTACAACTTGTATATCTGAGTCAGTCATTTTTAAATATAAAGTTCCTGATGTTGTCCAGATCCATTATACTTTTTAGTAAGTAAGCGTTCTGTAAATATTTTATATTTTATAACATGGTCAAAAATATAAAATATAATATAGTATCATTATTCCCCACAACTGAGCCTTGTTACATTTTCTGTTTTGTTCCTTTATTTCTTTATAAAAAATAGCTAAGATCCTTCCTTATCATATTTGCGAAAGTTTATTTTTTAATGATTTATATTTTATTTGAAATGCAGAGTTACAGAGAGACAGAGGTAGGGAGAGAAAGAGAGTGTGAGAGAGAGAGAGAGAAAGAGAAGTCTTCCAAACACTGGTCTGTTCCCCAGATGGTCACAATGGCCAGAGATGAGCCAATCTAAAACCAGGAGCCAGGAGCTTCTTCTGAGTCTCGCACGCAGGTGCAGGGACCCAAGGTCTTGGGCCATCTTCCAGATCAGAAGTGGTGCAGCCAAGACTCAAGCTGGTGCCCATATGGGATGCCAGTACTGCAGGCGGTGGCTTTACCCACCATGCCACAGCACCATCCCTTGCCAAACTTTTTAATCAGGGTAATTGATGTTTTATAATTGTTATAAAGGTTTTATACCTTTACTGCATATGTGTTTGTGTATATATACAGTCTTGTGTTATTTAACAATAGGAAATATATTTTAAAAATGCATTATTAGGTGATCTTAGCATTATATGATTACTGTGCTCACTTACACAACTTACAAGGTGTAGGTCAATAATTCGATGTGGAGTATTGGTAAAAACAAGAGACATAGTAAATACAAGATGTATGCTATTGCTGTAGCTGTAATATGCATGCTGTTTTACAGTAAACTTTTATTATAAGTGGAAACAGTGAACCCCCAAAATAGTGGAAAAAAGTACAGCATTGTAAATGTATCAACCAATAACAGTCATTTATTGTCAATATCAAGTATTATGTACCATACACAATTGCATGTGCCATATTTTAAAGACTGGCTGCATCACGCCAGATACTTGAGGAAGAGATTATGATATAATTTTTGGGGCTAACGATCACTAGGAAATAGAAAATTTTCAGCTCCATTATAATCCTATGGGATCACCACCTTACATGTGGTCTGCCATTGAATGGAATGTCATTATGTAGCACAAGACAGTAGATGTACTTGAAAAACACATAGCATTTTTATAACTTAAAAATTGATGTAAATGGCATCCAATTTCTTATATCCTTTGGCATGTTCAAAAAGCACCTAATCTTGTTAGATTGCAAAATGAATGCATAGTTCATGCATATAACTGTTCAAATTTCACCTCTTCCCCCAGAAGTTAAGTGTTGTAATAATAGCTCATTTATGAACATTTACTCAATACCAAGCAATATCCTAAATGTAATGCATGAATTTTCTCATTATTTCTCACAATAAACCTAAGAGATAAGTGCTATAAATTTCCCATTTTACAAATAAGTGCAAGGAGACACTGAGAGATTAGTGTTTGTCTCTGGTCATAGGGCCAGTAAGTAGCAGCCCAGGGATCCATACTCTGGTGACAGTTACCAGTCTTTTAAGCACTTTCCACAAAGTTTGGTGTTGTGACTTGGTATTCTCTATCACTTACAGATGAACACAATGAACTATGGTACTTATGGGAGAGAACAAACCTATGAAAGTGTATTTATATACCTTTGATCCTTGTTGTTTCTAAGATCCGAGGTCTTTTAGCAAATCTGATGATAGACTTTCCCCTCAGAGAGTTTGATGTACACACAGGTTGATGTACAGATATGCATATTACTTTATGTTATGTAATAGAGTGTCATACTATGTAATAGAATTAAAGAAAAACTATGCATATTAATCTCTTTCTTAATAGTTTTTTATCTAGAAACCTTTTCTCTAAGGTATGCAAACTATACATTTCATATATACAAAATTAAGAACATAGTGATTCTTCCCATCCCGCCCTCCCTTCTGCCCATGCTCCCACCTTTCTTCGTCTTCCCTCTCCTATTCTCATTCTTATTTTTATTAAGATCTATTTTCAATTAATTTTATACTCATAAGATTGACCCTACACTAAGTAAAGAATTGAACAAGTATTATGAAACAAAATATTTTTAAAGATATACTTCTGATAATTAAAAAAAAGATAATATTCAAATAGCAAATTATATAACAGTGCTTAGGGAGTTAGGAACTTAACCCATGCACTCTGGTGTGGAACATGGGCTTCTTAACTACTAGGCTAAACACCCCCTCTTAGATCATACTTGACAACAGATTCCAATGTAAAGTTAAATAGGATTGTTGTAACTGGCCAATCAGTCAATAAACTGAGCAATCAATCATTTTTAGCCAAACTAGCACTTTGTGCCAATAATAGAATGAACATATTATTTCTAAAAACTTATTGTATTCATTACATTTTGATGATAAAGTCATTTCAGGGATATTAGTGCATTTCTAGTTTATGTATTTATTTGGTTCAATTAAGAAAGTGTTACAGGTTCTATTTTTGTAAATTGGCAAGAGATATTATTGGATTAATCAATTCCTAGAGTTGTTATGAGAACCTAACTGTAACTCAGGATTCAGTAAAATAAGCTCATACTATTTTGTCGATATTATTATTATATTACCTTTCAACCTTATCTTTGTATCATGATCAGTCTATTGTAGTCAAAGACTCTATTGTAGTACACATTCCCTCTCTGAGAGACAAAGTGTTCTTTTTCAAGAAATTCTGTGTTTTAATAAAGAATTAGGTAATGAAAAAGTGAGATTTTGTGGTGTATTTGACAATCAACAAAAGATGAGAGTCTGTCTCAAATATTTATTTTAGGCCTGAGAGTTTAAACATTGAACATTTGTTTCTCTGGATCATCTTCAAGATCAAATAATAAACAACTTGATTTGAAGTCTTAGCTCCTTAGGGTTTCATTCATCTGGAGAAAGATGTAGATAAATAAACTGAATTTCAATTTGAAGGCTATTAATTGTAGCTTGGTATTAATGTGACTATCCCGTATTTATTATAGTCTCTTTTTGCCAGATAACTAGAGCATATTTTAAATAATAGCTCCATGATCACTATGAAAGCTTAGGTATGAAAGACACATTGCTGTTGTAGTCTGCAGTCCCTATTTTACTGTCCCACCTAGCATATTGCATATTGTATAATTTTTAATTTAAAAAACTAAATTTAATTATCTATAGAAAGAAATTTTCCTCCAAATAATTTCAGTCAGCTTAATCATATTATTTTTTAGTTATTTCACCCTTCACATAAAGTCAGTTTATTCTTATTTTAAAGGCTTTGTCTTATTTCCTTTCAGCACACTTTATATGTACCTGTTTTCCGTTCAATTAAATGTGCACTTAGGCAGATATATTAGCTTCCCAACCTATAATAAGGAGGGTAATCATCCACACATACTAATTTGCTTACTGGAAAAAAAAGCTCACTATAGTAGATGTAGTGGACTTTAATGCAGTGAGGGCTCATGTTGACCCCCTTAAACAGCACATGACACAGAGTGATGTACTAAGAAACCCACCTCAGTCACAAACACCCAGTGCATTAATTGCATTCATGATACTTGTTGCAGATTCCATTTTTAAATGTCACTGCTGGTCAGTGCTGGTAATAAGCTCTTAAAAAAAAAAAAAAACCTGATGATTTCCTATGCCACTCAAGACTTGGAATCCAAACACTTCTATGCAGAATAAATAAAAAAATAAATATAGTAGGGCTAATGAGGACAAAGCTGGGACAAAAAGAAATTACTATGAGAGTTATATTATTGTATATATTCTGATTTCACTCTCAGAATGTTTTTCAAAGCAAGAACATGTTTTCTTTTTATTTCTGAATTGAGATTATCCACCTAGTCAGCAAATATTTACTGAGGAGCTATTTTGTCAGAGACATTTTTTAAGGTGTGTACTGAAAAACTTAACCAAGGACCTTGCTTTGGTGGAGCCTAACATTTTAGACACATGAACAGGTAGGTTTTACATTGGTGATCAGGAAAATACAGAATAAAACATAGTTCATAAAAGAAGATAATTTAGGGTGGTGATAAGTGTTATTAAAAAAAAAACAGGGAACAGTGGTTAAAATACGGCTTGAGGTGCCCACATTCCATGTCGCCATGCCTGATTGAAGTTCTGGGGGCTCTACTTCCCACCCAGCTTCTTGGTAATGCACGCCCTGGGAGACAGCAGATACCCTGTAGGTACTTGGGTCCCTAACACCCACTGGAGAGATCTAGATGGAATTCTAGCTCCTGGTGATAGCCAGGCCCAACTAAGCTGGGAAGTGAAGCAGTAGATGGAAGATCTCTGTGCCTTTGTTTCTCAGTCTTTCAAATAAAATGAAAATAGATTTTAATAAGAAGAGAAACCTATTTTGACAGACTTAAAGGAAATATTTTGAATTTGGTGTCTCAGGAAGCCCATCTCTAAGGAAGACAGAAAAATTTGAATTATACATAGTACCTGTCATTGTGACCAGCTGAAAGTAGAGCCTTCTAGGCAAGGAAAAAAATACAAGAAAAAACTGATGATCATTTTATTATTTTCATAAAATGTGAACCACAGGTGTTCAATAAAGTCTTATTTTTTGAAATGTCCTGAAAATATATTATAGTGTTTATATTGTTAAAGTAAGGATTTAAAAAAAAAAGTATTATGACCTCAGTAAAAATGTAAGAGATCCATCTGTGAATCAAATATTCTTATTTGTTTTCATTGCAGGGAAATCTATGATTTTGAATGTTCAGCTCAATACTTGCTCAATATCTAGCTCTTCATAAAAAGGCTGTTAATTAATTCAACCATCATACACTCCTCAGTTATTCTCTAAGATACTCTTGTAAACTACTTTAAATGTTTCTGCTATTCCAAACACACATTAAAGAGCACTTTGATTTTGCAATCCAGCATTCATTACAAACACACACACATACACACACACACACACACACACACCATGCACATAGGTATCCACATCCATGACCATACCCAAAAAATGTGCTTTGCAAACAATTGTTGTGGTTTCTATGGGAGATGAACACTGATATTGTCTATAATTGCATATTTTTAAAACTTTTGCAGAATGAATGCATTTTTCATAGGTACAACCTTAGGAAAATAGTGGTTCTTTCCCCTCTACCTGCCCTTCCACCCCGACTCCCATTCCACCTCTTACTCCCTCTCCCATCCCCTTGTTCATTATGGTTCATTTTTAGTTTAATTTTTTTAAAATTTTATTTAGTAAATATAAATTTCCAAAGCACAGTTTATGGATTACAATGGCTTTTTCCCCCCATAACTTCCCTCCCACCCACAACCCTCGCATCTCCCACTACCTCTCCCATTCCATTGACATCAAGATTCATTTTCAATTATCTTTATATACAGAAGATCAATTTAGTACATATTAAGTAAAGATTTCAACAGTTCTCACCCACACCGAAACACAAAGTGTAAAATACTGTTTGAGTACTAGTTATAGCATTAATTCACATTGTACAACACATTAAGGACAGAGATCCCACATGAGGAGTAAGTACACAGTGACTCCTGTTGTTGACTTTACAATTTGACACTCTTGTTTATGGCGTCAGTAATCTCCCTAGGCTCTAGTCATGAGTTTCCAAGGCTACGGGAAGTGGGATACACAGCAGACTCATAGAATGGCAGATGTCCTAAACAGCACTCTGGCCTCAGAATCAGCCTTTAAGGCATTCGGATCTGGCTGAAGATCCCTTGAGAATATTTTAGGCATGGAAAGCCAAGACACTCTGGCAAAAAAAAAAAGAGGACCTAAATGAAAGATCTCTGCGAGTGAGATCCCAGTAGAAAGAATGGGCCATCAAAGAAGGAGGTACCTTTCTCTGAAGGGAGGAGAGAACTTCCACTTTGACTAGTTTAATTTTATGTACAGATCACCAACATTATGCTAAGTACAGATATCAACAATTGCATCCCCCACACACATACAACATATAAAGTACAGTTTGAGAACAAGTTTTGTAGTTAATTCTCATAGTACAACTCATTAAGGACAGAGGTCCTACATGGGGACTAAGTGCATAGTTACTTCTGTTATTCATTTAACAATTAACACTCTTACCTCCTGCTACATTAATTTCACAGCCCCCCAACATATCACAATACAAAGATTGAAAACCTTGCTATATTAGTCATTCAGCAATTTGCACACTCTGATCCTTATTTAAAAGCAAATAAACAGAAAACCCACAAAGTAAATTACTAAGAAATAAGCCAGTGTGTCAATTATTATGGGTTAAACTTATTCTACTCTACAGGAAAAAAATATATATAGTACTTGAATACATTGACAAACACTTAATTGAGGAACAACCAGAATTCACACTTTTTTATGTACAGAACATCCCTGGAAATATGGTAATTCTGTCTTCTGGGAAGACAATGCTGTATTTAATGGAATGATTAAAAAAATATTTATAAGCAAAAGTTACTTTCTTTCTGACCATTTCTAGCCCCAAGTATCAGTCTTAATTATCCCCTAGAAACAAGGAAGAGTTTAAGAATTTAGAGAACTCTAAAGAGAATTATAATAAGATAGCAAACTCATTTAAAATAAATTTAGCAGTAATATTTGAAATTAGTACCTGAATTTTTTTAAAGATTTGTTTTATTTATTTGAAAGTCAAAGTTACAGAGAGAGAGAGAAACAGAGAGAGAGGTCTTCCATCCTCTGGTTCACTCCCCAGATGGCCGCAATGGCCAGAGCTGCACCCATCAGAAGCTAGGAGCCAGGAGCTTCTTCCAGGTCTCCCACGTGCGTGCAGGGGCCCAAGGATTTGGGATGTCTTCTACTGCTTTCCCAGGCCATAGCTAAGAGCTGGATCAGAAGAGGAGCAGCTGGGACTAGAACAAGCACCCATATGGGATGCCGGCACTTCAGGCTAGGGCATTAACCCACTGCGTCATAGTGCTGGCCCCTGAATTTGATCATTTTGAGTGGTTTTTAGCATAATTCATTACTCTAAAATAATGTTTTAGAAAATTTCATCTTCAAAATAAATACTGAGGAAAACATTTGTTGTTAAAGTCACAATTTGAGTTTATGGATTTCAACAGGCTAAAAGTCAGGCTTTGTGTTTCCTTTTCCTTTCACAACAATGGCTTCCTGGAGCCTTCTTTCACTTGTTACAAGCAGATATTTGATCATTTATTACACATATGCTGCCCATCAATTTAAGACTGCATAAAGAAATTATGGTATATATACACTATGTACACAGTGGTAAAAAAATCTAATTCTGTCATTTGCAACAAAACAGATGCAACTGGAAACCATTATACCTAGTGAAATAAGCCAGTCACAAAAAGACAAATATCATATGGTCTCTGATCTATAGGGGAGAAACTGACACTTTAAGATGTGATGACTTTCAACACCTTTGTCTTGACTGTCAAGGAACAATGTTTTTCTTGTTTGTTTTTGTTCTTTACTTCTTTTTTTCTTTTTTCTAATCATCAAACTCTCTACTTAGTGTAGGGTTAATCTTATGAGTTTAAAAAATAACTGCAAATTGATCAGTAAAAAATAAAACAGGAAAAGAAGAGGGAGGAGGAAGAGGAGTGGGTGGGAGAAAGGAGGGAGGGAGGGAAGAATCATCTTGTCCCCAAATCTGTATATAAATTGCATGAAGTCATATTCCTTAAACACAAAAAAATGATTAAATGTAAAATCTAGCAAGTCAAATGAGTTCTACAGATTTATGTAGGAAGGAGTAAGTTCCTAAAATGCAAACTTCTGAAGCTTTTTTATTGTTAAATTATTTTTGTCATTTATGTATTTATTTACTTATTTTATTTGAAAGAGAGGGAAGATATCTTCCATGCTCTGGTTCACTCTCCAAATCCTCATGAAAGCCAAGTCTGGAACTCCATCCAAGTGTCCTACACGGGTGTTTGGGGCCCACGTATGTGAGCCATCTCCCGCTACTCCCCAGGCTGATCATTAGCAAGGAGCTGGAATAGGACGGGGAGTCGGAATTCAAAACACAACTATCAAATGGTTTCTCTTGTTTGTGGAAGTTGACATAGAATATAAAAATTGTTTAAATGTTGTATCAATTGATATATAGCTGTAAATATCGCTCCACAGAATTATACCATGCACAAGAGAACAAAGACTTATTTCTCCTTTCTCCATGTATGATCATTGTCATGAATCCTTCACTTTTTATATTAATGTCCCTGTTTTCAAGAAAATATTGTATAAGTGTGTATGTATATACTGCTGTAGATGATGTGAATGTGGCAGAATGTTAAAAAGTGTTAAATTTTAGAACTATAAAAACTTTAAGGGGAACAAATAGCTCCTCTTCTACTTTGGCCACATTGGATGAAGGCACCAACAGTGCTATAAAAACAAACTTTGTTGTAGACCTAGAAGGTTATGTTGAAGGGCCCTATTATGTGCTATACACACTTTCCCTCTTGACTGACTACAACCATCCTACATACTAATTCAATTGCTTCCACTTTCCTTCCATGGCAGTCCTGAAGCTCCTATCCCAATACTAGGTCTGACTCCCCCTACTAAGGCCTCTTGCATATAAGATGCTTCAACAACCTGGTTTATTGTGAAAGATCCCAACAGCAAAAGATCTCCTTTCTGAGAGAAATTCTTAAACACAGCACTACATTTAGTCAGAGCCAGAAAGATGCTCCCCAGATGTCATTCCACTTCTCTTCAAGGCAACCTTAGTTTTCAGCTCTTGCTAATTGCAGACTGTAGGAACTTCAGTATATAGGCAGGAGAGACTTTCAACAAGTCTACAATGTTAATTTTGATAATCAAAAAAAGCTATGTCCGAATATTTTCATGGTGGACCACATGATCAGAAATCCATGTACATAGACTTCTGGTTTATTTCTTAAATTAACTTTGCTGAAGTATAATTTTCATGGAATAAACTACACCAATTTTGAATGTAGAGTTCCATGTGGTTTGAGACATTTACACACCTGTGTAGCCACTCGTGTAATCCTGATGAGAACATTTACTTTACCCTGAAATATTTGCTCATGCTGCTGTTCAGCCCTCACCCCTGGCCTGAGGCAAACACAGACCCACATTCTGAACCTATGGATTAGTTTTGCCATGTTTTAGAAATTCATGTAAGTGAGATCAGACGGTATGGATTATGGCATCATTATATAAGGGCTTCATCTGTGTCCTCTTCACTCAGCATGTTGTTGTGATTTATCCATGTTGTTACACTTATCAGTAGTCTTGTTTTTTATTGACAAGTACTATTTCATTATACAGCAATACCACAATTTGTTTATCCATTCAGCATTGACGACATTTTCAATTTGGGAGTATATAAACATTGTGGCTTTTCTAGAATTTAGTATACTATATGGGACATTGTTTAAACCAATACAGTATGAGAAACATATTTTAAACTCTATAACAATTCTATCAAGTAAACTTTGGAAAATGTTCTAATCTTTTTTATTGTATTATGTTAACACAATTTGCAAGATATGAAGAAGAGGGCTAAGATTTATATTCATCAGATTCACTATTTTTTTCTCAAATTCTTACTTTATTTCTAGAAAACAATTCTTCAGTTTTTAAAAATGAAGTCTTCCATTTAGTACAGGAGCTTTCAGTAATGATAAATGAGTGCAGTATCTTTCAACAATCAACAATGCTGTTTTTTTTCCCCCTCACAGATTACAATTCAGCATGTTTCAGTATCTTGTACATGAGTAAGAAAGTATGAAGCCCTTGATCGGAGGAAGCAGCTAAGTAAATATCAGCTGGTTTCCAAGAACTAGTCAATTGACATCTTAAAATAAACCAAATGCCCACCCTCTGGTGCATCTTAATTCAAATGCCCCATAAATTGGAAATGGTTGAAGACTGTTCCAAAAAAAAAAAAAAATCAGAAACTTCAGCATTGCAAACTCTAACACTGAATCTGATTTGCAAGCTTCACAACACACATGAATGGAACAGTGTTAAACACATAATTCTATATTATTTCATACATGATTCCATGTGCAGCCAAAAAACCCAGCTTTTTCATATTTACACCAAGCATGTCAAATCTATTTCTGGCACACTGGTACAACCAATTAGGAGAAAAATTAATCTAGAAAGTGCAAATAGTGTGCTTCATTTGTTGGAAGTTCCTAGTTTCAAGGGTAGAATTAAATCCGAGGAAAAAATCAGGAAATTATTGCAAATACGAATCTAAAAAGAATCAAGGAACAAAGAGGAGCAAGGACAATTAATTCTTCTTTTCCACAGAGAATAGAAATAATGGTGACCACTTCTTCATGTATTCAAACACTTTTAGGAATAGACACGGTCACCCTGCACTCTCTTTTACTCATTTCAAACATTTTTATCCAGCCACACTGCAAACCTGGATTCATTAAATTCATGAATAAGCCATTTCAATTTTTTGAAGTTCTTCAAAGAAAAGGAAACACAGAAGTATTAAAGACATTAGGAATTAAGCACATGCTTTTGCTTGTCTTTTTTTTTTCTTTTAGTATTCATTCTGCATGCAAATATTCATTCTCCTTGCCAGTTTCAAGTTATCTACGACTTTGATAAAAGTGCCTTTCTTTTTATTTCCATCCAAATTATCCAGACATCCTAAACAGAAGGCAAGAAGATAAAGTCTCATGACTCACTAATGGACACCTCTGTCTATGTTTGTAACAGTCAGCTGCATAAGGCAAAGACCTATTCCCTGCTTCCATTCTATCAAATTTATATGTATGGAGTCAAGTCTTCTTATGTCAAATGACATTGTTATACACTGATGTCCTCATAAAATAACACTATCTAAGGTGAAAATGAAATTTTCCTAACATTTTCTTAAGGAATCCTGGTTTTTTATCATCATCTTCTTTTCCTGATTTAAAGACTGACCTTAATATCTCTGTCATAGGATGAGAAATATTGAAATCTGAAATTCTTCCTAAATGTTTTAGCTCATGTGTCACTCTTAACAAAGACATCGTTTTTAAAGATTCCCTAATTTTCCTAGAAGTTGCCTCTCCACATCTTCTACTCATTACCTAAAGGGAGCACAGTTCTAATCTTGAAAAGCAGCCTCTTCCCTCTTGTTCTAAACCCCATCATCTACCTGTTGTCTTAGAAGCCAGAATGACTGAAGCAAAGAAGGAGAGAAGATTGGGGAAATAAAGTTTGGGGACTGGCAAAGCCCCACCCCCAAAAAGGGAACTATGTTCTAAGTGTCATAAGAGGACTTTGAAAAATTTTAGCAAGTGATAATATTTAGCTGGTTTCATTTAGTTGATTGAGAAAAGAAAATCCACTTGTATCAGAAATTGCATCTTCATTTTCTTGCAGCATGTTTTTATGAGGTTTTTCTGGTTGCAGAAGTGTGGAATGCAGAGGACCTGGGTTGCCTTACTAATTTTTGTGCATGAAGCTCAGTCAATGGCAGATTTAAAATTCATCATCCATTCTGTCTTTATTTCATAAGTGCTTTGTGTTCTATATGATATTTAGACTGTGTATTGATATTTAATATGTGCATTGCTTTCACAGAAAGGGAAACAAATAGGAAACAAATTCAGACTACAGAAGCTATACCTCGGCATATCCTCCTAATGCAGCCGTCTGTCTCATCCGACCCCAAGAGGGAATTCTAATAATGTTATCGTTTGAGTCCCATTTCAGGCACTTTGCATTTTTATATATGCTAAAGAATTCAGCAAGTCATCCAACTGGCACAAGCAAAAGGAAAACTTCCTTTAGAGCACAGGTGCACAAGCAAACAAATCCTTCTGAGCTTGGAAATTGATCCTTCAATACAGCAAACTTCTCAGCAGTGTGCTGAACTGGCAAGAAGAGGTGGAACAGCACTTCTGTCAGGTGGAGAGGACAGATGGTGATCACCTCTTCCCACATTCGAACACAATCAGGAATAGCTACTGTCGTCCTAAGCTGTGTTTCCTCAGCTCCACTCCAAAGCTAGGAAATAGGCAACCAGTGGAGTTTTGTCTGTTAGGGTTAAACAAGTGCCACCAACGTGTTAACTCCAGTGCCTTAGAGAGAAAACCTCACATCATGGAGGTTTATTGGAAGCAGTGGGATAGAAATATCTTTGAAAAGCAGGACTATGATTATGCCATAGAAGAATTAACGTGGACACTTAAACATAATACAAGTGACCAAACCCAGGCTCCAAATTTATCCCTGGAACCTAGATGGATACTCTGCGATTTTGAAATAACTTTGTGATCAACTCTGGTCATGATTTTGCTTTGCTTTCTTGCCTGGTTGCAAAAATTACGATTCCCTATTGAGAAATTAACTCCTCAGGTGCACCCTTTTAAAATGCTGTCAAAATCTAAAGTGTTTCTGAGTTACAGGAAACAGAGATTAATAACACAAGTTGGTTTAAATGTATTGGATTTTTCAGTATCAAGACTGCTTCAATCTGCTGGCGTTTATAGCAGTTCTGTTTCTTAAACTGAGGACCTTAAAAAAATTCCCGCGCTAGGCAATCACTTTGATGTAAATACATCAACCATTCTCAACACTTATTGCTTTCTTCAGCCAAGTATCAGCGTCACAAAACCATAACTGGATGTGAGTAGCTACTTTGCTTTGCTTTCAAATATTGATAGAACACAGTATAAGCCAAACAAACCAGCCGAGCCCAGCTCTCCAGCTTGTATGTTTTGCAGCTGCCTCTGACACGTCCTCTTGTTTTCCTCTCCTTTTTGTGTCTTTCCAAAGCGTGGACAAAAAGCACCTCCACTTCCAGGTCTATTCTGTCAATTTTTCCAGGCTAAGATGTCTTTAGGGTTTGTTGGTGATAAACTTAAAACACCCCCAGCTTTAATCAATATTCTTTAATCCCTCCACTAAGAGCCGTGTGCATTAAATACTGTTGGAAAGTGGGCATGTGTTAGTCTCCACACTGGTCTTGAAAGCTGAAGTATTATTTGCTCTTACAACACGACCAAATTACATTTGATGTTGACAATAGCTAACATTTTATCATTTTAAAGCCTCTTCATCACCTACATTTCTGTCTAAACTTTTCTTGCTGGAAGAGGCACCATGCCTGCCAAGTCCAGTTTAAGCTAAGCCAAAGACATTCAGTAAATACAGTTATGCATTTTATTTATGCTTATCAATAGGAATCTTCTATTCTCCTCATCTTTTGTTTTCTATTTAAAGAGATGATAGCAAATGCTTTAAAGCGAATTTTTGGACTAAGCAGTATTTTCAGGTATAAACAGAAATTGTTTATTTTACAGGCATTGTCCATTAAGGTAAATTCTCATACATTTGAAAACCTGTCAGCTTTATTTTGTACTGATACTCAGAATCCTCTCCTTTCTGACCAATAGTATATAAAGTTCCTCTGGGAAGATAATGTACATGATTGCAGGCCTGCCTTGTTAAAATCCATGGATTTTTATGCAGTCCTGTTTTTGCCTATGAATTATGTATGAAAGAGTATCTCATTACATTTCATTTTCTTTACAGCAGCGTTCTCTCTTCTAGACATACTTGGGTTCCCATCAGCCGACTCCCCTCACCCTCCAGCTTGGCTCCATCTTGATGCCTTCATAGCATTTTAGACAAAATGGGCGTGTTTAACTTGTCACCTCTTGCCTGGTATAAATTATTCACTGGAGCTCTGCACAGATTGGGGAGATAACCAGCCTGGACTCAGAGAAACTTCACAGGCTGTGTATGGGAATCTGACAGAGACATCGAAGGCCATTTCTGTAGCCATGTCCAAGGCAGAGAAAACCTGCCTTCACTCCAAAAGCGAGCCTCATCTAAAAGCTTAAACATCCCTCACTCCCCTCATAACATAGAAATTAGCTGTACATGCTTGTCAATTGGGTATGTTTGGGTGTTTTAGTATATTTCAAAGATCTGAAGTCAAAGAACAAAGCCCTGGTTGTTGGTTTTTTGTTTGTTTGTTTTTTTTTTCTTTTGAAATGAATCCATTGGTCTTCCATATCTGACAAGATGAATTAAATGTGGAGAAAAAGATCACAGAATTTAATCAGCACGGGCACTCAGTGTATGTGGTTGAGAACAATCACTCAAGGAAGCACATGGAAAACGAGGTTAGTCCGTCTGTGTGTTTAAGAGTGTGTTTCATGTTGATTCCTAAATAGGCCTGTATCTTCAATTTCAAACATTTCCGGATAAGAAAATCCTGTTAGAAAATGAATCAATTTTGTCTGTGTCGAATTATGCCATTCACTTTAATAGGACTGTGTTATTAAAGGAGTCACATAGAATAACAAATGAAATGATACCTGTGAGATTAAAAATTAATATCAAGTCATGTGATTAACAAATCAGCTTATTCATTTTCCTATTTAGTGTTGTGTCATCTTGAAATCAAAGAAAATGATTCGAGTAAGTGAGGGCAGCCACCTATGAGCGTAGGAAGGTGAAAGGCGCACTGAAGATGACCTGTAAATTGTTGTTTATTTTCATTTTATTTGAAAGGCAGAAAAACAGAAAGACAGAAACAGACAGAGAGACAAATCTTCCGTGCATTGATTCCCTCTCCAAACACCTGAAATAGCCAGGCTGAGTCAGGTCAAAGCCAGGAACTAGAAACTCAATAAAGGTCTCCCACAGGGATTGTGGTGCACAACTACTGGAGCCCTCACGTTCCGCCTCCCAGAGAGCGCATTAGCAGGAAGCTGGACTCCGGAGGGGAGCTGAGATATGAACCCAGACTCTGTTATGAGGTATGTATGTGAGTCAGCATCATAGCTGCTGTTCCAAATTCCTTTCTCTGAAGCTTACCTCCAGACAGTAAGAGTATTTGTGAAAATTTCTTTAAATCACTTGTAAGAATGTGGTCTGGCAATAAAAATCTTTCATATTTCAATTTTCAAATATTCTCCAGGAGAGTCAAGCCTTCTTAAAATGAGAGCCAAGGAAATGACATACACTCACTCCTCTAAGATTAAAGTTTATGATATTATGGTCCTGACGATAAGCTTTTTTAATAAAGATTTATTTATTTATTTGAAAGAAAGAGTTACAGAGAGAGAGAGAGGTCTTCCATCCGCTGGTTCATTCCCCAAATGGCTGCAACTGCTGGAGCTGCACCGATCCAAAGCCAGGAGCCAGGAGCCTTGAGCCTCCTCTGGGTCTCCCACGTGGGTGCAAGGGCCCAAGGACTTGGGCCATCTTCCACTGCTTTCGCAGGCCACAGCAGAGAGCTGCGTTGGAAGTGGAGCAGCCAGGGCTAGATCTGGCACCCACATGGGATGCTGGCACTTCAGGTCAGAGCTTTCACCCACTGCGCCACTGCACCGGCCTGGACGATAAGCTTTTGAAATATTTCCTCTGTATTTGATATTTGTGATATGTTTGTTTATTGTAAGTGTTTTATAATAGGTACAGCAGATACATTGTTCTTTTATTTCAATTTTCTTCTTAATAATTGGATGTATAAAATCTTTCTAAATATGTTTTTTATGCATACTTACAAATACATTGCAATAGAGTTTGTGCACATAAAGCAAACGCATACAGAATCTGTTCAAGTCTCAAATATGTTACTAAGATCTAGGGAGATGATTAATGAAGAATGTAAGTAGTGTATCAAAAGATTCAATCTAATTATTATTAATTATTAAGTTCTGAGAAATCATGTGTATGTGTGTGTGTGTATGTTCCTCTGACTCCAAAGACTCTTCAGGGAGATCATTTAATAACAATATGGAACAATGATTTTACATCTTCAAAGTAGTATTTATCTAAACAATTACATGCTTTTGTGATAAATACAGTATTTCTTCCCAGCTTAACTGCTATTTCTTCAGGCGGTAGTCACCTCGCCATAACTTAGATATGGATCTAATGGAGCTAAACCTCAGCCTGTTTTTATGCAAGTACAAAGAAAGGAGTTGACATTTGCAGTGGTTTGCAGTTTCCTTTGAAAGCTTATCATTTGGCACAGTGATTGGCATTAAAAGAATGCTATTTAACTATTGGCTGAATGAATGGATGACCTATTATTACAGGCAGCTCCATAACACGTTGTAAATACGCAGAAGATATAAATAAATTTGGTATTAACATAGATGAGAGTGGGAGGGTCGGCTCTGATTTTTCTCTTCCACGTCCCTTCTGGTGTTTCCCAGCAACAACCAACAATTGAGCTTTTGGGGGAGAGGATTTGTCATACTCAGTTTGATTTCCAAGAAACTTACGAAATTAAGTCATTTTAAAAGCTAGAGCAAAAGACATCATTATTGTCATACGTTCCTTTGAGAACTGGCACAGAGTCTTTAAAAGTGAAAATTATCAGTTGCATCACAGATTTCAATGTCTTCCAATTTATTTGCACTTTTGCCCATTTTGATTATTATTAAAAGCATTCAGAATGTTTTGATGAAATAAAGTGTTATCTAAAGATTGTTGTCATAGTGGCCTACTTATGTAATCCCTCTGTGAATGGTGAGTTTACATCTTTCCACACACCTGTGAGAGAGGTACAATTTCCACAGAAGAGAAAGAATATCAGTACCTGTATGTGTGAAAATCATAAGATCCACACTCTGCAGTTTTATTCCAGTTGTGCTCTGCTCCAAACCAGATCTCCTCCCTATTTTGAGAGGGCCAGCAAAAGTAGAGAAAGGTATTTTTCACTTTCACCCTCACGCATTTGTGTCCTGATAGAAAAACATTTGCAATGTATATTTAGCTATATATATTTAGCTATATTTTATAGCTAAATAAGATTTGGTTGTGTTACTACATAGTGAACATTTCATATTATCACTGTTACTTGGAAGAGTAAAAGAAACATAGGCATTTCATGTCTATCCATTGTTTGCACACAATGGCAAACATTACTGACTCCGTGGGCATTTTATTGCTTGTAAAGAAGACACCTGCAAATCATTGAAGTGGTATTTCTTTCAGATTTGCTTGTTTTGTATTGAAAAGAGTTATATAGTCTCTTCTTTCACATCGTAGTCTTTAATATTCGCCCCTTACCTTATTTCTATTGCTTCTTCAGCAATATGTCTATACAGAAATCTAGACTGCAAGCGAAAATGAATAAAAAATACCTAACATTTTGTAGTCTGCAAATAGAACTGCTTAATTAAATGAATGAGCTATCAATGATAGGGCAGAGTGAAATGGTAATAAGGCCAAGGAAATGCATGCATTGTATTTACTTTGTGCTCTTGTTTGGGTAAAATATGAGGTGCTGGTACTATTATCTTGATTAATTCTAAAATGCCACTTTCACTTATTCCAGTGCCTCACCCTCTCTTCTAACCAAATTGACTTATGAACTTTTTTGTCCTTTCTAAGTGAGTTATTTTCAATGGTATATTAATATATTTGAGTAGAATTGAATCAAACTGCCTTCAAAGAAGATATAGTTATGGGGTCAGAGTACATATTATTTCAAGAAAGTAGTGTATATTTGAAATGGGGAGGCCTATATGGGTTCAAATAAGGCTAAACCTGTTTTGGAAATCACAAAGGAAGCAACGATACTGTGGATTTAACTATTATGTTCAAATGTAGGAAATAATCTTTCCATTATTGCAAAGTTCCATATGTCATAAAAATGTATTTAAATCCTAATTATCAAGAAATATAGTATATTTAATAGCTAATCATCAGAGAGCCAGAAGAAAAGTTTAAAAGGAGGTTTAGATGGCTTGACTAATTTCTAATAGAGGAAAAGTCAAGGAGAAAAAGATATCATTACTTGCCATTTCCAGTGAACAACACAAGACTAAGCCAAATAAAACTGCCTTCAGTTTCTATCAAAAAGTCAGGATGCATTTCCCTCCTCTCTGAACTGTACACAGCAAGTATTTCCTGAATTAACCACTTAGAAATAAATATCACTCTATGACTCCTCTATTGCTTTATTAAAATGTTATTTTGCATTTTGTCTTATGTTTTTAGTTTTTCCTTTGTGAGCCTGAGAACAAACACTAATTATTTTATTCTTCACAAGATAAAGCTCAATTCTTTTTATATACCAGTCTCCAAGGAAATATGCTTTAAAATTGTCTGATTTGATCTTCACACCTGGTTTCTTGAAAAATTACAGAGGTAAATGTACTTTTGAATAATCCAAGGTTGTCATGCTTAGACTCAGAGGAATGGACCAGATGATCTTTTTGATGACCTAAGTGTTGTTTATAATATATAAGGTACAATTACCAACCCCTATAATAGGCTTTAAAAGAATAAAAATTGAGGGTTAAAAGTGTAATGAAATGCAAATGAAACTGTCCTGAAAACAGACTGCACATTTTATTTGTTTCTTACAGAATCTAGGACACAGAGAATGTTAATATTAAATACTTTCAATAGTATTCTAGTTTTAAAATGATGGCAGAAATAATTCATGGTTGAATCACACTAGCTTTAAAATGAATGCTAGAAAATACTTTGGAAACCAAATGTATTTGTATCAATAATCTATTAAGAAGAGTTATTAATTTCTTAAGTTCTTTTTCTATGTGTTTGTCCTAGCTTAGTCAACATATTAAATGAAATTGAACACTTTAGGTAACCTACATACTTTCTTTCAAATTTAAAATTTAATGTTATTAAGGTTCAAAATTTCCATTCTTACCTGAGTTACCGTTTTATCTCTCCCTCAACCCGAAGATTTCTTCCTTTTAAGGAAAAAAAAGACAAAGATATTAAGAACTTATGACTTACAAAGTCATTTTGACATTTACTCCATTTCAGCTGGATGCTATTTTAAATAGGTTTTTAAAACAATGCATATTTTGTGTTTCACTTCATTAAATAAAAGAATAGTGCAGTCTAAATATCACTGGAGTTGAGAAGCCTTAATTCAGCTGTATCCACTGATTGTCTACGGGACCTTGCACAAGTCACTTAACCTATGTTCAGTGCAGTTTTCTCAACTGTAAATGAAATTATTGGATTAGAACATCATTAAGATCTTTGTCAATGCCACACTAGCATAAATGTAAATTACATAATTACTTCAAGCCTCCATCTCCTCATTTAAGTAATGTGCTTTACAATAACATCTTTCCATCTTCACATTTGTTTTAGGCATAAAAGCAGTTATACTATTTAACCATTTTTCTGAAAATAATAAATTTTCATTATAAATTGTTGTTATCATAATCAGTCTCAGTAGGCATTAGTAACCTTTAGAAAACACAAAGGTATCTTGAGCATAGAGAGGTCTTCGGAAGAGTGTTACTGGATTGTTTTACCTGCCATCTCCATTTTTAAAAAATCTCATTCAGATGAATTTGTCTTTCAGTCATGTTTAAATTATCAGCCAATGATCATTCATCTTAATAATTAATGTCTTGCATGAGAAGTTTGTGGTGTAACTGAAGTATTGTTTTATTCGATGTTCTTCCATTAACTAGAAATATTGGAAATGTGATATTAAGCAACTATTGATGAAGCCCCTATTACAATATATAGTACTTTGCTAAGCACTATCATGACATATACCCCACCCTCAAAGAACTTACAATTTAATTCAGAAGAGAAAATTAATTGTAGGAAAATTAAGGCAATACAGAAAATATAAAACGGTAGTAAAGATGCTCTAACATTATTCATTATAATCAGAAAGGGTAATTTTATATGAGATGATATAGAATTTTGGAGAAGAGATTGCTTTAAGTTAGAGTGGTGCTTTAAGTTTATATAGCAGAAGTGGATTATCTGTGTGTTAAAAGTATTGGTCAAAACTGTGTACCCAAAATATTTTCTGTGTTCCTTCTCTTTCCAAGCCTTCTTTTCAGTTAGTTTGGAATGATGAAACCATGCCAGACAGGAAATGGTCTGTGTTTACTTTAGCTGTGTCAGTAGGTCTCCTCCATTATTCTCTTCTCTTGTCTTGGTGGCTTTAAATGTCAAACACTCTTTCAGATTTTGTAGCTCAAGGTGGATGAGATGTGCTTAAACCTCCAATCCACTGGACTCCACCTCAGAGAGGTAAATGATGGTTATGAGGAGATTATATGTGCATCTTTTGCAGCAACAACAAGGAGTTGGTAGAATTCAATTTGGTAAAGAGAAGGTGGAACACATTTCAGGAATTTGTAGTCATATAAACAATTCATGATGCTGAAAAACACAAGGGTTTTTTGTCAGTATGATTAAAACACACACAAGAAACATACCCACACAGACATACACTTGGCTGAACAGAGGCTGTTAAAGATGTAACTGTAACTAAAAAATAAACTATGGAAAATATATTGACAAATGAAGGAGAATGGATTTTAATCTGTGGGTTTCAGGCAAACAACAAAGATACTTGAGAAATGAAGAGAAGTTGTCAAAGAAATTCAGAGGCTAAAGTCAAAAGGGGAAAAAGGCATCTAATACTAGTAATGCTAGAAATATGAATGGATACAAAGGGAAAGATATAAGACATGTATAAGAAAATATTCAAATTAGTGTTCTGTATGTACTTCCTATTATGTTTTGTGGTAAAGACTCACTGATCAGACTATTAAAAAATTCCAAGTGGGGGTATTGGGACACCTGTATCCCATATTAGAGTGTCTAGGGTAGATCCTAGCTCTACTCTTGTATTCAGTTTCCTGCTAACGCACACCCTGGAAGGCAGCAAGTGATAGCTCAAGTCACTGGGTTCCTTCCACTTACCTGGAAAACCTGGGGTGAGTTCTTGGCTCATGGCTGAAGCCCAGCAGAGCCCTATCATGAGTGGGCTTCTGGGGAGTGTACCAGCAGATGGAGATTTCTCTGTCTGTTGGTCTGTTTCTTTGCCTCTCAGGCAAATAAATAAATATATTTATAAAAATTCTACAGAATAGTGTAAAATATTATAGAAAAGTTTAAAAAACAATAAAATATCAAAAAATTTGGATTGTTTTTCAGATATTTTTAATACCTACTTATAAGTAAGATGCCCACTAATATGAAAATAAGAGAATTTTTTTTTTTTTTGACAGGCAGAGTGGACAGTGAGAGAGAGACAGAGAGAAAGGTCTTCCTTTGCTGATCCAATGGCAGGAGCCAGGTACTTCTCCTGGTCTCCCATGGGGTGCAGGGCCCAAGCACTTGGGCCATCCTCCACTGCACTCCCTGGCCACAGCAGAGAGCTGGCCTGGAAGAGGGGCAACCGGGACAGAATCCGGCGCCCCGACCAGGACTAGAACCCGGTGTGCCGGCGCTGCAAGGCAGAGGATTAGCCTGGTGAGCCATGGTGCCGGCCTAATAAGAGAATTATTTAAAAAAAACTTGCAAATGTTTGGAGACAGCATTTAACTCAGCAGTTAAATACCATGTCCCACATTAAAGTATCTGGATTCAATTCAAGGCTCCAACTCCTGAATCTAGCTTTCTTTCAGTGCAGACCCTGGAAGTTGGGGATGATGGATATGTAGGTTCCTGCCTGGAAACCTGGGTTGAATTCCCATCTCTGAGCTAGGCCTGGCCCAATTGCAGCTATTGCAGGCATCTGGATAGTGAACAAATAATGGGAGCTGTGTCTCTCCACATCACAAATTAATACAAAATAATAATTGTGAAAAAATTTTTAGAAATAAAGTAAAACTTTACATATACAATATTTGCTTCACCCCTAAAATTTTGAATCAAATTGTCCCTTATAGTGATAATGAAAAGCATATTTGCAAAATAAATAAATAAATAAATAAAAACAAACTCTAAAAAAAACCTGTCCAATCTGCCTGTCAAAAAAATAAATAAATAAATAAATAAAATCTAAAAATAGAAAAGCATATTTGCATGTATATCTACATGCAAAAATATATCACTTTCACATGTGCCCAAATTAATCTGGATTTTGATTGCATTGAATTTTGAAGACTTCTTTCCATTCAAACAAAATATAAATCAATTTACATGAGAAGACTCCTATTCATAATTTGGTGAGCATTGAAATTACCTAGGGGTGAAGAGAGGCAGAAAGGTTCTATCACTAAAACTTACTCAGATTGGGATGTTAGGTTAACACCAATCATCTTAATATAAAGAATTTTCTCTTGGGACTGGCTCTGTGGTGCTGTAGGTTAACGCCCTGGCCTGAAGTGCTGGCATCCAATATGGGCACAGGTTCGAGACCCGGCTGCTCCACATCCGATCCGGCTCTTTGCTGTGGTCTGGGAAAGCAGTGGAAGATGGCTCAAGTCCTTGTGTCCCTGCACCCACGTGGGAGACCCGGAAGAAGCTCCTGGCTCCTGGCTTCAGATTGGCACAGCTCCGGCTGTTGCGGCCAATTGGGGAGTGAACCCAGGGAAGGAAGACCTCTCTCTCTCTCTCTCTCTCTCTCTCTCCCCCCCCCTCTGTAACTCTGAGTTTCAAATAAATAAATAAACCTTTAAAAAAAAGAATGTTCTCTTTTTGGCACATTTTTGGAGAGCAAGAGTATGTATTCCTTTATCTAACATTTCATTGCACCTCAGTTTGCCTCTAGAAGTAGCATCTACTTGCTAGTAGCTACTACTCAGTATTTTACAGTGTCAGGGAATAAGCTTCTAGTATGAACATGAGCTCTAAAAGCCTCCAAAACCAAAATAAACTAATATGGTGAAATTGTTAGCATTATTAGCACAAAGCATAAGCAGATTTCCAAGATTTACTATTTACCATTTTGAGAAAACCATTCGAAAATTAGCAGGAAATAGTGACGGAGACATGCTGGCCTCAGAATCATTGCTGGAGTTTTACAATGAGCATCCTCTTGTTGGAGGTTATTACAGTACTCACACCTTTTGATGGGCAGGAATTGGGATCAGAATAGTTTCTATAATTGTTACCCAGCAGGCTTCACTGTTATCACTGAATCACAAGTTTATCTACCTAATAGCTTCCTGCTTATCTACTCATATTTTCAACTTCTCTCTGGACACTAATATTCCTTACAGACAGGGCTTCAGCTCATTCTCCCGAGTAATATTCCATTAAGACAAAAATTTATTATCCTAAGAAAATAACTACACATACATACATACCTCAGTGTCCAGAAATAGTCATGAAGACAAATTTAAAATAGCATAATATTCTGTGTTGGGTACACTTAGGTGTTCATTTAAAAGTTAAAGTTATAGGGGCCAGCACTGTGGCGCAGCAGGTTAACACCCTGGCCTGAAGCGCCAGCATCCCATATGGGTGCCAGTTCGAGACTCGACTGCTCCACTTCCAATCCAGCTCTCTGCTATGGCCTGGGAAAGCAGTAGAAGATGGCCCAAGTCCTTGGGCCCCTGCACCCATGTGGGAAACCTAGAAGAAGCTCCTGGCTCCCGGCTTTGGATCGGCGCAGCTCCAACCGTTGTGGCTAATTGGGGAGTGAACCATCGGATGGAAAACCTCTCTCTCTCTCTGCCTTTCCTCTTTCTGTGTAACTCTGACTTTCAAATAAATAAATAAATCTTTAAAAAAAGGTTAAAGTTATAATTAATGCTTATTTCCTCATAATCCCTCATGTAATTCTAACATGGTTACAACACACTTTTTTTTTTCAAGATTTATTTTTGTATTTGAAAAGCACCATCACAGAGAGGAGGAAAGATGGAGAGAGAGAGAGAGAGAGAGAAAGAGAGAGATCTTTTAAACACCAGAGAACACCAGAGCCAAGCACCTTGGTTGGAAGTAAATGCCCTGGAAGGAACAGTCCCCTTATAGAAAAACTAGAATTTGTTCACATGTTATGACTGCTGAACTACATGCTTCTGTGTAAAAAAAATAATTTCAACAATATGATACAGTATGCTACTAAGTGTGATGGCGTCTTTAAATAAATCACCTTACAGCATGTATACTTAATTGGCTTGAAAATATAAAATAAAAGTTCGCCATTTGTTCAATTATTTAAGTATATGCTACCATAGAATGAGCTTCACAGGTTTTAACTGTCATTAAATTTTCATTTAAATAAGTTAGAGAACTCACTTAAAAATTCAGGTCATCTTCTGACGTACGCTCATCTATGGAGACTTAAGTTATAGTCATGCACTACATAGTGACAGTTGGTCAGAAAACTTTTGTATGACAGTGGTCTCAGTCTTATAATTGAGCTGAAAATTAGGTCTTCTCTAGTGTCATAACCATCATAATCATGTTTGTTATGATGCAGATGTGAAGAAATCTACTGAACTGCAAGCCATATAAAGGAGTAGCACATATAATTATATACAAAACATAATGCTTGATAGTGATAATAAATAACTATGTAACTGGTTTATGCATTTACTATTTTTTCAAATTACTTTGGAGTGTACTATCAATTATAAAAAGAGTGAGACGGTATGAATTTTAAGTCAGCAGCAGTCTCACACAGCCAATGCTTATCATCTTTCAGAATTGCAACAAGAGGCCAGGTGGAGTGATTGACCTGTGTCATCCGGGTTTGCCTAAGTGCATGCTCACATTCACACTTTGCTGAAATGACTATCAATAGCTCTCTTAGAATGTACCTCAATTGTTAAGCAAATTTTATTTGACATATTATATGAAAACTTGAGAGGACTACAGTTTCCAAAATAGTAGCGATAATCTCAAGATACTTAGAATGAAGATCTGTGATTCTAGAAGAAACAAAATAGAGTTATAGTTATACCCAGTTAACTGTGATTTAAAAGCTGAGCAGCCTAAAATTGAGTTTATTGGGGAACCAAAAAAATCTCAGAAATAATTTTATTTTATACTGAAATATAAAGGAGTACAGCAAATTAAAAAAAGGAACCTACTCAAAGACTACATAAGACAAATGAGCAGGATTGCAACATTCTCCAAGGAATTCAATTAACTGAATACATTTGATATTTTCAGAAACAGAGCAGGAACCTGCTGTTTGACAAAATGGCATGACTTGAAGCTTTTTAACTCTTTTCAGTAAGCTAAAAAGCCCAATATCTAATTAAAATCAAAGTCTTTAAAATACTTAATCTGGCTGTTTGAAGACTTTATAATGTTTAAAATTGGTAATTTTTTATTAGTTTAAAAATAATTAAATGTTGTTGAAATGCTATGTAGGTTTAACAATGTCTCATTTTTGAAAGTGTCCTGTTGTTTATAATTAAATTCTGAATAATATATTCATTGAATTTAATACCTGAAGAGAATATTTCATTAAATTGATATATGGTTTAGACCTTTTACTCCTGGAATAAATGAGACAGTATTTCGCAAATTTAATGACAGTATAGGGCTTCATGGAAAGAAAGAATTCAGAGTGCAGACATCGTGGATCATAGAGTCACAGTGGGCGGGTGAGACAAATAAGAAGAGAAACTTAAAAGGATTTCAAGGTTTAGTTAAGAAATCAAATGTTGAGCTTACTGTATGACAAAATATAACTTTGGATAAATACTACCTAGAGTGTTTATTTTCTCTAAATGATGTGGGTTGTTCAGGGAAAACATTTAGCCTTTTGGTTAAGACACCAGCAAAACTGCCTAAATCCTACATCAGAGTACCTGGATTGGGATTCCCACTTCAGTTCCTGATTGTAGCTTCCTGAAAATGTTCACCCACGGATGGCTGACAGCTGGGTTCCTACCACCCACATGAACTATCAGGATTGAGGGGTCAGCGTTGTGATGTAGCTGGTAACACAATTTGAAATACCGGCATTCCATATGGGCACAGGTTCATGCCCCACCTGCTCCATTTCTGATCCATCTCCCTGCTAAAGGCCTGGGGAAAGAAAAAGACGATGGCCCAAGTGTTTGGGCCCCATCACTCTCACATGAGCTCCTGGTTCCTGCCTTTGGCCTGACCCAGCTCTGACTGTTGTGGCCACCTAGGGAGTGAACCAGCAAATGGAAAGATACCTCTCTCTGTATCTCCCTCTCTCTGTGTAAATCTGACTTACAAAATAAGCAATTAAATGTTTAAAAAAATCCTGAAAACAAATATCAGGATGTAATTCCCACCTTCTGGTTCTAGCCCTGGCCGTAACCAGGCCTTTGCCATAATGAGCATTTGGAAAATGAACCAGCAAATGGGAGAAGCTATCTCCATCTGCCTCTGTCTCCGCTTCTCAGATAAGTGAATTAGAAGATGAAATAGGTTGTTCACCCATCTCACAAATTCTAAAACTATAATACATAATGCCCAATTGACACTATTGGTTACTTTTCTCCCTTTCAAAATCTTTTCTTTATCTGACATCTGTGCTACCCCCTCTCAATTGTTCTGTTGAATTTAAAAATGCAGCCATGTGGCTTAACTATCAGACATTATTTCTCCTGGTGCTGGAGATTAGAAGACCAAGATCAAGGCTGCAGCAGGGACTCTTTGGGAAGATCTCCCTTCCTTATTTATAGATGGCTGCTTTCTCACTGGTCCTCACATGGTAGGAAACAGCTGTAATGTCTCTTCTCTTATAAAGCCACAAGCTTTGTGGCCTAGGGCCCACCATTATGATCTCATTTAAGCCTTATTGTTTCCTTTTAAATCCTATCTCTAAATATAGTACATTAGGGATTAGAGCATCAAGATATGTGTTTCAGAAGTGCACAGTTCAGTCCATAGCACCTCCCAGCATAAGAAACTGTTCCTCAGTGACATTGTATTTTCTCCCCCTGCACTATAGTAACTAATCTTTGTGTAATTCTCTCTTACATTATATTGTGGGTGGTATTTGTGACCAAAAGAATGTGGCAGAAATGACGTTATCCGACTTCCAAGAGTAGGTTAGAAAGACACTGTGATTTTCATCTTGGTTGATGGCACTTTTTTTTTCTTTTTTGTTTAAAGATTTTTTTTTTTTTAATTTGAAATACAGAGTTACAGAGAGAGGGGGAAAGATAGACAGAGAGGTCTTCCACTCCCAGGTTCACTCCCCAAATGGCTGCAATGCCAGAGGCTGGACCAAGTGGAAGCCAGGAGTCAGAGACTTCTCCCAGGTCTCCTACATGGATGCAGTGGCCCAAGCAATTGTGCCGTCTCCCCAAGCTTTCCCAGGCCATTAGCAAGGAGCTGTAGTGGAAATGGAGCAGCCAGAACTCGGACTGTCATATGGGATACCAGTGTTGCAAGCGGTGGCTTTACCTGCTGTGCCACAGTGCCAGCCCCCACAGCCCTTTCTTGAGTCACTCTAATCAACTGCTGTAGCATGAGAAACATTGAAGATAGAAGTCATGTGGTGAAGGAGCGAGGGCTCCTGCTAACAGCCAGAAGTGTCAGTGAGCCTTACAGGAAGTGGGACCTTCTGTCCTCATCAAACGTTCAGAGGATTGCAGATCTGGCTGAGCAGTTTTGGCTACACTTTCATGAGGAAGTGAGCCAGAGATACTTAAATAAGACACTCTTAAATTCCTGGACAACAGAAATCTTGTGATGGAACGCGTGTTCATTGTCATGACCTGCTAAGTGTGGGAGCAATGTGTTATGTAGCAAAAGAAAGCTAATACAAGGACTGGCATTGGAAACTCTGATGCTTTAAGTTAGTCATTCATAAACTGTCCACATTTAGTGTCCCCCTGAGACATTTAAATTAGCTTCCTCCATCAGCATACACATTAAAACAATAAAAAAGAAGCAAACAAAAAATACCTTCAAACTCTTTCAAAATCTCTCCCTTTCCTATCTGTTCAAACTCATTTCTTAATCTCTGTTCTCCATCCAGCCCCACTTATTCCTCCCATACAAAACTACCAACATGAAATCCCTGGATGTACCATCATTCTCAGAGCTTTGTCAAATCTACTTCCCCTTGATTATCTCATTCAACTGATTAATTCTTCAAGAGTGAGAATCAATGCTGCTGTTTTTAGAAAAATTTCCCATACAGTCTAATTTGGATGAGGTGCTTATTTTACTTTATTTTTAAATTTCTAAAAATTATTTGTTATTTATTTGAAAGGCAGATGGAAATCAGGCAGACATTTACAGCTCTCATCTGCTGCTTTACCCCCCAAATAACCACGGTGGCCAGGACTGGGCCAGCCTGGAGCCAGGGACACAGAACTCAATCCAGGTTTCTGGTGTGGGTAGCTGAGACCCAAGAACTTGGAACCATTAGCTGCTAGATCCCAAGGTGTGCCTGAAGCAGAAGCTGATATCAGAAGTGGAGCTGGAACTTGAATCCAGGCACTCTGATCTTGTTTATGGGCATCTGACTGGCAGTCCGAACACCTGCCCTGATGTGCATATTTTACTCACATTTACACCAGCCACCCAGATTGTGCATCTAATAGAATGTCTATTACATATAGCTTCTTCAGTTTGTCTCTCTAAATCAGTGTTCCATGAGTTTATTTATCATAAAAATAAAAAATAATCCCCAAAACAGTAGGAATTATAGAGATGATAATATGAATTTTAAGAACAATTTTCCTTGCTAAGAAAACTTAACCAATTAAACCTGTGGTTGGTCAGTAGTGCAGTTTTCATCTAAAATATTTCTATAATATGAATATATTTTACCTCTTCTCCATTTTTGTAACATTTTAATCTTGAATAATTTTAGCCATACATTCTAATATTGTGTATTAGACCAAATTTATAATGCTATATTGGAGCAAAAGGTTTTTTTGATTTTGCAACTTAGAAGTTTTTTATAATAATTTTTGATTTTTTTCTGTTATTTTTTACTTACTTAAAAGAAACACATTTCATGTATTTCATATATAGTTTTAAGAGAATAATGATGCTTGCAGCCCTGCCCTCCCTCCCTCACTCTCACCTTCCCTCCTTTCTTATTTTTCTTTGAAGTTTTAAAATGACATACATACTTCCTTTTTTTAATATTTTATTTATTTATTTGATAGGTAGAGTTACAAACAGTGAGAAGGAGAGACAGAGAGAAAGGTCTTCCTTCTATTGGTTCACTCCCCAGATGGCCGCAATGGCTGGAGCTGCACTGATCCAAAGCCAGGAGCCAGGTGCTTCTTCCAGGTCTCCCATGTAGGTGTAGGGGCCCAAGGACTTGAGCCATCTTCCACTGCTTTCCTGGACCGTAGCAGAGAGCAGGATTGGAAGAGGGGCAGCCGGGACTAGAACTAGCACCGATATGGGATGCTGGTACTGCAGGTAGAGGATTAACCTACTGGACCATAGAGCCAGCCCCACAATGACATGCTTTCAATTTACTTTATAATCACAAGCTTAATCAAGTAGGTGAAAAGACCACATTGTTCTTCAAGAGTATAGACAAGGGCTATAAACAATAATCAAATAAATTGTTTTGAATTTGCTGAGACTTGCTTTGTGGCCTAGTATATGGTCTATCCTAGAGAAAGTTTCATACACTGATGAAAAGAATGTGCATTCTGCAACTGTGGGATGAAATATTCTCTAGATATCAACTGGGTCCATTTTGTCAGCAATGCAGATTAGCACAGATGTTTCTTTGTTGATTTTTGGCTAGCTAACCTGTCCATTGATGAAAATGGGGTGTTGAAGTTCCCCATTATTATACTGGAGCTTCTGTCTCCATTTAGATCCATTAACATCTGCTTTCAATAGCCTAGTGCCCTAGCATTGGGTGCATATACATTTACAATAGTCACATATACTTGCTGTATTTATTCCTTAATCATTGAATAATGCCCTTCTTTGCATTTCTTAACAGTTTCTGTGTTAAAGTCTATTTTGTCTGATATTGGATGGCTACTCCTGCGTGTTTTTGCTTTAGGAGTTATTAAAATATTCTGTTTATTGGGTCGTGTCACAGTAATGTAGGTTGTGATATGGACTTCCAAGGTCTACATATAATATGAAAGTACTTTGTGAAAAAACCTGAGTTAGCAGATAAGTTTATTATAGTGGTCCTTTGGCACAGCAGTTAAGACACCATTTGTGATACCTACATCACACAGAGGAGTACCTGAGTCCGTGTCCCAGCTCTGCTTCTAATTTTAACTTCACACTATTGTATACTCCTGGAGGCAACAAGTGATAGCTCAAGAAATTAAGTTGCTGTCACTGATGTTGGAAATCTGGATTGTGTTCCAAGTTATTGGTTTTGTTCCAGCCTAGTCCTGGTCATTGTGAGCATTTGTGGAATAAACCAACAGATGTTCCATCTGTCTATCTGTTATTCTCTTTCTCTCTCTACCTTTCTTATAAAGAAAAGTAAGTTTGAATTATTGCAAAATGCCTTCAAATCCATGTGTTACTTTTTCATGGTTAGCATTTTCAATTAAATTTTTGAAGAAAACTTGTATACATGGATTTAAAATTCTTGCACCAAAATTATCTTTTAATTCCATTTTACATAAGGTTTTATGACATATCCTCATATAACATAAGAAGGAATATACACAGCTAGTCTTTTTTCTTCTCCTTTTTTTAAAGATTTATTTTATTTATTTGAAACACAGAGTTACAGAAAGAGGTAGAACCAGAAAGAGAGAGAGAGAGAGAAAGTCTTCCATCCTCTGGTTCACTCCCCAGATGACCTCAGTGAATAGAGCTGAGTCGTTAAGAAGCCAGGAGCCAGTAACTTCTTCTAGGTCTCCCATGCACGCACATGGGCACAAGGACTTGGGCCATCTTCTACCACTTTCCCAGACCATACAGAGAGCTAGATCGGACGTGGAGCAGTCAGGACTTGAACTGGCGCCCAAATAGGATGCCAGCACTGCAGGCTGGGGCTTTAACCCACTGCACCACAGCACTGGCCTCCACATCTAGTCTTAAAAATAAAAAAGTCCAGCATTATGGGTCAGTGAGTTAAACCACCTCCTGCAATTCTGGAATTCCATATGGGCACTGGTTCAAGTCCCAGCTGCTCCATTACCTATCTAGCTAGTTACTAATGCACCTGGGGAAGCAGCAGAAGATGGCCCAGATGCTTTGGAGACCTAGATCAAGTCCCAAACTCCTGGCTTTGGCCTGGGCCAGTCCTGGCCACTGCAGCCATCTAGGGAGTAAGCCAGCTGATCAAAGATGTCTTGTCCCCACCCCTGTGTCTTTTCCTTTCTCTGTAATGCTGCCTTTCAAGTAAATAAATAAATCTTTAAAAAAAAAGTGACTCCCCAAATATCTTGACTGAGATGAAGCCTTCTTCCTTTACCCCTCTTTTATTTTATTTTTTGACAGGCAGAGTGGACAGTGAGAGAGAGAGAGACAGAGAGAAAGGTCTTCCTTTGCCTTTTGTTCACCCTCCAATGGCCTCCATGCGGCCGGCACACCACGCTGATCCAAAGCCAGGAGCCAGGTGCTTCTCCTGGTCTCCCATGGGGTGCAGGGCCCAAGCACTTGGGCCATCCTCCACTGCACTCCCTGTCCACAGCAGAGAGCTGGCCTGGAAGAGGGGCAACCGGGACAGAATCCGGTGCCCCGACCAGGACTAGAACCCGGTGTGCCGGCGCCACAGGCAGAGGATTAGCCTAGTGAGCCGCAGCGCCGGCTTTATATTTTACATTTATATACTTAAACAATGCAATACAGAGACAGAAAGGGCAAAAAGAGATATAAAGGCAGGAATAAATAGAGGGCATTATAGAAGATGCTATAGTAGGGGAAATAATTATAATTCACACATACTGTACATTAAGATAATAGAAATCCAGTTTTTTACCACTCCCTTATTCTTATTTCTAAACATTCACATTACCTTCAATAGGTCACATTGTAAACCATGTCTTATTTTTATTTAATTTGTCTTATGGCAATAATACATGATGATATGTCATATTGGTACTATACAGTAATGATTTTTTCTCTCCTTTACTAATGACATATTTTGGATTCCACATGGACATGTTTTGGTGCTTTTCCAGTATTATCAATGTCAAAGGCAGGAAAGAAATTTCTAAAATAACATGATTGAATTTACCTCATGCAAGATGCAGTTCTGTCTGCCTGGATTTATTAGAGGACAACAAAAAACAACGATTCATAGCTTTAACGGACTTTGCTTTTAGACAATAAATAAGAAATATGGTTAGCAAATTATATGTTATATGTTCAGAGGTGGTAAAAAAACAATAAGCAAAAAAGTAAATCAAGGAGGGAGAAGATATAAAAGGAGAAATTGGGACAAAGACTTAAAAGTGAAGAGTATTCAGGGAATACGGTGGTATAGGACTAAAGGCTGAGAGGTGTATTTTTGTTAGGGCAATGCAAGAAACCAATGCGGCTTGCGGAGTGAGGGCAGGGAGGTAATGTCAGTGCATCAGAAGTAAGAGTGGCCTGGGAAAGCAGTAGAAGACGGCCCAAGTGTTTGGGCCCCTGCACCATTGAGGGAGACCCGGAAGAAGCTCCTGGCTCCTGGCTTCAGATCGGTGCAGCTCCGGCCATTGTGGCCATCTGGGGAGTGAACCAGATGATGGAAGACCTGTCTCTACCTCTCTCTGTAACTCTGTTTTTCAAATAAATAAAATAATAATAATAAAAAAGAGCGGGATCAAATGCATAGCCTAGTGGCTAAGCTGCCAGTTCAGATGGTTCTGTCCCACATAAGAATACTTGAATACAATTTCAATTTCCAACCCTTAACTTCAGCTTCAGACCAATGCAAAGCATGGGAGGCAGCAGACTATGGCCCAAGTAATGAAGTAATGAAGTCCTTGCCATTCTCATATTCTCATGAGGTACCTGGACAGTGTTTCTATCACCTAGCTCCTTGCTCTGTCCAAGTTGTTGTGGGATTTTGGGGAATTAATCAGTGGATGAAAAACTCTTTCTCTCTCTCTCTCTCTCTCTCTCTCTCTCTCTCATACACACAAATAAATAAATGAAAATCAGAAAAGATTTGATAGTGGCTCATAATTACCAGTGGCTGAACATTGTAAGGATTCTAGCTTTTACTCAGATTGCCAGAGAAGTATTTGAAGAATAGTAGCACGATCTGAGTCATGCTTTAAAATAGTTACTTTTGATTCTCTAACAATAGTAGACAGTTCAGCAACAACCATGGAAACAGAGATGACCTGTGTAGGATCCCACAATTAATGCAACAATGTAACCTATGTATCATGGTGGATTAGAATGGGAGGTAGGAGTGAAGAAAGTGGAATTTGGTAGGCTTCTGGATATATTTTAAAGTAGTAATTGATAGAATTTCTCAATGAATTGGATGCTAGATATTTATGAAATATGCTTTTTAGACAGAGAAATTAGCAGGAAAGATGTGCTGTCAGCTGAGTTAATAAAATTGCAGGCAAGCAGATTTAAGAAGGAAATTCATTACTTATATTAATTTAAATTATCTTCAGACATCCAAGTTATAGCATCAAAGGGATACTTGAATATATAAGTCTAGATTATGAGAAAGAATTCTACACTAGAGACATTAATTGGTAAATAATTAACATATAAATACTATTAAAAATCATGAGAATGGATGTGGTCTCCAAGATGGTGAATGTAGATAAAATAAGGAAGAACACAGAATGAACCTTGGGGCATTCCACTATTAAGGACTTATCAAGAGGAAAAACCAAAAAGAGCTTGGAAATAATACTGGATTCAGAAGTAAGGTAACAAAGAGAATATGTAAGCTCAGCAGCCAACAAAAGAAACTAGCAAGTACCCACGGTCAAAGTTGTTGAAAGATCAAGCCAGAGAGGACCATTGCATTGAGTCATGGGAATATTATAGGTGACTTGCTATGAGCAGCGTGAACAAAGTGGGAGGATACTGAAACTATTCTAAATTATGTTGCAGTGGTGAGTGTATGCTATTATTTAGTTGTCAAACCTTCAGAATAAGCAGAACAAAGAGTGAAACCCAATGTAAAATATAGATTTCAGCTAATATTTTATCAACATTTGGGAAATGTCTCCCACTAATGCAAGATGTTAATAGTACAGTAAATGGTACATGCCACCTTGGTGGGATTGAATTGGAATCCCCTGGCACGTTTCTAACTCTACCGTTTGGGGCAAGTCCGATTGAGCATGTCCCAAATTGTACATCTCCTCCCTCTCTTATTCCCACTCTTATATTTAACAGGGATCATTTTTCAGTTAAATTTAAACACCTAAGAATAATTGTGTGTTAATTAAGAGTTCAACCAATAGTATTAAGTAGATCAAAAAAAATACTAAAAGGGATAAAGTATTAAGTTGTTCATTAACAGTCAGGATAAGGGCTGATCAAGTCACTGTTTCTCATAGTGAGAAACATTTTCCCTTCAACAGGTTTCTATGCCATCTCACTAGTCAAAGTGATCAGTTTCAGTTCACAATTGATCACACTGATAGGTCTAAGAGTCAAAGGGATCACACAAACAAGACTAGTGTCTGCTAATACTAACTATAGAATCAAAAAGGGAGAGAATGATCCAACATGGGAAGCGAGATACACAGTATACTCATAAAATGGCAGATGTCCTAAACAGCACTCTGGCCTTAGGAATCAGCACTTAAGGCATTCGGATCTGGCTGAAGAGCCCATGAGAGTATTTTAGGCATGGAAAGCCAAGACACTCTGGGGAAAAAAAAAAAAAAAAAAAAAAAACAAACTAAATGAAAGATCTCTGCGAGTGAGATCCCAGTGGAAAGAACTGGCCATCAAAGAAGGAGGTACCTTTCTCTGAATGGAAGAGAGAACTTCCACTTTGACTATGACCCTGTTGGAATAAGATCGGTGTTGGCAAACTCAAGAGGCTTCCATAGCCTTGGCAACTCATGACAAGAGCCTAGGGTGATTAGTGACGCCATAAACAAGAGTGTCCATTTGTTAAGTCAACAGCAGGAGTCACTGTGTACTTACTCCCCATGTAGGATCTCTGTCCTTAATGTGTTGTACAATGTGAATTAATGTTATAACTAGTACTCAAACAGTACTTTACACTTTGTGTTTCAGTGTAGGTGCAAACTGTTGAAATCTTTACTTAAATCTACTAAATTGATCTTCTGTATATATAAGGGTAATTGTAAATGAAAAAAATAGTACGGTAAATGTGGAACAGAAGAGGTATATAGAAATTTTAATTTCTGAACAATTATTCTTCATTCTAGAAACTACATACATATATATTTGTGTGTGTATGTGTGTATACATACAACATGTATAGCATGGCCAGATTTATTATGAATGCAACTAAATAGAATAATTTCTAGTGCTAGTAATACTAAGATGGAACTGGGAAGGATTATGAAAAATATGAAGTTGATGGGACCTGCTCTGTGGTGTAGTGGGTAAAGCCACTGCCTGCAATGTTGGCATCCCATATGGGCTCCAGTTTGAGTCCCAGCTGCTCCACTTCCGATCCAGCTCTCTGCTATGGCCTGGGAAAGCAGTGGAAGATGGCCCAAGTCCTTGGGTCCCTGCACCTGAGTGGGAGACCTTGAGAAGTTTCTGGCTCCTGGCTTCAGATTGGCCCAGCTCTAGCCATTGCGGCCAACTGGGGAGTAAACCAGTGGATTGAAGAACTCTCTCTCTCTCTGCCTTTCCTCTCTCTCTGTAACTCTGACTTTCAAATAAATAAATAAAAATCTTAAAAAAAAGAAAATACAAAGTTGCATTAAGCTTGATGGATATGATCCAAAAAGAAATTTACTTATGTTTATGAAGTTGGTAGGTAAGGTAATCATTTCAGCTAGCTAAAGAAAATCCTTTTGTTAGCTTTCTTTTTTTCATTTTTTACAAATTATTTTATTTATATAAAGGGAACAAATTTCATGTGTTTCATCATAAGCACAATTTTAAGAAAATAATGATACTTCCCACCCTACCCTCCCTCCATCACTCACTTCTGCCCTCCTACCTCCTTCCTTTCCTAACTTTCTTTTATTTGCATGTCCACTTTCTGTGGATGGTGACTATATGACATAATTCACATTTCAGTAGTTGTTAAATATCTCCAAGTATCTATATCCTTTATAATGGTTGAGAATGATAGCCTAACTATATAATTTCTAATGAATTGTAATTTCAATATGTGATAAAATACATTATGTGCTCTAGACAAAATGATCAGAAGCTTTAGCTGTTGTATGTTAATGCCATTTAGCTTCTTATGAAATCTTTGGACCTTTTTGTACAAGAGATAATATTTGCATGATGATTACTCTGAGAAAGATCAAAATGCTATACATTCACTACAGTTGCTGTGTGTAAATGATCTCTAGCTAACATACTCATAAAAATAAATTTAGTGACATCTCTAGCTTTGAATTCTGCAAGCATAATGCAGATAATTATATGATATTGGTAGTTTGGTCTGTAGATAATTCATCAATAAAAAATTTCTCATCATAAGAGTATTGCTAATTCCAGATATAAGGAAGCAAAAGTGGTCCAAGGAGTCCATTGAGAAAAGTTGAGTGTGTTTCAGTTGTCACAAGTCAGTCCTGATTCATGATTCTTGTCCTACCACCCACTTTCAGTTTCAAAAGTATTCCAGTTTGGACATGAGCTTGTTTAGTCACTCAAAGATCAAATGTTGCTATTTTAAAGAAAGGAGGCATAGTAGTAGCAGATAGATGTTAATACATTTTACCATATTATAGTTTCTACAGTATGGTCTATTCTGTGTTAGTCTTGAGACACTGGACAATCATTCTATTCTTTCTCAATGCTAGTCTATGTAAACAAGGTTAAACTTCACAGACCAAGCAGTAACTGAAACCCTTATACCACTATATAAACAGTGTATGAAGCCAAAGGAAATGGACCAAAAATGATTATTTTATGAATTTTGCCATCAAATGTTTACTCTGACTTCTTATGGAAGAATTACAGCTTCCCACAACCACAAAGCAATTCTCCTGATTTCAAAAAGAGATTTTGGTGGGAATATTTTTAAAGAAGCCATATCACCTAACCCCATCTTGCTCAAGATAACAACAATCTTTATAGGATCACCTCAAAGCTCACCAAAGCCCAATTTCACTCATAATGAAAACAATAACAAAATACTTGGCATATTTGTCTTTAATGCAAAAATTAATCTCTGCTTCTCTTTTCCCAGCAGGTTCATCCAAAAGTAATCCAGTAAAGAAACAATTTTAGGGGATTAAGTAACACCCTGTGTTAAATGCAGCTATAAATTTTATATGGGTTAATAGCTGATTTTAATATTTCTCCAATATAAGCTAATATTCCTTATTTTTAATGCTCATGAAAAAAATCACGATGGTATTGTCAAGGTTTCGTTTATGTGGTTATCATATGCAAAGTGTCATTTTAAAAGTATTATTTATTTATTTATTATTTGAGATTTAGCATTACAGATAGAGAGAGGGACAGAGAGAAAGGTCTTCCATCCGCTGGTTCACTCCCCAGACGGCCGCAATGGCCTGAGCTGAGCAGATCCGATGCCAGGAGCCAGAAGTTTTTTCTGGGTCTCCCACATGGGTGCAGGGACACAAGGACTTGGGCCATCTTCCACTGCTTTCCCATAGCAGGGAGCTGGATTGGAAAAGGTGCACCCAGGATATGAACCAGCACCCATATGGGTTGCTGGTACTGCAAGCATTTGCTTTACTCACTATGCCACAGCATTGGCACCTAAATTTTTTTTTTTTAATTTAGATAAAACTTCAGTTTATTCTACAGATAATATCACAAAATACCTTATCACGATCAGTGTCCCAGTTTCCCTTCTTAGTCGATGCAGGGAGAGTAACTCCGGTTCTCTAAAACTCTTTCCCCAGTTATGAGCTAAACAAACAGGTAATTATGAAAACCCTAGAAGAAAAGCTGGGATGAGATCATCAGAAAAGGATTGGAATAAATATCAAAGAAAAGGAATTGGTGGGGAAAACATGCTAACTGCAGACCCAAAGCACAGATAAGGCTGAAGTAGAAAGCTTCATGAGTGGGAAGTCAGGGGATCAGGCTGGAGAGGAAGTTGGAGGCCAATCCCTGACACCCCACACTTTGTAACATAAGACACTGATTTAGAAAATGCGTACTTAAAGGTACAAACTGTTGTCTAGTTTGCAGAGCAATATATTGCAAATGCTTAGAATAATACCTTGAATTGAGACCATGCTTAGGCTATTTTGATTGGGTGAATGAATGCTTTGTCAGTCTTCCTGTGTGCTTACCTGCCACCCATGCTTCAGTTTCCACCTGAGCAAGGTCAGAAAGTATGTGAAAACAAAGGGATAGAGAAGGTTCCCAATCTCATAAGAAGCAGTTGATCTCTTTTATTTTCATCCAGAACTGTCTTTCTGCTGCTTTGGAAATTCAAGTTTGTGAAAATATTAGGCTACTACACAACCTGTGGTGGACAATGGTAGCAATGGGGCCATGTGGGCAAGGTAACAAGCATGGAAGGAAAATGGCAACAACAAAAATGATTCAGGAGGTAATCACACATGGACTGGTGGGGAGGTCCTAGAAGATTCTCTTGGAGGCACTCGTGAGGAACTGGTACACACTGGTAACAAGCTGAAACCCAGCTAAGATACAGTAGCGTACTAGTGGAACTGCATATATGAGATTAAAAATATAATTTGATTTGACTTGGATACTTCATGTAGACATACTCAGTCATCTCACCTGATAGATGAAGACAAGACAGAACTCACTTCCAACAGTGGCTGTGAGACCTTAAAACCGTCACAGTGTCCGGCACTCAGAGGACATTCAACAAGCACATGTGTCCTTATTGTACTCAAGGAATCACTTGGAGAAAGAGAAATAGTGATGAGAACTGAATATAGTGCTAGCTTTTTTTTTTTTTTTTTTTTTTTTTTTTTTTTTTTTTTTTTGACAGGCAGAGTGGATAGTGAGAGAGAGAGAGAGACAGAGAGAAAGGTCTTCCTTTGCCATTGGTTCACCCTCCAATGGCCGCCGCGGCCGGCGCGCTGCGGCCGGCGCACCACGCTGATCCGATGGCAGGAGCCAGGAGCCAGGTGCTTCTCCTGGTCTCCCATGGGGTGCAGGGCCCAAGCACTTGGGCCATCCTCCACTGCACTCCCGGGCCACAGCAGAGAGCTGGCCTGGAAGAGGGGCAACCGGGACAGGATCCGGCGCCCCTACCAGGACTAGAACCCGGTGTGCCGGCGCCGCTAGGCGGAGGATTAGAGTGCTAGCTTTTATGGTGCTTGAATGCTGGTGATACAGTCGGACGTGCGAAGTTGAGAATGCTAACTAAAGCTGAAGCAAGCGGCTGAGGAAATGAAAAGTCTTGCACTTTCCCTTTGCCTTTGGGCGCTTAGGGCTCAATACATTTTCTAGCATAGCTCAAAGTGCCAGAGCCCTAGCCCGATGTCCCTTCTGATGTGTTCATCGTTAATGGTCAGCACCCTAGATGTGCTCTTCTCTGGGATTTACAAGGTGCTCAGAGCTGTTTTTCCTGTGTTTGAGGAGGCCTCAGCTTTCTAAGGGATGAATGACCAGCCAGTTGTTCAGCTTCATATTAGTCATCAGCCTTTTCATTCTGTTTGGTTTAGATGGTCCTATGACAAGCTTCACCAATTTACTATGCCCTACCTTCAAAAGTGGCACTCTCTTAGGCCATCCTCATTGGCCCATACATACTTCTGTTCCAGACATCATCCTGATCACTGCAAATATGGTTTCCTCTTTTCCAGAGTAGCTTGGAGCCAATGGGAGTTTACCAGCAAATAATCCCAATGCAGCAATGCCGTATATAAATCTGTGTGATACCTGAGAGTCTTTGGAGCCCTGAAGTCAGAGATACAATGTGGTGAAAATTCCCAGCAGAGTCACAGAAGAGGTTGTGAGCTGATTTTTTTGGACTTATTCAGAGTTGACAAAGCAGGGTTCTAGCAAGAGAGTATATGGCTATTACATGGATAATATCTTGTGGTTTTTAAAATGGTATATCTTAGTGGTGGACATAAAACATTATAGTTAAAATACCACTTGGGACACTCACCTCCCATGTCACGGTGCCTGGATTAAGTCCCGCCTTTCTCTTTCTCTCTCTCTTGCTTTCTCTCTCTGCCTTTCAAAAAATAAAAATCAATTTTAACAATTCTAAATATATCAGGGAGAATTACTGGTTTAAAAATATGTAATAGTTTATAATAGAAGAGTGACATAATTTCATCTACATTTTAGAATATAATTCTGATAGTGACATGTGGAGCAGAATTTAGGCCTGTTAATTTTTAAAAATAAAATAGAAATGATTGTATTTTTAACAGATGCACACATATGTACATAAATATTAACTGAAATTGAGGGCTGAAGAAGGAGTAGAAGTAGTACAGAATTTATGCCATGAATAGAGACCTAAATTATACTTTATTAAGATTAGCAATATATGCTGCTTTGAAATACATTTAGCAAAATCTAACTGACAAATGTCACTCAGTATTCCTATATCTGAGCTTTTTACAACCAAAATCATTAAGAAGAATCACAAAAATTTTACACTCTCTAAAAAAATGAATGAAGCAAAAACTTACTGAGTTTCTAAGAATTTTAACCTGCCATTGCCAAATTAAGTGGCAAGTTGTTCAGAATCTGATGCATTTGGTGAGATTTTTGAACTCTTGCATAATTATTTTATCATTTAAGGCAACTGGTGATAGGAGACAGAGATGTATCATATAATGTGTGGCCAGAGTTGTAAGCATGTGAACATGGATTTGAGTGGATGTGCTTCATCTGGAGAATTTAATCAGTTTTATCAACACTGCCCATGTCAGAGTTGGTGGGCAGCATGGTAATGTGACCTCATTAAATTAATACTTGTGACGAGGATGAAAATGACCACTGAATATCAGAATAAATAATGCATTGTCTTGTGTTCCTGTGCCTCTGCTGCTTTAGGCATCTGGGGAAATTAATAAGGGTTACTTGTGTCAATCAGGCAAATCAGAAGTAAAAAGAAATCTTCAATTAATCATGGTATTTTACAACAATCCCTTTGGAAAAAAAAGAACCCTATTAATAAAAAAGCATTATGCCTTCTGTTGCAGTTGACAAACAGTGATAAGCTTCTCAGGGGACATCGTGTATGAGAGATTCATAATGAAGTTTTCCTTGTAAATTTCTCTAAAATCATTCCAACTGCAAAATCTTAGCAGTTCTGAAGCATGAAACCCTTCGGGGCTTCATCTAAAGAGGTTTTCCTTCTGGCTTTCTCAGAGTGAGCTGGTGATTACTGCCTAGGTCCTTTGTAGCATGCTGCCAGCTGCTGTCACAGTTAAAAAGCTGAAGCCTGCCCCTTGCCCCAGTAAATTTGGCTAATCAGGGAACTTTCCAGGGATACAGGGATTAACCAGTGACTCTCCAATATCACCAGCCCCGAGAGTCAGGCAACACAAGCAGGTTTTTGTTGACTTCATGCCCCTTTCCTACGCAACTTCTCAGTCATTACTTAGGGACTTCATAGAAGTTTCAGATTAACTGGCAGTGGGGACTGAATTGGAATGAAATCTTCAATGAGTGCAGTTCCTCTTGGGTGAATCTGTTCTGCCGTAGCGCACGAAGGGTCATTTCTTGTGGGATGTTTGCCTTAAGTCTCACATCATAGAGAGCACATATTCACTTCTGGTTAGAATTCATTTCCTACCACTTAGCTGATCTCAGAAAGCTACACCCTGCTTCCACCAATGATTTTACTTTCATCATTGAGGGGAAAAACGGTTCCTATACATTGTCCTGGAAGTTGAATACCAGATAGTAGTAAAGAGTTAGTATGAGAATAATTAACACTTTAGGAGAGGAGAGGAATAACTAGGTCAACAATTCTTAAACACCCTTTTGAATATTCTTGGGGAAAAATCATTTATTTTCCCTGTGAGTGTGAGTGAATGAGTGAATGTGAGTGTGTTGGAGGGGATATTCATGTGTCATTTGAGGCAAGTACCAAGACTAGAGGTGGCTCATTTGTCGTATTTCTTACCATTGTGGGGGGAGATTATGATATTAAATGTCTACTTTGAAACAGAATAGAGGCAGGCGCCGCGGCTCTATAGGCTAATCCTCCGCCTGTGCCGCTGGCACACTGGGTTCTAGTCCTGGTCGGGGCACTGGATTCTGTCCCGGTTGTCCCTCTTCCAGTCCAGCTCTCTGCTGTGGCCAGGGAGTGCAGGGGAGGATGGCCCAAGTGCTTGGGCCCTGCACCCCATGGGAGACCAGGAGAAGCACCTGGCTCCTGGCTTTGGATCAGCGCGGTGCACCCATGGCGGCACGCTGGCCACGGCGGCCATTGGAGGGTGAACCAACGGAAAAGTAAGACCTTTCTCTCTGTCTCTCTCTCTCACTGTCCACTCTATCAAAAACAAAAACAAAAACAAAACAAAAAACCAGAATAGAGCCTTGACTTTGTGGATAGGGTCATATTTTAAAATATCAAGAAACATCAAGGAATATAGATATTTGACTTAGCAATGAAGCCCTCCTCCCATTAAAATGTCTTTTTTTTCAAATCAGAGTACCCGAGTTTGATTGCTAGCTCTGGCTCTTGATGCCAATTTCCTGCTAATTCAATTCCTGGAAAGGCAAGGGTAATGGCTCAAGTGAGTCGGTCCCTGGCACCCATGTGGGCACTCAGGTTAAGTTTCCAGCTCCCAACTTTGGCTTCTCTCCAGCTTTGACACAACTGCAGCCATTGTGGGCATTTAGGGAGTGAATCAGCTGATGAGAGCAATCATTTTATCTATTTCTCTTTCTGTTTCTCAAATAATAAAAAGTAGATAAAACCTTTACTACTCCTCTTTTTATAGAAGACAGCAGGCAGAATTAATGTCTACCAAACATACTCATTTAAAATTTCTAGCAAACAAACAAAATTTAGATTGGTTATTAGAGAATTTTTGTACTGTTCTAGATTGGTGGTTTCACAATAACAGCTGTCATATATGTTGTGTGATTATTGTAGACAATTTTCTGTATTCTACTTGAGAAAGCTTGAAAAACTCAGAGAAAATTGAATTAAATATGTTTATTTTGTTGCAAAAAGTTGTAAATTCATGCATATGGAGGGTATTCAAAAGTTTGTGGAAAAGCATGTTATGAAAAATATGCATGGATTTTAAAAATTTTGCAAAATAATAAACACATTTTCAGTCCATTTTCCATGACCTTTTTGAAGTATCCTAGTAAAATTTACATTTAAAAAGACAGCTACATACTGTTAAATAATGGTATCTTTCATCAAATTTCATTTTATCAGTAATGTTTTCAAACATCTTGAAACAGAAAAATACATATGTTCAAAAACTCAATCATTTATCAAGACATTTGAACATAAAATCCAGTTTTGAAAAAGTAATATACATTATTGATGCAGCATACATATACAATAATCACAGCAGACTTGTTAAAAATATAGGAGATGTAAGTTAATATTTTATTGTCACAAAAAGGAATATTTTATTACAAAAATAAAGTAAGAAGACTGAGTTGTGTATACATTTTTCATCACTGTAGGGTTATGACCTTGGAAACTCATTTAAAGCTTCCTTCTTATAAGATACAAGATATAATCTTCAGCGGGGTAACAAATCGTATGACACAATGCTATTATTTCTTTTATTTATCTGTGGTGCAACCTATCTCTTTACCTATCTAAAGCAATTTTGGGGTTATAGTGAAGTATAAAGGCAGACTGATTCATTATTAATAGAATTCTTTTGTGTAAAATAGCTTTTAAAGATGCCAAGGAGAAAATACAACTGAGATCTGAATATAAGGAAAGGAATTAAATGTGGATCTTGACCAAATTGCAAGTTTCCTGCAGTGCAAAACAGCAATAATGTTTATAAGTCTATCTACTATGATTTTCCAGTTGTCAATGCACAAGGATATACATAGTAATAGCATTAGTCCTTGTCTTTTGTTAAATGTAATTGTTTCTCTTGGAGGAGTAGGTCTTTTAGAAGAATGGCTCCCCAGAGAGAAAGAGAAAAGAGATTAAGATAGAGAGTTCAGGTAGTGCTCCTATAGAAATACATGAAAAGACCATCACACAGAAAATGTGATTTTTCTCATCACAATTCAGGGACATTAAAAAACAAAATCTGGGGGAAAAAAGTAAAGCATTCCAAATTATCATGATTGCATTTTAAAACTACTTTTAGCAGTTATGAGGCTCCCGATTGTCATAATTTAAATTCAGGACTAAGAAGGAATATAAGGGACATTTGTTTATTTTTGCTGAGGGAACAATGAATCTATTCCTTAACTCATTCTTGTCATGTACTCATGCTGTGAATCAGTCAAAAGACACTCACTGAATGCTTTGGTGCATGGAACTACCTTGTATTTTGATTTTTATACTGTATTACATTATACAGACATTTATGACTACCAGACGATTTCAGACATTTTTCAGATTAGGTTGTGAGGAAGAAGACCTGAGCAAGTCTATAGCTCACATACCACCTGCCCCACAATGCCCCACAATGTCCAACATAAATTGAAAGCTCATCATATTCTACAACTTATCTCTAGCCCTTTTGCTTTAGCAGATATGTCTCTAGCTTCTTTATCTTTTGATAAACACCAACTCTTGCAGGCAAATATGGGGGCTCCCTGGGACACTTGGTGGGTTGGCACAGTGCCTAGGTAACTGCAGCAGAAACTTCTCAGCTCTGCCCAGAAAGGCAAATTACTTGACTGCAAAAGAACATCTTGACAGCAAGAAAACAAAATTCAGTGAAGCTATGAGGAGGCTTCCACCATATTTAAACTCCTTGGGGCCAGTGCTATGGCACAGCGGGTTAAAGCCGCGGCCTACAGCGCCAGGATCCCATATCCCATATGGCTGCTCCACTTCTGAACCAGCTCTGTGCAATGGCCTGGGAAAGCAGTAGAAGATAGCCCAACTCCATAGACCCCTGCACCCGCATGGAAGACCTGGAAGAAGCTCCTGGCTCCTAGCTTCAGATCAGCTCAGCTCTAGTCATTGCAGTCATTTGGGGAGTGAACCAGTGGATGGGAGACCTCTCTCTCCTCTCTCTCTCTCTCTTGCTCTACCTCTCTCTGTAACTCTGTCTTTCAAATAAATAAAATAAATCTTTTTAAAAATAAATAAATAAAAATAAACTCCTCAACCTGCAGTCTTTGAGCAGGAGACAGCCTCTCACTGTCCTGCCCACTCTCCCCCTGGAGTGTATCCAGTCCAAGCCTGTTCTCTCTGACTGCTCTGACTAGCTCCAGTAGGTTACTTCTTGTGACACTTTGGTGGCCCATACAAGGACTTTCTCCTGTGATCACTGGGAACCTAGCTCCAATGTATAACACACTAAGTAGTAGCAGTTTGTCTGGGCAAATCAACACAGGTTATTGGTCTCCTGGTTACTTTCAGCCTTTCTTTTCTCCTTGATTTCCAGTTCTTGGTGAGTGGCTACCTGTTCAAAGGCAACTGACAATTCCGGGCTGGAGCACTTTGTCATTGGAATCCAATGTTCCAATATTCCCTGATGCCCAATACCAGCTGCCTTCTGGGCAAGGACTATATTTCTCTCCATTCCACCTTAATGGGCTTGCTGTGTCAAGTGCCTTCTCCTTCCTTATCTTTTCTCTTAGAACTTTGGCTGACTGCCTGGTTCAGAAACATCCTGGACTGAAGGAGTTGATAGTTCAAGGATGAGTACAACTTTGTGTGACTTTCTTCAGGATCTGGATTGCCTACCCATTGGCAGAGATTATCTTTCTTTATTTATTTTACTTTGACAGGCAGAGTTAGATAGTGAGAGAGAGAGACAGAGAGAAAGGTCTTCCTTCCATTGATTCACCCCCCCTTCCAAATGGCCGTGACGGCCAGCGCACTGCGCCGATCCGAAGCCAGGTGCTTCCTCCTGGTTTCCCATGTGGGTGCAGGGCCCAACACTTGGGCCATCCTCCACTGCCTTCCTGGGCCACGGCAGAGAGCTGGACTGGAAGAGGAGCAACCGGGACTAGAACCCATTGCCCGCATGGGATGCCGGCACCGCAGGCGGAGGATTAACCAAGTGAGCCACGGTGCCGGCCCCAAGATGATTTTTCTTAAAGAAATGTCAGACCTTCTTCTAGCCACAGAATAGCTTTGGGTTCTTTTTGAGTGTGTGTAATGCCCCATTGAAGCAGTCATCTACTTAAATTGAGTCTATTCTCATAGAGGGTTTACAATAGTGTTCCTTTAGTAGGGATGTTTTCTTCTAGGTGTAGGACAATTGCCTTCCATCTCCCCTGACTCAATCTGAGGATGCCTTCCAAAGAATTGGGATCTGTTTGATCCCTGGACTCTGCAATAGAAGTGTCTTGTTTTCTTTTGTAATGTCTGGCCCCAACATATCCTTCCTGAACATCAGTCCTGGCCCTTCATTGAAACTCTTAGCTACAATACTGTCCTTCAATTTGCTCTCTTGTCATAATCTTTCCAAATGGCCTGAGAGCTCTTATGTTCAAGCCTTCATGGACCTATCCCATAATTTATGCAAAACTGCTAAATGTGCCTGGCTAAATTCCACAGACTTGCAGAGCACCCTAACATATCAGATGATCTTGCCTTTACCTTTACCTTTACCTTTACCCAAAACTGTCCTCTTTGCAATGAGTCTACAGTTCTTCTGCCCTATCAGGACTGATTCTCCATTTCAAGAACCAGATCGTTTACTGCCTATGGTCATCAAAATATAGCTTTTCTGGTTCTCCGGCATAATGGCTTGCCCCTGACCAAAGTGACAAATGTGGAAATGGGAGCCATCAGAATCATGTTCCCTTCCCCATGTTGGACCTATCACAAACTGAGGCCAAAATTGGCTCTACTAGCCAGAACCCTTTCTCACTTTGTAAAAGAATTCCAGGGGCTCTCTATAGGATTTTATTTGAATTAGAAGGAAGTCTATATTATTTTCATCATATGCTGCACACATGAGGAAAAGAATTGCATCAGGTCTCTGGCCCAATGATGGACTGATGAGCCTCATGCCCATAAACCCCAAGGTAGACAGCAAAATAGAGATGCAGTACAAGATGCTAAATTCTCATGGTCTTATCAGAACAGGGATCCTGGAATGGAACATTGAAATTACATTGTCACATGCTTAATTGAAAGCATGTAAAAGGCCATCAGAAGCCTCATCAGTTGCACCAAATTGCAGGAGGTTATGCAGTGACCTAACAAAAACTCTAGTCAGGCAGAGGCCACATGAAAATATACTAATTTAGATCCTAAAAGTCAAAAAGGGCTTCCATTCTGGCTGTTCATCTCACTAGACATCAGACATAAACTTCAAAAATTAGACTAAAGGTCTTTAACAACTAAAAGGAAATTTTGAAGACTCAAGTAGAGAAACGGGAGAGACACATAGATAGTTGGCAGGCTCAATACGTGGAGCCACCATTGCTAGTTCTCTGCCCATGTAGCGGCCCTCAGGCAACTAATAGTTATGGGACCAATGCCTACCAAGAAGCCATGTACTTGCTGCTGGTGCCACCAAGCCACCAAATGAGCACATGAGACAAGACAGCCAAAACTACCTCCTGGACCCTGCCTGATTCATAAGCAACAGGAACACAGGAAATGGGCTGTCTTTCTCTTCTTTGTATGAGACCCTCAACCTGTAATTGAGGCCCCGACCACAAGGTGATCCAGGTAACGTAAACCATAAGGTAAACAGCAAATGTCCCTGACTCTATCTCTTGGCTGTAGAATCCAGTGAAATTTAACAGGCAACTCCCTCCTTCTCAACTGTTAAGGCCCAGATGCTATGGTAGCACCTGTATATCCAGCTCTGTGGCTAAAATCTAAGTGTCCCTGGATGTGGCAGATAACAAAATAGAATTTGTATTGGATATGAGAACCATATATTCTGCCTTATTACTTTGTATGAATACACCTATTGTTCCTTGATATTATTACAGACATAGATGGCCAATCCAAGCCAAGTGGCTTTATTCCCATTTTAGTGTTCACCTTAGGAGAGAATTTCCTTTTTTTTCCTTAAAAAAAGATTTATTTATTTATTTATTTATTTGAAAGGCAAAGCTACAGAGACAGAGAAGGAGAGACACACATAGAGATCATTCATTCTCTGGTTCACTCCCCAAATGGCCACAATGGCCAAAGTTGGGTCAGTCTGAAACCAGGAACCAGAAGCTTCTTCCAGATCTCCCACATGGGTGCAGGGGCCCAAGCACTTGGGATTTCTTCAGCTGGTTTCCCTGATGTAGTAATGGGGAACTGGATTGGAGGTAGAGCAGCCAGGACTGGCACCAGCTCTCATATGAGATACTGGCAACACAAGCAACAAAGTGACCTGCTATGCTACAACACCAACACCAAGAAATTTCTTCCTTTCTTGTCCTACTAAATTGACCTACCCCTTTACTTGGAATGGACATTCCCCTCTAGCACTTACTGGTATACAATTGGACTGGAGTTGTCCTGCAAAATCAACAGGACTTAGATTTGTTAACTGTTAAGGAGGAACTTGTTTATATTTAAGGAAGAAATATGTTTTGTGAAATCAAATCAGGACAGCAGAATATTAAGAAATAAAGAAAGAGAGAGAGAGAGAGAGAGAGAGAGAGAGAGAGAGAGAGAGAAAGGAAGGAAGGAAGGAAGGAAGGAAGGAAGGAAGGAAGGAAGGAAGGAAGGAAGGAAGGAAGGAATCCTATCTGTAGCAGATGCAACAGAGACCCTTGGCTTGGGTTTTCAATTCCCAGGGTAGAGAACTTGGTTTCGGTCTTTTCTCCTGACCCTGGTGACTCTTTAGTATCTCTCTTCCTCCACATAAATTTTGAGCCTTCTCTTCAGAACTAGTTAATGCAGTGTGTCTCTTTCAAAATACAGCAAATTCATTTTCAAATAGTAATGCAATAAGTCTATCAATACCATCAACATCAAACTGCTCCAGACAAGGCTGCCTACAGTCCCCTGGATAATGCAAGTAGACAATTCTCTCTTTCCTGATGCTCCACCACCTGCTGGATCTCTGTAAGCTGGGCCATTGGACACCTTGAACCACTTGACAGGCTGACAATCTTGGGCAGGAATAATGTGGTGTCCTTGACTAGCAAGATGCAGTTGTAAAAGGCAAGAACTTCATCCAAATGACAAAGATTTGGTATTATCCCTCTGTCAGAGAGGGAATACGGTGGTTATTCCAGGTACTTAGCAGGTTGGGAATGTCCCTAGCTAACAGCAATAGAAACACCCACAATTTGCCCAGAAAGGCAAGTTACCTGAATGGGAAAACATGTCTGACTGCAAGAAAATGAACCTCAAGCAAACTATGAGGAAACTGCCCATATACATGCCTCTCAACCTGCTCTCCTTGAGCAGCAGACAGAGTCTCACTGTTTTTCTTCCTGCTCCCTTGCAGTGTATCCAATAAATCTAAGTCTATTGACCTTATCTTAATGCTCTGGTAAATTCTTTCACCACTGGCAACACCTACCCCAAATTGGTTGCTTCAGTAAAGTTTTAAGTTTTTAGATGAAAAAGGGGAGAAAAGTGGAATAAAAGAGACAGTCCTAATTATACATGTGTACTTTACACTGGGCATAAATGTACCAACTGTTAGGTTATAAAAAGTCACAGGGATGTGTCTGATGTGGAGTGGTTTTTAGGGGATGGCAATGTAAATATACTTGGAGAAGTTATGGGAGATATCAGCAAAGAGGCAGCCTTTGAGTTGATTTAAGGGTGAAACTAAAACATTGCAGCAAGATGGATGCAAGAATAGTGAGACTACAGATGCTAATGAATTTTCTAGGAATTAGATGTAACTGAGCACCAAAGGGGAAACCTGTTGAACTGAAATGGAAACTATGAGAAACAGTGATTTGAACAGCTCTTGTGCTGACTGTTGATGTACAATGTAATACTTTATCCATTTTAGTACAAATTGGGAAGGAAGAGGTCAAACTTCCCTTCTTTGTAGATGATATGATTCTTTATTTAGGTGATCCAAAGACCTCTACTAAGAAACTATTGGAACTCATAGAAGATTTTGGCAAAATAGCAGGATATAAAATCAATGCACAAAAACCAACAGCCTTTGTATACACAGGCAATGCCACAGCAGAGGAAGAACTTCTAAGATCAATCCCATTCACAATAGCTACAAAACCAATCAAATACCTTGGAATAAACTTAACCAAGGACGTTAAAGATCTCTACGATGAAAATTACAAAACCTTAAAGAAAGAAATAGAAGAGGATACCAAAAATGGAAAAATCTTCCATGATCATGGATTGGAAAAATCAATATCATCAAAATGTCCATTCTCCAAAAAAGCAATTCACAGATTCAATGCAATACCAATCAAAATACCAAAGACATTCTTCTCAGACCTGTAAAAATGATGCTGAAATTCATATGGAAACACAGGAGACCTCGAATAGCTAAAGCAATCTTGTACAACAAAACAAAGGCGGAGGCATCACAATACCAGATTTCAGGACATACTACAGGGCAGTTGTTATCAAAACAGCATGGTACTGGTACAGAAACAGATGCATAGACCAACGGAACAGAATTGAAACACCAGAAATCAACCCAAACATCTACAGCCAACTTATATTTGATCAAGGATCCAAAACTAATCCCTGGAATAAGGACAGTCTATTCAATAAATGGTGCTGGGAAAATTGGATTTCCACATGCAGAAGCATGAAGCAAGACCCCTACCTTTCAGCTTACACAAAAAATTCACTCAACATGGATTAAAGACTTAAATCTACAACCGACACCATCAAATTATTAGAGAGCACTGGAGAAACTCTGCCAGATATAGGTACTGGCAAAGACTTCTTGGAAAATACCCCAGAAGCACAGGCAGTCAAAGCCAAAATTAACATTTGGGATTGCATCAAATTGAGAAGTTTCTGTACTGCAAAAGAAACAGGCAGGCGAGTGGAGAGGCAATCAACAAAATGGGAAAAAATATTTGCAAACTATAGCAACAGATAAAGGGTTGATAACCAGAATCTACGAAGAAATCAAGAAACTCCACAACATCAAAACAAACAACCCACTTAAGAGATGGGCCAAGGACCTCAATAGACATTTTTCAAAAGAAGAAATCCAAATGGCCAACAGACAAATGAAAAAATGTTCAAGATTACTAGCAATCAGGGAAATGCAAATCAAAACCACAATGAGGTTTCACCTCACCCCGGTTAGAATGGCTCACATTCAGGAATCTACCAACAACGGATGCTGGAGAGGATGTGGGGGAAAAGGGACACTAACCCACTGTTGGTGGGAATGCAAACTGCTTAAGCCACTATGCAAGTCAGTCTGGAGATTCCTCAGAAACCTGAATATAACCCTACCATTCAACCCAGCCATCCCACTCCTTGGAATTTACCCAAAGGAAATGAAATTGGCAAACAAACAAGCTGTCTGCTCATTAATGTTTATTGCTGCTCAATTCACAATAGCTAAGACCTGGAACCAACTCAAATGCCCATCAACAGTAGACTGGATAAAGAAATTATGGGACATGTACTCTATAGAATACTATATAGCAGTCAAAAACAACAAAATCCGGTCATTTGCAACAAGATGGAGGAATCTGGAAAACATCATGCTGAGTGAATTAAGCCAGTCCTAAAGGGACAAATATCATATGTTCTCCCTGATTGGCAACAACTAACTGAGCACCAAAGGGGAAACCTGTTGAAGTGAAATGGACACTATGAGAAACAGTGACTTGATCAGCTCTTGTCCTGACTGTTGATGTACAATGTAATACTTTATCCATTTTAGTATTTTCTCTTTGTTTTGTTCTAGTACTATTGGTTGAACTCTGTAATTAACATACAATTATTCTTAGGTGTTGAAATTTTAACTGAAAAGTGATCCCTGTTAAATATAAGAGTGGGAATAAGAGAGGGAAGAGATGTACAATTTGGGACATGCTCAATCGGACTTGCCCCAAATGGTGGAGTTAGAATCATGCCAGGGGATCCCAATACAATCCCATCAAGGTGGCATGTACCAATGCCATCTCACTAGTCCAAGTGATCAATTTCAGTAAACAATTGATCACAGTAATAGGTCTAGGAGTCAAAGGGATCACACAAATGAGTATAGTGTCTGCTAATACTAGCTGATAGAATCAAAAAGGGATATCCATCATGGGAAGCAGGATACACAGTAGACTCATAGAATGGCAGATGTCCTATATAGCACTCTGGCCTCAGAATCAGCCCTTAAGGCATTTGGATCTGGCTGAAGAGCCCGTCAGAGTATTTTAGGCATGGAAAGCCAAGACACTCTGGGAAAAAAAAAAAGAAGACCTAAATGGAAGATCTCTGGGAGTGAGATCCCAGTGGAAAGAACGGGGCCATCAAAGAAGGAGGTACTTTTCTCTGAAGGGAGGAGGGAACTTCCTCTTTGACTATGACCCTGTCTGAATAAGATCGAAGTCGGCGAACTCAAAGGCTTCCATAGCCTTGGCAACCCATGACTAGAGCCTAGGGAGATTACTGGCGCCATAACTAAGAGTGTCAAATTGTTAAGTCAACAACGGGATTCACTGTTTACTTACTTCTCATGTGGGATCTGTCCTTAGTGTGTTGTCCAATGTGAAGTGATGCTGTGACTAGTACTGAAACAGTATTTTACACTTTGTGTTTCTGTGTGGGTGCAAACTGATGAAATGTTTACTTAATATTTACTGAATTGATCTTCTGTATATAAAGAGAATTGAAAATGAATCTTGATGTGAATGGAATGGGAGAGGGAGCGGGAGATGGGAGATGGGAGGGGTGTGAGTGGGAGGGAAATTATGGGGGGGGGAGCCATTGTAATCCATAAACTGTACTTTGAATATTTATATTTACTAAATAAAAACTAAAAAAAGAAATTCAGAATGCTTGAAAAAAAAGAAGTAATTCAAAACATTTGGAAAATAAAAGAAAGCAAGGGGTTTTAGGGATATGAAAATAGCAAGCAAGAAATGGTCTCATGTTATGTCCCTTGAAGACAATTGTCTACTCTCAGCTCCTCTAACTCACCATTCCTCAAATTCCATCTTGGATGAACTGAGTTTGGTTTTGGTTGTCATGAGAATGCCATGATCCAAAGCTGATCAAAGTCCAATACCATTCAGTAGGGGATCATTTATTGTTTCCTCTTTATAAAACCTTGGCATTCGACAGTAGCCTGTTCCCCTCAGTCCATCCCTATGGTTTGGTGATGTAATCAGAGATTAAACAACAGGTGAGGTCCATAGCCCTTTTTCACTAGACCACAGGTGTCAAGTCATAAATGATTATCAGACTTTCCAAGTAACTTGTGACATTTCAATTCATGCAAGCTGTTCATATGTCGACGTTTACTTCTAAACTGAACATGAGACTAGAGCTATGTGGTTGATAAAATATCACCTATAAATAAGCTATGTAAGGAAATATTAATGTGTTCCTTTCTTTCATTACTGAAATCATGAGCCTTTCCCTAGTTAGCTCAAAGCACATAACTGCCAGAGATTAGGATTAATTTTACATAAAAAGAATGTAGAATAAAAAGTATTGCTACTTTATGCTACATTTATTAAAATTTAAGAAGAGGTAAGCCATTGATCCAGTCACCTCATGAAATAGAAATAGAATTGGGAGAAGATCAAGTCTGTGAATGCTTTGACAAGTGACAGACTGTTTGACTTGGTTCTCCTGGAGAGGATTTTTTTTCTGTATTCATCATTACAAGTTCAAAAATTTTGGAGTGCCATGGACCAGGTGAGATAAATTGATATCACGAATGAAAGAGAGAATTGATGATAGACTGATGTTAAAAAGCTTAGAGTTTAAGGAAGAATGACCTTTCTCTCTTATTCTTGGGTAATGACATTGAAACATTGAATAGAGATCAAAAGATCAAATGCAGAACCCAAACTGGACGACCTTTAGTCTGAATGCTGCCCTTTGAACAGCATCACAGGTCTCCTCATGGAAACTGCTGACCTCAGAGATCATTCCTGTCACTGTTTCCTATTTATGATTCTTGCACAATTCTTCAATTAATTCTATGTCACAAAGAAATCAAATTCTGGAACATTATAATTTCTGAACTAAATGCTGTATGGTAAGTTGTTGCTTGGCAGGCATCTTTGCAACAAGCTATTTCCTTCTTTTAATAAGCATAGTAAACTGAAGTCTGAAATTTTAGAAACAAAAACAAAGTACATATTCACCTAGCCATCAATGTAAACATTTTTATTAACTAATTGTATTGTTTCTGTTGTGAAGTAGTTCTTCTCTGTCTAAAAAAGAGAGATTATTTTACAAAGAATTTTACAATAAGCATACTTTACTTCTTATCTGTCAGTTAATGTATAATTAAGTCTCTATACTTTACTTTGCATTAAAGAATGAAATTTATATAAAATAACTTACTTGCATTTGATCAATAATATTAAATACACTAATAATTTTTATTACCAATACCAAGATACTTTTTAATTAATTAATTTTTAAAATTTAGTTTACTTATTAATAAACAAAAAGAGAACTCTCTACTGCTAGTTCCCTTTTCAAAAGTCCATAATGACTGAGATTAGGCCAGGAGACATAAACTCATTCAAGGTCTCAAGGATAATAGACACAGGGCATGCATTACCAGGAATCTAGAATCAGGAACAGAGCCCAGACTTGAAGCCAGGCATTCAAACATGGGATGCAGACTCTCCAACCAGTGTCATAATCATCAGGCCAAGTATCTAGCCCATTTGTTTTATTATGGTACTCTACTTCCACTATCTTGTTCTACATTCATTTATTGTTTATTAATTTTTAGCCATCTGGGGAAATTAATTTCTCTTTTATTTTTTTAAAGATGTATGTATTCTTTATTTGAAAGTCAGAGTTACACAGAGAAGGAGAGACAGAGAAATAAAGGGAGAGAGAGAGAGAGAGAGAGAGAGAGAGAAACGAGAGAGAGGTCTTCATCCACTGGCTCACTCCCCAACTGACCACAATGGTCGGAGCTATGCAGATTCAAAGCCAGGAGCCAGGAGCCTCTTCCAGGTCTCCCACGCAGGTGCAGGAGCCCAAGGTCCTGGGCCATCCTTCACTGCCTTCCCAGGCCACAGCAGAGAGCTGGATCGGAAGCGGAGAAGCCGGTGCCCAGATGGGATGACAGCACTGCAGGTGGCAGCTTCACCGGCTACACCACAGAACTGGTCCCAAATTTCTATTTTAAACTTATTTGATACTTCTACTTTATTACTACCATCCACTAATGTCTAATTACATAATTTATTAAAAGCTATTTCCTTAAAAAGTAGGCTTTAATAGTCATGAAGTGAGTTTAAAATACTTTAGATTTATAACAATAATAAAAAACACTGATTAAGTAATCTTTGCTTTACACAAATTTGTTGTTTTTCAAACATCTGGGCTTTTGAATAGTTAATCATTTAGAAAAATGTTGATGCAGTCTTCTTTGATATATAGATTGTCTTACAACAAACAATAAGCTATTTGTGAATCTGCCTAAGCAAAAGTAATCATGGTATATTATGACATGAAAGGGATGACCTCAAGACATAACTGCTATGATAAAAATGATGAAGTAATGGCACCTTCATTGCTGAGCTTCACTTACTACATACTACTTTCAACAAAACCCTTTCTATCCAGCTCAAAGTTAGAAGGAAAGACAAGAATTATGGTTTGAGTTGTGCCTCTCTATTGTTGAAGTTCTAAACATCAATACATTTGAATGTGTTCCTATTTGGAAATAGTATTAATATGAAGCCATTCTGAGTAGGACAGGTCTCTTTCCCAATATACTTAGTGTAATTTTTTACAGAATTATTTTATTTATTTGAAAGAGTTACAGAGTGAGGTAGAGTCACAAAGAGAGAGAGAGAGAGGTCTCCCATCCACTGGTTCACTCCTCAAATGACCACAATGACCACAATGGCTACAATGGCCAGAGCTGAGCTGATACAAAACCAGGAGCCAGGAGTTTCTTCCTAGGCCATCTTCTAATGCTTTCCCAGGCAATAGCAGAGAGCTGGATCGGAAGTGGATCAGCCAGGACTCGAACTGGTGCCGATTTGGGATGCCGGCATTGCAGGCCATGATTTTAACCCACTGCGCCACAGCGCCAGCTCCTTGGTGTCCTTATAAATAGTGGAGATAGATGTATACACTAAGGGAAACCCATATGATGCAAGTTGATATCGACAAGCAGTTCATTATAGGGAGCAACTGATGTTCAGTCCTGCTGGAATCCTCTGAGTAATCAAATAGGACAAGGGTCAGAATAGTCTCACTTGGGTTTTTATCTACCAGTAGCACTCTTCTTTGCCAAAGATTGCTTTTGTAGGACTAACCCAAAGAATTCTCAACATAGAAGCAAATGGACCTCAGTGTGAAAGGTGGGAAGCCATTGGCATGAATGAGAATTGTCAGCAGTAGCTGCAGATAAATTCATAGAGAAAATCGACTACTGAATGTAAACACTAAGAAATACAATTTACATTTAACTCTTTTTAATTTTTTTTTTTGACAGGCAGAGTGGACAGTGAGAGAAGAGATAGAGAGAAAGGTCTTCCTTTGCCGTTGGTTCACCCTTCAATGGCCGCCGCGGCCGGCGCGCTGCGGCCGGCGCACCGCGCTGATCCGATGGCAGGAGCCAGCAGCCAGGAGCCAGGTGCTTTTCCTGGTCTCCCATGTGGTGCAGGGCCCAAGCACCTGGGCCATCCTCCACTGCACTCCCTGGCCACAGCAGAGAGCTGGCCTGGAAGAGGGGCAACCGGGACAGAATCCGGCGCCCTGACCGGGACTAGAACCCGGTGTGCCGGCGCCGCTAGGCGGAGGATTAGCCTAGTGAGCCGTGGCGCTGGCCTTACATTTAACTCTTTTTAAAAAATTGACTTATTTTGTGTAAAAAATGTGTAACAAAACCAGTTTCAAGAATTGGGAGTTTTTAAACTCCTGTAGATAGTTGCCCTGATTTACTTCTTAAACAATGTCAAGGATGTAGAACAACTATCACTCATAAATTATTTATGAGAGCTCCTTTGAACTCTATACTCAGTGTTTCAGGTTTGCGTAAATAATCAACTTTAGGACTTAATCATTCTCCTTATATTCTGGACTTCTATTTGTTTCATTTTGTTTATCTTTACATAGTTAATAGATTTTTAAGAATTGTGTAACAATGGTACCTTATTGTTATACTCTCATCACACTCAATTCCTTGGAGACCCTCAAAAGAATTCATGTAAAAATAGTTATTAACTATAAGAGAGAAAGAAAGATTGTATTCTTTGGCTCTAACTGTGCTTTTAAAGGGTACATTGGTAAGTAAATATCTCAGCACTGTTATTACATAAGAAAGGGTTACGATTCAGTTTTGAGTATAAAAAATCCATTTTTATGTCTTTTTCTTCTGATTCTACTTTTCAACACTGTCACCATAATATGAGGCAGGAAAAGTATTAAATTCACTGTAGGAAACGAGCCTTCATTTTGTTCTTTTAAATAATAGGCTTATAACTATTCAGGACAAACTCTCCCTGACATTGACAACTTTAAAGCATCTCTCTCTCCATCTTCAGCTGAAGGAAGTGAAAGCCATTGTTATTGATGTATGTGAAATTCTGGGAAAGCAGCATAGCTGGGGAAAACATGTATTCTCCCTAATCCCAGTTAGGGGACCAATTTGCAGTTTACCAATTTCCATACAGATGGTTGTATTCATTTCTCTGCTTTGATCATTTGCCCAGTTATAAAACCACATACATACACACGTTGCTTGGATTTAGTCGATGATGAGGTCTGAATATTGCTGGAATGAAGAATGGATGGAGGTTTGGATGTCATTATATTTGTCAGTGGGTTTTTGCAAAAAAAAAAATAAAGTAAAACATGAATCCTCTTCCTTATCATCAAAAAGTACTCTGATTGTGTCATCAAGTGGTAGAATTGGGATACAAAATTAAAGAACATTATTAATTATTTAAAAATAATCTACTCAAAAAGAAGCAGCTATTTGTTTTTATCTTTTGAGAAAATGTTCTTACGACACTGTAAAGAGTTTTTCTTTGCCTTTAGGGATTCTGGAAAATCTAAAGGATTCAATGTGGGATGAATTCAGTTGAGGTATCATGCAAAGGAGGTCAAAAGCCCCAGAAGAACTGTCTCAAACTAAGTTTGACATAAATCTCCTTTAACAAATGCAAGATTTTATAACTACATTTTAATGAAGTTCTCAGAACACATCAGACAGATGCTCAGATTAGATATAAATTCTGTGGGACATCTGTGGACTAAATGGATCTAAATCTCGCTTATACCAACTCAAAATCAGTCTCAGTAAAAAGATGAGAGTATGAGCAAGTATTTAGCCCAGTGGTTAAGACACCCTTGTCATACATGGGCTTGTCTAGGTTCAATACCCAACTCTGATCATAACTCCAGCTTCTTGCTAATGCACACCATGGGAGGCAGTCTCCCTGTCACATTTGGGAGAATTGAATTGTATTCCCAGCTCTTTGGCTTCAGTCCTCCTGAGTCTTACCTGTTGTGGGCATTTGGAAGTAAACCAGTAGATATGAGTTCTCGTGTGTGTCTCTGTCTGTCTCTCTCAATCCTCACAAATAAATAAGTATGTAAATATATGAGTGCAGGTAATATGAAGACCTTAACTTATGCTTTCTAATTTTCACTCCAAAATGGATAATACAAAACTAAATTCATTTCATTTATTTTATTTTGTAAAGATGTATTTATTTATTTGTTTGAAAGGCAATGCTACAAAGAGAGGTGAAGGAGAGACAGAGAGAAAGATTCCATCCACTGGTTCTTTCCCCATATGGAGAACCCAGGAGCCTATCCAAAGCCAGGAGCTAGGAGCTTATATGTGGGTGCAGGGCCTAAGCACTTGAGCCATCTTCCATTGTTTTCCCAGGTACATTAACAAGGAGCTGGATCAGAAATTCAATAGCTAGGACTCAAAACATTGCCCATATGAGATACCAGCACTGCAGGCAGTGGCTTTACCAGCTATGCCACAGCACCAGGCCAAATTTCATTTATTTTTTAAAGCAAATTGTTTAAAAAATATATTTATTTATGTGAAAGGCAGAATTAGAGACAGGAAGGGAGAGAGGGAGGGAAAGAGAGAGAGAGAGAGAGAGAGAGAGAGAATTTCATTTACTGGTTCACTCCCCAGTTGGCCACAACAGCCAGGGCTGTGCCAGTCCGCTACCAGGAACCAGGAGCTTTGACCAGTTCTTCCACTTTGGTATCAGGGGCTCAAGTACTTGGGACATCTTCCACTTATTTCCCAGGCACATTAGCAGCAACTGGGACTCCAACAATACTCATTCCAGCCCCTGATTTTATTTATTGATTTTAAGTTCTCCATAGTTAATTACATTAGTCCTCAGAACATTCTAAATAGTCATTTGAATCCAAAATATTAAAGGGCAAGATAAGGAATATTGTTTTCATCATGTGTCATTTGAATTGTAAAAACTAAATAACTGGCAGATACACATGAGTAGAGTCGCAGGATGAGATGTTGACACGGACAGGTTGGAATTTGACAATCATCTAAACTTAACTGCAAGACAATATTCCTTACAAGTCTTTTGGAGGACAAAGTGACAAGCAATTCTTTTAAAATTTATTTTATTTATTTTGAAGGTAATGGGTGGTGGAGGAGAGAGTATCTTCCATCCGCTGGCTCATTCTCCAAATGACCATATCATTCAGGGCTGGGCCAAGCCAAAGTCAGGAACCTGGAATTCTATCAGGTCTTTTGCATCAAGAGCAAGGGCCCAAGCAATTGGGCTCGCCTCCTCTGCCTTCCTAGGCATATGCACAGGGAGCTGGATCAAAAGTAGAGCAGCAGAGTCTTGAATCTGGCCTCAAAAGTATTGCAAGTGTTGCAAGCAGCAGTTTAAAATGCTAAACTATAATACCAGCCCCCACACTCAGCAATTCTTTTATATTAAAGCCTTAATCAAGACAACTTGAATTCTAATTCTTCCAGAACACATGTGAGTGCATCTGTAATCCCCTTACATGTTTCATAAGATTGAGTTTAAGCATCCAAATAACACAGAATCATGTGGATTATAATAGAATCACTTTTAGGATAAGGTTTTTCAGTTTATTTTTTATTTGTGTGTGTGTGTGTGTCTGCGTGTGTGTATTCCTCAAATGCCTGCAATGGCCAAAGCTAGGCTGGTCCAAAGGCAGGAGCCAGGAATCCAATCATGTTCTCCCATGTAGTTGAGCCATAACTTGTGGTCTCCCAGGAAGCACATAATCAGGAATCTGGATGACAACCGGAGGCACAATTCCATCCCAGGCACTGCTATATGGCTTGTAGGTACCCCAAGCAGCAGTTTCACCTGCCACACAACAACATCTGCCCCTAGAATAATTTTAATTTTATTTTCCATTATTATGGTATTATATGATATTGATAAATCATTGGTGTCGTGTTTTAAAAATAAACAATGCATTGACTAAATAATTTCCTAGATATGTGTTAGCTTCTGATCAACTAATTAACTTTACCTAAATTGGCAAGATTTGTAACCTGATGAATCTCTTTTGCAAAATAAACAGATTCTTTTGACCTCTTAGATAAACCTAAGTTAGTGAAATAATTCTACAAATAAAGAGATTTGGGGGGAAAACAAGATCATTCTTATTTTACAAAAATGTTTTAAAAATGCATAATTCTATGAGTCTAATAAGTTATAAAAGGTTAAATCAATCTATCTTTTGTATCATTTGAGCCAAAGCAAAAAATCTTATATTTGATATATTTGATTATTAGATACCAGGAATGACAGAATACCATAATAATGTAAGTACTTCTTATTCTTGTAGCCTTTTAAGTTCAGTTCTTTGAGGAGAAGGACACAGAAATCAACAACAGAAGAAAAATTTTTCCCACATCTTTGAAGCTGCATTGTTTCCATACTATCAACAGGCCCAGGTAGGCATCAGCTGTTCCTTCATGATGAAATTAAGTTAGGGTTCTTCCCAAAGGTTAGGTTTATGAATGGAGTTACCTCATTAGTTCAGTACAAGATATTTTTCATTCTTTTAAGATGCATACCTCTGAAAATTGTGTGTGCACACATTAATTAACTTAAAAATGTGCTGTTTGTCCACCTGTGCTACTTTACCAAGGAAGTGAAATCAAATGAGTTGGGCAAGTAGATAAAGGCCAGATGATATAAGATAAACAAAACAAAATAAAACAGTGCTAAGAAATCATTAAGACACACATCTTTTTATCAGCACCACATTGGGTGGAGCAGCATTAATGGTACTATGTTTTTAAGCATGGGTTAATATGCAAGTTTTATTTTTGAAATTACCTAGGACATATTGTTTCTGGACTATTAACTTTTTTTTCAGTATTTAGATCCTAACTTTTAAAGGCTTAGCTATATTTTGACAGGTACTGACAAAGATGCCATGGAATTGTGACTCAGCTGTCACCTTCAGAGTGCTCAAGCTGAAAACCTCAGGATGAGTGCTAGGTACTAATTAGAACTGTTATATTAAGAAGGCAAATACAATGGTGTCTAACGTTAAACAAAGCACAGTTCTCATCAGAAATGGTTTCTTTTGTGTGTGGGTTAGTCTATAAAACCGTTTTGCATGTTAATGAAGCACAAACAATTATTGCCAGAGTAACTAGTTTCACGCAATTACAAAAATCACATAAAAGCCCTATTGTTTGTTGTCTTATGATTTTTTAATGCTAATTTTGCACTTGATGATTTCAGATTCCATTTGTGCCATGGTGCACAATTAGGTTTTTATGACCGTGAAGGTGAAGGCAAGTAATGGGAAGTATGACTTCTCATGTAAAAGTAAAAGAACAGCCATTTTCAGAATGAGTTCATCAGACATACTGAAAAAATGGAGGAAAGTGTTGAGGACAATGTCCATCAAATGAAGAGACAGGGATTTCAAGGCTAAAGGAAGAGAGGACCCTAGGCTATTTCCTATAGGAATTGTTGAGAGAAAAAGGCAGAGATAGATATCAAGAAAGAGAAAATAGAAAGATACTACGAGAAAGGAAAAGAACATAGAACCAATGTAAGAAAATGTATGAGAATGCAACTGAAATTAAACATAGGCTTGATTATCACAACACTGTACTACATTCCATTACAAACCAGAGTTAAATGGTCTACATCGTGGCTCACTTGGCTAATCCTCCACCTGCGGTGCTGGCACCCCGGGGTTCTAGTCCTGGTTGGGGCGCTGGATTCTGTCCCAGTTGCTCCTCTTTCAGTCCAGCTCACTGCTGTGGTCTGGGAGCGCAGCAGAGGATGGCCCAAATGCTTGGGCACCTGCACCCACGTGGGAGACCTGGAGAAAGTACCCAGCTACTGGCTTTGGATCAGTGCAGTGCGCCGGCCGTGGTAGCCTTTAGGGGAGTGAACCAATGGAAGGAAGACCTTTCTCTCTGTCTCTCTCTCACTGTCTAAAACTCTACCTGTCAAAAAAAAAAAAAAAAAAAAAAAAAAAAAAGAAAGAAAGAAAAAAGAAAAGAAAAGAAAAGAAAAAGAAAAAGAAAAAAAAAACAGAGTTAAAGCTAAGTCAGTGAGGTACAGTGGGATAGATTTATAAGTAAGCACCTCGGAAAGCAATGGAAGGAGCCCCTGCATCCACATAGGATAACTGGAAGAAGCTCCTGGCTCCTGGCATCGGACCAGCTCCACTCTGGGCTTTGTGGCCATCTAAGAAGTGAACTAGCAGATGAAAGATATCTCTGTGTCTCTCCCTCCTTCTTCCCAGAACCACAACCCCATAACTCTGCTTTCAAATAAATAAATAAGTTTTTTCAAAAGTACTGGAAACAAACAAATAAATGTGTTTATGCTATTAGAATAAAAGCTACAATAGTCCAAATTTTTCAATATACCTAGCTTACCTTAGTTCCCGTCCCTCATTTTTTTTTTCATTCCACATTCTCAGTCTTTTTTTCTCTCTTTTTTTATTTTATTTTTTATTTTTGACAGGCAGAGTGGACAGTGAGAGAGAAGGAGAGACAGAGAGAAAGGTCTTCCTTTACCATTGGTTCACCCTCCAATGGCCGCCACAGCCAGCACGCTGTGCACAGTGCTGATCCAAAGCTGGGAGCCAGGTGCTTCTCCTGGTCTCCCATGTGGGTGCAGGGCCCAAGCACTTGGGCCATCCTCCACCGCACTCCTGGGCCACAGCAGAGAGCTGGACTGGAAGAGGGCAACCGGGACAGAATCTGGTGCCCCGACCAGGACGAGAACCCTGTGTGCCTGCACCACAAGGTGGAGGATTAGCCTATTGAGCAGTGGCGCCGGCCCACATTCTCAGTCTTTTTTTGGGGGTAGAGGCATCTACAACGAAAAGCATGTCATAGAACATTGGTGTCCAGTAAGGGTTTTCTTTTCTTTTCCTTTTTTTTTTTTTTTTTTTTTTTTTGTTTTTTGACAGGCAGAGTTAGACAGTGAGACAGAGAGAGACAGAGAGAAAGGTCTTCCCTCCTTTGGTTCATCCCCCAAATGGCTGCTGCAGCCAATCCGAAGCCAGGATCCAGGTGCTTCCTCCTGGTCTACAGTAAGGGTTTTCTTAACAGTAATTTTAGAATTAATAGGTATCCTTATTCTTCATTCAGTGCAACTGAGCCTATATATAAAGAAAAATATATCACATACAAATGTCACTACATGATTTCAAGTAGGTAGCATTGTAGACATATTACAGATTTTTAGTTGAACAATTGTAAGATAGTAGTAATAGCATGAGGGTGACACTGTCTCTCACATCTTCCTTTTTTTTGGTTGTTTGCTTCTTTTAGGTTGATAATTTTGTGTAAATATAATAATGCACGCTCCTTAATAACTCAGAATTCTAAAATAAATATTTATTAGATTAGTCATGTACATTCTCAATATAAAGACTTTTAAAATCACATAAACAAATAATTAAATGTTTTATGCAAACATATGTGAGGTTAAAAATAAGAATGCACATGTATGCACGTTAAGTACATCTCAAAAATGCATCCATTCAGTATGATAAATTATTTTATGCCATGTAAAAATAATTGGTGGCTAATTATAGGGTATCTCAAGTTTGTTTACATAACTTATTTCCTTTGGTGTTTTATGGATATAAAAATAATTCTTTTTTAGTTTACCTGAAGGGTCAGTAAGTTAAGGTACTGCTTGCTGCAAACCAGCATGCCAAATCTGAGTATCAGATCAAGCCCCAGCTACTCCACCTTTGCAATCCAGCTTTCTCTGCCACGTCTGGAGAGAAGACCTGGATAGATGTTCCTCTGCCACCCATGTGGGAGTTCAGAATGAAGTTCCTGGCTTCTGGCCCAGAAATGACTATTATGGCCATTTGGGGAGTGAATTAATGGAAGAAGGATCTCTTTCTGTCTCTTCTTTTCTCTTGTCCCCTGCTTCTCTACCTTTCAAATAAATAAGTAAATAAATAAACAAATCTTTTAAAAAATGACCTGACTCCTATTCACACTCATGTTCACTTCTATACCCACACCTTAGTTCATAGATGTTATGAAAACTTACATAGTATAAACAGTCATCCAATAGTGTTATTAACAAGGCTAAGATATAACTGAGTTTGGGAGGTTAACAGCTTAAAACATCAGTGGACAATTTTCCACATCAGTGGAAAATTCATATTTTAATAGCCATTACATTAAATAATCATTGAAAATGAATTAAATACCAGCATATCAAAATAATTTGTCTTTTCAACTTAAAGCAGCAAGTGTATTTCTTGTAACTTTTTCTAAGACTTTAGATAAAACAAAACAGAAATGGTTAAAGGAGTATATTGAAATAATTTTTATTATTCATAAATGAAAAGTGATTTTTCTGTCCCAAATTTAAGAAAAATCAATTAGGAAGTGAAATACAACAGAAAGTGGAAATCTTAATAAAAAGATCACCCCACTCCATTTCCCTTTCACATTTAGTCTGCTGCTCAAAACTCATGTGTTTAATTCAGTGCAGGAAAGCCAGTCCCAGCCTCACTTAGAAAATTCAAAGGAGCACTGCTTGAGCATCTCACTGTTTCTGTGGTTAACCTGGGTGCTCCACACTTACTTCCTAGCCCAGGGACAAGGAAATTTCTTTTTTAACAATGCTTGGTTACTAAATTTCCAGGGAAGGAAATGCCACGGATAATCTATCACATCTACTTCCTTCTTTGTTTCCTCCCCTACTTCCTCTATCCTAAAGACAAACACACACTCATACACACAGACACACACACACACAAACACACATATCTTATGGCACCCCCAATCTTGACAAGCCAGACCTGGGGAAGCACACTAACCACCATCAATGCCTTTTGGCTGCTATCTGGATGCATCCATTCCATAGCTGGGATGACTGGCCCTACTGTTTTATTTATGATGCAATCAGCTGCTCAGAGAAGGTGCAGAGTAACAGCTATTCCATTGCATAAAAAAGCCTTTTTAGCCCTATGTTATAAACATTTAAAAGTCTCTCTTTTACCCTTTTAGAAAAAGCACAGCAGGAGGTAGATAGAGGTCACTGGGAGTCTCTAATTCATCTACATTTATAGTAGGTGTTGCAAGCTCTATTAGCTGAAAATGTATGACAGTGAGACCTAAGTTTAATGTTTTACTTAAAATATCTGCCTCTCTAACTAATGCCAGAGCCATGCCCATGATTGGTGGCATGTAGACACTTACTAGCAAAAGCTTCCCCTTTGGCAGAAACCATCAGTTGGAAAACTGCTATTATGATAATATATTTGATTATCATCTCAGAAAATCCTGCTTAAGAGATTTTTTTTTCTGGAAGCCACAACTAACAGTACATTGACATGCACTAAAATGTTGTATGATAATCAGACATATATGTTTATTATTTTGCAGTTCACCAACAGAAATTATTTTGAGCAGAATAATACTACTATTCTCATTGCACCAGCAACAGTGCCCTATTAGTAGCTTCTACACTAATATACCATATACCAATTCAGCACCCCCAAAAAGCTTGCAAGTGCTGCAGGCTGACTGACTTCATCCTATAATTCTAATGGCTTCCTTACTGGACCCATTTCTTCTTTGGACACTGCCTTCTTGTGAGTACTAAATACATCATCAGTGAGTCTCATTCTCATGTATTACACTAATACATCATTGGAATGACAACTGTTTCTGATGATCTATTAATGCAATCCATCAGAGTGAGGTGTTTGAATGGGGTATTACTCAGAAACCAGTGCCATCTACATAAAGACAGGTCCAAAATCCAATTCCATTTAATGACAGAATTCATAGCACACTAGCAGCAGACCCACACTTACTACCAAAATCTCAGCATCACCAAAGAAAGTATTTGCATTCTCATTAAATTATCAACAACAAAAAAAAAACTTTCTTTCCTGGAAATGGATCTGTCTGGAAAGTCAGTGATTCAGATTTCATGAGCTCACCATCCCCTATGACACACGAGAATTATTTTGCAATCACCCATGAATAAAACAAATACCCTTTCCCCTATCCTGACTGCTTCATATTCTATAGTTGTTAAAAAGGACATCAGATTTTCTCATCTGAAACACAATTTCTTTGGTAAACATGCAGACTATATTGCATGCACTTTGTTTGTAGTCACTAGACAAGATCTAAATATTTGTACTTCTGTACATATTATATACAGGGGAAAAGACGAGACAAGAAGAAAGCTCCTGAATTTCCTTTAGATTCAGTTTTACTGCACTCCATGTGAGTGTCATTTATCATAAAGCTATCATAAAGCACACCCAGTGCCCGTGTTCTTTATTTCTGTATAAGACACATCTATTGGTGTTTGTTTAGTTTACCATGAAATTTATGTTGTGTGATCTATTGCTTCTTGATTGGTGTTTTGAACAAAATTTTGGAAGGCTCTTAATAGCCAAATTTCAAAAAAAAAATTGTTCCTCACCTTCATTAACATGAATCCTTTTGGAAATTCAATTTTTCACCTTCCATTTCTTTCTTTTTCTTTTTCTTTTCTGCTGCTGGTGTTGTTGTTCAAGTTGGAATCCCTTGAGTGTTTTCCATGGTGCTTCAACAATAATCTCATATAATCTAAATGAAACAGGCATCCAAATTTTACAGCATTAACCCCTGAATTTTATGTCACTTTGCTCTTCATTAAAGCTAAGACCAAACAATAAAATAATATCCCAGATTGGTGTCATGGTTTATGATACAACTGAAGCCCAATGGCATAACACTCCCCACCTTTGTAAGGGATTTTTCAAATAGACTATTTTGTTTAGGAAGCATTTATCTATTGTTAATGCCTTTGGAGAATTCATCAGGGAGTTTATACTGAAGATAAATGCCGGCATGTGAAGGTTTATGAAAAATGCTTCGGCAAGTGACATGTGGCCTGATGTGAGTTACCACAGTCCGCTTCACATGGGGGTAGTCTGCTGCTAGCCTTGCATTCATTATCTTTCCTTGCCATGTATTTCACTTCCTGTTATTGAGGCCCTTTGATGTTATATACCCTTCAATATGAAGATTCAGAGAGTAAATCTGAAAAGAATGCTATATACTCAATGCATAATGTAAGGAGTTACTTTAATAGCAATTGAGTACTTCAAATAACCTTTTCATTTAAACTCAGGACAAAAATAACAGCTAATCATTAAAGACTACCTGAAAAAACAGAAGAGAGTATTTACAAAGATGTTAAGACTTTTGGACAAGGAAAGTGTGTGTGGTGTGTATAATGTGTGTGTGTGTGTGTGTGTGTGCCGAAAGGATTAAGAACAATGGTAAATAATGCATGTCTTCTAACGATATGGATTAATCAATCCAGTTAGAATCTAGGATAAAGCTCCCATCACTTAAAAAATAAACATAGATGTTTTTAACAGTTCTTCTGTTTGAGTGTTTATGTCCTCAAAACAGAGTTCTGCTTCTGTTTTCTTTTTGTCTTCTTGACTTGCAGCTAAAGTTGCATTCGACTCACAGCCCCAGATTTCCTTTCTCCGCATTTCTCACAAAAGCATTCCCAAGTAATTTCGCCTTTCAACTATTCCTAATGAAAGCATTACCTTGTGATTTAGATGTGGTTTGTGAATAATTTGTGGTTATGGAAAAGAAGCAAGTTTGTGATTTGTTCCATTATAATTATTCTTTTCTTGTCTTTTAATAATCCCCTATAGTATGTAATACAGTCACATTTTACCATTCTTGAAACTGTTATGTTGGCCTTCTTACAACTACTGTTGTAGCCCTAGTTGGGCACACGTGAAAGCCATCTCCTTGCCCTGGGTTAACCAGGGTAGGTTCTTCCCATCTCGTGAAGCCAAGGCAGAAGTCAGTTCCTGGTGACAGAGAACCCCTGCACAGTTTCAGGACATCAGGAGGACCGGAAAAGATAGCAGTACTCCATTGCTCTGGAGGCACTCAGGTTCTGCATGGATCTGAAATATGACCAAGCTTGAAAATGGAAGAGCGGTCAGAAAGCCAAAGAGCAGTTCCTTCAGCTTGCAAAATGTGTAAACCACTCACTTCACAGGACCAGTGCAGAGGCTGCATGTGCTGGGCAACTCTTAAAACTCTATTTGGACAAAATTTGGTGAGGCTTTTTCCACAAACTCTTGAGAGGAGCTCAATGGGGAAGAGCAATTATTTGCAATACCAGCTGCGTGGCACCAGGCATTTCTGAAACCCACACCCCTGTCCTGTGTCATCCTGGTTTCAGAAGTCTGATCTCGTAACGTTCTCCATCACCTTTGGAAGAAAGCTGAGGTAAGAAGCTTAATTTATAGATTGGTGAAACAAACGTATTTAAAAATTCTCTGTGTGTTATCATGAATCATGTAGGCCTATTAAACTAATTGCTAAGTAAATTTAAGCAGCATTACAGTAGAATTCAGTAGAGTTTATCATCAATCTGAAGATTTCTTTGGTGGTCTCTTGCTGCCCCCCACAGATCTGTCTCAGAACATTCATTATACCATAATTACAAAGTCTCTTTGAAGAGGCTAAAAATCCCTAGACTCCTCTCATCAATTATTTTCACCTGTTAATTCATTTTGTGTGAGGTAATAACCTCGGCATAATAACAAATGTGCAAGTACTCCGATTTTGCAATTAAAAGCAGCAGGGCTTCTATTTTGATCATACAGACTGTGACATCCATCATAGAAAACAATTTGGGCCTAGCAGGATGACAGATGCTGCACTGATGGCTCTACTAACTAACTGCCTGTCCTAGAAAAAAAAAATGGTCAGGCTTCAGCCTGCAGCTGCAAGCTATCTGATAGCTTCTGACCAGTCAGCAGGAGGAGGCCTGCAGTGACTAAATTACTGAAAGGTAATTTTACTTCACAAAATGAAGATTTCTGAGCCATAAACGTATGCATTCCAGTGGCTGCTGTAATTTGGAAACAAATAGCCCTTTTCATTTGAAAATGACTGGAATCACTGCCAGTGTGCAGGACGTTTTGTTTCTCAGGCTTTTACATGAAAAATACAATGTAATACTCATTATTTCTGCCCCCATTCACATCTTATTAGATACAGAAGGCAAAACGGTTATCTCTGCTCTTAGACTAAATCTACACAAGAAAGTGTTGTTTTCTTCTCCACCCCCTTCGTCCAACCTCTGGGCAGGTGTCTAAATAATAGAAAAGTGCTCACTTGTGCCTTTCAGTTTGTATCAAGTCCCAGTGAGCTCTGTCTCAAACCTGGATCCCCCTACCTCAGTTTATGTGAAAGACACTACTCCTAACTCCCATCATACTACATGGATGAAACTGATCACAAAGAAGGCATTGAAAATGAGTAGATGCATATAAAAGATTTGTGCCATGAATTTTAAAATCACAGTACTTAAATCATGTTCATAAAACATGGTGTACCTTCTTTTTTTCACTTCAAATGAAAGTATTTGGGATCTTACTCTATTGAAGGAACAATTGCCTCTTTTGAAACAAATACTATTACATGATTTTGAGACCTGGAAAGAAAATTAGCCCTATGTGACATTAAGTATTGGTTAATTGAAAACATAAATATTATCATTATTACTTCCAACATGGGGGGGAATCTCAATAGGAATTGAGAGGCTTTGTGCATCAACATTTTTCTCATAAAATTAAATTCAAGGAATAGGTTATGGAACATAGGCCACTGTGTATAATAAAAGAAGGTATGAAATGCAAACAGAAAACATACTCATGGAAAATTGCTATGTTTTAGGATTGTGTGTTCAGCCTTCCTCTGTGTGCAACAAAGGAAGGGTGAAAAACAAAAGATTAAGTAGGAGGTGAACTTTCTCAATTGCCATGCACCTTAAAAGAAGAAGATGGTTCTGTTTATGATATTCACAATCCATAGTGCTCTCCAATTTACTCTCTGCGCACACATTTCTTGCAGACAAAGAAGAGGACACTGTTTCTTGGGGGAGATCTGCCGTTTCTTAGTTCATTCTGTGAAACTCATAAACCCTGTCAGCAAGAAGGATGAGTAGATTGATGGACGCAGGGATGTGCTGGCTGCTTCAGAAGTGCAGAACAGTGAAGAGAACCTTTCTTTTCTCAGTGCTCTGATATGAATTCTTCCTAAGTCTTCCAAAGGGAGTCAAGGACTAGATGTGGCTCTCTTTTGACTTTTACTAGGGTGCTGCCTTCACATTTACTATTAATAAGGTTTCTAAATTTGTATGAAAGGCCTCTGAATAAGAGCCAAAGGATCTCTTGGCAGTCTTGGAAATTGTGATACACAAGTTCTTTGCATCAGACAGCAAGATGAAAAATCAAATGAAAGAGACACATTAGAACAACCAAATTGCAATTACCCATCCAAGATCTTCTTTAATGGGATGCCAGGAGGACTTGCCCTTTCTACACATGCTCTGACTGTAACTAATGCTCAGTAGCCATCAACAAATTACGACTCATGACACTTTTGCTGCTGCAGTATTATGCCCAAAGTCCAATGGAGAAAATATATGGTTTTTATTACAAAATTGTTCTTGTTTACAATTCTAATATCCTCTTCATTATCTACTTTTCCAGACATTTTCGGCAGTTCTGAAGACCTGGGGCAGCACTAGTCCTGTCATAAAGAGAAATTAATGTTGTTAAAGTTGGCCTAGCTGCCCTCTGGGACAGCTGAAGATGTGGAAATATAAGCCTCTGTTTTTAAAATGAAAATGATTAAAGGCACAGACACCTTGCTTTTGGAACACCCACTAAAACTTTTAATAAATATGTAGGTGCATTCATAGAAACACACACACACACACACACACAATTCTTTTCTTTCTATCATTCTCCTCCTCCCAGCACCATCTAAATTTTTTTTTTGTAAGAAACTGCTTGCTCTGAAGACTAATAAGTGTAAAACTGATCTCATCATTATAAAGAACACATTCATTTCAACAGTAACTCTCTCAAGAGCAACCTGGCATAGCAAACCAAGGGAGCTTTCTACTGATATTCAGTAAGCTAATTAGGAGCACTGTCACAGGTAGTGCTTCCTGAGACTAACAGGCTTAATTCAACTTCCTGAAAACACAAAGAATGGCCTAACACTGTCCACAGCTGGAGGCGTGCTCCTTGGTTGCATCTTTCAGAATGTCAAGAAGGGACTTCAGGAGGGGGAGGAAGAGACAAAACAGCAAGCCTGGGAGGTTACTCAGAATCCTCTTAGAGGGAGACTACGAGAAGTATCTGGAGCAAAATGGCTCATATATCAGGAGAAAAATGGCAGGAAATAACTCAAAGGAATTGAGCATGACCTTTGCCTCCCAGGGGCCAAAGAATAGCAGTCAAGATTTCACCTCTCTGATCCTCCCAACCTTAGTCATTTCATCCCCTTCAGTGAATGTGATTCAGACAGAGCCTGAAAGTAAAGCAACGCATCCACTTTGTAATTGCTCTAATTTTATTATCTTATTTCAAAACTCTTTGTATTTCTTCTAGTTTTTCTTTCCTTCCTTCCTTCCTTCCTTCCTTCCTTCCTTCCTTCCTTCCTTCCTTCCTTCCCCCTCCCTTCTTCTCTTCCTTTTATCCTTCCTCTCTTCATTCTGATTAAAAAAAAATGATCCTACTTGCTAGCATTCAGTTCAGATGATAATTTGTAATTATAAAAATATTGAAGAAGTGAAAATTCTATCATATTCTTAAGTTGTTTTCATTGTTTTACTGTTTGGTTCATTAGTTATTCCTAAGAGCTAATGATACGCCTTGCAAATATAAAATCACTGGAAGCTTGTCACAGGTCATGGAAGTGCATCATGGACATGCACAATCCATTCAATCAGATAATTTCATGGTGTATCTCCTCTGTAAATAGACTTAACACCAGACCTGCATCATTTCAGTCCCAAATTGTCAAGTAGAATTGTGTAGAAGCCAAGAGAAAATACAAAACAAGTCCATCAATACAGTTGGTTGTGTAGTTTATTCATTTATTATTATTTATTTGAAAGACAGAAAGAATGAGTGAAAGAGAGGAGAGAGAGAGAGAGAATCTTCCACCCACTGGTTCATTTCTCAAATGCTCACAACACCCAGGGCTAGGCAAGGACAGAAACTTCATCCAGGTCTTCCATATAGGTGGCAGGAACCAAACTAGCTAAGCCACTACTTGCTATCTCCAAAGGTGCATATTAGCAGGTGGCTCAATTAAAAGTAGAGATGGGGGCTGGCGCCATGGCTCACTTGGCTAATCCTCTGCCTGTGGCGCCGGCACCCCAGGTTCTAGTCCCGGTTAGGGCGCCAGGTACTAGTTGCTCCTGTTCCAGTCCAGCTCTCTGCTGTGGCCCCGGGAGGGCAGCGGAGGGTGGCCCAAGTGCTTGGGTCCCTGCACCCGCATGGGCGACTGGGGGAAAGCACCTGGCTCCTGGCTTCAGATCAGCACAGCGCCAGCAGTAGCAGCCATTAGGCGAGTGAACCAACAGAAGGAAGACCTTTCTCTCTCTCTCTCTCACTGTCTATAACTCTATCTGTCAAATAAAAAAAAAAAAAAGTAGAGATGGGGCGCCATATCAGCTTTCAGATATGGACAACTTAATTCCATTAACCAGCCGGAGGAATCGAAACAGCCTGCAATGCCCTCTCTGCTTTCTTCCACTCATGCCCTTTCCCTGTGATAGGTTTAAGTTTTATTGTTTTGTTTTGTGATTCCTTGTTCTAGGTGCCATTACAGAAAAATGGAGAAAATATTTTTCCACAAAGCAAATATTTGTCTAGCCCCAGCAAATAGTTAAACCAGTCACTAGCCTCTACACTTCTGGACTTTGATACAGAGAGAATGAAATTCCACAATTAGATATCACCTGTTCTTTATATTTTGAAGGTTTTCTAACCTTCAGGAGTCATGTAATTAAATTTAAATGCCCTTAAGTATAAACACCTTAACTGAAACACCTAATACCTTGTTGGAGATTAGTTGGCAAGTGACTTTAAATAAATTGAGCTTTGGGATAACCGTAGCAGTAACATTAACATTATTGAGACCCTGCTCTGTGCCAGTTGCTATTCTTACTGCTTTACATGTTTAGACTTTTTTTTAAGACACACAGCAGCGTTTGTAAATGAGAAGATCAAGGCAGAGAAAGGTTAAGTCACCCAGCAGCTAAGAACTAAAGCACAAATCACAGCACACATTCTAGAAGCAGAGTTGACATTCTTAAGGAGACGGTTGAATGTTACAATTAAACTCCACTCTATAACTATAACTGAAAAGGGGAGTGGGACGCCCTTTCAGGGAAAGAGCACTGAAAAGTGATGCTGTAAAGTCAGTCCAATTTCTCCAATCTCTGCAAAAGACCCACCATGATGACAGTGTCTCCTAAACACTGACTGCATGATAGCAAATGGTTGTTGTCTATTCTTGCCATGAGACATTTCTGCAGCAAATCACACAACATTTTGTTCACTGGACATGGAGCCTTTCCCAGAGAAGCTATGCATTTAATCTCATTAGGACACCAGCATATATTTGTGAAGGAACTGGTCAAGGATCAAAAGGCATCTGCTTCTGGGGAAGAGATTGTGTTCTTTTTGGAAACAATATGTGTTTCATTCACTCCAAGTTACAGATCAGCTCTAGATTTAGATATCTGCAGTTGATCTTGGGATCCAAAAGGGATTGGTTCCAAGAGCTCTATGGATATCAAAACCTCCAGACGCTCAAGTCCCTGGTACAAAGTATAGTATTTTTGTGTAATCTACATAGTCCTTTTATATTGCTTTAAATCACTTCTAGATTAGTTACAATAACTAATACACTGTGAATGCTTTGTAAATTGTTGTTAAACTGTATTTTTTTGGCTATAATGACAAGAATAAAATGTCTCTCAGTAAAGACAAAGTGTTTAAAAAATAGTTTCAATCCATTGATTAAATCCATGGATGTCAAACTGGTGAATGCAGAGAACTGTTTATGTTTATATACAAAGTAAATAACATAAACTGAATAATTGAAGCATTTACAATATCCATAGTAGATTCACTGAGTTCTCATTGTTCACAGTGGATAACAGCTTCGCAATACACAAATTCAATTGAGCATGTTGGCTTCATACGTTACAAAAAGGAATGTTACAAAAGTTAAAAAGTTACAAAAATAATGAATGCAATTGCTTCTTATTAATTCAAGTGATAAGGTTTTGATTACATGCTAGCAAATCAAGGTGGTCAGAAAATGCTAGTATAATACTGAAATTTGCAGAATAATCCTCTAGATATATTAGTTTATAATGTTATATTACATATATAAACCTTACATCATTAACTGATTATTTCATGTATACTAAATACAAAATAGGTAAAAATCACTAGTAGAATGCTGTATTTAATTAAGCAAGAGCAATGGATAAAAATACCCATGGATTAAAAGCATGATACTGCTCCATAATAGTCTTCTGACTGTGGCAAATATTCTTTAATCTCTTTGCACTACTACTTCCTCATTAGTCAAATAGGTACAAAAGTAATATCTACTGCATAGTGTCATTGTGAAGAATAAGTGAAATGAAGCTTAATTTGTTGATTGCATGTAAGATAAGTGCTGGTAATTGAGGAAAAATTATTAAGATATTTGGGAATTTCCCCACCAATTCTGCCTAGTATGGGTAATCACTCTAAATTTTCTATTTCATTTCTTCTTTATTTCATAACTTTGTTTTCTGTATCTAAGTCCAATGTTCTTTGAAAGTAATTTCATTTTTGGACAACAAAGTCATTGAGGACAAATTTACATATTCTTCTTTTGCTCCCATATCACTCACAACCATCTTACATGTCTTTTTGCTTTCCTCTTTGGTAAGGGAGAGATTTTAAATGTCATTCTTATATAATTGTTTCAAGTTTCTATATGACTGACCAAAAAAGAAAAGAAATGCTAATTATAAAAATGAGGAATGAGAGTGGAGATATTACTACCAACCTCTTAAAAATATGTGGGCTAGAGTTTTCCTTTTCTCTTCTGTCACCAGAGGGTTCAATCTCTAAGGGTTTCTTCTCCGTCAAGGATTTTTCTCAAATAAATTCATATTTTTACACTTGTGAATAAGAATTAGTAATTCATCTTTAGATATATGAGTGTTCCTCTCAGAAAGCTGATGAAGAACTGAAACTCACAAAACAATTTAATATTTCTCAATAACAATTTTGATTTCCAAAGTGTTCTTTCGTATTACCCAATACAGAATATGTCTAAAACTTGAATCAGATTATTCAAAGAATATTTCTATATCAAGAGCATTGAATTTGATTAACTATATTTGGAAATATTACTTTGCTAATACTCTTGTTTTCCCAATATGTAAACACTAGATAAAAATTATATGCACTATGTTAAGTGCATATGGCCCTTAATTTTTCACAGTGTTCCAATCAATCATACTATTTTCTTGGTATCTTGCTACCAAATATTTTCAGATTGATAATTAAGCAGTGTTTCATATGAATTTTTCTTTTAACATAGCCGTTAAAGGAATGGTCTTTAAAATAACATTGACTAATATATATTTTATAATTAAATAATATAAATAATCACTAAAACGTTATTTTAAAAGTAGGTGTTCTATATCTTTAGTAAATCCTATAATTTCTACCCTTTAGGACAGCTTAATTCACCCTTGCTCCTAGTTCTTGTCTTCCTTGATTTCTCTGTGCCAAGTCACCCCCTACCTCACAAGAATCTCCAAACTGGGAGACTTGGAAGAGTCTCAGGAAAAACCTGATGAAGATAGTCTCTTTCCACAATAAACAACATCACATGGTTTAGTTATGAACAAAGACCTCAACAAAGTAATAGATCATTAATAATTCCTTTTTTAAAAAATATTTATTTATTTGAATGACAGAGTTATAGAGAGGCAGAGGCAGAGAAAGAGCTAAAGGTCGTCCATCCACTGGTTCACACTCTAGATGGCTACAACAACCAGGAGCCAGGAGCTTCTACTGGGTCTTCCACGTGGGTATGGGGTCCCAAGGACTTGGGCCATCTTCCACTGCTCTCCCAGGCCACAGCAGAGAGCGAGCTGGATCGGAAGTGGAGCAGCTAGGACTTGAACCAGTGCCCTATGGGATGCTGTCGCTACAGACCAGGGCTTTAACTCACTACTACACACTGCTGGCCCCATTACTAATTTCTTAATCATCATTCTTTTCAAGTGTTGTCATCAGCAAATCCATGAAACAAGTTCTGAAAGTTTTTGACTTAAGACACAAGTTGTTCTTGTCCCCTTCCCCTGAGTAACATGAAGTCTTGCCTCCTGAATTTGAGATTCATATGGATGGTCCTCTTGGTTGACTCTAAGGCCATTCTAGGAAGGGAGCATAAGCTTACTCTTACAGGAAAGAAAGTCTATCCCTCTCTAGGATAGGGAAATATAGAATGGTGGGTCTCAGAGAGAACACTCTCTCTTACATGCATTTCCTAAAAGTGGTGAACTTTGAACCTGGCTTTGTTTCTAAAGAAATTGTTACCAAAATTATTTTCCTGAAGACATTCTTTGGCAATAAACAGGAGAGAAAATCTTTTCTTTCTCCCTATCTACTTTCTACAATGTCCCATTGTGAGGAGAGAGCTGTGTAGTCTAAATTACAAAGAGCATGCTATAATGCTATATTTATAAGCACAATATTTGGACTCACACAAGAACATCAGGCACAAGCAAGCTAACTATGTATTCCTTCCTTAGAAATGTCAGCTTTGCAATATTATTACTTATGCACTTTTCACTAGTAACATAATCTTGATTTTAAACATATTTTAACTGTCTTGCAGCTGAGTGTAGTACCATGATCCAAATCTGGCCAATAGAATATAAATGGAATTCACAGTAAGATTTTGCCATGTAGGTAATCCTTTATTCCTTATGAGGAATGTAGGAGGGAAGGCCAGATCTTCTATATTCATCTTGTGATCATGAAGTGTAACTACAAGGGAAAGTCCAAGGTAATCCTAGATTTCAATCCTCATGTCCATGAATCACTGAGTCAACATCAACAGATAAATAATTTCCTGTTCTATGGGAAAAATACCTCCCCCCCAAATTGAAAAATGCAATGATATTGGGGCCTCTTTTACCTACAGATATGTGTAAATTTTAAATTATAAACCTAACAATGAAATCAAATTGGTGTCATTAGTTCTGTTATCCCAACACAACTTGTTCTTCTTTCCCAGTACTAATTGAATAATTTACCAATGTACTGCATTTTAAAAATCCTGATGTAATATTTGTTTCATTTTATTATAATATACGATTTTACTTTTCAAATTAGAGATAATAAAAGGATGTCATACTATTTCAGAAAGTCATAATATTTCTGACTAAATAAACTCCATCCAGGACTGGTTTAGTACACAATAAAAAGTTAATTCAACATAGTGACTCAAAATTCCTTGCAAGTGGAAGTAACAAATACATGAAAAATGCTCAAAGAAAATCAGAAGACTTAAAACAAGCATCATAGCACCTACGTGAGTTGATAACAGTGCCACTTTTCTGAGAAGATAACACTATGTGATAAGAATTGCTTATTTTTTTTTAAGAATCAGACTCAATCATTGCCCTGATGCTTTGTTTTCCAAAAAGCTGAAGTATTTAAATGTGTCTTATCTACATGTGAGTTTCTTTGAAGTACCAACTGGTAGTTCTTTGCATCTATTCATTCAACAAATTCATTAATATCTACCACACACTACCCCATGTCTTGGCTCCAGCTATGACAGGTAGTTAAACACACTTGACACTCACTTCATTGGTTTACACTATAGGGTGACACAATTAAAGGAGCAAAACAATGATTGAAGTTTACCAAAAATGCTATAAAATAGAATAAATAATATAGGTTTAAACTATTATGACAAAATTCGGTGGGGGTAATCACTTTGTCTATAATGAAAAGATCCAGTATAACTGAGAAGTGATATTTAAAAGAGGCTCAGTGGTGGGGATGATGGGAACACAGTGGCACAACAGATTCGGCACAAGCTACGAGGGGCAAACACCCTGTGCATTAAGGTAATGATTCCAAGAGAAGGAAGAAAAGAAGCATTTCACAGTGCTGAAAGAACATGGTAGTAAATGCAGTAGCCAGGGTCCTATCACAGAAGACCTCACATGCCATGACAGGGGTGATTCTAATTATATGAGAAGCTATTTATGTCATCAGTTAGGGATGCTTCTTATGTAAAGTAACTGAAAACCTAGACTACCAATGACTAAAAGCACAAAGGGACTAAATTTGTTATTTATTTTTAAATATTTAAGTATTTGTTGATTTGAAAGGCCGTGAGGGAAAGAGGTAGAGAGAGAGAGAGACTATTCTGCTATTCTGATCTACTAGTTCAGCCCTCAAATGCTACAACACCACTGTGGCTGTTAAGGATTGAAGCCAGGATCCAGGAACTCAATCCAGGCTCACATATGGGTGATAGGAACATTACTAGTTGACCCAACACCACCGCCTCCCAAGATATGCATTAGCAGAAAGCTGGAGTCAGGAGTCAGAGCCAAGTATCAAATATAGGCACTTTTCGGTATTTAAACAGACCTGAGTAATGAAAATGATGGGAAGACATTAAGGGGTGAGGATGTCTTCATCATCTTCCTGATCACTGGAGCAAATACAGTTCCCCTCCACAAACAGATCTGTTTATTTATGTCAGTAGATGTCTGGAGGTCAGATATTCCATGATTAATCCAGTGGTTCAAAGATATCAATAATCAAGCCATGTTCAACTTTTCATTTGCCATCTCTAGAGAGTTATCATTTTGGCTTTATACTTCTTGCCTTATAGTCACAATAGATGACTATTAATGATTTTGTTTAATTAATTGAGAGGTAGAGTTACAGACAGAGGGAAAGATCTCCCATCCACTGGTTTACTCCCCAAATGGCTGCAATGGCCACAGCTGAGCTGACCTGAAGTCTGGAGCCAGGAGCTTCTTCGGGGTCTCCCACATGGGAGTAAGGGCCCAAGTACTTGGGCCAATACACTGCATTCCCTGGCCATATCTGAAAACTGGATCAGAAGAGGAGCAGCCTGGACACAAACTGGCACCCTTATGGCATGCTGGTGCTGCAGCAGGAGGCTTAAGCCCACTACGCCACAGCACTGGCCCCAATAGGTGATTATTAGCATGCAGTCTTTATACTCGGTTATTAACATAAAGGAAATGGGCAAGTCAAAAGCCCTTCATCCTCATGGCTGTCTTTTTTCTTTCTTTCTGTAAGTAACATGTTCTCAGTGCCCGGGTGATTATTTGTTCCAATTGTGAGATTTAGGTTTAGATTTTTGTTAGGGCCAGTTCTGAGACAAGGGCCAAACACATGAATGTTGATAAAGATGTTCAAAAGTCTTCATCAAACCATCCTCTGGATAAAACAAAAAAGACTTCAAGTATTGGGATATTTAGGGAGGGCTACAATTGGAGCTGATAAAGCACAGAAGGGATGGTAGATAGGATTACCCAAAGATTACCGGAACTTCCGTGCTATCTCCTAGTCCTCTGTTAACAAAATGCAGTAAGACTCCTGCTAAATTATTTTCTTGATGTTTCTCCCCTGCTTTGTTATTTTATTTTATATGATTTGAAAGGCATAGTTGCAGAAACAGACAGAATAAGTCAGAGCTTCCATCTGCTGGTTTACTCCCCAGATGCCTACAGTAGCAAGGGCTGAGCCAGATCCAACAGTGGAACTCCATCCAGGTCTCCCAGGGGGATGACAGGGACTCTACTACTTGAGTCATCATCTGCTGCCTCCTAGGGTTCGTGTTAGCAGGAAGCTGGAATCAGAAGCAGAACCAAGATTAGAACCCAGGCATTCCAATATGGGATATAAGTGTCGCAAGCAGCATCTTCACTGCTATCAGATGCCTGCCTTTCTCATTCTTAATAGCATCTCTAGCTGGTTATTTTATATGAAATAAGCAATCTTTTACCAGTATTATGCATACCCTTAGAAACAAATTATGTAAGTCAGAAAAAAGCTCTGGAGATTATTTTAAAAATTGTGATTTTCAAGGCTACAATACTGTTATGAAGACTTTAGAAGCAGTATCTTTAATAATATTGCCAGCACTTTATTTTTAACAAATTGCAAGATATTTTTGAATATCAAAAAGTATCCTAATGTGTCAAGTTCATCAAACTCTGATATCTCAAAAGTTTTGATTATTTTTTAATCTGAAAATCTGTGTGCACTAAAGAAACAGGATTCATTTAACTTGAATTCATTTTTCCATCTAGTAAAGAATCCTTATTGCTCCAACTTTGAATTATCTGTTCTCTGTTTTTTACTTAACAGGATTACAGCCTCAGTTTTCAAAAATGCAAATCTAGAATCAGGTTTTTAAAGTCAAAACTACTGTTTCAGAATATTTGGTGTTTTCCATGGCAAGTCTTATAGTCAGGTTATAAGTCCCATATGTATTAAAGGATATTAGAAGGTTTTCTTTTGAGTTATTTTTTCTTCTGCTTTTATAAGATGCAATGGTTTATATCCTACATTCCTGGGTTTCCTGGATAAGTCAGAGTTGCTTCTGGAATCATACTGGGCATACATTATTCAGGGGCAAGGTTACCAGGTTATTATTCAGATCATTGGAAATGGCTCATATGGTGTCATCACTTGTCAAGAGAACTTAATACAAATAGACTCTCCATCTGCAGATGTCTATCAGGCCTGATTTTAATTGCAGCATGAACCTATTTATGCTGTTGCATGTTGCAGAGGAGAACCAACCTAGACACTTAAACCTTGATTCTACTATTGTGAAGAATTTCAAGATGCATTGGAAAAAGAGCCTTTTAAGCTTAAAGAACAGATAAATACGAACTTGAACCAAATAGAATGTCCACAGAAGCAAGAGTCTGGAAATAGCAAAAGTTGGAGGAAAATGTCCCTGTAAGATTTTTGTAAAAAGGAAAAATGAGGGAGAGCAAAATATTAATCTCTCTGTGTTATTCACTAATTATAATCTCAGGTGAGCCAATATGGCTCAGAAACTCAGGAGTATGAGTTTACTTTGTGACTCTGATATTCTAACTTTAATAAATATTGGTTTCTTTGCATATTTTTGAGGGCTGTTGCCATTTCTGAGATATCAGAAGACAATATTCCATAACCCTAAAGGTCAGAACATTCTAAGTAAAATAGGGTTCCAGGGTCAAAAATGTGCGTTCATCCTTGTGCTGGAAGCATTTGGATGTGATTTTCCTTCGCCAGGCTGTGATAAAATCCATGTGCATGTGGATGCCTAATAGATTTTGTTTTGTGATGGGAAGGGGTGGTATTCTGCAGCTGTTTTTGCTCTGATTCCAAAAGGGTGTAAAATCCTTTTAACCAGACTCCCAGCCCCCATTTCTGATAAACATAGCAGCTGTCTCACCAGCACCAGCAACACATGAAGTTCAGGTTCCTTCTGCAGGGAGATAAGAGGATCTTAACGGGTGGCTCTGAGCACTGCATTTCCTATTTCACGCTCAGTGCATACAACTTAGGTTAACTCTCTTCAAGGGTTCTTTAACAAGCCCACACTGCCCTTCCCAAGACATAGCACTTCCCATTCTTTCAAATGTGTAAGGCTAATTGCCTTAAACTATACTAAATGTTTAAATTCAGTAATCAAAGATATGTATACTTGATTTTATCTAATGGATTAAATTCTGACATTGTAAAGTCAATCTTATTTTATAGTATATAAAATATTATATATAATATAGCATATAGCATTTTTGTTGCAAAATTCAATAGCTGTTTGTTGTATCATAGAATCACTTAATATGTATTGATTGCCCAGATATTAACTAATGCCCAGTGATGTAAGATGAACCCCAGGACTCCAGGTAAAATTATGCAAAGTATTACTCCTATTAGGGGTGCATTTATCATGAACACCAAAGGATTCCTGCCTTTCCTAAGCCTCTAACAATTGAAAGGGGTGTCATTTATTGATCCAAATTGTATGCTATATCTTACACTTTAATCTGTCATCAACATGTTTAATACTTTATAGATAGGAGAATTTACTTTCTTAAAAAGGTTTTATTTATTTATTTGAGAGAGAGAGATATATGCAGAGAGAGGGAGAGACAGAGAAAGGTCTTCCATCCATTGGTTCACTACCCAAATGGAAGCAATGGGTGGAGCTCGTCCAGTCTGAAGTTAGGAGCCAAGAGGTTCTTTTGGGTCTCCCACATGGGTACAGGGGCCCAAGCACTCGGGCCACCTTCCACTGTTTTCCCAGGCCATAGCAAAGAGCTAGAATGGAAGAGGAGCAGCTGGGATATGAACCAACAACCATATAGGATTCTAGCACCACAGACAGAGACTTAGCCTACTATGCCACAGCACTGGCCCCAAGAGCATTTACTTTTTATAACCGACTGCATTTGATAATAAGTATTATTGGCAGAGATAGGTTCTGATTTAAAAATAAATCAAATAGACAAGTGTTGTGGAACAGCAGGTTAAGCATAAGTATATTGGAGCGCCAGTTGAGTCCTGACCACTCTGCTTCTGATTCAGCTCCCTGCTAACACACTCGATAAGACAGTAGAAGATGGCCCAAGTACTTGGACTCCTGCCATCTATGGGGGAAACTTGGATGGAGTCCCTGGTTACTTGCTTCAGCCAGGACCAGGCCTGCCTTTTGCAGCCATTTGGGTACTAAACCAGAGGATGGATGGTATTTTTCTCTCTGCCTTTCCTCTTTCTCTGACACTCTGCCTTTAAAATAAATAAATAAATCTTTCAAAAATTCAAACTAAGAAAGATAAAATTTTCACTCCTCTTCTTGGACTCTGAAAATTGCTTTCTGGAAGTCATACCATTCTGTATTTGTATTTTTTCCTAAGATCTTTATACATGTAAGGAAATCACCTATAAACACACACAAATAAACACACAGCTCTCTGATTTAATGTCACCATATATAATATATCTTATTATTATTTTGGTGCCTACTTGGCATTTTATTAATGAATTTATCATGTTTTATGTAAATGCATCTCTATTAATTAAGTTAGATTTGCAAAGCCAAGGTTTTTTTCAGGGGAAATCTGTGACATCTATCTTTGTGCTCATGGGTAATTCTGTCCATAGGCTAAAAATTTATTCTAAAAGTTTAAATGTTGACTCAGGGACACTGGATATAGAAAAGCCTTTTCTTTCCTATAGATTATTTCATTTATACCCTGAATTCATAATATACCAAATTGCTCACTTAAAATTCAAAAGTCATTGAATACAAAAAAAGGAAAAATAAACATACAAAAACACTCACTAATACAAGTAAAAAGATGTTGTAGCCCTTCTGATTTTTAAAATCCTCACATCATCCTAATTAAATTTATTTCCTCCCATAAGCCCAGAAGTTTAAAATAAAGCATCATCTGTGAAATAAATCATGGTCTGACCCACCATATCACAAGACATGAAAGACAATAATCTTTATTCTGTTTTTGGATTCATGCTTTACACTTTCAGGGATATTAGCAGTGTAATAGTTCCTCAATTTTAAATTCTTTAGGTTTCTGTTCTTTGCACTTTTACCCAATTAAGAACTAATACTCTCTTGTAGTTACAAAAGATTTGCAATTATACAACACAATTCATATTTTCTAACCAAATTGCGACCTTGTTTCATAACTTTCTAGGAAATGAGAATGATAACAGATTAGCTTTTCTTAGCATATTTCGAGATCTGCATCACTTTAGGACACAAATATTGCATATGGATGTAAAAAAACTATACTAGTGCAGTTAAATAGATAAGAAAAATTATATTGAAGACTATTGCAACAGAACAGAGAAAGACTGAACTCAACTCTGCTGAAATCAAGGGCAGAAATAATTATAAGTGCTGGTTGAGCTAATGAAAATTAACTGGAAGATCTGAAATATGATTAGGCCATGTATGCTAGCTAATTTTGTGTTATGGAAGAAGTAAGACTCCCACATTTCTCTGGAAATGAGAGGTGGTATGCTGTCTCTGATTGTGGCAAAGGCATTTCTAGGTTGTAGAAGATTTACATCTTGAAGAGGCAGAGAAAGAATTTACAACTGTAGGTTTTTTAAAGTAAATACTCCAAGAAGGGAGAATACAGGGATCCATAGACAGAAGAAATGTGTTTAAAGTTTAGATTAGCTGAGAGAGGCCTGATGAGTCTCTTGGTCATAGGGATAGTATAAAGATGATGAAATAAATAAAGTTAAGGAACTGTATGAGAAGGTATTCATACAGGTAGTGATAGTTTACAGTGGCAAAGTACATAAAGTTTATGCTTAATGATGAATTCGCGGGTAATGTATAGTCAGTTGTGATCTTTACATTTCATTTATATCTGTTCTGTTTTAGTTATAAATACATTTTACCTAAACCAATTATGTTTGAAAATTAACATTGACAACTTAGCATCCAGATTTTATAAGCCGTGCCTGAAATCTATTTGAACAGTGAAGAACATTTTCATATTTTTTGAACCAATTAAAAATACGCATGGGAACACTGACTTTTTGAGAATTATCTGCTCAAGTTTTCAAAACAACTGTGAATGTCTAAGGCTTTGTGAACCACATAAATTATATAAGAAAGGAAAAGCATCAATTTATGCTACTTTTATAAAGATACTCCAAGGGGCCAGCGCCATGGCTCACTTGCTTAATCCTCTGCCTGCAGCGCCAGCATCCCATATGAGCACCAAGTTCTAGTCCCAGCTGCCCCTCTTCCAGTCCAGCTCTCTGCTGTGGCTCGGGAGGGCAGTGGAGGATGGTCCAAGTGCTTGGGCCCCTGCACCTGCATGGGAGACCAGGAGGAAGCACCTGGCTCCTGGCTTTGGATTGGTGCAGCACTGGCTGTGGCGGCCATTTGGGGAGTGAACCAACGGAAGGAAGACCTTTTTCTCTGTCTCTCTCTCACTGTCTAACTCTACCTGTCAAAAAAAAAAAAAAAATACTTAAATCTTAATTTAAACCAAAAGACATTAATTAGCATTCACATTTTTAAATTATTTTGGTATTGATGAAAATACCAATGGTAAAAATACCAGTAAAGAACAAATTGTATTCTGAATTTTTATAAATTTCTGCTATTTGGAAGAACAGATTCCTGGAAGGAAAAAACTTCAAAGCTGGTTAGATATATTTACTACTTAACCTGTATCAGTGTGCCAAAAGTAGAATATATTGATCATTTATTGATAACAAGGTATTTTTATGATTAAGCTTAAAGTTTATGAACATTCGTATAAAGAAATATGTAAGATATGTTTATGAAATTATATTATTAAAAGATATCCTTGTGCCAGAGTTCCCCTATGTCTTATATTATTATAACAGGAAAAATAATGGCTTGAAATTATTGCAGGCTTGACTTATTTTTTAAAACCTTGAATAATCCAGTCCATTTCAAGCAAAAATTAAATTTCTTAAAAAATGAGAGAAGAAAACATTTAAAGGTTTTGTTATTTAAACAAAAGCACTATGGAACTATCTGCCCTTTACAAACAACTGATCTATTAAATCACTGTTTAGGAAAACAGGATTCCATGTCTTCAAAACCATACAAACTTTTCAAAATCCAGCCATACAAACATGTTTATAAAAATTGCATTTTAGCATGAAGCTCCAAGGACCTCTCAGATCATTGATATTAGGGAGTTTGGGCATTAACCTTTCATTGAAAATAAAAACATGGGCTTACCATCAGTGTAGGAAGTAAATATGCATCGTTGGCACAGCTTTCAATGCACCTGCCAATTTTTAAAACTTTACTTCTATTTTTAACTGACATGTAACATTCTACATATTTATGGAATATACTGTGATGTTTCCATATATATATATTTATTTAATTTTTTTCTTTTGTCTTTTTTTATTTCTTCTTTTTTCTGTTTTTATTTTTTTTCAATATAACATGTTGAGTATACAATAGTTTTACCCAATTTAAATTAGCAGTTACACCTAAATGACTTAGGATGCTGATATATTTTTATCTGAATTTAATTAGTACTTGTCTTAGATGAATGCAATTTTAATTCCATATATATTGTAGTGTTCAAATCAGGGTAAACTTAACTATCTTCTCGATTCAAAACCGTTTCTTCTAGTTTTTTTTTTTTAAAGAATAATGTACAGTACATTATCACTATCCATAGTCAGTCTACTGTGCAATAGAACATCACGACTTCTTATTCCTGCCTCATTATTTATATTTTTTGCTTCAACATGGATTTTATAACTTATGAAGTAACTGATTCAATTTTAATAATATAAACCGATTTGGGAATGTCCTCTGCTTCATAGAATCTAAAAATATGAAATTTAATACCTGTTAGAGTGTGTCATTTGCAACAAAATGGATGAATCTGGAAAACATCATACTTGGTGAAATAAGCCAGACCCAAAAGGACAAATAACATGTGTTCTCCCTGATCTGCAGTAACTAATAGAGTACCTAAAAGGTAACTTATAAAAGTGAATTTGACACTTTGAGATGCAATGACTTTGAACAGCCATTGCCTGGACTGTTGAGGAACAGATTTTTTTTTTTGAGTTTTCATACTGTTTGTTGACCTCTTTACTTAGTATAGAGTTAATCTTATGTATATAAAGCTAATTGATAATAGATCTTAATAAAAATAAGAATGGGAATTGGAGAAGGAAGAGGAAGAAGGGTGGAAGTGCAGGTGGGAGGGCGGGTATGGTGGGAAGAATCATTATGTTCCTGAAGTTGTATTTATGAAATGCATGAAGTTTGTATACATTAAGTAAGATGTTTCCAGTGAAAAAAGAAGTTATTGGAGCTTTTGGAGAAAAAAAAATGGCTATTTGTTTATGAAGATAGTAATTTATGATACTTCTGTCCAAGATGGTTACTCATATTCACAGTTCTTTTTTGAGATGGATAATACAACTGGTGCAGCCAGTTACGCTACCATTTGTCACACCAGCATCCCATAGTGGAATGCTAGTTACAATCCCAGCTGTCTGCTTCCAATATAGCTTCCTGATAATATGCCTGGGAAAGCAGTAGAATATGGCCTAAGTATTTGGGCCTCTGTTGGTTCCAGACTCCTGGTTTTGACCTGGCCCAGCCTCAGCTGTTGCAGCCATTATAGACTGATCCATCAAGTGGAGGATGTCTCTCTGTCTCTCTGAGTGTGTGTACATGTGTGTGTCACTTTGCTTTCAAATAAATAAATGATAATCCCTAAAATTATAAATATATTTGAGGACGTATCAATATGTTGAAACATTTTATTTGTTTTATTATTATATGAAATTATGCATGTATTACATACAAAGATGTTGTAAAGAGCACATGGAATACAGATCACTTTGTTGTGACAAAATGCCAAATAATGTGTTGGGCATTTACATATGTTTTTAAAATTTGCTTACTCAGCATTAACTCATTACAACAGTATATTAGATAATGAGCAAACACTAACAATGTAAATTGTGAACATTCATATTGATCAGAAAATGCATCTGTGAATTCAAAAATATATTGATCATATTAAATATTCATCACCTCATTTTCTATATTAGTTTAAGGAAAGTGTATGGTTAGCAAGAACTGTATATCCTGACATTTGAATTAACTGATTGAAAAAAATTTAACATAAATTTATTTTCTTTAGCCTTTATGTCATTCAAGCTCCTTTGTGAAAATGTCATTTCTGATCATTTGAAGCATGTGTGTGCCCATGCGCATACATCTTTCATTGAAGATCAGCTAGTTCTTTAAAGATGTTAAACTATATGGCTTCAAACTCAGATACATGATTATGTGTGTTAGTTTTAAAATCATTACCGGTTTTTATAGTTTTATTTCTAATTGCATTTTATTTATAATTTCTATGGCTAAATCATAGCTATAAATCTGCATAAATCCTGAACTGTGAAGGATTTCATTATCAAAATGATGGGATTTATTTACTAAAAACAAAGCAAAGATAACCTTATGATCTACACCAAGGTGCTATGTAATTACCCCCAGCCCTCTATTTTTGGATTTAATAGTGTAATTTTCTATCGCTATTAATCCTAGATTTGTGTATCTACTGAAAAGGACCATTTTAAAATTCAGATTCATACCTAATTCTTATAAGTTATTGTTAAAATATATTTGTAGGGCTGACACTCTGGCATAGTGGGTAAAACCACTGTCTGCTGTGCTGGCATCCCGTATGGGCGCTGGTTCGAGTCCTATCTGCTCCACTTCCAATCTAGCTCTCTACTATGGCCTGGGAAAGCAGTGGAAGAGGGTCCAAGTCCTTGGGTCCCTGCACCCATGTGGGAGACCTGGAAGAAGCTCCTGTCTCCTGGCTTCGGATTTGCACAGCTCCAGATGTTGCAGGCATTTGAAGAGTAAACCAGCGAATGGAAGACTCTGTCTCTTTGCTTCTGCCTCTCTGTAACTCTGCCTTTCAGATGAATAAATAAATCTTTAAAAAAATAGTTATCTGTCCTTCAAAATGTGAGATATGATAGAGAAAACACAAATGCTTAATGATGTAAATTTTAGTCAGAAATCATGCTTCATGTTTAGTTATTTTTAAATTAAAATTATAAGAGAATAGAATCGATATTCAAAATTATATTTTGAATTCTATTCATTTATTCTTCCCGCAATAATTTATTAAACATCTATTATGTGCCAGTCACTGAAGTGGCAACTAGCAACGGTGCATAGAGATGAAAAATAAATAAATAAATAAATAATTTTAACAATGACATAAGTTAGGTAATGAGAGTGTGAGCAAGATATAACAAAATCACAGTGTAACAGTGATAGTATTATTTAAGCATCAACTCTCTGCTTTTTATCAGGACATTTTGTAATAAAAGACATTAATTGATTTCAATTCCCAACTGACTACAAACTTTCTCCACTTGAGTTTAGGCTCATCAAAGGTGATGATGGTTTCAAATGAAAGCAAAAAAAAAAAAAAAAACGCTTTTATTACTGAATATATACTGAAGATATATACTGAAGATATAATTTATATATATAATTATATACTGAAGATATAATTTAAATGCAGAGCAATAATGATCTGTTTGAAATCCTGTATCTCAAAGTTACACCAATGTGTTCACAAAGTTCAAGGATGCAAATGAGTTCACGCCATGCTATGTAGTGATCTCATCTGTTAAAAAAAAAAAAAAATCTATGTCTTGGAGGAGGAAAGAAGTTCCTAGAAAAAATGTGGAATCAAAAAATTGAACCACCAGCCGGCGCCGCAGCTCACTAGGCTAATCCTCTTCCTGTGGTGCCGGCACACCGGGTTCTAGTCCCGGACAGAGTGCCAGATTCTGTCCCAGTTGCTCCTCTTCCAGTCCAGCTCTCTGCTGTGGCCCGGGAGTGCAGTGGAGGATGGCCTAGGTCCTTGGGCCCTGCACCCGCATGGGAGGCCAGGAGGAAGCACCTGGCTCCTGGTTTCCAATCAGGGCAGCGCTGGCCGTGGTGGCCATTTGGAGGATGAACCAACCGAAAAAGGAAGACCTTTCTCTCTCTCTCTCTCTCTCTCTCTCTCTCTCACTGTCTAACTCTGCCTGTCCAAAAAAAAAAAAAAAAATTGAACCACATCTGCTATTCCTTTTGCAAACACATCAATCAGGTAATTTGTTGCATCTTCTTGGAAGGAATAGGATACAGCCAATGAATGACTAGGAAATATTAGGGGAGAGATTTTCTTAGGAAATCTACAAGAATAAGACAAGCAATGTACTCTAAACACATGTGTTGAAAGTCATAAATGGTAGTGTAATTACTTTTATCTGGAAATTTTAGTGTATTCCTATCAGCCTTTGGACATTACTAGGCATAAGTTTAGTCACATTATAGATTAAGGGCTCTTTTAGATTTCAGCACAGAAGAAATCTAGTAAATCTCATTGCTTCACTATTACAAATCTACATCATCAACTACTTCAGGTACTCATAGGCAACCTTCAACTGATATCAGTTAAAAGTATGAGAAAACATGTTTTCCTCTTCTTGAGTAAATGAAAATTCATCAGTCTTTTCTCAAAAGAGGAGAATTTGAAACTGTTCCTTACAGCTGAAATGTTTTATTCTTGCTGTGCACTGTTTAAAACTGTTCTCCAAGAAAAATAACCATCCATAATTTCGTTATCTGTGCTACTGCTTATAAAATAATAAAGTGGAGACTTAAATAAACAAAGATAGATAAGAAGCAGATGTTTGACCAAAGCCTTACATAATTCTGCAGGACACAAAGATTTCAGAGGCAAAGGCTTTGACAATTCAGATATAAAGGATTTTTAGTTTTTTTCTTTATTAAAATATAAAAATAAGTTGAGAAAATCTCAGTGCATGCCTACAGTGTAACTTGTAAGCATAACACATTTTATGAATCGTCTTTTAAAGTCCCTATGGAAACTGTCACTCAAAGCTACCTGACAGCCCTCACTCCACTTGACTGTCCCTCCCATTATCCATCACAGATGTTCCAGAACTATCCCCAAGTTCTCCTCTCATCCTGATGCGCCTTACTTTTACCAGGTGACCTATTTCCTCCCACTTCAAGAACAAGCACGGATCTCAGCATGGATCCTCTCAAGTTTCCTCCCAACCATGTTCATCTCTTCACCGGGTCTTAAATGTTTCTGACTTCCTACTGTTTTCCAAAACTACCCTGGATCTGGATCTACTCCCACCTCCACACTATTTCTATTTCCTCTCAATGTTAGATCCATGTTTTTTGTCTTCTTTTTTTTGTTGTTGCATTCTTTCTGCTTTCTCTTAGAGAGGTAGGTTTTCCTCTTCTGCTTAGTTATCACTCTCAGGTCTTGTTGACCCTTCAAACTTGTTCTCATTTACCAAGAAAAGTATACTACAGAACCTGTTTCCTTCCAAAATCTCCCTTAACTTTTGCTATGGTACTCTTTTGGTACTCCTAAGGTTTTTGTCTCTGTTTCTTACACTAACTCATATTGTACAGAAGGTCCCTTTATGGCTATATTCTGGTATTGACACCCTTCTATTTTACTTTTAAATGCTATTTCTTGGGCCATCTTCCACTGTTTTTTTTTTTTTTTTTCCAAGCCATTTGCAGGGAGCTGAATTGGAACTGGGGCAGCTGACGTAAGAACTGGCACCCCTTTGGGGCACTGAGAGCAGCAGCATTACCTCCTAAGCCACAACACTGGCCCCTATTCTTTTTTAAGGATTTAATTAGTTTTTAACAGGCGAAGTTACACAGAGAGAAGAGAGGTAGAGAGAGATTTTCCATCTGTTGATTCACTCTCCATATGACCAAAACAGCCAGGACTGGATCAGGCTGAAGCCAGGAACCAGGAGCTTCATCCAGTGAGTGCAAGTTTCCAAGCTTGGGCCATCTTTTGCTGCTTTCCCTGGCACATTAGCAGGAAACTGGATGGGAGATGGAATAGCTGGGGCATGAACTCCTACCCATATGAGTTGCCTGCATTGCAGGCAGCAGCTTAACACACTGCACCACGACGCCAGCCCCCTGAGCTATTTACAGAGAAAACCTCTTACAATTCCCCTGCCTAAGTTAGATGCAAGTAAGTAAACTAATATTATTTATAATTCTTTACTTAAATCTACTCAAGCCCATATGCTTATTGTGTTTTAGGATGATTGATTACCAATATGATACAATTTTTTGATTATATAACCCCTCTATAATTCCATTAACACCCATTTCTGAAAGTAAAATAAATAAAGTTACCTTTCTTTACAAAAGTTTGCAACATTTTGATCCTCATCTCCACTGGAATTGTGGTCAGAGGTAGGGTGTGGGGAGGATAAACCAAGGGGAAAAGGAAGAAAGTAGTCACTTTACAGGGTTCACTAAAAATAGCATTTATGGCACAAGCATTTTAGACCCCAATTATGACTTATTGACAAATACAATTTTATCCAGGAAGATTCAACAATTCTTAAGTATGTAATTATTTCTATTTCTTTTGGATTTAAAATGCAAGATTTGAAGTAACTGAAAATTTTGTTAATAAAAGGGAAGAATTTGGTTGAAAATACCAAAATATACATTCACTTAAAATTTAATTTAGTTTATCAAACCCTAGTATTTTGGTTTTATTAAAATGTAATCCCATTTTTTTTCTCATAGCATTCATAAGACTATTACCAGAAATTTCAAAAACTGTGGTAAGTCACTTACAAAATAACTATGGAAAGAAGCATTGAATGTTATTGCCTAATTAAGGTTGTGTTATTTCTGAGAGCATCTATAAGTGCTTTCTACAAAGTTATTATGCTGAGTATACGCTTCTATTTGCCATTTTCCAAATATAAAACCAAATGTAAACACACAAGATGGTTATATGATCCATGAATGTAAAAATTTTAACATCTTGCCTTTGTGTAGCTTCTATCAATCCCATTCTAGGATATATTTCCTTAGAAAACAAGCATCATTGCTGGTTTCTTTGAGTTTTCATAGATCCAAGACATATTTGCCACCTATGTTTCTTTTTTTTAACTTTTATTTAATAAATATAAATTTCCAAAGTACATCTTATGGATTACAATGGCTTTTCCCCCCATAACTTCCCTCCCACCCAAAACCCAAGCATCTCCTGCAACCTCTCCCATTCCATTCACATCAAGATTCATTTTCAATTCTCTTTATATACAGAAGATCAGTTTAGCATATATTAAGTAAAGATTTCAACAGTTTGCACCCACACAGAAACACAAAGTGTAAAATGCTGTTTGAGTACTAGTTATAGCATTAATTCACATTGTACAACACATTAAGGACAGGGATCCTACATGAGGAGTAAGTGCACAGTGCCTCCTGTTGTTGACTTAACAAATTGACACTCTTGTTTATGGTGTCAGTAATCACCCTAGGCTCTTGTCATGAGTTTCCAAGGCTATGGAAGCCTTTTGAGTTTGCCGACTCTTATCTTATTTAGACAAGGTCATAGTCAAAGTGGAAGTTCTCTCCTCCCTTCAGAGAAAGGTACCTCCTTCTTTGATGGCCCTGTTCTTTCCACTCGGATCTCACTCGCAGAGATCTTTCATTTAGTTTTTTTTGGTTTTTTGTTTGTTTGTTTGTTTGTTTTTGCCAGAGTGTCTTGGCTTTCCATGCCTAAAATAATCTCATGGGCTCTTCAGCCAGATCCGAATGCCTTAAGGGCTGATTCTGAGGCCAGAGTGCTATTTAGGACATCTTCCCTTCTATGCGTCTGCTGTGTATCGCGCTTCCCATGTTGGATCGTTCTCTCCTTGTTTATTCTATCAGTTAGTATTCTCAGACACTAGTCTTGTTTATGTGATCCCTTTGCCTCTTAGTCCTATCATTAGGGTCAATTGTGAACAGAAATTTTTTCCATAATTTCTTTATCCAGTCTAATGCTGATGGTCATTTAGGTGGGTTCCAGGTCTTAGCTATTGTGAATTGAGCTGCAATAAACATTAAGGTGCAGACAGCTTTTTTTGTTTACCAATTTAATTTCCTTTGGGTAAATTCCAAGGAGTGGGATGGCTGGGTTGTATTGTAGGGTTATATTCAGGTTGTTGAGGAATCGCCAAACTGACTTCCATAGATTCAATGCAATACCAATCAAAATAACAAAGACATTCTTCTCAGGTCTGGAAAAAATGTTGCTGAAATTCACATGGAGGCACAGGAAGACCTCGAATAGCTAAAGCAATCTTGTACAAAAAAAGCAAAGCCGGAAGCCTCACAATACCAGATTTCAGGACATACTACAGGGCAGTTGTAATCAAAACAGCATGGTACTGGTACAGAAACAGATGGATAGACCAATGGAACAGAATTGAAACACCAGAAATCAACCCAAACATCTACAGCCAACTTACATATGATCAAGGATCTAAAACCAATTCCTGGAGTAAGGACAGTCTATTCAATAAATGGTGCTGGGAAAACTGGATTTCCACGTGCAGAAGCATGAAGCAAGACCCCTACCTTACACCTTACACAAAAATCCACTCAACATGGATTAAAGACCTAAATCTACGACCTGACACCATCAAGTTATTAGAGAACATTGGAGAAACCCTTCAAGATATTGGCACAGGCAAAGAGTTTCTGGAAAAGACCTGGGAGGCACAGGCAGTCAAAGCCAAAATCAACTATTGGGATTGCATCAAATTGAGAAGTTTCTGTACTGCAAAAGAAACAGTCAGGAGAGTGAAGAGACAACCGACAGAATGGGAAAAAATATTTGCAAACTATGCAACAGATAAAGGGTTAATAACTAGAATCTACAAAGAGATCAAGAAACTCCAAAACAACAAAGCACACAACCCTCTTAAGAGATGGGCCAAGGACCTCAATAGACATTTTTCAAAAGAGGAAATCCAAATGGCCAACAGGCACATGAAAAAATATTCAGGATCACTAGCCATCAGGCAAATGCAAGCCAAAACTACAATGAGATTTCACCTCACCCCGGTCAGAATGGCTCACAAACAGAAATCTACCAACAACAGATGCTGGCGAGAATGTGTGGAAAAATGGACACTAACCCACTGTTGGTGGAAATACAAACTGGTCAAGCCACTGTGGAAGTCAGTCTGGAGATTCCTCAGAAACCTGAATATAAACCTACCATACAAACCTATGTTTCAAACCAGTTTCTGTTTGTTTTAAGCATACTTAGCCTTTATCAGCTATATTATACAGTAAGAAACACAAGAATAGCTTTCTCTCTGGGATACATCAAGCAATGGAAGATGGCCCAAGACCTTGGGTCCCTGCACCCATGTGGGAGAACTGGAAGAATCTCTTGGCTCTTGGCATTGGTTCAGCACAGCTCTGGCTGTTGCAGCCATTTGGGGAGTAAACCAGCAGATGGAAGACTTGTCTCTCTGCTTCTGCATGTTTGTAACTCTGCCTTTCAAATGAATAAATAAATCTTTAAACCTAAAAATACTAAAAACACTAACATTATTATCTTCTTTTAACTGAGGAGAAAAGTGAGAGTCACAGAAGTTACACTCTTATCGAATATCAGAGTAACAGTATAAGAAGAATGAGCCAAAATTCAATTTGGATTCTTTACTACATTTTTCATCTTAAAGGTTATTCAATCACTATGAGACAACTCTTACAATAGACATATTTCTTAAGTTTTCCTCTTTAAATTATTTCAATGCCAATAAATTTTGTTTTTAAAATAATTCTCTGGTGGTACCCAAATTGTGGCTTAGTGGGTTAAGCTGCCTCAAAAATGCCAGCATCCCATATGGGCACCAGTTTAAGTCCTGGCTGCTCAACTTTTGAATCAGCTACATGCTAATGGGACTAGTAAGACAGCAGAAGATGGACAAGTGTTTGGGTTCCTGCTAGCCCTATGGGAGACCATGATGGAGTTCCAGTCTCCTGGCTTTGGCTTGGCACAGCCCTGGTCATTGTAGACATTTGAGGAGTGGATCAGTTGATAGAAGATCTCATCCTCATATTCTCTCTCTCTGTCTCTCTCTTTCTCTTTCTCTCTCTCTCTCTCTAACCCTGTCTTTTGCATAAATATGTAAATAAAGTTACATAGATAAATCTTTTAAAAATCTCTTTTGAAAGTTAACCATTTTATAAATTATATAAAATTTTCTGATAAAAATGAAAGTCCACCATAGCTCATGTAGCTCTTATCAAAAGAAAGGGAAAAAAGAACATAGTGAAGCATAATTTTTGAGCAAGATATTTATTTTGTATAAAAAGTGAGAAGACAGTGAGGTTTGCAAAAAAGAGAGAGGAAGGTACACAGACAGAAAGAGAGAGACATAATTAAAGAGAACTTCCATCCACTAGTTCACTATTCAGCAGTGGGGTTGGGGCTGGTTGAAACTAGGAGGAGAAATTAAATCCCAAGTCTCCCACTTGGGTGGCAGTGACCCAGCTACTTGAGACATCCCCCCAGAGTGCACATTAGTGGAAAGCTAGACTCTGGAGCAGATCTGGTAGTCAGACTCTGGCATTGTGTACAGCAGGTGGATGTCCCAAGTGGCATCTTCTCCACTGGACACGTTCACTGCATATCTCTGTTTGACATTCTTTACTCATTGCTGGATTTAATATAAAAGTCAAGTCTGGTCGAGTGATTGAACTACATGCAAAAGACATTGTTCAGATCTTCTGAGAAAAATTTCCATTTGCATTTCTGACATATTCGTACAGTTTAATTTTCTATCAGATGATATGGATAATTCTAAATGTTAGAATTTTGCTGGTTTTTAAGAAAGTATACTTTATATACTTAAAATGTAAAATTATAATTTAAATTGATTAAAAATATAATTCCTAATTTTCCACCTCTCCCTTAAATTTCTTTTTGTCTATCTGTCCATGTATAAACCTATGCAAGGCAGAATTTTAAGTTAGCCCATCCAAACATCACACTCCTGTGAATACATGTGAAAAGGAGACTATTCAGTTGAACTTAACCCAAGCACATTAGCTTCTTAAAAGCTGAACAATTTCTCCAGTTGATAGTAGAAGGAGAAGTCAGAGGGACTCAAATAGTGCTGTTACTTTGAAGATGGAGAAGTCATGTGGGAAGAAATGTGGTGGGATCGAAGAGAAGAGGGTGCTCCTGTCTGACAGGTAGTAAAGAAACAGGACTAGAGACCAACAGACAGAAAGAAGTTGATTTCACCATGAGCTTAGAAGTGGATTCCTCATGCTGGCACTTTGGTATAGTGGGTTAAGCTTGCCACGATACTGGCATTCCTTATTGGAGTATTGATTAGAGTCCCAGCTGCCCCAATTCCTATTCAATTGCCAATTAATGCACCTGAAGGCAACAGAAGATGGTCCAGGTGCTTGGCCCCCAACACCCATGTTTGAGACCAGGCTGGAGTTTCTAGCTCCTCGCTTCAGCCTGGCCCAGAGCTGGCTGCTGCAGCCATTTGGGGAGTGAACCAGCAGAAGGAACACCTCTTTCTCTGTCTCTCCCTCTCTCTCTCTGTCATTTTTTCATCCAAATAAAAAAAAATATTTTTTAAAAAGTAGATTCCTCCAGGAATCTCCCAATAAAACTCATCTCCAAGTAGAAAATTCAGTTCAGATTTTCCACATACAAAACTGTAGATTAGCCCACCCTCACCACTGCTATTTAACATAGTTCTGGAATTTTTAACCACAGCCATCAGACAAGAAAAAGAAATTAAAGGAATACAAATTGAGAAGGAAGAAGTCAAACTATCCCTCTTTGCAGACGATATGATTCTTTACTTAGAGGATCCAAAGAACTCTACTAAGAGACTATTGGAACTCATAGAGGAGTTTGGCAAAGTGGCAGAATATAAAATCAATGCACAAAAATCAACAGCCTTTGTATACACAAGCAATGACATGGCTGAGAAAGAACTGCTAAGATCAATCCCATTCACAATAGCTACAAAAACAATCAAATACCTTGGAATAAACTTCACCAAGACGTTGAAGATCTCTACGATGAGAATTACAAAACCTTAAAGAAAGAAATAGAAGAGGATACCAAAAAATGGAAAAATCTTCCATGCTCATGGATTGGAAGAATCAACATCATCAAAATGTCCATTCTCCCAAAAGCAATTTATAGATTCAATGCAATTCCAATCAGGATACCAAAGACATTCTTCTCAGATCTAGAAAAAATGATGCTGAAATTCATATGGAGGCAAAAGAGACCTCGAATAGCTAAAGCAATCTTGTACAACAAAAACAAAGCCGGAGGCATCACAATACCAGATTTCAGGACATACTACAGGGCAGTTGTAATCAAAACAGCATGGTACTGGTACAGAAACAGATGGATAGACCAATGGAACAGAATTGAAACACCAGAAATCATTGAAAACCTCTACGGCCAACTTATATTTGATCAAGGATCTAAAACCAATTCCTGGAGCAAGGACAGTCTATTCAATAAATGGTGCTGGGAAAACTGGATTTCCACATGCAGAAGCATGAAGCAAGACCCCTACCTTACACCTTACACAAAAATCCACTCAACATGGATTAAAGACCTAAATCTACGACCTGACACCATCAAGTTATTAGAGAACATTGGAGAAACCCTTCAAGATATTGGCACAGGCAAAGAGTTTCTGGAAAAGACCCGGGAGGCACAGGCAGTCAAAGCCAAAATCAACTATTGGGATTGCATCAAACTAAGAAGTTTCTGTACTGCAAAAGAAACAGTCAAGAGAGTGAAGAGACAACTGACAGAATGGGAAAAAATATTTGTGAACTATACAACAGATAAAGGGTTAATAACTAGAATCTACAAAGAAATCAAGAAACTCCACAACATCAAAACAAACAACCCACTTAAGAGATGGGCCAAGGACCTCAATAGATATTTTTCAAAAGAGGAAATCCAAATGGCCAACAGACACATGAAAAAATGTTCAGGATCACTAGCAATCAGGGAAATGAAAATCAAAACCACAATGAGATTTCACCTCACCCCGGTTAGAATGGCTAATATTCAGAAATCTACCAACAACAGATCCTGGCGAGGATGTTTGGAAAAATGGACAGTAACCCACTGTTGGTTGGAATGCAAACTGGTCAAGCCACTATGGAAGTCAGTCTGGAGATTCCTCAGAAACCTGAATATAACAATACCGTTCGACCCAGCCATCCCACTCCTTGGAATTTACCCAAAGGAATTTAAATTGGCAAACAAAAAAGCGGTCTGTACCCTAATGTTCATTGCTGCTCAATTCACAATAGCCAAGACCTGGAACCAACCTAAATGCCCATCACAGTAGACTGGATAAAGAAATTATGGGATATGTACTCTTTAGAATACTATACCGCAGTAAGAAACAATGAAATCCAGTCATTTGCAACAAAATGGAGGAATCTGGAACACATCATACTGAGTGAAATAAGCCAGTCTCAAAGGGACAAATATCATATGTTCTCCCTGATCGGTGACAACTGACTGAACACCACAAAGGAAACCTGTTGAAGTGAAATCAACACTATGAGAAACGGTGACTTGATCAGCATAGCTCTGACTATTAATGAACAACTTAATACATTATCCCTCTTAGTATTTTTTTTTTGTTTTTTCTACTTAATGTGACTGGTTTAATTCTGTAATTAATACACAGTTATTCTGAAGTGTTGAAATTTAACTGAAATGTGATCCCTGGTAAACATAAGAGTGGGGATAAGAGAGGGAAGAGATGTACAATCTGGGACATGCTCAAGCTGACTTGCCCCAAATGGTAGAGTTAGAAACATACCAGGGGATTCCAATTCAATCCCATCAAGGTGGCATGTACCAATGCCATCTCACTAGTCCCAGTGATCAATTTCAGTTCACAATTGATCATAATGAAAGGACTAAGAGTCAAAGGGAGCACATAAGCAAGTCTAGTACCTGCTAATACTAACCGATAGAATAAATAAAGGTAAGAGTGATCCAACATGGGAAACGAGATACACAGCAGACTCATAGAATGGCATTTGTCCTAAACAGCACTCTGGACTCAGAATCAGCCCTAAAGGCATTCGGATCCTGCTGAAAAGCCCATGAGAGTATTTCAGGCATGGAAAGCCAAGACACTCTGGCAAAAAAAAAAAAAAAAAAAAACAAAAAAAAAACAAAAAAAAACCACAAAACCTAAATGAAAGATCTCTGTGAGTGAGATCCCAGTGGAAAGAACCGGTCTTCAAAGAAGGAGGTACCTTTCTCTGAAGGGAGGAGAGAACCTCCACTTTGACTATGACCTTGTCTAAAGAAGATAAGAGTCGGAGAACTCAAAAGGCTTCCATAGCCTTGGAAACTCATGACTGGAGCATAGGGAGATTACTGATGCCATAAACAAGAATGTCAATTTGTAAAGTCAACAACAGGAGTCACTCCTCATGTAGGATCTCTGTCCTTAATGTGCTGTACATTGAGATTTCATGCTATAACTAGTACTCAAACAGTATATTTCACTTTGTGTTTCTATGGGGGTGCAAACTGTTGAAATCTTTACTTAATGTATACTAAACTGATCTTCTGTAAAAAAAAAAAAAAAAGAAAGAAAAGAAATTATCAATTCCCAACTTGACTCTCACTGGGATTAAACATGACAATAGGTCTGATCTGATTGCATCATCATTTAAAAAATCATCTATTATTTTTCACTTTATGTTTCTGTGTGGGAGCAAACTGTTGAAATCTTTACTTAATGTATGCTAAACTGATCTTCTGTATATAAAGAGAATCGAAAATGAATCTTGATGTGAATGGAAGGGGAGAGGGAGTGGGAAAGGGGAGGGTTGTGGGTGGGAGGGACGTTATGGGGGGAAGCCATTGTAATCCATAAGCTGTACTTTGGAAATTTATATTCATTAAATAAAAGTTAAAAAAAAAACTGTAGACTAAAGAATAAATTAAATTGAGCTGTAAAATTTGTGTTAATTCATCTAGAAACAAGACAAATCTAACAAACTATCTAATATTTCTTTAAAAAATCATTTTAATAAATTCATAATTATATCTGCCATGGTATGATCCCAATATTGCTAAACCAACTAGGAGCATGAGCTACCAGTCATGACAAAAGTAAAATCAAGTATTATTTACGGGTAAAAAGTCATTATTGAACTCTCATCATGCACCAAGTCATGATTAGACAATAATAATGCAAATGTGCCATGAAGACTTAATGGGAGATAGAAGTGAAAACAAAAATTGTTGCAAAGTTTCATGAATAAAAATTATGAAACACTTTACAATATGAAGACAACACCAAAAGTACATATTTATTTCATGTCTGATAAACATATGAAGAGATGCTCTTGGAATTATTTTTTATTAAAATACTCTTATCAGAATTTATTAGGTGTTATTAAAGATGTCCACTTCTTTTACTCTGCCTGCTTTACCATGATTCTTTCCCTTATTGGTGTCCAGACAAAATTGTTATATAATACATTGATTCTTATTTTATATCATTTAATCCATATAAGAAGAATCCCCTCAAAATATTAACATTCCAGAACAGCTTTTGCATCTTGTTTTGCACCATTTCTAACACAGGTAGTCAAATGAATTTAAAAAGGCATTCAAAAAATTCTAAGAACAGAATTTGAAGTTGACCAGAGATATCCGTAACATGAAATCAATATCAATTTAACACTGAGAGTAATAACATATTAAAAAGTTTAACAAGTTTAACAAAATGCTATTTTTAAAATGAAGGTTTGATTCATTCAAATATTAATATGTAAGCATGGGATTTTTTAATATAGCTAATTATATGCTGAAAATAATGGACATGTCATTCATCATCAGTGAACTATGTGAGAGCTTTTATTCTGTCTCAGAAAGGACTTTTCTATACAATTGTTTAGGAAATCATTGAAACTACTTGTGTATAACATGAAACAAAAAAGTTCATGCCATTTGTACTTTAAATATTTATCAGTGGTGTCTAACAAGATATTAAAATTACAAGGTGCTTGTAAATATTAGCCAAAATTCACAGCTTTTTTTATACTGTACATAGAAACAGAGCCTGTTATTTTATTGTCAGTCTATTTAGTATATTTAACAATTAGTTTAATACTCAGACTTATTCACGACAAAAGACAGAAGGGCTGCCAATCTCCAGTATGGCAGAGAGATCACTCATACCCCCAGGCTAGTGAGTTATATTTTATTTTCTTTGACCTCTTTCTGAAATGATTGTAAGATCGTTTGAAGTAAAGGTTGAGCATTGCCATCATCCACTCTGATTTCACATCTCTAATTAGGCCAAATGAATTCTAATCAAAATATTACAAAAAGAAAAAAAGAATGTTAAAATGCCCTGAAACAAGCAGATTTCTCGATAATAACACATAAATGGTAAAAATAATGAATTAAATTATCTCACTCGAATGACCTTGTGTATACCTAAATAAAGTCATACAGAATAAAAAATTGTACAGTGCTGCTGACCTTGTGATAGCCAAGCAAAATGAACTAGTTCAAAGTTCCTTTCAAATAAAGAGAACATAATTCAAAAAAGAAAGAACAAAAGGAGAAAGAAAAGAAGGAAAGTAGGAAGATCTTTACATAAGTGCATATTATTTTCTATTGATTACTATTTAGTGAGAAGGTGCTAAGGTATTTTAATATAATTTTAATAAACAAAGTTATAAAATAGGAAAAATGAGTACCTATTTAATATTTTATTAAATTGATATAATATTTTATAGAGAACAGTATTGCAAATATGCTATTGTTAAATAACCATTTTTAGAAGTTGAAAGCATAACTCATACAAATATTAAATGAACCTAGTTCAAAATGTCTTTCAGTCTGATAAACATTAAGAATAAAACCCTTGGTGATGGCTCACTCTCCCAGGGAAGAAAGGTCCAACTTGGAAAAATGAAGTCATTGCTTCTTTTCTGAGTTTCAAAATAAACTTTTGCAGCAATACTATGAGTCAATTGTCTCGTAAATATGACTTCCTAGTTAAGAATTAGAAAAATATCATAGATAATACTTGCAGTCTATTGGGACAGAGTGTGTTTTGAAATGAGGGAGGAAAAGGGTTAAAGTCAGAGATGGAGGTAGAAAGGTGTTTGACAGGTAAGCCATAGAAAGCCTGAATCCACATTGGAAGGGCACACCTGAATGCTTGCATCCTACTGCTGGCTCTGCTCTTGAGCTCTGCCTTCCAGCTCCCAGCACAGCCTAGGAAGCAGCAGTGATGGCTTAAATACCTGAATCTCTGCCAGTCACTTGGACTGAGTTCAGAGAGCCTGGTTCACTTGAGAAGGGAATCAGCAGATCGGAGCTTTTTCTGTTGTGTGCTAGTCTCTCTCTCTCTCTCTCTCTCTCTCTCTCTCTCTCCTCCCTGTCTCTCTAAATAAATCAAAATGCAAAACTTTAAAAAAAATCAAATATTTGTGGGAAGAGATGTGTGATAGAAAAACCTAAATGGGAAAACTGGTTTTTGCTGCTTAGGGCAATGTGGTACTTCCAAAGTGACAAAATGGGATTATCTCGGGGCTGGGGCCCTGGCTCACTTGGTTAATCCTCCACCTGCAGCACAGGCATCCCATATGGGCGCTGGGTTCTAGACCTGGTTGCTCTTCTTCCAGTCCAGCTCTCTGCTGTGGCCTGGGAAGGCAGTGGAGGATGGCCCAGGTGCTTGGGCCCCTGCACCCGCATGGGAGACCAGGAGGAAGCACCTGGCTCCTGGCTTCGGATCAGCGTAGCTCTGTCCGTAGCGACCATTTGGAGAGTGAACCAACAGAAGGAAGACCTAAAAAAAAAAAAAAAAAAAAAAAAAAAAGAGGGATTAGCTGAGAGAAGGCCAAAATTGGACTGGATGGGCTTGTAAAACACCCTAGATCCCTTTGCTCATATGTAGTATTTAAAACACTGGCTATCTTGATTATCTGGACTCAGCACCACTTTATAGTCTTAAAAGTATCAAGGATCTCATGGAGCCATAATATTTACTGTAATAGAAATTCAACATCTAATACTTAGTGCATCAGAAATTCAAACAAAATTTTAATTTTTTTTTTTTTTTGACAGGCAGAGACTGTGAGAGAGAGAGAGAGAGAGAGAGAGAAAGGTCTTCCTTTTTCCATTTGTTCAACCCGCAAGTGGCTGCTACGGCTGGCACGTTGCGGCAGGCACACTGCAGCCAGTGCGCTGCACTGATAGGAAGCCAGGAGCCAGGTGCTTCCTCCTGGTCTCCCATGCAGGTGCAGGGCCCAAGGACCTGGGCCATCCTCCACTGTACTCCCGGGCCATAGCAGAGAGCTGGACTGGAAGAGGGACAACTGGGACAGAATCCGGTGCCCCAACTGGGACTAGAACCCGGGGTGCCAGCACCGCAGGCGGAGGATTAGCCTAGTGAGCCGTGGCGCCGGCCACAAAATTTTAATGTTAACATAAAAAGCATACTATTTAAAGAAGAGTAATTTTTTTTTCCAAAAAGAGTGATATACAAAGGGCTTTGGTAAATATTTTCTCAAGTTCTTTGATTTCTGGCATGGTAGAGAGCAGCTGGCTTTCCATAATCGGCTTCTTCACAAAATAACAATTCTGCTAAAGTTTCCTAAATTGAAGAATTTCAAGCCACAACCAGGCATAATACTGCAAATACAGGGGTATTATAACTATGGATTTTTTTTAATAATTGAGAATATTCTTCTATAGTACTATATCAATAGACGACAAGTGGAATTTATGTATAGATATCTCATCTTACAAAACTGAAACTTTGTACCTTAGGAATAGCAACTCTCCATTTCCCCCCTGTTGTTAGCCCTGGGCAACTAATATCTGTTTCAATAGCTTTATTTACTATGATTCCTAACATAAGTGGTATCATGCAAAATTCTTGTTTTTATGAAAGGCTTCTTTCATTTGTTTGTTCTCAAGATACATGCATGTAGTTGCCAATGGCAGGAATTCCTTCCCCTTTAATGTTGAATAGAATTCTATTACATATAGCACATTGTTTTTATTCATTCATTCATCAGTGAAAAATTTAGATTGTTTTCCCAATTCAGGTTTGTGAATAATGTAGCAAAGAAAATGGGAATGCAACTATTCCATTGTGATCCTGATTTGAATCCTTCTTTCTTATTTAAATTTTGATTAAGAATTACAATCACGGGGATTATGATGTGGCATAGTAGGCTAAGCGTCTGCCTGTGGCATTGGCATTCCATACGGGCGCCAGTTTGTGTCCCAGCTGCTCCTCTTCCCATCCAGCTCTCCACTCATTGCCTGGGAAAGCAGTAGAAGACGGCCCAAGTGCTCGCATCTGTTTACTAACAGACCTGCAAACACATTGTGGATAACGCTTCGTGAAAAGTGTTTATTTAATGCACCTGATGTTTAGGAGAAAATGTTATAGTTGGGTCAAATACACATCTATGTGGAACTCTGCCCTTACTTACCTGTGTAACCTTCAGTAAGAAATGTCACCTCTTTGGTCCATCTTCCTTTGAGCAGTGAGTGCAGTACTATTGCTTTCATATGCTCTACGGGGTTTGGGGGATGATACTTGAAAACAAAGAGGGCTCATTATAGGTGGAGAGGCAATATTTATTTTACCTGAATACTATAAATTTCTGAGCCAAATTTCATTGGTTTGGACTCACTTCATTGTAATTACTGCCCCTAAATTTGCTTCCACTCAGATTTCTTCTTTCCTTACAGTAACTTAGCCATTTTCTTCATAGATGTGTTTCTTCCCATGTGTTTCTTCCTAAACCTGAGGACTTCTGGTAACTTCTTCTTCCTACCTTACCCTCGCAGGGTTTTACCTTGTCCTCTCAACCCTTTTGGAATGACCTGGTCTCCAGTCTCTGTTGCAGCCTTGTGACTGTACGCTCCTCCACAAGCTGCCAGGCCTGGACTCCTGTGTTAGGAGTTCTGTTCTCCACATTCTTCTGGCACATGTGAGTTTCTTGAATTTGCTGTCTGAGGGTTGGGGAGTCACAAATGAAGGCAGTTGTGTGATTGGCTTGTTGAGGAAACTTGGAAGTTTAAGAGCATGGGGCTTGGGAGCTTGTACTAAATCTGAGCCTGTTTCCTCATTTGTAAAGAAGCATAATTTACCTACTTTAAGGGGTTCCTTAAGGATTAGTGAGCACAAGCACTTATATAGTATCTGAAGCACAATAGGTACTTAGGTAGTAGCAACCACTATTTTTATTTTCTAGGGAAAATTCATACCCATAGAGCAGATGTGGAAGCCATCTAATGCCAGCAGATGAGTCTTAAAAACCAGCAAAAATATCCTTTTGGATAGATACACAGAAAAGGTGTGGTACAATATAATATTTCTATTTTTCAAGTTTTGAAGAATTCCTGTATTTTTTAACTGAAATATTTTTCAGTCCAAGCAACAGTGTAAAATGGTTTCTATTTCTCCATAATTTTTTAAATTTTTTTCTTCAGTAAATATAAATTTTCAAAGTACAGTTTATGGATTACAATGGCTCCCCCCCCCATAATTTCCCTCCCACTCACACCCCTCCCATCTCCCGCTCCCTCTCCCATTCCATTCACATCAAGATTCTTTTTCAATTATCTTTATATACAGAAGATCGATTTAGTATATATTAACTAAAGATTTCATCAGTTTGCACCCACACAGAAACACAAAATGTAAAATACTGTTTCAGTACTAGTTATACCATTACTTCACATTGGACAACACATTAAGGACAGATCCCACATGAGAAGTAAGTACACAGTGACTCCTGTTGTTGACTTAACAATTTGACACTCTTGGTTATGGTGTCAGTAATCTCCCTAGGCCCTAGTGATGAGTTGCCAAGGCTATGGAAGCCATTTGAGTTTGCCGACTTCAATCTTATTCCGACAGGGTCATAGTCAAAGTGGAAGTTCTCTCCTCCCTTCAGAGAAAGGTACCTCCTTCTTTGATGGCCCCGTTCTTTCCACCGAGATCTCACTCACAGAGATCTTTCATTTAGGTCTTCTTATTTTTTTTTTCCCAGAGTGTCTTGGCTTTCCATGCCTAAAATACTGTCATGGCTCTTCAGCCAGGCTGATTCTGAGGCCCGAATGCTATTTAGGACATCTGCCATTCTATGAGTCTGCTGTGTATCCCATTTCCCATGATAGATTGTTTTCTCCCTTTTTGATTCTATCAGCTAGTATTAGCAGACACTATTCTTGTTTGTGTGATCCCTTTGACTCTTAGACCTGTCAGTGTGATCAATTGTGAACTGAAATTGATCACTTGGACTAGTGAGATGGCATTAGTACATGCCACCTTGATGGGATTGTATTGGGATCCCCTGGCATGATTCTAACTCCACCATTTGGGGCAAGTCCAATTGAGCATGTCCCAAATTGTACATCTCCTCCCTCTCTTATTCCCACTCTTATATTTAACAGGGATCACTTTTCAGTTAAAATTTCAACACCTAAGAATAATTGTGTGTTAATTACAAAGTTCAACTAATAGTAGTAGAACAAAACAAAGAGAAAATACTAAAATGGATAAAGTATTACATTGTACATCAACAGTCAGGACAAGAGCTGATCAAGTCACTGTTTCTCATAGTGTCCATTTCACTTCAACAGGTTTCCCCTTTGGTGCTCAGTTAGTTGTCGCCAATCAGGGAGAACATATGGTATTTGTCCCTTTGGGACTGGCTTATTTCACTCAGCATGATGTGTTCCAGATTCCTCCATCTTGTTGCAAATGACCGGATTTCATTATATTTGACTGCTGTATGGTATTCTATAGAGTACATGTCCCATAATTTCTTTATCCAGTCTACTGTTGATGGGCATTTGGGTTGGTTCCAGGTCTTAGCTATTGTGAATTGAGCAGCAATAAACATTAAGGTGCAGACAGCTTTTTTTGTTTGCCAATTTATTTTCCTTTGAGTAAATTCCAAGGAGGGGATGGCTGGGATGTATGGTAGGTTTATATTCAGGTTTCTGAGGAATCTCCAGACTGACTTCCATAGTGGCTTAAGCAGTTTGCATTCGCACCAACAGTGGATTAGTGTCCCTTTTTCCCCACATCCTCTCCAGCATCTGTTGTTGGTAGATTCCTGAATATTAGCCATTCTAATCGGGGTGAGGTGAAACCTCATTGTGCTTTTGATTTGCATTTCCCTGATTGCTAGTGATCTTGAACATTTTTTCATGTGCCTGTTGGCCATTTGGATTTCTTCTTTTGAAAAATGTCTATTGAGGTCCTTGGCCCATCTCTTAAGTGGGTTGTTTGTTTTGATGTTGTGGAGTTTCTTGATTTCTTTGTAGATTCTGGTTATCAACCCTTTATCTGTTGTGTAGTTTGCGAATATTTTTTCCCATTTTGTCGATTGCCTCTTCACTTTCCTGACTGTTTTTTTTGCAGTACAGAAACTTCTCAATTTGATGCAATCCCAATTTTTAATTTTGGCTTTGACTGCCTGCGCCTCCAGGGTCTTTTCTAGGAAGTCTTTGCTGGTACCTATATCTTGCAGGGTTTCTCCAATGCTCTCTAATAATTTGATGGTGTCAGGTCGTAGATTTAAGTCTTTAATCCATGTTGAGTGAATTTTTGTGTAATCTGAAAGGTAGGGGTCCTTCTTTATGCTTCTGCACATGGAAATCCAATTTTCCCAGCACCATTTATTGAATAGACTGTCCTTATTCCAGGGATTAGTTTTGGATCCTTGATCAAATATGAGTTGGCTGTAGATGTTTGGGTTGATTTCTGGTTTCTAATCTGTTCCATTGATTTTCTGGTTTCTATTCTGTTCCATTGGTCTATCCATCTGTTTCTGTAGCAGTACCATGCTGTTTTGATTACAACTGCCCTGTAGTATGTCCTGAGATCTGGTATTGTGATGCCTCTGGCTTTGTTTTTGTTGTACAAGATTGCTTTAGCTATTTGAGGTCTCCTGTGTCTCCATATGAATTTCAGCATCATTTTTTCCAAATCCGAGAAGAATGTCTTTGGTATCCTGATTGGAATTGCATTGAATCTATAAATTGCTTTTGGGAGAATGGACATATAGATGATATTGATTCTTTTTTTTTAATAAAATTTCTTTATTTTTTTTTTTTTTTGACAGGCAGAGTGGACAGTGAGTGAGAGAGACAGAGAAAAAGGTCTTCCTTTGCCATTGGTTCACCCTCCAATGGATGCTGCAGCCAGCGCGCTGCAGCCGGCTCACCACGCTGATCCGATGGCAGGAGCCAGGTACTTACCCTGGTCTCCCATGGGGTGCAGGGCCCTAGTACTTGGACCATCCTCCACTGCACTCCCTGGCCACAGCAAAGAGCTAGCCTGGAAGAGGGGCAACCGGGACAGAATCCGGCGCCCCGACCACAACTAGAACCAGGTGTGCTGGCGCCGCAAGGTGGAGGATTAGCCTAGTGAGCCATGGCGCCGGCCCGATTATATTGATTCTTCCAATCCATGAGCATGGAAGATTTTTCCATATTTTGCTATCCTCTTCTATTTCTTTCTTTAAGATTTTGTCATTTTCATCGTAGAGATCTTTAACGTCCTTGGTTAAGTTTATTCCAAGGTCTTTGATTGTTTTGGTAGCTATTGTGAATGGGATTGATCTTAGAAGTTCTTCCTCAGCCGTGGCATTGCCAGTGTATACAAAGGCTGTTGATTTTTGTGCATTGATTTTATATCCTGCTATTTTGCCAAACTTTTCTATGAGTTCCAATAGGCTCTTAGTAGAGTTCTTTGGATCCCCTAAATAAAGAATCATATCATCTGCAAAGTGGGATAGTTTGACTTCTTCCTTCCTAATTTGTATACCTTTAATTTCTTTTTCTTGCCTAATAGCTCTCCCTAAAACTTCCAGAACTATATTGAATAGCAGTGGTGAGAGTGAGCCTCCCTGTCTGGTACCAGATCTCAGTAGAAATGCTTCCAACTTTTCCCCATTCAATAGGATGTTGGCAGTGGTTTTTTAATAAATTGTTTTGATTGTATTGATGAATGTTCCTTCCATACCCAGTTTGCTTAGAGTTTTCATCATGAAAGGGTGTTGTATTTTATCGAATGCTCTCTTGGCATCTATTGAGATAATCATATGGTTTTTCTTCTGCAGTCTGTTAATATTGTGTATCACGTTGATTGTTTTGCAAACATTGAACCATCGCTACATACCAGGGATAAATCCCACTTGGTCTGGGTGGATGATCTTTCTGATGTGTTGTTGCATTGTATTGGCCAGAATTTTATTGAGGATTTTTGCATCTATGTTCATCAGGGATATTGGTCTATAATTCTCTTTCAATGCTGCATCTTTTTCTGGCTTAGGGATTAAGGTGATGCTGGCTTCATAGAAAGAATTTGGGAGGATTCCCTCTCTTTCAATTGTTCTGAATAGTTTGAGAAGAATTGGAGTCAGTTCTTCTTTAAATGTCTGGTAGAATTCAGCAGTGAATCCATCTGGTCTTGGGCCTTTATTACTGTTGGGAGGGCCTTTATTACTGTTTCAATTTCTGTCTCAGTTATGGGTCTGTTTAGGTTTTCGATGTCTTCCTGGTTCAATTTAGGTAGGTTGCATGTGTCCAGGAATCTATCCATTTCTGATAGGTTTCCCTGTTTGCTGGCATACAAGTCCTTGTAGTAATTTCTGATGATTCTTTTTATTTCTGTGGTGTCTGTTGTTACGTTTCCTTTCTCATCTCGGATTTTATTTCTCCATATTTCTGCCAACATGTTACCTTTTAAAAAATAAATAAGTCACTCTAACATTTGTGAGGTAATATCTTACTGATTTTGATTTAAATAAGTGGAAACATATCCCATATCTGTGGATTAGAAGACAATATTATTAAAATTATTTTATATTCTAAAGCAATTTCTAGATTCAATGAAAATCCCAATAGTACTTTTTACATAAACAGAAAAATGATCCTAAAACGCATATGGAACCAAATGGATCCTAAATAGCTAAATCTTGAGAAAGAACAGTTAGAAGACAGTTGTAGTTTCTTAACCATATGGTGTTACATCATAGTTACATCATAGCTCAATGATTCATTTTGTACTTACTGGTGTTTTTACTTGCACATTTTGTAACTAATCACTTGCAAAATATTGGTCTGCTGCTGGCTCTGCTGTGGTAAAGAGTAAATTAACTGAAATTACAGATTGGTACCACTGCCTTGATCTGTTCTGAGTTGGTCTCCACTCTACCCCCATTGCCTTTACACCACTGTAGTGATCTAGTGAATCCAAAGGATCCCATGTACCCCAGAAGAAATATAGAGCAATAAAAAGAACTTTGGTTTTGGAAGAGTTCATAGAAAAAATAGGTCTGCGTGGCTCAGCTGTGAGTGAGTGCCAACCATGTGTACAAGTGACCATGTGGTTCCCTTCATATTTTAGTTGCTACATATGAAGGAGTTTGAGAGATCATGATGTAGATAAGATAAACCTCATAACAAATCACATAAGAACTAGACAAATTTTTCATTTGCCAAGATTATGTTTAGGGTACAGGCGCTGTGGCATGGTAGGTTAAGCCTCCACCTGCAGCGCTGCCATCCCATGTGGTGCCAGTTTTTGAGTCCCAGCTGTTCCACTTTGGATCCAGCTTTCAAATAAATAAATAAATCTTTAAAAACAATTTGAATATATACATGTTTTATAATTTAAGATTTTATGAAATTTTGCAAAGTCTTATAATCAATGACATTATCACGGATGGACAGGTGTCTATCATGATGTAATTAGGTTAGAGTATAATTTTCTTTTGTTTTCTTTTTTCCAAGAGAAATAAAGTGAGAGACAGAAAGAGAGAGAGAGGAGAGAGAGAGAGAGAGAGAGAGAGAGAGAGAGAGAATGCTCCTAATGTCTGATTCACTCACTAAATCCCCAGAACAGCTGGCACAGGGACAGGCCAAAGCCAGAAGCTAGGAATTAAATCTAAGTCTCCCACATGGCTGGTAGAGACCCAGTCACTTGAGATACTACCTGTGGCCTCCTAGGTTTTGCACTGGGAGAAAGCAGGAATCACTATTGGAGCCAGGGCAGAGTATATTTTTTAAAAGCAGGAAAACATAACACATCCAAATATGAAATTAAAAGTATTTAAAGTTCCTTCAATTCATTAATTAATGAAATAACCAGCAAATTGTTCCAAACACTTTGTTAGGCTGTTTGAAGATAATGTGAGTGTGTGTGTAAGTGATCTGGAATGCTGAGATGAATTAACTAATGGATGCAAAACTAATTTTTATCTACAAGGCGATAAAATATAATTTGGTACACTCATTTTTAGTATTAGGCAGAAATTTATCTCTACCACACAAGATGTGATTTTATTTGTGTAGACAAATTAATTTTCTTTCATTTTCTACATTTACTGCAGTAGGGTTGTAGAATAATCCAGGTAATAGAAAGATAAACAGCTGTGCACACCTCCAGAGAATCAGAAAATATTTAGTCTATCCTCAATAATGTACACAACCATACTGGAGTGGATACCCATAAATTTCCTTTAACACTTCCAAATCTGGACAATTTTCTTGATAGTTGCCATTACCTGACCATAGTCAACTATAAAAGTCACCAACACCAAAACATGGTGTTGAATAGGTGTTGGAGGTGAGCAATGAAATCCCAGAGAGAAAAATAGAGCACTAACCACTATAAATCAACCAGTGATTTTGACAGAGTTATAGTGGTCACAAGGGATTTGAGAGGAGGAAGAGATGAATAGGCAAACTATAGAGGATTTTTGGGGTGGTACAAATATTCTCCATGACACTCTAATAGTCTATATGTATTTATGTTTTTCAAAACCCATCAAATGTGTGACAACCAAGAGTGAATGCAACAGGACAATATGGATTTGCGGAGATGCTGTGTCAGTGTGTAGGTTAGTTGATTATACCAAATATACCACTGTGATGCTGAAATGGTGGAGGGTTTTATGTGTTGGGGACAGGGAGGCAATAGCATCAATGTAAATAAGATTGTTCAGACAATAAGATGATGAAAAAAAGAGGATTTGTGGTGAAATTCTGATTAACTGAGACTGAAAATTAAGAAGAGAACTATATGGTATTTAGCTGATGAGTAACCAGGATTGTTATATGGTGCCCAGGTCCCATCCAAATGCAAGCTTTATGAACAAATAGTAAATAATGAAATCTTCCAATTGGCTCTGATATAAGATTGGGTGACATTTTTTCTAAACCATAATATTATGCTGGTCTCTCTATGTCAAATCAATATCTCAATTTAAAAGATAAAAGTATACTGTAAGATTTGATTAGCATATTAGTACATTTTGATGTATGAGAGATATTCAAAAACTTCATGAAAATGCACATTGTATTTTAATTCTGTTTTCATGAACTATTTGAAACAACCTCATAAAAGCAAAATATTTATTTCTTTGGGAAGACTTATTGTTTATTTCAAATACTGAGCCACAGAGACAGATAGATAGATCTTCCATCCACTGGTTCACTCCCAAAATGGCCAAAATAGTCAGCTTTGAGCCAGGAGGAAGCCAAAAGCCATGAATTCCATCCTGGTTGCCCACATAGGTGGCAGGGCCAAACACTTGGGTCATCTTATGCTGTCTTCCCAGTGCAATAGCAGGAAGCTGGATTGGGAGCAGGCAGCCAGAACTCAAACTTGCACTCCAGTATGAGTTGCTGGCATACATGTATAAAATATTTCTTACAATAATATTTAGGCAGACAAGAGCCCTTGAAAAAGTTGAAGAAATGAGCAGGAATTTGGGGACCACAGACGTATTGTTTGACCTATAGAATGTCATCTATTCTTGCTAATTGCAAGTTTCCTCACCAATAAATTGAAGATAATAGGAGGAGTTTCTAAAAAGTTAATGAAATACGTATTTTTGGAAAAAAATGTTGATGACTTCAGATTTTTGCAGTGAAATTAACTTACCTTTTAATTCGATTTTCCACAAACCTATTAATATCACCAATCTTGCTAGGTCATTAAATGAATAATTTTTTTTGAAGGCAGAGTTACAGAGAGAGAAGGAGAGACAGAGAGAGGTCTTCCATCTGCTAGTTCACTCCCCAAATGCCTGAAATGACCGGAGCTGGGCTGATCCAAAGCCAGGAGCTTGCAGCCTCCTTGGGGACTCTCCTATGTGGGTTCAGGGGCCCCAGTACTTGGGCCATCTTCCACTGCTCTCCCAGGTACATTAGCAAGGAACTGGACTGGAGGTGGAGCAGCCAGAACCAGTGCCTACGTGGGATACAAGCTTAACTTACTGCACCACAATGTCAGGCCCTAAATTAAGTTTTATACACTTACCATGGCACATAGTAGCTACTCCATAGATACTACTTACTATTTTTTTTTTTGTAGTTAATATGTCCTTTTTCTCAAGGATCAAATTTTAACCATGCAACTCCTCTGGACTCAATTTCCTCATTTCATTTGACACTAGTGAAAAAAAAAAAAAAACTTATGCAGAGTTGGCTATGAGAAAAATGATCCATATATTCAGAGGAGCTTAATCATCCTCAGCCATGATCTATCAATAGAGAAGTAACAATAGAGTAGAATAAACAAATAAAAAGTCTTACAAAGTAATAGAAGTACAATAGAAGTAACAATAGAGAAGTCAAAATAGGCCAGTAACAATGGAGAAGAAATTATTTAATAGTAATAATGTTGTCATTTTGTCTAATTTCATATCCTAATCTAATTCCATATTCTCATTTATGATTATGTTGTTTCTATATAAATTCTAGACTAAATGTAGAAAAACTTTTAATCCCATATGGATACAAGACTTTGAAATTAAAGAGTTAATAATTCTTTTACCTCTTTCAGGAAATATGGCTAAATAATTCCATTCCTGATATTAGTTCCCAAATGTGAGTTCCAAATAGCACATGCCCAGCCACCTTTTTGCTTAAGTCTTGCTTAATGCTGAATGTCTGAATTCTCCTTATCTGGAGACTTCTAAATTCAAGAAATAGCTTGATCAAGAAATCTTTTTTTGGCTATGTCTAACTCACAACTATGGGTTTGCTAAATGATCTCTAGAAGCCTCTAGGGTTAAAGCAATTGTTGTACTTACTTATTTGTTACATAGACACCAACGTCAGAGTAATCCATCAGTACAACGATGGAAATATGAAGTCAAAATTAGGAAGGCAATGAAAACTCTGTGGCTAGGCATGTATGAGAAAGACATTGAATCCATAAGTTATAAGGTATAACTAGGTCAAGTACTAACAGAGCACCATGGATATAAACTCTTCAAATAGAACTAGTTGTGCAACAAAAGGTGGTGGATGAATTCAGTTCAAAATAACAGGAAGAGACCTCAGAGTAAGACATGAGCTCTTGAACACAACATTGTGGATGAATAGGCTATTTTTATTGTTTTATAAAAGTTGAAAAGCACTCAGTTGTGATGAAATAAATAGACATTTATTTTATTTAAAAGCAGATTTAAAAAATCTGGAAAAAAATCACTCAGATTAAACTTAGCTATGGGGCCCAGTGCCGTGATTCACTTGGTTAATCTTTTGCCTGCAGCACCGGCATCCCATATGGGCGCCGGGTTCTAGTCTCGATTGCTCCTCGTCCAGTCCAGCTCTCTGCTCTGGCCCTGGGAAGGCAGTGGAGGATGGCCCAGGTCCTTGGGCCCTGCACCCGCATGGGAGACCAGGAGGAAGCACCTGGGTCCTGGCTTCGGATCAGCACAGTTCTGGCTGTGGCAGCCATTTGGGAGGTGAACCAATGGAAAAGGAAGACATTTCTCTCTGCCTCTCTCTCTCTAAAATAAATAAATAAATAAAATTAAAGAAAATAAAAAAACTTAGCCAAAAAATAAATAAAATAGACAAAGTTAGTCTCAAATAGGCATCATATCAAAACACTAAGATTTACAATTTTAATAAGTGGTTTACCTAGCAAGATTTTCCCAAAGAATCGCAATTAATTCACAGCCATTAGTGTCTGACCCTGACATTAAGCAGAGCCTTCATCAGGGTTTCAGTTTTATAGAAAACAGTTCTTTCATGTTCTTTTTTCCTTCACAAAAAATTGGAAGTATTGGCCTATTTCAGCTCTTTGTCTTGAAAATATCAGGAGCTTTTCCCTGACACTTTCTTTGCTCTACAACTGTCATTTCTTTCTTTTATTCACTCAATGGCTTCTTGAAGGAAGAATTGCACCTTAACTTTATTCATCTACAAAGTTCTAAAATATATAAAAGCAGGGGTCAAGAAAAAATCTACAGGTCAAAAGTTAAATAAAAAAGCCAAAATTTACAAAACCTCAAAACTGATAGAAGTAAACCTAACTGGAGATCAAAGGTCAGGTGAAAAATTAAACACGTATGAAAACAAAGAAGTTACATGGTGAGCTGTGTGGCCATGTACTAAATTCACTTGATGCAATTCAAAGAGCAAAGGAAGATATATTTCTTGATCTCTAAGATAAATACTCTCATTTAATAAAGGTAGATAGCCCAAAAATCCATTGGTATCTTTAGTCACTTGTCAACTATGAACATCAAGAACAAAATGTAACAAATTCATGGATATTTCTTCAACTTTCCAACCTGAAACAGACTTAACTCCAAGAACTTCAAAACCTGTCATTGACCTATGTCTTTTCTTCAGTTCTACAAAAAAATTAGTCTCCAGGGCATTCTTAACAGAAAGGTCTTGGATATGATACACATTTCTCTTTCCCAAGACATAGTACAAACCCTTCTGCTAGCCCGGCAGCCTCACCGTTGCCTCTTCATCCGTATACTAGGAAGAGTAATACTTGTCATGTAGAATTATTAAGTATAATATTCATAAAATACATTGGGCTTCTAAGGTAGAAGACTCTATAAATATGAAATATTAGCATTACTATGATAGTATGTAAAAGTACAGTTACTATACAACTGAAAAATTGATGATCTTTTCCACTGATCCATGGAGAATGGCTGTATTTAATTACTGCAAAGTACATGGAATTTTTAGTGAAGTAAGTCCTGAAAGACATTTCTTGGTTAAGATGCTACTGGGAGGGTTCCTTTTATCCAAGCCAAGTAGCATTACAAAGAACACTGAAAATGGATACATGTTTAGGGATTACTCACCACATGGGTTGCATAGATCTGAAGGGATAGTCTATAGAAATCCAGAATCCCTTTCAAAAATTTCTATAATTTTACAAAAATGTATTTCTATCAAGAAATCTTGATATTTATCTTTATGCATTTGTAATTTGAAATTTTCATCTACTGGATGAATATTTATTACATAATGCATTTTTTGTTAATATGTACTAGTTGGGCTGCTAATGAGTCAGGTTGAAGCAACATGTTTTTAAATGGTACTACTGTATTTCAACAACAGCAACAACAGCTGTGGAACACAACAAAAAATTATATCCCTATACCAGTGTATGTTATTGTTTGTCACTTTATTCTTTCTCCTTGACCTTATAGAAAATGAAGCTATCTTTATTAGTTAAAATATCTAAAGATAGAGGATTCCAGTCTCAAAATAAATGCTACAAGGGGTAAATTTAAAGTCAAGATGATGCCTCCTAAAAAAAATGCTTCTCCGGCAGCACCATATAGGTAATGTGAGGCTTAACAAATGACCTGTACTCTTTTAAGATCATTAAGGGTATCAACACACGCTAACTTCCAACGTCCTTATGAGATACATTAGTATTTTTCCTATTTTCAAGGATGAGAAACCTGGAACACCCAAGGGTGAATTCAAATCAAGTCACAAAATCGCTAAGGAAAAGAGTCAGAATTTTTATGTTCAAAAGAATCCAGACAGGGAAACTTTATCATGCACACTGCTGTGCATTATGAATACAGCCTCTCCTAGAGAAATGTGCAAAACGGAGGTAAGGTCTGGCTAAATACATAGGTTAAGTTAGTAGCTGAAATATCAGGAATGCAAGACCACAGAGTATTTAGTTTGAAAATGAAAAAAAATTGATTATTTTGCATGTTTCCAGAATTTCAACAAACAGGGTTAACACAAGTTTAAATGTTATAGGAGTCTTTACAAGGAAACATTACTAACTATAATTGTAACTTACAGTTTCAGCTATCACATGCAAATAGCAGAAAAATTGTCATGTTGTTCTTATGCTAAAAATCCAAATAGCCACTTTGACCATGGCCTTGTCTAAATTTGATCAGAGTCAGTGAACTCAGGGGGCTTCCATAGCCTTGGCAACTCATGACAAGAGCCTCAGGTGATTACTGAGGCCATAAACAAGAGTGTCAATTTGTTAAGTCAACAACAGGAGTCACTGTGCACTTACTCCTCATGTAGGATCTCTGTCCTTAATGTGCTGTACATTGAGATTTAATGCTATAACTAGTACTCAAACAGTATTTTTCACTTTATGTTTCTGTGTGGGAGCAAACTGTTGAAATCTTTACTTAATGTATGCTAAACTGATCTTCTGTATATAAAGAGAATTGAAAATGAATCTTGATGTGAATGGAAGGGGAGAGGGAGTGGGAAAGGGGAGGGTTGCGGGTGGGAGGGAAGTTATGGGGGGGAAGCCATTGTAATCCATAAGCTGTACTTTGGAAATTTATATTCATTAAATAAAAGTTTGAAAGCAAAAAAAAAAAAGTTATTCTAAAAAGAAATTAAAAAAAAATCCAAATAGACTGAAAATTAGTGAAAACTGAGATTATAAGGATAATGAACAACCAAACTTCTGGAGAAAGCTGAATTTAGAGAATTACAGCCAATCAATTTACCTGAAGGATAATTCATGGAAGCAAAACTGACCTAGATATTTAAATGGTAAGATTAATGAATCGCTGAGTGGGACTTGTATTAAGAAAAAGAAAGTGGTATGGACCACAATCATAGGGAATTCCCCATACTTTTGTGAGTTTGATCCTGCACCCCTACATGTTCCCATAGTCCACAGCCAAGAGAGATGCCCTCATGGCTCTGGCAGGGGAGTTATAGAACAGACGTTGTGAAACATTCTCAGAGAGTACTCCACAGCAAGCTCTTACTATCCAGGGGAATAATGATGTTACCAGAGCCTTATGCTAGCCGGGAAGAACACCGCTCCCACTCCGACTCTCTGTAAGCCTCCTTTCACGTCTAAGTGGGGAGGGGAGAAGCTATCCTATTGAAAAACCACTTGTGAAGGTCAGAGTTCAGGGACACAGATTCCCTGGAACACTGAGCTGTCATCATGAAATTACAGAACTGTCCTCTGCCTCAGACCTTCAGACTTCAGCAACAGCACTCCAGCGCAACAGCAGTGGCTTGCAGCTGAAAGGCTTGCACTGTAAAATGCAGACCGTTAATGCGGAGAACTTAGCGAAACCCGAGGACAACTGAGGCAAGCAAAACAAGGACAGTAGAGGAATTTGAACTGTTTGATACTTACAAACATACACAAAACCACCTACTATCAGGTTAATATGAATTCTCTCACTGAAAGAATATTTACTGCCATTCTTAGTACCTGATAGATCATATCTTAATGATACAAGTCTTGTGAAAAGGAAGAGAAAAACAACCAGAAGACACAAAATAAACAACAGAACAAGACTTACATATAGCATAGATGTGCAAGTTATAAAAATGTAAATTTAAATAAGTTAAGGGCTCTAATGGATAAAGTAGACAACTTTTTTTTTTTTTTTTTTTTTTTTTTTTTTTGACAGGCAGAGTGGACAGTGAGAGAGAGAGACAGAGAGAAAGGTCTTCCTTTGCTGTTGGTTAACCCTCCAATGGCTGCCGCGGCCGGCATGCTGTGGCCAGTGCACCACGCTGATCCAATGGCAGGAGCCAGGTGCTTCTCCTGGTCTCCCATGTGGTGCAGGGCCCAAGTACTTGGGCCATCCTCCACTGCACTGCACTCCCTGGCCACAGCAGAGAGCTGGCCTGGAAGAGGGGCAACCTGGACAGAATCCGGCGCCCCAACCGGGACTAGAACCCGGTGTGCTGGCGCCGCAAGGCGGAGGATTAGCCTAGTGAGCCACGGCACCAGCAAAAGACAACTTTCATAACAAGTGAGTACTATAAAAAAAATAGATTGAAACCCTAAAGAAAAATGAAAAGGAAATGCAAAAAAAATCCTATAATGGAATGAAGAATTGAAAAACAAGAATATTACTTCCAATAAAAAAATCTGTTGGATAATTTCAAAAATTATGATGTATTTATATTTGAAAAATCAGGAGAGCAGAAAAGACAAGAGGAGAAAGAATCAAAGAAAAAAAAGACATAGAAGAAATATTTGAAGTGATAATGCTAAGAAAGAATTTCCCAAATTAATGACAGACACCAAACCATAGATGTAGAAACCCAGAAAATAAAGATCAAGATAAATATTTTTAAAATCCACAACTTGGTATATCTTATTGACATGTCAAAAAATTAAACAAAAAGGGAAAATACGCAAAGAAATTGAAATGGAAGAAACTAACAATAACAACAACAACAAAAGAACCCAACTACAGAAAAACATTGGAGTGCAATATTTATAGTATTGAGAGAATCAGCCTAGTATTTTTATTTTTGCTTTCTTTTTTTTTAACTTTTATTTAATGAATATAAATTTCCAAAGTACAGCTTATGGATTACAATGGCTTTTTCTCCCCCCATAACTTCCCTCCCACCCGCAACCCTCCCCTTTCCCGCTCCCTCTCTGTCGCTCCCCCTCTTCATGGAGGAACGACACTAAGTCCTGCCTAGGCTTCATATCCGAGTCACGGCACCATTATGTCGCTCCCCCTCTTCGTGGAGGAACGACACTAAGCCCTGCCTGGGCTTCATATCCGAGTCACGGCACCATTATGTCGCTCCCCCTCTTCATGGAGGAACGACACAGGACCCTGCGCTGTTCTTTCGTCTGCTCGGCCCTCCCTGGGTTTGCTGCTGGTTCTTCCCGGGTTGGCTACTATCCCCTCCACCTCCGTGGAAGGGCAGTTCCCCCTGGCCGCATTCCCCACTTCCGCGGGGGAGCGGCACACCGCCGGCCGGTTCTCTCGGGGGCTGCACGGGTTCCCTTAGATGTTCCCCATAGATGTTCCTGGTGCATGCCGTTTCTCTCCTCCTTTATAGTCCTCCTCCGCCAATCCTAACTCGGCTGCCCACACACCGAGTACGCTGCTCTCCAATCAGGAGCAAGTCCTACAGTTTATTAGCTGAACTGGAGGCAGCTGTGCGGAAGCTGTTTACTTCTCTCCCAACGCCATGTTGTGGGAGAGCAGATGCATAGAATAAGTCTTAATTCCAGTAACTTAGTCTAGTCCGAGCTGCTCCCCACAGAGGAGAGCAGATGCATAGAATAAGTCTTAATTCCAGTAACTTAGTCTAGTCCGAGCTGCTCCCCACACCTCTCCCTTTCCATTCACATCAAGATTCATTTTCGTTTCTCTTTATATACAGAAGATCAGTTTAGCATACATTAAGTAAAGATTTCAACAGTTTGCTCCCACACAGAAACATAAAGTGAAAAATACTGTTTGAGTACTAGTTATAGCATTAAATCTCAATGTACAGCACATTAAGGACAGAGATCCTACATGAGGAGTAAGTGCACAGTGACTCCTGTTGTTGACTTAACAAATTGACACTCTTGTTTATGGCCTCAGTAATCACCTGAGGCTCTTGTCATGAGTTGCCAAGGCTATGGAAGCCTTTTGAGTTCACCAACTCTGATCATATTTAGACAAGGCCATGGTCAAAGTGGAAGTTCTCTCCTCCCTTCAGAGAAAGGTACCTCCTTCTTTGATGACTCGTTCTTTCCACTGGGATCTCACTCGCGGAGATCTTTCATTTAGGGTGTTTTATTTTTTATTTTATTTTATTTTATTTATTTATTTATTTATTTTTTTGCAGAGTGTCTTGGCTTTCCATGCCTGAAATACTCTCATGGGCTCTTCAGCCAGATCCGAATGCCTTAAGGGCTGATTCTGAGGCGAGAGTTCAGCCTAGTATTTTATATCATATAAGTTATCTTTCAAAACAGAGAAATAAAGACTTTGTAAAAAATCTAAATTTGAAAGAATCACTGCCAGCAAAAGTACCCTGAAACATCAGAAGAAGTAGCCAGGGACTAGAAAAATGATATAGTTAAGAAACTTCACTCTACATAAAATAAGAGAATAAATAAGGCATTCTAACTGTGTGTTAGCGGGAAAGCTGCTGCCTGCAGTGCCAGCATCCCATATGGGTGTTGGTTCGAATCCCGGATGCTCCACTTTCAATCCAGCTCTCTGCAATGGCCTGGGATAGCATTACAAGATGGTCCAAGTACTTGGGCTCCTGCACCCAAATGGGAGACCCAGAAGAAGCTCCTGGCTCCTGACTTCGGATCGGCACAGCTCTTGCCATTGCAGCCATTTGGGGAGTGAACCAAATGATGGAAGACCTCTCTCTCTCTCTCTCTCTGCCTCTCTATACTCTGCCTTTCAAATGAATAAATAAAATTTTTTAAAAAATTTAAAAAATGAATTCATACTAAAAAATATGGTCCTAACTCCCACTATAACTATCAAATTAGTACTCATTCAACATTAATGTGAAGTGAGCTTCCATCTTGTCTTTTTTTTTTTTTTTCCTGGTCTCTGTGGACTAGGACAGGAGCGTTCCAGAGTTTGGTAGGTGAACTCAGGGTAGTGTGACAGAGCCTTTTATTGGCAAGTGGGAGTCCAGGCAGCCACCAAATGAGTGCAGATTAGTTTTTTTTTTTTTTTTAATTAAAAGAATATGCACGCACAGAGAAAGAGAGCACTTTCATCATCTGGTTCACTCTCCAAATGCTCACAATAGCTGGGGCTAAACCTTTCCAAATCCAAGAAGCTTGTTATTCTGTCCAGATCTCCCATCTGGGTGGTAGAAAGGGACCCAAGTGCTACAGCCATCACCTGCTCCCTCCTGGAGTGAGCATTAGCGGGAAGCTGGATTGGAAGTGGAGCCAGGACAAGAAAAGGATAATTCAAAATAGGATGGATGCAGATATCCTAAGAAGCATCTTGACTGCTGTGTCAAAGGCCTGCTCATCACTTTATCACCTTGATAAGGATCTCCCTTGCCAGCCAATGAGGAGCATGGTGCATCAGTTCTTTATTTATTTGGCAGGTAGATTTATAGACAGTGAGAGAGAAAGACAGAGAGAAAGGCCTTCCTTCCATTGGTTCACTCCCCAAATGGCTGCCATGGCTGGCGCTGTGCCGATCCAAAGCCAGGAACCAGGTGCTTCTCCTGGTCTCCCATGCTGGTGCAGGGGCCCAAGTACTTGGGCCATCCTCTACTGCCCTCCCGGGCCACAGCAGAGAGCTGGACTGGAAGAGGAGCAACCAGGACCAGAACCTGGTGCCCATATGGGATGCCTGTGCTGCAGGCGGAGGATTAACCAAGTGAGCCATGGCGCCGGCCTGTGCATAAGTTCTTAAGGATTATCAGTCCCTTCCTTGTCTCTCACACTCCCAACTCTGTCTAACCAGCATCCTGGTAATTATTAGCTATAAGTCAACCATTTATTTTCACCAAATGAACTATACTATCTTCAAAAGCAAACTTACCTTGAGATCTCAAGATAAACCAAAAGAAATACTATTCTGATCAAGGGAGAAACATTTCTCTCCCTGCCCTCCCCCTCTCACTTCTATCCCCTTTCCTTTTTCTATTCCTTTTCTTTTCTTTACTTTTCTTTTTTATCTTTCTTAGAAAACACTAGTTCACCACTGGGAATTAGAGTCATCATCAATGAATGAAAAGGTGTAAACATCTGAACAGTTATCATTCTTTTAATAGAATAAAAATAATCTTTCTATATATATTTTCCTGTCTCCAAAATACACATTGAACATTTTCCCTAACTCTTGTAATATAAGTACAGGTGAGAAATAATAAGAAATATTTTTATATAAACAGATAAATGTGCTAAATATGAGAATCTAGAAATATGTCCCTTTTAATTTTTTGAGCACTTGATCAAAATCAAGTGAAGAAATTCAATCTCTCTCATAGGGACATCACAATTCCTATTACCTTGTCATTACACATATTTATTAATTATTATAAAATATATTCAATTTCTGCCATTTACTGTATAATGTTCTATAAATTAGGATTGTTTTATAAATAAAGCACTACGGACTTTTCATTAAGTTGATATAAATTGCAATGTTACTAAGCATCCAACAGTAGGACAAAAAGCATTAATACACACAACCATCTTAGCATGGACTGCCTGCATAACCCTATTTTCCCATAATTGCATGTTGAACTCTTCATACTACAAGGCACGCATCATGACTATCTTTCAGAAATGTGAAAAAGTAGTTTGTTATTCTCTCCTACATTCTCAGGGTTTTTATAGGCCAGTTCATTTTGTCTCTACCGTGAAATACCTTAAAGGGTAACATGGTATTCTGACTCTAGAAGTAATTTATTACTTCAGTTAATCTTGTAAAATTGCCCTCTGGATGTAATAATTTGTTATTCTTTTATTAGACCTTCTTTTGCATACCGTGTTTATCATAAAGATGTCACCATCGTGGTGCCTAGCAACCATTTCAATGTTCTGGAGGTGTTTGCATATATTTTCCTGGGGGAGAGATCTGCGTGGTCCCTGTATGGGAGAGCTGTCAGTGTATTCTGATGTATGAGGATAAAAGGAGCCCCTGCTGCAGCCTCCAATAAGCTCCAGTCACAGCCTGAAAGCAGTGACTGGGGCATCACTATACCGTGTTAGAAAATGTGTCAATTATCACATGGACCGCCTAAGGGTATTCCCTGGGTCTAGGTCATAAAACCATCAAGACTGAAGGGGGAAAAAATTGATGAAGAAGTAAGTTGAATTAATTGATAACAAGGAAGCATGTGTATGGAATGTTCATTGTAACCTGAGACCCCCAAATTTTTGTCTGAGACATTTTACTCTGGATTATCCCATAAGTAAAGCTAAAACTGTCTATCTTCCTCTACGTAAAGTATGTATTACTGGTCTTTTAGGCATTTTCTAAAAGCCAGTAGGTGGTTGTCAAACTAGTCAAGAAGCTATAAAAATAAAAATAAAATCATGCTAATATTATAGCAGTTTTGCTATTATTATGATTCTTAATACACGGTGCCACTGTTTATACGTGAATACAGCAGGGACCACTTAAATATGTAGCCCAGGGCCTAAGTCATGAAAGCTTTATGCACCATTTATGTAGGTTCCTGTGCAGCTTACTCACGGAAGGGGGGAATTCCATATTTTTCATGTATTTTCTATGGTTTCTGAGGATTTTAAATGGCCCCCTTGTCATACATCCTTGTGTTCATCTTGAATTACAGAATCAGGTTCAAGGTTTTGTTTTAAATAAGTTCCCTTTAAGAAATCACTATTCTGTCATGGGAGTATTTAGTAAGAAAGTTAGCTGTCTACATAGAATATCAAAACTACTAGCAAATCCAGCTGTTATGAGGGAAAGAAGGAAATTTTATAAGCAACAGCTACTATTTGCTTGATAGCATTGAGGGGACACTTTCCTTGAAATGCTAGGTAATATGGCTGCATATTTATTTATAAAAATATGACATTTATTTATTTCTCAAATGTTTATTTAATTATCAAAATACTGGATGAATAGCCACACATAGGTGCTGGAATACCCAGGATTACTGTCTCAGATTTTTCAAAATGAAACACAACATTCTTGAAATACATTATTAGAATTTAAATATACAGGTCATAAAGTTATCCATTTGTTTATTGGTGCTAAACAGAAAGGTTTTTACATTTTACAATTAAAAGCAATTGTCAAATTTTCATTTGTAAGAAACGCACATAAAAGAGTATGACTCACTTAAAATATAACAGTGATACATTTTTCATAATATAATTGGTTATAGCGAAAATAATGATGAATTATATTTTGTAGCATTGATCTATTTTCTGGCACGTGATGTTTTCTTTGAAGGTAAATGCAAGCTTTACATTTGAAGAAGTCATAGCATAGAAAACTAGCTTCATTAAAATAATTATACCTTTCATGTCTTCCACTTGAAACATGTCCTCACAACGACAGCATTCCAGAGAGAAATATGCAGAACTCTTACCAAATTAATGCATCCTACTTATTGTGTTTTTGAATAATTTGGTATCATCTTCCTGTATGTATATAGTTAGCAACTTAATCTTACAAATACAAATCTTAAGTTTTTAACTTAAACTCTATGAACCATGTAGTATTGATGGCAGTCACTGAATTCTGAAATATTTGTTGCATGTTAACTATAAACTTGCTCAAATTGTAGAAACCTTGAATTACATATCTAAAAGCAAGTGTAGAGTATGACAGTACCTGCTCAGTCTATCTTTTAGATTTATTATGAAAACCAAATGGAATAACCACCATTAAAATGCTTTAGAATGTATACTGCATGACGAAATAGTCCTCATAATTACCTACATTAAAATATTTGATCAGTCAATACTGTGCATCAACATTATTTCAAAATATAATCAATGCCTAGGATTTTGATATAAAATAGCATCGTTTTGATAAATAACTAAAATAAATAAAGTATTAGCAGGTTTTCAATTTATAATATTTCCTCCTCTCTTGATTATGACTGCAGGAATTTGTTCTGCTGTCATGGACTGTAAGACTCCCAAATATATGAAAAATCCAAACATTAACTTGGAATCAGACTGTGAGTTTCGAGATAATCCCAGTTTCGTGTTTTCTGAGGGTCCTATATAAAGACTGGTAAGGGAGAGATGGGGTAGGGAGTGATGTTAATTTTGAAATCTGAAACAGAGTTATAGAAATAATGTTATACCATTATCATAAAAGAATTACAAGACAAATTTTTTCAGAGAGGTGAAATTTAGTTGGATCTGTTCTTAGTGTATATATAGAAAGAACATAAAAAACACACTTTAAAACTGACCTGAGTTGTTTGCTGCAGTTTTCAATGAAGAGTTTCCTCTTTTCTGTTATTGCAGCAAATTTATCTTCCAGGGATATCTGAGGAAAGAAATAGGTAACTCTTCCAACAAGATAAATGGAAACTTTGTAATGAAAACCCCTATATCTCAGGTTTATACCAATACCCACACATTTGTACATGTGACATAATAGCTCATGAAGAAGGAGTGCCTGAAGAAGAACCATGTGCTCCTGGATAATAAATAAAGGGTGTGCTGAGATCCAGGCTTGAGGGAACCCTCTTGGCCATAGCCAGATTTCTTCTGAATGAGCTCTACAATAACTGAGAATGCAAATGACTTAGTTACAGGGGAATTTACCATGGATTATTAGTTGGTATTAGATACAGCTTAAGTGAGAGAAATTTAGAATAAAAGTATCTAAAATTAAGCCATTCTTTTAGTCTTCTGCATAAATAAATTCTGGACATATGCTGTTAGTGGTTATTATGTATTCCGTGATTAAAAGGAATTTTGGTCACTTATGTCATCAATATGAGAGTTTTACCTAATGATCTAAAATGAATGTTAGGGGCTGGCGCTGCGGTGTAGCGGGTAATGCTGCCGCCTGCAGTACTAGCATCCCATACGGGTGCCGGTTTGAATCCAGCTGCTCCACTTCTGATCCAGCTCTCTGCTGTGGCCTGGGAGAGCAGTAGAAGATGGCACAAGACCTTGGGCCCCTGCACATGTTAGGGACTCGGAGGAGGCTCCTGACTCCTGGCTTTCGTTCAGCACAGCACCAACTGTTGTGCTAACTGGGCAGTTGACCAGCGGATGGAAGACCTCTCTCTCTTTCTGTGTAACTCTGACTTTCAAATAAATAAAATCTTTTTTTAAAAATAAAATAAAATGACTGTCAAAGCTCCAACATTCTAAGTTCACAATTTAACTAGAAGGAAGTTCAAAGGATAAGGAAAGTTATCTTATTTAGGGAAAAAACCTAGTCCACTAACACAAAGTAATCTCAAATCTATTATTTAAGAAGAAAGAAATAGGATTAGGCATTTAGCCTACCCATTAAGATGTCCATGTCCAGATCCTAGTGCTTAGGTTTGAGTTTAAGCTTAAGCTTCTGAGCTCCTAATTCAAGCTCTCCTACAATCTGGGAGCTGGCAGTCTTGGCTCAAGTAATTGAGTTCCTGCTACCCACACAGAAGACCTGGATCATATTCTCAGCTCTCAGCTTTGGCCGTGACACAGCCTAGGCCATTGAAGGCCTTTGCAGAGTAAACAAGCAGAGGGGAGTGCTCTTTCTGTCAGTCACTCTTTCTCTCTTTTTTAGCCTCTCAAATAATTTTTTAAAATTTTGAACAACAAAGTTTGTTTTTCTCCCATGCATCATTTCAGGTCCTTTAGGCTTGCAGTATTGTGACCATGTGATCAATAGGGGACAGAGACTCCTTTCATGTTTTATCTTCATGATTCCACTGAGTGATTTGTGTACAGATGACTCTACCTGAGACATAGACATGTCCATCTTGTAGCTCATGACAAGGGGGGAAATGTGGAAGAACACAAGTTCTGGACCTAAAAATGACACACATCAATCACTTTGACTCATTTTTCTATTGGCAAAATTGACATTTCAAGGCTATATTCACTTTTTATTAAGTGGAGGATTAAGCCTGTGAATAAAAAGGAAATTAAAAGTATGTTATTACAAAAATAAAAAGGTAAAAAAGAAAGCAACGAGAAGGGGGGAAGGGACTGTGGAAAGCATCAACATCTACTTAAAATTGGATATATAAATTAATTCTCTATATAAAAAATCTATGAAAAAAGAATAGACTTGCAAATGTACTGTCTGGACATTTACATCTCAGCTATAAATATATTACTACAGAAAAATTGTTTACTTTTAGGAGTCTCCTCCATATGGAGGCTATGTAGATCCTTTTTAGACAAGCCTAACAAAAATACACAACATTCTTACTTACTGGAGCATAGTCGGACAGCTGCCACTACTAACAAAGGTAATTAGGAATGCAATCATGAAACAAAGAAACACGCAATAAAACACCAAAAAGTTGTATTTCTTCTATATAACATAGTTAAGGGACATGTACCAAGCAAAGGATACGGAATTATAACTTAAAGAAAAAATACTCATTTATATGAGAAAACATGTTCCTAATATAGAGTCAAAAGTAAATATAGCCGGCCACGCGGCTCAATAGGCTAATCCTCCACCTGCGGCGCTGGCACACCAGGTTCTAGTCCTGGTCGGGGCGCCGGATTCTGTCCCACTTGCTCCTCTTCCAGGCCAGCTCTCTGCTGTGGCCCGGGAAGGCAGTGGAGGATGGCCCTGCACCGCATGGGAGACCAGGAGAAGCACCTGGCTCCTGGCTTCGGATCAGCGCAGTGTGTCCACCGCAGTGCGCTGGCCGCAGTGGCCATTGGAGGGTGAACCAACGGGAAAGGAAGCTCTTTCTCTGTCTCTCTCACTGTCCACTCTGCCTGTCAAAAAAAAAAAAAAGTAAATTTAATGTGAAGCTTCAGATATGCAAGCTCCAACAGCTGAGATTAGCAGTTAACAACAGCTTGTATTAGCAACTAAAATTATCATCCTTTGGAGAAATACATTAATTACCATGTTACTATTTTGTTTTAATGTGTTTATATAATTCGAGATGCAGAGAGAAAGAAGATGCTACTATCTCCAGGTTCTCCCTCCCTGCAATAGCAGGAGGGACTGAAGCTGGGAGCCAGAGACACAATCCAAGTCTCCTATGTGTCTGTCAGGAACCCATTACCTGAACCATCACTTTTGTCTCCCAAGTCCACATTAGCAAGAAACTGGAATAGGGCACTAAGTATTGTTCGGACACTCTGACGTGGGATGTCAACATTTAAGACACCCTACACAGTGTCTTAAATGCTATGCCATTTAGTACCAATGACCTAAAATGTCCATTCATGCTAATATCTTTTTAAAGATGTATTATATATTTACTGGAAAAGCAGAGAGGTGGAGAGAGAGAGAGAGAGAGAGAGAGAGAGAGAGAGAGAGAGAGAAACTTCCATCCACTGGTTCACATCCCAAATAGCCACAACAGCACGGTTGGGCTAAGCTGAAGGTAGGAGCCAGGAACTCCCTCCAGATCCCCCACATCTATGTGGCAGGGGCCCAAGTACTTGGGCAATCATGCAATGTTTTCTCAGACACAACACCAGGGGCCTGGATCATAAGCAGAATAACCAAGCCAGTGCTCCAACGTGGATGCCAGCATTGTAAGCAACCATTTAACCCAGTGTGCTAGAACATCAACACTGAGGCTAGCACTGTGGCATAGTCCATAAAGCCACTGCCTGTAGGGCTGGCATCCCATATGGGTGCTGGTTTGAGTCTTGTATACTCCACTTTCAATCCAGCTCTCTGCTATGGCCTGGAAAAGCAGTAGAAGGTAGCCCAAGTCCTTGGACCCCTGCACCCGAGTGGGAGACTCTGAAGAAGCTTCTGCTCCTGGCTTTGGATTGATCTAACTCTGGCCATTGTGGCCATTTGGGGAGTAAACGAGTGGATGGAAGATCTCTCTTTCTCTCTCTACCTCTGCCTCTGCCTCTCTGCAACTCTTTCAAATAAATAAATAAATCTTAAAAAGAACATCAGCCCCTTAATACATTTTTAATAGTTCGGTTTCTTTGCTTCTCCAAGTTAGTGGGTTCCTGTATAAAAATCATCATTTTTACTGTACTTTGGCCAATGACTAGTCAAACTGGGATAATTCTCAAAATGATTTTAACTATTCATTATTTTACTCATCTAATATTTTGGAAAACATTAATTCAAAACATAGTGAGGCATAGAATTCAATGCAAAACAATTGAATAGTTCTATGGAGATTGTATTGCAGTAGAAGAACAATTATAAATAAATGTTATTTAAATATTAGGGCTACTTAAATAAAAGGAGCATTACTACTCATTGTTGTCAGTGTACTAGGGAAAGAATTTGATGACTTTAGAGAAAGGATCTTAAAGAAATGAGGTAGAGAAAGGTGAGTTAAGAGAATGGGAGAAGGAGGATGAGAGACATGGGTGGGCTTCTGAGTGTCATCAGAGCATGTAATGTCCAAAATGATCTTGAGAATGAGGAATAAAGAAGGAGATGTCATGGAAGAATAAAAGAATGTATCTGAGAAATTTACAAATGAGATTCCACACCAGTGTGGAAGAGGAACCTGGGCATATAATGCTGCAAGATTTGTTTCCGAACGTGGCAGCAGGAAGTGCAATATTTATGCACCTGCAAACTAGTATGGAGCTGAGGTAGAAACTTGTATTACAACATTTCTCTACAAATACTTTAAAAATAAATTCCTACCTAAGGCATCCTGATGATCTTATTGAACGTACCACCAGGCTTATGCAAACACTTAAACTTCATGCATGGAGAGCCGTACTTGTTACTTGGGTAGGTGATCAGCATCCTTCTGCAAAGGGGAGAGAGGCAAAATGGAAAGGTGAGACTCAAGATGGTGTTACTACAGTTTGCTGTCACACAATGGGGACTACCCCATGAGAATATTTTATGCCATATTAAGGATTTTCCACTTCATTTTGAGTAAAATTGAAAGCCCAAAGAAGACACAGAAGTTACTGATTTCTGTCTTGCAATAGTATTAATTTTCTGTCATAGAAAATAAACTGTAGAATGACTACTTAGGATATTGCAGTGGTCTAGATGAGAGGTGACAATGATGGCCTTGAGGTATGTGGTCAGGCAGTGGAAAAAGTTTGCTGATGGTTTACAGATGTTGCAAAAAATAATAAAATAAAACTAACTGATACAAGTACTCTAAAGTAATTGGGAAAATGTGTTATGTAATGTTGTCAGAAATTCTCTATGAATCAACTGTTGGGAGGGCAATCAAGAGTTCAATTTGGGATGAGGGATGAGTCTATCTGTGTAAACTTGACCAAGTAACTCTATCTCATATTATTATCTACAATTTAGAACTAATAATATAGTCAACATCATGAAGTTATAAGGAAGATTAAATAAATTAGGATATGTAAAGTATTTAGATGTTTACAACACAGTAATGGTTCAGTTGGGTTAGAAAGGTAGATAAATACAGATGAAAAAAGGGAGATATTGAGAAAGCAGTTGGGAATATGAGTCAAGATTTGGTAGAGAGATATGGGGTAGATGTAAAAATTTGAGAGTTTCGGCACCTAGATGGTATTTAAAGTCATGGGAGTATATAAGATTGTGAGAAATCATATAACACAGGATGAGTTAAACAATGAAAATGTATTTCTCAGTCTTCAAAGCTGGAAATCCAAGGTGAAAGTGCAACTGATCCAATGTTTGGTGACAAGCTTCTTGCTGTGTCCTTAAACTGGGGGGGGGGGGGAGATAGAGAGAGGAGATTTATAGATGATGGAGCTAATGATAAATAAATAGAGATAGAGAGCTTCCTAGTCTCTTATTAAAAGGGGCTCTAATTCCATTATCAGGTCCTTTCCCAGGAACCCCTCTATCCCATTGATGGTGAGAGCTTCTACATACGCATCCTGTGGATATAAAGATGCAGATGTCCATAGCACCTAGACAGTGAGTTTAGGCACAATAAGAAAGGAGATAATATGCTTAACATCTAGAGAATTCTACCATTTATAGGTGAGGAAAATGACGTGTACCTAGTAAAGGAAACTGTAAAGGAGTAACCAATGAGGTGAGGAAAGAAAAAATCCAATGAACAGGAAGTAAGAGTTATATTTATGTCTCCAATCTGACATGTAATTGGACAGAAAGACCAATATAAAATTATCAGATGAAGCAAAGTGGTGTTTTCTTATAATAGCGCTCAATTTAAAGGGGTTGAGATTATATAGATAAAATTGGTTCTAATTAAACCCATGATTGGAAGAATATGATTCCCCATCTCTTATTTCAACTGTGTCTCTGAAGCATTTCTTTGAGACCATCCCTTAGAATTTGGTCAGACATCTATACTAGGGCTTCATGTTTGCAGTTTGTGAAAATCATCATAGCATTTGCCCGCAGTTAGCATTCTAGCACCACTCTGTTCTATAATATACCAACAATGCCCAGTGTTATTTCTTTCCCTATCTCTATTTGTACTGAACTATGTTTAATTATCTTCATTTTATTGTTTTACTCTATTTTTTAAAGATTTATTTATTTGTTTATTTGAAAGGAAGAGTTACAGTGAGGCAGAGGCAAAGGCAGAGACAGAGAAGTCTTCCATCTGCTGGTTTACTCTCCAATGGTCTCAACAGCTGGAGCTGAACTGATCCGAAGCTAGGAGCCAGGGGCTTCCTCCAGATCTCCCATGTAGGTACAGGGGCCCAATCACTTGGATCATCTTGTACTGCTTTCCCAGGCCACAGCAGAGAGCTGGATCAGAAGTGGAGCAGCCGAGTCTCAGACTGGCACCCATATGGATTGCTAGCACTGCAGATGGCGGCTTTACCCGTTAGACCATAGTGCCAGCCCCACATTTTACTTTAAGTCCACTCTCACCACTGGAGATGGAAGAAATTAGTTAAAAATCTACGTATAAATCTACCTATCTGTCTATCAAGAGATTTGGGTTTTGCTTCATTACCAATTTTATAACATTCTTGCACTTGGAATCCCTAAAAATGTATTTTTTGTGAAAGAGGAAAGCCTTTATTTTTCAAAATGAAAAATAGTTTGTATTTCAGTTTGAAATGAAGTATGTGGGCTAAGTTGTAGTCTAGCAAAACCAATTTTCTCAATATTGGATGCTGTGATTTAGAAGTGACAACCATGAAGTCCAAACAATGTCCCATTTTCCTGTCAAAACATGTAGGTCTGATTATGGTACTTTGGAGGGTGCTGAGTCCAAAAAAAGAATGGAACAGAATCAAGTAGTAACTGAGGAATGACTGGAAAATGTCCCTTTCTTTTGGAGGGACAAGAATTAATTTAATTGACTGGTAAGATAGTTTAAAATAATACTGCAATCTCTGTTTCTGTATACATAAGCAAACACACACACACACACTATTAACTGCTTCAGAAAGCAGCCTAGGGTAGGACAGGACAGTGTTAAATACTCATATGCTGAGATTGGACTAACAAGAATTAGTATCAGATGGAATATTGCCAGAGATGTAGCAGGGCAAAAATTTAACTTAAACATAATGGTGTGTAAGCTGATAACTCTTTCTCTAATCAACAACAACTAGCATAGAGATCAAACAGTCATTCAGCCTCATGACCTAAGGTGATAGAACATTCAGGAAAAACTAATTCCACCTGGAGACAAGTCCAAAGTAGACAATAAGCGACTCTGGTTCATTAAATGGGTATACACACACAAATACGTGTGTCTGTGTGTGTGTCTCTGTGTGCTGTACTTCTGCTTCCTCTCAACTGCCCTCATTAGGTACGATAAAGGCTTAGGCACACATTTAATGTAATTGCTAGTAAATATGGTAACTATTTTCTTCCACTAAACTTACAAAAATTCTTTGAATTTTATATCAGGGACTAAATTTGTAATGGAAAATGATGTTTGATGGTGCTTAAATGCAGAGTATGTCACTTTATAAAGCATAGGTCTCTTTTAAGTTATTTTTTTAACTTCTTGACATGTGTCACAATTTGGAATTCTGCTCTCATGGGATAAATGCCAGATTACATGGTGTAGTATTTTTATCCTCTGTACTTTCGCTGTAGAAGCATACAACATCAAAGGAGAGGCAGATCACTCACATCAGCAGAAAATGGAATAGGACTATAATATGCTGCCTTTGATCTTGCCTTCTAGTAATTATCTTGGCTACATGCATGCATTGAGAGTAAGATTTGAATTAATAAGTCCAAGAAATCCTAGAAAATGTAAGAGGTATCCCTGAATATAAACTTCATCTATCTTCAGAATGATAGCTTGCAATTGAGCCTACGAAGTTGTGGGTTGTTAATTTAAAGCATTAATCTTGAAATTTTATTCTTTCTTAAACTTGTCACTACTGCATTTAGAATTGCTATCTTGTCAATTAAGACATTATCACCTTAATGTCCAGCTCATCTCTACTACAGAAGATTCAGCTAACATTTAACTGATTTTGTGTAGGATTTCAAATGACAGGACATCAGGTAAAGCTATTAATGTTTTTGAAAAATTATCATCACAGCTCAGCGCACAATCATTAAAAACTAGAATACTATCACCTTAAGAATGACAATGCTTTTGATATGGACAGTAAATAAAATCATCCACATCTGCAAAAGTGGATTTCTATACAGAGTGTGAGGATATTGCATTCTCAGCCAACCTTTTTATTTTCCTGTTTGTTTCAGTGTTTATTGCTACCTTGGGTAGAGAGTATTCTAGGTTTCCCTTATTGGAATACAATTTACCATGTCTATTGATAATTAATAAGGTGATTATGATTCAGAAATATCAAGGTCTAATATTCTCTAAAGATTAGAAAGTTTTTAATCAGAAAAATATTTCTGAAATACTTGGGGATTTCATTCACTTTTTAACAGATAACCATCTTCGAGAAGTGTGGTACTCCATTGACATCAAGAAGCAAGTGTTTTGCTTGTATAAAACTGTCTCACAAGATACTGTGTATTGTCCTATTTGAAAACTGCTGTATCTACAATAATATCAATACTGTTATAATAAACTTTCAAACTAATCTATGACTTAAATAAGTTACACCCAATATAGTCTGTTTCTAGCTACCAATTCAGGTTAAATCTACATGAAAAGAAGCATCTGATAGAATCATAAACAAGGCATCATTCTATTCTACACCATATAAACAGATATTTTTAAATCTTTCAAAGAAGAGGGTTAGAGGCCATTTGTATAACAAACTCACACAAGAAAAAACTTCTTTGAGAAAACAGTCTCACCCAGGATTGAAAATTTTCCAATTTCATTCTAATGTTCCAAAATAATTTTGTGTTACATGATTGAGAGATAGAGATTTTCCCCCCAAGTAAATAGTGATGTAGAGAAATCTACTCTTGTAAAAGCAGTAATAAAATTATTTACTCCCTAAAAGTTTGATATTATCTACTGACTTTTTGAAAGAACTAAATATATTTGGTTCTCTTCTACTGATGTTTCTATATTCAATGCCAGTATTCAGCAAGCATTGCTAGAAAGAATGAACATTCCAAAGTTGTAACAGTAAGTGCCACAGATCCTTGTATTCTCTCAGAATCCCCAGATCCCGGACTTATTCAGGGTATTGTGTAAATTTCCGTTTCCTTATCTGTAAGATGGGAAAGGAGCCAAACAAGAACTAGAAGTCAGTGAAAAGTGGTTTTGTTTGCGCCCCACTTCCTAAAGTGCTGACAAGTGAGAACACAGTCATTCTTTTGAATATGTGCTAGCGTCTCACAGTGGTTTTATTTTTCACTGTGGGTAAAATGAGAAATACTGGAAGTCTGCAGACCTACATTTAGCTAGCCAAAAGTAAGCATCCAGCCTTCAGCCATATGAGAGTATCTGGAGAGGTGAATCTCATCATTGCAAAATCCTTAAGGAATTTGTCAAGTTAGGGGGTACAGTCATGTGGGCAGGTGGATGCACCATGATCATAAATGTTCTTTAAAAGGGCACATGTTAACATTAAGTGGGCCATCTCTGCTGAAAGAAAGAAGGAGCCTGCACAATCAGAGTTGGCTTCATGCCACAGAATTTATGTGGTCTCAGTAGCTTGCAACCCTGCCAACCAAAATTCTGAACACTGTTTTTTATTTTTTTTTTGTTCGTCTTATATTGCCAAGTTCCTTGCTGTCTTAAGTGCAGGAGAAAAGGTCACCAGAGTGAAAGCAGTGGCTGGGAGAACTTCCCATATAAGCAAAGCCCATTGCCAGTGGCTGTTGCGTGTCCGTTTTTTCAGCTGAATGAAATCCAGCAGAGGCAGGCTTGGATTCAGGCTCACATCAGTCCACTCCCTTTAGCAGGGCTAGGATATTAAAGCAGGGTGATTTAGGGAGCAGTATGCAGCCTGGGAAGTGCAACATACCACTCAGATCTGGGAATTCATTCAGCTTGGCTTTGTGGTTTTACCACTGCTGAACAATATTTAAGCACAAGATTTCTGGCCCAGTGCATTGAATGATTGTGGTGCACTTTTTGAACAGAGAGAAATATAAGATGTCCAGAGTGGTTTAGGAACACCAAAAGCTTCCTTCTCTGGTTTGTACTTGAAACATCAAATATATTTAAAATACCTAAAGTTATTTTGTACCAGAAATGGACAGGTTCCAGTATCAGCACCAGAAAAAAGTAAATTATTTCAGTAATAGAGCATTGTGATGCAAAAACTCCTCAACAGACAACAGTCCCTTCATGATCGCTAAGCCTATCAAAATTACATTTTATTATTTCTCTGAATTGTGGCATTGAAAAAATGTTAGTGTTAGGTTGTTTACAGCCCTTGCATATTTCTTCCCAGTGCCTAAAACTGAGAGGTTCCTGCAAATGACAAACTGTAATTTCCATATTTCTACAAACCTCTTTGATTCCCTAAAGAAACAACAGAAATTTCTATCTGAGGTCTCTGTGACTGGATGATTCAGCAAGTAATTCCAACTCAGAGAGCCTTCTGTAAGAAATGTTTGGGGGGCCTGTGGATTTAACAGCCATGCTGGGGAGGACATTGGGTGAGTTTTCATTGCGACTGATGTACGCAGTTTGGGCTTATATTTGACTTTTTGTTTAATGTTCAATGATTTGGAGAGAAAGTGAACTTAATGGAAGCCCAGTACTTATTCCTCTGATTTTACTCACACAATTGACATGAAATACACATGCCAGGATTATTCTATTCTGGAATATCTAAGGATAAAGCTGTGGTAATGTTTTCCTGAGGTTGCAAACCACTTGGCATAATTTCATAGATATAATGATTACCTTGATATAGGGCTTTATTACTGAATTAAATGTTTCACATATCCTTTCCCATACCAGCTATGATTTTTCTTTTTTTAATGATGAGATTAGAATATTATGATATTTAAAATTGTGAGTCCTTATCCAAGATAAAGCAATATTGATAAATACAAGAAAGTTATCCCTGCAGCTTTTAGGATTCTGATACGTGATTTTGTGTAAAAAATAGAATCAAAAAATTTAAAATTGGAAGTACATGTATATGAGATATTGCATACAAACAACAGTGAACTAAATATAGAGAATAACGATGAGTTAAATATATGGAATATTTATGATTAATGTTTATTTGCTAACCACTGGCAGTATTTTAGGGTTTCTCTTCTACCAAATTTAACCAGAAGTTGCTCCTTTTAGTTGTTTTCTAACAGGATACTTTATATATACCAAAATACTTTGCTGAATTTATAATCTAGGAGAATTTATAATCTTCTTGCTTCTAATCCAATTGTGGTTTGAGAAACACTAAAAGAACTTGAATAGTGACACAATAAGAGATAAATACTCTTCTGGATAGTGAGACTATCTTTACCTGTGATGATTTTATGCCAGGACTGCCATCAACCCCTGGTCCATTCCATAAGCATGATTCCTTTTTTGGTTCCTCAGACTTGTATAAATGTTATATATTTAAAAAAAATAGAATTGTATCTATAAATCATATTGAATCTGTTAAAACTATTAATTTTTTAAATTGTGTTAAGAAAGATATGGGGGGCTTTTATGTAAACAAGGTATCCTTTCTACCCAGTGTGGGTGCAATGCTATATTCAAATGTCCTAGTTAGGCATTCAAGAACAAAATGAGGCCAGCTCATTTGGCTAATCCTCCCCCTGCGGCGCTGGCACCCAGGGTTCTAGTCCTGGTTGGGGCGCCAGGTACTAGTCCCGGATGCTCCTCTTCCAGTATAGCTCTCTGCTGTGGCCCGGGAAGGCAGTGGAGGATGGCCCAAGTGCTTGGGCCCTGCACCTCATGGGAGAACAGGAGGAAGCACCTGGTTCCTGGCTTCGGATAGGCACAGCGTGCTGGCCATAGCGGCCATTTGGGGGGTGAACCAACGGAAAAGGAAGACCTTTCTTTCTGTCTCTCTCTCTCTCACTGTCTAACTCTGCCTGTAAGAAAAAAAAAAAAAAAGAACAAAATGAAAACACAATTGCCATCTCTCTTGTACTTCAGTGGACAAAATATTAAGCTGATCAATTTATGATGATCAACCACATATCTACATATCCCCATTCTCACAAGGCTGTAGCTACTCCAGGTCTTCTCTTTTCAATGCAGCTGATTATCTAAAGAGACCAAAATCAATCTCCATAGAAAACCTTCTACTCAGTATAACACCTGATGTCTGACTGTGCTTAGGCTGTTGAAAAAAATGCTCTCTTCCTAGACTGAGCAACCTTTGTCTTCTCTTCAAGTTAACCTTTAGATTATTCCTGAGGAATTTTTATAACATTTGTATGATATTTCTAAAGTTCTTTGCTATCTTGTTTAACTTAGTTTTGGTTTGAGAAGGGTGCAGTCTGTGGGAAGTTTCTAAATAACCTTAACATTTTTTAATCACACATCTGTCATGCTTGGTGATCTTTATGAAATAGACCATGTGCCTATCTCAGAGTTGTGTTACTAATCTCACTGGGGTTTTGATTTACGAATTGTAACACACTTGTCAATTCTGGTACAGTTCAGTTCACAAAATATTTATGCATCAGAATCTAGTGCTTGGCCTCCAAAGAAAATTAGTGGAAAAGATGCGTTTTGTATCTGACCTTATAGTGCTTAGTGTTTAATAGTAAACACAAACAAGTAAAAATAAATTAAAATAGCAGTATAAAACTGTATTAGGGATAGTACAAGATTTCATTGGAGTGTGTTGCCTTATCCAAATTCCTAAGTTCAGGACTATCTTCTTGAAACCTGAGGAATCTGTGAAAGTAAAATGGCTTTTTGGAGGTTGGGCAAGCCAGGGTATAGGAAGAAGGATTGGCTGGTTTGTAGCAGAGTGCTCTCGGCAAAGAACTCAATGTATATGAAAGACCTAAGACAAGAGGGACCAAAGGTAGGGGTACAGAGACAATGCACATGGAACCAAGTAGTCTCAGCAGTCAAGCTGAAATAATTAAACTTCAGTGTAAGAAAAAATGGGATCCCTTGAACAAAGCTAGGACAGGATAAGATTTGTGCTTGAGGAAGATCACTTTGACAGGTGTGTGTGTGTGTGTGTGTGTGTGTGAGATAGGAACATAATCAGACAGAAAGAAGGATTGTGAAATAATTGTGGTCTTATTGAAGATGGAAGGGTAATAAAGCTGGAAGGCATAGCTTTAAGGAAGTGGGCTGACATATGCTCTAAAACTGGAGAGTAGAAGCAAGAGGTGGGACAGGCATTATCAAGTCAGTTTGCTAGGGTTTCCATTTTCAATAAATGGAAAAGTGTGCATTAATAGCGATATTGATAACTAAATGTAAAACATCAGATAAAAAATTAGAAAATGTGAATTTGTAGGAGAAGCAGCATTAGAGTTCATGGATTTTTTTTTCTATCAGTTCACTCAGTAACACAAGTAAATCAGGAAGGTAACTGTGTCTTTGATTTAGAATTACTTTCCAAGGAGTGTGCAGAGACATGGTCTATAAGTACAGAAGTGATGGGCATATAGTTCCTATGAGCAACTGCCAGAGTTAAACTCAAAAAGTATGGAAGTGATGAGTATATGGTTCCTATGAACTACTGCCAGATATAAACTCAAGCACACGTTTTGTCTGGGAATAGCAGCAGGTGAGATACATGAAGATGTGTTAAATTTTTATGATCATCAAGGATGATCTCTGCTTGGTTTTACTATTATCTAACACTCATTAAATAGACCGATGAAATAACATTTTATAATTGCTGAATCCCTGAGCACTGTAGTCTTCAGTTGATAGAGATCTGAAAGCAACAATTTGCTGAAGAATGTGGTGGTGGGGGTTGTTTGAAAAAAATTGTAGGTAAAGCCAATGCAAAATGAGGACTATTAAAGGTACCATGTAAGTGAGAGCATGAGTTGAGATGAGTAAGTGGTCTCTCTTGAATGATGAAATTAGAGTTCAAATATTTGAAGACAAATGCAGGATACAGCCATGAGAATGGATGACTGAAATAAGCATGTTACTGTGTGTCTTTGAGTGCATGTATAGAGATGGAGTTCTTGGAGGGACATTTTGGGGTGTTCAAAAGTTAAGAAACAGGAATGTGGACTGGTAGATGGGGAACCTACATAAAGACTGTCTCCACATATCATGGCACCTGGCTACTGAGAAAGGTTATAAAACTCACAGCTCTAGAGTAGTTACCAGGGAATTGGGGAATAGCAGCAATGAGCAGGGAAGGGTTGTGTGGTTCAGAAGGCAGGTACCTCTGACAGTGTGCGATCTGAAACTGGCAGTTAGGAAGGGAGGGGAGTCTTTCTTCCCTACGATTGCATCCTGTCATAAATAATTAAAGATGCAATTGAGAGTGCTCAGCAAATTCCTTAGGAAGATTTGAGGGGAGGGACGTTGAATAAGGGTGAAAATAAACAAGTAAACAATTTGTATGGGACAAGACAACAGAGAAGGGAATTGCTGCAGGACATAAATGTATAGGTGAAGACCATCAGTTATAGGGATGTGATACGTGATATAATTAAATTCAATGAGAAAATAAAGTTTGAGCTTAGTCACACAATGGAATCAAGAACTCTTGAAAAAGAGAATGTTCTACCTGGTAACTAATGGCTCTTGTAGTATGTAAATACACAAGAGAAACTTGAGTGACTTTTCTGAGAACAGTGGAATTTGACATCACTTTCATCTGACTGAAAAAGAATAAATTTAGCTGGACCTATTATGAAACCATGCAGAATTCCATTATCAGTCACTAGGATAGCAAATAATAATTTTGATTTTTCTCATTGTGTTCTGCCTTTTCAGCTGTGGATAAACCAGAGAAGTATTTAAAACACAGTGATTGCCGGCGCCACGGCTCACTAGGCTAATCCTCCGCCTTGCGGCGCCGGAACACCGGGTTCTAGTCCTGGTCGGGGCGCCGGATTCTGTCCCGGTTGCCCCTCTTCCAGGCCAGCTCTCTGCTGTGGCCCGGGAGTGAAGTGGAGGATGGCCCAAGTGCTTGGGCCCTGCACCCGCAGGGAGACCAGGAGAAGCACCTGGCTCCTGCCATCGGATCAGCGCGGTGCGCAGGTCACAGCACACCGGCCGCGGCGGCCATTGGAGAGTGAACCAACGGCAAAAAGGAAGACCTTTTTCTCTGTCTCTCTCTCACTGTCCACTCTGCCTGTCAAAAAAATAAAAAATAAAAAAATAAAAAATTAAAAAAATTAAAAAAAGAACATAGTGAGGGAATGCTTCAGCTTCTGGTCTCCAGTTCAAGTTTATTTCAACTTCATATCCTTTATTCTTTAATCTCACTGTAAATAAAGAAAGCAGAATATTGTTTATCACTGAGGAAAGTTAAGCCCTTTGTTCTCCCACCATTTACCACATTCAGTAATTCTGAATGAAAAGTAACTGAAAATGAGCAAACATTCTGCTTTTCAAGATCTAGAAAGTGATAAACAACACATTTGATGAACATTAATGTTTTTGTAGAAGAATTATTTTAATAATGAAATTAGATGATGCTTAAGGAAAAATAATATTTTTAGAAACCCTTCTTACTGTTTTTTTTTTTTCTTAATTTATGTACTATCCAATACCTGGCTGTCTGCAACCTTGAATTTTGCAAGGCTGATGGTCCAACTGCAGACAGAAAAAATTCCAATGACAGATCATGATAAACAAAGTGTAGACCTGAGAGCACACAGCTTCCCTAACTGGGAAAATGCTGTAGGACAACTACAAATTCAGCTTATCTCGATATCAATATGTATGATTTATGTAAATTTTGATTTATTCCCAATCACGTTTATAGAACATGTACAAGTGCTTAACCAGGTTTGTGGGAAAATGGAATTAAAAGATTGCAATATTTCAGTGCAAAAATGTAGAAAATCATGCACTTGTGGGATATTCATGGAAATTTATATTGTGAGAAATTAAGCATGGATTTCAAAATTTCTTTCAATAACATGAATGTACCTCTAACTCCATTTTTTCACCACTTGTGAATATAAGTGAGCTAAAATAGCTTTGCTGGATCTGCATTTTGGCACAATTGGTTAAGCTACCACCTGCAATGTTGGTACTCCATTTGGACACAATGGATTCTACTGCTTACTCCTAAAACAGATGGAATTGCAACATGAACAGAGAGGGCTAATGCTCATTAAGTTTTGTTTTCATGTCTACACCCTGTAAAAATGATCCTCAAAGTTTATTCCATCACCTTGGAATTTATGTAAAATGATTTAAATAATTTTCATATTTTCTTGTGTGAACAATAAATATATTGCAATTCTTATTAAAGTTTAGCTGAAAATTTAATAATCAAATTTGTTATTAAATGGTTTTAAGGGCAATTACTTTAAATATTAATGATTACTAACAATTTTTAAACTTTTATTTATTTGTGTATTTTTTTTGAAAGGCAGAGGAATACATAGAGACAGAGAGACAGACAGAGATTTTCTAACTTCTGTTTCACTCACCAATGCCTGCAATAACTAGAACTGGGACAGCCTAAAGCCAGGAGCTATGACGCCATAGAGGTCTCCCACATCGTAGTAGACAGGGACTCAGCTATGTGAACCATTGATTGCTGCCTTTCAAGTCAGACATGAGCAAGAAGCTGGACTGGAAGCAGAGCTTGGACTCAAATCATGAACTCTGAAACAGGATATGGGTGACAACTGTGGCTCTAAATTCTCATCCCTGATTATTAAGAATTTTGTTATACTATCAGTCTTCATTAGTTTATACATTGTGTTACGATTTGGAATTAATGATAAGGTAAAAACCAACTATCAGTAAACTGGTTATTGCAATAATCAAGTATGTACCTAATGTTTTGGGTTGACTTGCAATAATAACTTAAACCAGTCTAAACAGATGGAAGAATAGTCAGGCAGTAGCTAAAGCTAGTTAAATTTTGCCATTTTTCCTAGAAATTAAAATGGTACCGGAGGATCAGAGAGCTTTAGACACCAATGTGAATGATGGAGGCAAGAAAAAGTCAGGATGAAGAAAAAGATTGAGGCACAGTTAACTTGTATCCTCCGTCACCTTGCCCACCTATCTTTCCTCTCCTCCATGTGCCTCTGAGCCCATTCTAAAGTCAGGAGGCAGAAAATGATAGCCAGCAAAACATGGATGGCTCATCCAGCCTATTAAAACTCAAAATCCTTTTATATTTACATTTTATATTTTATTGTGAGCTTGTAGTTTCAGGACTGGTAAAGAAATGTGAGGAAATGGTCATCACAATTTTTAAAATTATTTTTCAATGGAAGAAAATATATTAGTAAAGTCAATATATAAATTTAAATTTTGATTGAATGCATTATACTCTAAGAAATTGTCAAAGAAATTCTCCCAGTGGCTTGCCTTTTCTCATTAGGCAAATAAACTTTCTGTGCCTTGATTTCATAATATAAAATGTTAGAAAAAATAGTTCACTGAGTTGTATTGAGTAATGTTACATCATTGTATAAAGTTAATTTCTAACTTTAGATCAAAATGTGGTTTGCAGACAAGACTCAGTAAGAATTAGCTCTTACTACTGTAATTTATTTCTTTAAGATCTGTAATTTTGCTAGTAAGTATAGTTAAGCATAATTTGCATCCTTAAATTATCTGTAGTTCTATGGTGTAACTATTTCAACAGATTCAGACCTTTTCAATCAATGAAATATTCCTCAATTGGAAACTCATTTCACTATTTTATTTTCCACTTTAAATTCAACTTGTACAGAAGTATTTATTTTCTGGACCCTCCCTATAAATTCATGGTCATTGGGTTGATAACTAGTGCTATATTTTATACTATTTACTTTTGTGTATTTATTCCCAAGCCAATAAATGATTTTGAGTCTTTGATTGCAATGAAACCATCCATATCTTGTCTATATGTTGAATACTAACTCAAAATAAGGTGGTTTGGTGTAGATCACTTATTGGTCTAACAAACTAGCCTTTAGCTGAAGAAATTTGTGTTGTCAGATGAGGTGATTGATTAAAGGAAAACTCTAATGAAATCCTTATTTCTTCTAGTTAAACTCCTTCTTTATGCCCTAACTCTAATTTTCCATTTCTTCTCCCTGCACACATATATAAACCTTGCACCACTACCACCACCACAGTCTGGTGTGCTTGAAAGTCTGCATTTGCAACACCAGTCAAGGCTTATTTAAAATAAATTTGTTTATGTGTAAGGAGAAATTTTTACTCATCTACCTGTGTGCTGCCATTCATCCCTCATAAACTCCAATGATTTTACCACTAAGGCAAAAAAGAAGCAACGTACTTCTACCCTCCTTGCAGTTAATCTGATTGTAGTAATTTCTTAGAATCACAAATGGAACTGAGTACAGTGTCCATCACATTGCCTTTGTAGCCATCTAACAATCCCTAAGCCCGATAGTAATCTTCCCATGCATACGGGATATTTTGATCAATGACTTCTTCTGTTTTTATTAGTTAATTAATTTATTTGCCACATTTTATTTTGGTGTTTCCTTTGAAAATGAAAATGGGCAACAACAAGATGCATTTGGCCTGCTCTGGTTAAAGTTAAATACTGCCTTTTTAATTTTCACTTCCAACAAAGATTATGTGACAAATGACATAGTAATTTTCCTATTTCTTCATGTTCATAAAACATTGATAATATGATTTTTACCTTCCCTTTGTTCTCAATTAAATGAAATGTTCCAATACAATTAATGTGCTCTTGCAATTTAGGTTTTCTTTAGAGGTTTCTCTTGTCTCTGATTAACAACATTTTCCATCCATTCTGAGAACCCCCGACTGCTATTCAGAATGTTCCATTATGCCTGCCAGCTATAAATACAATTGTGAACCAATATCATTTTAATTGTTTCACTAATAACTTGTTTTAAATGATTCAACAGTCATCAGGAAAGATAAGTGCTCTTGTACCCTGCAGGCTTATGGGCACGATGGTATGAGGCAATGTGGAGAGCTGTATCAGAATAATGAAACCGTATGCAGAAGATAATGACAAAGCACTCATATTGCTGTAAAGATAAATGAAAACAGTAGATCTTCTTTTCTCAGTAATATAACATCCATTTCTAGCTCCCATTTCAATCATTAGACCTTCCAAACAGATTAATACACAAATACACATATGCAACATGTCCCATCGTAATAGCCATATGCTCCCATTTTTCCAGACAGACTGTGAATGATGGAGTTAACGAGCTTTACAAATGCTCTTGTTAATTAACAAAAATTGTTACTTTCTCATTTGAGGGGGGGTTTATAAATTAGACTTAATTACACCAGATAATTGCAACTGCCAGGCACTGAGCAACTCCTTCTCATTCTGTTCTTTCAGTGGCAAATCAACAATTGCAACCCTTGCCTATTTGTGTAGATGAATTTAATAAGCAAACAGCCCTTTTATGTTAATGGTTTACTGGCATTCATGGGCCTGGCAGGCGAAATGTGCTGGGGGAGGGTTTGCTAATGGCAGCACATAATCACATTAATTAAAATATAACTGCCATTTAAAGATTTGTAGTGTGGAATTAGAGCATGTTGGGAACTGAGAAAATCAAGCTAGAGTGCATATTAGCACCATTACTCTGTGCTCCCTGCACAGCAGTCAGCAACCTCATGTGTCATAAATGTAATTTATGAGTGCTATTTGCTTTGAAATATATGTTTTTAGTTCACTCATTAGAATGTAAAAATTTGCAGTGTCTGCTTCAGGAGGTTCAAAATAAATTCACTAAAAGCTGAGACCCATGATCTGCTTTTAACAAATCCCCTGACAATTATTTTTTAATTATGACTTTTATAATTTCTTATAGTAAAATCGACTGTCTCCTTTTCTGAAGACAAATTTAAGTATCAGCACTACTATTAATTGTGCTTTTTGCGTTACACTTATATAATTCTGTATAATTTGTACAGGTCTTTAATAAATATGCTTCTCGATTTTGTCCCTTTGTTCTTAAGAAGGTTGCTTGGAACTGTTAAATGCTTTAAAGTTGGGAACATGCAAAGAAGATAGCTGAGAAATTTTGTTGTAAAGCTTTTCATTAGACTGTCTTGGGATCTACTCATTAGTTTTAAAGCTATTCCTGATCTGAATAAGTCTCATTTGTACTTCACCTACAAAGTGGCTATGGATGTACCCTGAATAAATTGCCAAGGGATCATGGCAACACCTAGGGGAGCAATGCTTAATTGATTCTTCATAATGCCAAAGAATTCTCATTTCAGGCTCCTGCTGACTGTGACCAAATCTCATCCTCCTAAAACCTTATAATTTTAACAGTGTAAAAATTTACAATAAATTTCTATTTTCCTTTGTTCAAGCAACCAGGAAAGCCCTCACAATTCTAGAAGTATAATCTCAGCCTCCTAAATTGGTGGGGTTGACTGAACTATTCTGTGTATGACTCTTGCAGAAGATGTGTTGCTATTTCTGTAAACTGCTTGGACAGCTTTCTAACGCCAGTAACTTGAGCATGTTATAGTTAAAGAGATGAAGGCTCTGCCAGGCCCAGAAAACCAACAGCCCAGCCACACTAATGAGGGATCTTTTATGTGAAATCCAGCGCCATAACTGATATTGTTTCTCAAGCTAAACCTTTGTGTCACTGAGCAAGAAATGCTTCTTGGAGCCAAAGATAGCTGCTCCTCAATCTTTAACCCTGATTTCCAAAGACTCATCAATTATAAAGGCCGAATGCAGGACAATTCTGGCAGTGTTTCACATAGAATAAAATAAGACGTTAAAAATGCATAAGGCTATGATATAGTCCCAATGTTCAGGGTTTGCTTTCTACTTGGGGTGCTCTGTGGCAATTTTCTATCCACATTTTCTTACATTACTCCTTCGAATGGACCACATGTCACTTTAGAATAGATAGTTGGATCAGCAGAGCTTTTTCTGCTTAAAAACAGAATTTGTATTATGTCTTGCTTTTACTTTATGTGTAGATCTCTTAATTTACATCTGTGATGTCTGGAAAAATTGTATCTCCTAAATATCATTTTGTGTGTGAGGGTATTTACTGTGATAACCAATAATGGAAAAGAATGACCCAGTGTAACCATTTAATTAACAAGAAAATTGAGAGCCACCCTAAATTACTAAGAAGAAGGTCTGAGTTCATACAATAAGTGATTTCTAAGATGCCATAAGCCTGGGGAAAGTATCTAGGTCTTCTGGTTTCTTACTACATGATTTACCCAAAGTATTTTCTACATTCCACTGGAAAAACTAAGAATAAATCAGTTTGGGGGTTTTGTTGTTTGTTTCCTTTTCTGTCCTTTTGTTTTCATTCAGTTTAATAAACTTTCAAAGAAAGTTATTACTAATAACTGTACATAAATGTTAGCTAAGCTATGACTTTTTTGTTATGCCCTTAACAAAGCACCAAAGGCCTATATGAGAACATTTCAAAAATACACAGGAGGGGCCAGAGCTGTGGCACAGTGGGTTAAAGCCCTGGCCTGAAGAGCCAGCATCCCATATAAGTGATGGTTCGAGTTCCAGCTGCTCCACTTCAGATCCATTCCCTGCTAATGCAACTGGGAAAGCAGTAGAGGCTGTCCCAAGTCCTTGGCCACTGCACCAATGTGGGAGACCTGGAAGAAGCTCCTAGCCCCTGGCTTTGGATCAGCTCGGCACTGGAACTGCTGCCGTTTGAGGAGTGAACCAGTGGATGAAAGACCTCTCTCTCCCTCTCTCCTTGTATCTACCTCTCTCTGTAACTCTTTAAAATAAATAAAATAAATCTTTTTAAAAATAAACGGGAAATACAATTAAAAGATACATTTATTTTGAATCAAAATTTTTGAAATCCATGCTTATGAGGACTCTTCAAAAGGTTCATGGGGAACATTTACGAATAAAAGATTATTCATGTATTTCAAAAACCTTTGGAACCAAAAGTAAACTTAATATTTAATTCTATTTCTGCATAAGGTTGTAAAAAATACCCTCAAAATTAAAAAACCACATAACACTGCACTAAATTCTCATTTTCTAAGAAAGAAAAACCAAAGGCAGGTATTTTCAATCTCACATGGGAAGTGCTAAGACAGATATGAGAGATGTGTGCTTGATGTAGTAGAAATACAGAGAAACCCTTAAGAACTTAAAAAAAAATGAGTTCAGGGTTACTTTGCAGAGCTGTAGTGCTTACTGCCAGGACCTGAGGATCCCTGGTTTCCAGCTGTGGCTGTACACTGCGTGTCTTCTGGAGGTAGTGTTTTGATTGACGGGGCTGGAGAAGGGGGTCAGTATTTCCTTCCAAAGCAGCTTCAGGCACCAAGGAAGACCCTAACTTAGTCACCTCCATCAACAACAAGCAAATAGTGTGCTGAATCTGTAAAGAGAACAACGGTGCTTTTGTCCAGTTCTGGCTGAACAAAAGTGACACCAGCGATGTCCTGAGCCCATTATAGACTGCGGCTTCACCAGTTGTCCATGCTGAGCCCCTGCACGAACTTAAAATGTGCTGTAAAGTGTCTTCTTTCCAATAAAGATTAGCCATTGTGTTGGCTCTTTCCCCACCCCCCAAATAAAGTATTTTTTTTTTAAAGGTAGGAGACAGCTGCTTGGTACAGTGGTTAAAATGCTGCTTGAGGCTGGCACCACGGCTCAATAAGCTAATCCTCCACCCATGGTGCCAGCACACCGGGTTCTAGTCCCAGTTGGGGTGCCGGATTCTGTCCCGGTTGCTCCTCTTCCAGTCCAGCTCTCTGCTGTGGCCTGGGAGTGCAGTGGAGGATGGCCCAAGTGCTTGGGCCCTGCACCCGCAGGGAGACCAGGAGAAGCACCTGGCTCCTGGCTTCGGATCAGCGCAGTGCGCCAGCCGTGGCGGCCATTGGAGGGTGAACCAATTGCAAAAAGGAAGACCTTTCTCTCTGTCTCTCTCTCTCTCTCACTATCCACTCTGCCTGTCAAAAAAAAAAAAATGCTGCTTGGGATGTATGTATCCCATATCAGAGTGCCTAGGTTCAAGTTTCGACTTGCTACTGATTTTAGCTTCTAGGTAATGTATGTTCTGAAAGGCAACAGATGTATCTCAAGCAGTTGGGCCTCTGCCTTCTCTGAGATCCATATTGAGTTTCTGTTCCTGCCTTTGGCCTAGCACAGCTCTGGATATCTCAGGCATTGGGGGGGGTGGGGGCAGCAGATTGGGGTTCTCTGTTTCTTTTTCTATCAAATACATTTTTTAAAATTCATAAATGAAAAAAGAAAAGAAAAGGGTAAGTTTATAAAATAAAACAAGATATGAAGTGCACATATAGAGAAAAGAATGTAGTAAACAGAATGATGTATGCAGTTAAAAAAAAAAAAAACAAACTTGTGTCTTAATGTCACTAGTGACTCCAGAGAGAAGCAAGAGTGTGGTAGGAAATGAAGTATACGGCATAAATACTGTGTCATATATTGGGCAGTGCATCACACAGTGGAAGCCCAGTGGAAAATTCTCCAGTAGGAATCATATGGTGAGATTTGTATATGAGGTTGATGATTGTGTGACAGTTCATAGATATACTAGTGGTATAAAATTAGAAGCGGAGAAACAAGAAACCTGTTGATAGGAAAGCAATAGTAAGAAAAGAAAGGACGAAATACACTTGGAAAATATTTTAGAAGAAAATTTTTCAGGACATGAAAGCATTTTTAATGTGAGGAATGAAGGAGGAATGTTTTTAACTGTCTCATATGGAGGGTGGCTTTATGGTGCTTCCAACTGATTCGTGAGTATTCACTTATCTGCTTTGACTTCTGATTTTCTTTGAAGATAGAAGAACTCCAATTTTGATTTAGTGCTCTGAAGGCAGTATAGAAGTTAAATTAAACAATTTGGAGTCAAACAAACATGATTGAAGTCTTTGTTTTGTCATTTTGCTTACTGTTCTATTATTTTACATTTTAGCTGTATTATTTTGGGCAAGATATGAACCTCTCTTAGACCCCGTTTATGACCCTACAAATTACATTTTTTGTAAAGATAAAAAAAACACTGTCTATGGGTTGATTTTCAAACAGGTTTAGTGTGGTACCTGGAACATAAGTGATAAAGAAATTGGTATCTGTTATCATTGTTGCTTGCCAAAAGTGAGGTTAAAGGAAACTTTGAATGCACTTAAAGATTTCAGTGTAAGCATCTCCACTCTCGGGATCATGAATGATATTTCTTTTGTGTCCTTTAGTAAATGGCATCATGCTGATATATAGCAAGTACTTAAGAAATATTTATCCAATGTATGCAAAAATGAATGAATATCCCTACCCATCCTCCTGCAGATAAAGAAGACTCCAGCTTGCTGTTATAATCATGTGTTTAGACTGAAAGGAAATTTTACCTGCAGCACTGCACGCTCCACTAAATGTTAAATGACAAGGCAGAGTATCCAGTAATGAGATTGGGGAATGCCATCACTCCACAGGCACTGAAGCTAGGTTCATTGCAATTCAGCACTACAACATGGGGACTTAAGATGCTTAATTTAGTGCTATCATTATTGTTTTTATATGAAAAGAGAGTTTGAATTGGAAATAACCAATGACCAGCTTTCTTTAAGTACCCTTGTTTCAGGAATGGGTAAGTGGTTTCTTTGGGCACTCACTGACAACTAAGTCCCACGTACAAACTTTTCGCATTATAGAAACCTGACAAGCGATAATAACTATCAGACTGAGAAAGGCAAGGATTATTTCACAAATCTGAGAATAAAGATGAATCTGAGTCTCTATAAAAGTGTCTTCCACTTAGAAAATAAACTTTGAAGGGAAAACTAAAAAGCTGACAGAGATCCTTTTACAGCCTTGGTTCTACCCTTTACATGATTCCAAAATATTTCTAAATGGATGGGCAAATAGGCATTGAAAATTTTTAAATGAATTCCTATCCATTAACTAAGTAGTTCATTTGGCCATAATGTAAAAATATAGTGGGAGAACAGCAACTTATTAGATATCATATCACATACGATGTAATGCTGGAGGCATGCTGGCACAGCAAATCATAACAAGGCATCAACAAAAAAATTATAAAAAAGAAGCAATGGAGAGAAACTTTCCAAAATATTTAGGGAATATTCAAACACAATGTGATTTGGAGCTATAGATCATTCATTTCTTTTCCAAAAAGATTGACATCAGTATTTTCACTTAATATAATGAATGACTTTCTACAAATACAGAATGGCCTAATCCAACAGATTTCACTTTCAGAAACATAAGTATTCTATGTGTTTTGGCTCAATGTTATTTTGTTAATTATCTCTGACTTAAAGATTTTTAGACAGATTTGTACATGTGTACATGTGTATGTGTGTGTGTATATATATACACATACATATAAATGTAGATATATATGTAGGTGTCATATTAATGTAGATATGTATGTATATGTTATCTCTGTATATCATCCATGAAAGATAATTAGTCATATTCATAAAAGTCAGAACTTGCAGGAGTGCCTGGCACATAATTGCTGCTCTGTAAATTTGTATCATGCATCTAATGAAGGTAATTAATCCACAGAAATAAGAATGTTGATATATAGTTAGCCAGAATAAAAGATTAAAAAATGGAAACAAAATCACCACATTCTATTAGCAATAAAACTACCAAAGACCTTTTGTTTTAAGAATAAGGAATTAGTCCATGCTTCCAAACTGCCACTTCTCTTCGAGGTCTCTGGAAATGGTTGATATAGCACTTACTTTTTAAACCACAGCTATGTGGAAAAAAGGAAAAGTACCTCTTAATTGGAAAAAAAAATCTTATAAAATCTTATAAATCCTCTCACAAGACCAATAAAAGATAAGATAGAAACTTTTAATAAATGTAATAAAATATGAAAGTATCTTTCTGTCTAAACTTCCAATTAAGGACCCCCCCCCAAAAAAAAATAGAATAGGACAATTGATAAGCACACTTACCCCATAAAGTGTCACATTAAATATTATATAAACAACATGCCAAGAAATTGTAAACTGGTTCTGCCATGTGTTGCTCTTCATCAGTCTATAGCAAGTGTTGATGAAGAGACCTCTAAAGGAGTTCTTTGGGATATTGGTTAGGGTCTCTTGCAAAGGAAGAAGGGGTTTTGGAAAGACAAACATAGTGCATGTCAACATCTCTGTCTACAACACTCAGAAAGCTCAAGTTTTGTTCTCTGGAATTTGGAAGGTGTGGGTGGTTGACTTTTACAGTTGAATCCTAATGGCATTTGATTGCCTTGAGCTGGCAGAGAAAAAAGAAAGAAAGTATTTGAAATAAAGCTACCTTTAACTGATACACTTTGCTGAACCAGACCAAGTTAAATGTGAAGAAGCCAGTCTAGATTTGTCTTCAAAGGAAAACTTCCCAAGAAGAACACTTCCTTTTTTTTTTTTTTTGACAGGCAGAGTGGATAGTGAGAGAAAGAGACAGAGAGAAAGGTCTTCCTTTTTGCCATTGTTTCACCTTCCAATGGCCACCACGGCTGGTGCACTGCAGCCGGCGCACCACGCTGATCCGAAGCCAGGAGCCAGGTGCTTCTCCTGGTCTCCCATGGGGTGCAAGGCCCAAGTACTTGGATCATCCTCCACTGCCTTCCCAGGCCACAACAGAGAGCTGGCCTGGAAGAGGGGCAAGCAGGACAGAATCCAGTTCCCCCACTAGGACTAGAACCCGGTGTGCCGGCAAGAAGAACACTTCCAAACATGAACTGTCCCAAAGTAGCTGTGTTAAGGGATGTGTTGCCAAACACCCAGTGAAGAGGAGAAATTCCAAGTGGAAAGCTAGAGAAGATTATGTCCCAAACTGTGGGAAGGGCAGATCAAGTTCTCTAGGAAAGTTGAAAATGCAATCCAGGAAGGTCAGAGTCATTTTTGAATTTTATAATTCTCAAAAAGCTTGGTTGCTAGATCACAAGGGAATCATCATGTAACACCCTGTACACTAGTTCCTTAGCTCTCCCTGCCCTAGAACCTGACTTGGGAAGTTCCAGAACCATCTAGACCAGAGTATGAGAGAAGAGCTAATGGTATTAGGCTTGGACAACTCTCATGTAGTTCGTTGATTTAGATTTCTCAATACCTAAATAAAAAGTTGTTTATGATGTAACAATAAAGAAGCAATTGGAATTTCCTGAAATTTCACCTGAGAGTCAAAATTGAATTAGTCCTCTGAGAAGACAGAGAAGAAGACAGTGGGTGAATTTATTATGTTGGTTACTGATTATGCACTTCAATATTCAATTCATTTCAATAAGATTGCAGAAAAAGAAATAAGATTGTAGAAAGAGATTATAGAAAATAAGATTATAGAAAATAAGATTGTAGAAAGAGAATCCTTCTCTGAAAGTGATGAAATCTGGGCATAAATGATTAATTCAGGGACAATTAACATGAGGATGAGGCACAGCACTGCGGTAGGAGGTAGTGTTGTGTATGTGTATGCGCAAATACACATGAATGTCATGGGCTAGGCACACTGCGCTAACCATTAATTCTGATTACTATGTAACACTATTTCAATAATGAACAAGCAGTCACAAACCTTGATCTTATGGCAATCACATTATTAAAATAGTAAGCATAAAATAGGTGCACAGTTGAGAAGTTTAAATGAGAAAAAAAAGAACATAAACAGCTCAGAAACAAAAATGCTTATAAATTTAATAGAAAATACTATATAGAATTGTTTTCCAAAACTTTCAATTATTATATTTTCACTAGAAAATACAAATTTTCAACATCAGTCCAAGGAAAGTATAAAATCTGCACATATTAAAGCCAAAGAGGAAAGTGGAGGAAGTGCACAGATTTGCAGAATCTCTCGCCATGAATGATCAAATAGCTGAGGGCTTTTTTGTTTTGGTATTCCATTGACAAGAATTGTCTGTTCATTGAAAATTTTATAATGAACACCATAACCATATGTACAGGAAGTCCATTATTTCACAAATGACCTATTGGGAGGTTATTAAATGTATTCTTTTAACGGTATTATATTTTTAAAGAGATTCTTATCTTACAGTATGTTTAATATGTATCTTATATATGTGTTTGCTCTTCTATCTTTTTTTAATATTTACTTATTTCCTTGGAGGCACAGTTACAGACAGTGAGAGAGTTCTTCCATCCTCTGGTTCACTCCCCAAATAGCCACAATGGTAAGAGCTGAGTTGATCCAAAGTCAGGAGCCAGGAGCTGCTTCTGGGTCTCCCAAGTGGGTGTGAGGGCCCAAGCATTTTGGTTGTCTTCTACTGCTTTCCCAGGCCATAGCAGAGAGCTGGAGTGGAAGTGGAGAAGCCAGGACTGGAACTTGTGCCCATATGGAATGCCAGCGCTGCAGATGCTTACCCTACTTTGCCACAGCACCAGCCCTCCATACTCTTTTTTCTTGACCAGTTGTGCTAAAGACTATATTAACTCTGTTTGTTACAATTTAACCTCTAATAATCTTCTACTTGTGTGTCTTTGTCAATAGTACAGAGAGAGGTAGAGACAGAGAGAGAGAGGTCTTCCTTCCACTGGTTCTGTCTCCAGATGGCTGCAATGGCCATAGCTGTGCTGATCCAAAGCCAGGAGCCAGGAGCTTCTTCCAGTCTCCCATGTGGAAGCAGGGGCCCAAAGGACTTGAGCCATATTCTACTGCTTTCCCAGGCAATATCAGAGAGCTGGATTGGAAGAGGAGCAACCAGGACTAGAACCGGTGCCTATATGGGATGGTGGCACCTAAGGCCAGGGCTTTAACCCACTGCACCACAGTGCCAGTCCCTCCAAACAATTTTCTTGAATGAAATGTTACTTGTTCTTATTGTTTTAAAATAATTCATATTGTGATCTGCATCATTCTTTTTCCCTTCCTAACTTAAAGTTATGCTCTCACATTTCACCCAGTAATTATTTTGGGAAGGATTTTATTTTTAACTTTCAGGTGTTGGTTTGATTGATATCTTTTATAAAGTAATAGATTTATCGCCTAGTATGTGGTCAATCCTAGAGTAGGTTCCATGTACTGGTGAGAAGAATGTAAATTCTTTATGTGTAGGATGAAAAGTTCTGTAGATATCTGTTAGATCCATTTGGGCTATAGTGTCACTTAAATCTACTGTATCCTTGTTGATCTTCCGTCCAGTTGATCTGTTTATTTCTGAGAGTGGAGTGTTGAAGTCCCCCAATACTATTGTATTGGAGTCTATGTCTCCCTTTAAGTCCCTTAACAAATCTTTTAAATAAACTGGAGCCCTGTAATTAGGATATACATTAATAATCATTATATCTTCCTGTTGAATTGATCCCTTAATCATTATATAGTGCCACTCTTTTTCTCTCTTAACAGTTTTTGTGTTAAAGTTTATTTTGTCTGATATTAAGATGGCTATGCCCACTCTTTTATTCATTTCTGTTGGCATGGTATATCTTTTTCCAGCCTTTCACTTTCCGTCTGTATGCATCTTTGTTGGAAAGATGTGTTTCTTGTAAGCAGCAAATAGATGGGTTTTGTACCTTAACTCATTCAGCCAATCGGTGCCTTTTAACTGGAGAGTTGAGGCCATTAATGTTCAATGTGACTATTGATAAGTAGTAACTTTGCCCTGTCATTTGCCAAGATATTTTCTAATATATGCTTTGAACTTCCTGTGATCTTTTGTTGTGAGGTTTCCTTCCCTTACCTTCTTTCATATTGATGACCGTGTTTCTGTGTTTCTGTGTGTAACACATCTTTAAGCATCTTTTGCAGGGCAGGACAAATGGCGACAAATTCTTTCAATTTCTGTTTGCTATGAAAGGTCTTTATTTCACCTTCATTCACAAATGAGAGCTTTGCAGGATATAATATTCTGGGCTGGCAGTTTTTCTCTCTTAGTACCTGGGCTATGTCTCGCCATTCCCTTCTAGCCTGTAGGGTTTCTGATGAGAAGTCTGCTGTGAGTCTAATTGGAGATCCTCTGAGAGTAACCTGACGTTTCTCTCTTGCACATTTTAGGATCTTTTCTTTATGTTTCACTGTGGTGAGTTTGATTACAACGTGTCGTGGTGAGGATCTCTTTTGGTCATGTTTACTAGGGGTTCTATGAGCTTCCTGTACTAGGATGCCTCTGTCCTTCTCCAAACCTGGGAAGTTCTCTGTTAGTATTTCACTAAAAAGGCCTTCTAATCCTTTCTCCCTCTCCATGCCTTCAGGAACTCCTAGAACCCGAATGTTGGGTTTTTAAATAGTATCCTGTAGATTCCGAACAATATTTTTCAGATTTCTAATTCCCTCTTCTTTTCTTTGGTTTGACTGTATCCTTTCCTGTTCTCTGTCTTCTAAGTCTGATATTCTCTCTTCTGCTTCACTGACTCTGTTTTAAGGCTCTCTAATGTGTTTTTCATTTGATCTATTGAGCTCTTCATTTCATTTTGATTTCTCTTCACTATCACACTTTCCTGTTCTACTAGTTTCTGCGTTTCATTTTGAGTCCTCCTTAAGATTTCATTTTCATGAGACAGATTTTCTGTCCTGCCCAGTAGGGATTTCCGTAGCTCAAGCATTTGTTTTTGAAAACTTCCATTTCATCATCTTCATAATCTTGACTTGGGGTGTCTTGTTCATTTGGGGGCATCATAATGTCTTCTTTTTTCTTATTTCCTCAGTTTCTGCGTTTGTTGCTTGGCATGGTGGAGATATTCTTTGGATTCTTCTTCCCTCGCTGTGGTGTTTTTTTCTTGTTATGACTGTATTAAGTGGACTGTCTGTTTTTTTCACAGTCTCAGTTCATTAGCACCACACATTCGCTAGGTCCTAATCTCCTGTTATTTCACCTCCCCCCCACTCCAGAGTCAGGTTTTTCTGCTTGGCTCCCACGCCCTCCACTCAGGTCCACCATGAATCGCTAGTTCCGGAAGAGTTTCCTTTGCTGTTTCTCCCTCAACTCTTCCTTGAAACTTCAGTAGCTCCACATTTATTATACTGTCTCTTCCTGGACTATCAATGGGCTCCCTTCCTATTCCACCATCTTACTGCTCTCCCATGTGTATGATTCCATTAATACTTACTTTCTCCCCTCCTGTGTATCTGTAAAACAGAGATTTATTTCCATCTCAGGAACTTTAGAGATTGTACAGTGATGAGTGTTTGGTCCTGTAGTGAAGTCGCCACTTGGAATGCTAGGCCATAAAGCAAGTCTCAGCAAATTCAAAAGAATTAGAATCATACGATGCAGCTTCTCAGACCATAGGGGAATGAAGTTGAAATTAGCAACTCAGGAATCCCTACAGCATATGCAAACACACGGAGATTGAACAACATGATCCTGAATGAATATTGGGTCATAGAAGAAATCAAAAGAGAAATCAAAAAATTTCTGGAAGTAAATGAGGGTAACAGCACAACATATCAAAACTTATGGGATACAGGAAAAGCAGTGTTAAGAGGAAAGTTTATAGTGATAGCTGCCTACATCAAGAAATTGGAAAGGAACCAAATAAATGAGCTTTCAATTCATCTCTAGGATCTTGAAAAATTGCAGCAAACCAGACCCAAATCTAGTAGGAGAAGAGAAATAATTAAAACAAAAGAAGAAATCAATAGGATGGAATAAAAAAAATTACAAAAAATCAGCCAAACGAGAAGCTGGTTTTTTTGAAAAAATTAACAAATTTGAAACCTCATTGGCCCAACTAACAAAAAAAAGAAGAGAAAAGATGCAAATCGATAAAATCAGAGATGAAAAAGGAAACATAACAACAGACACCACAGAAATAAAAAGAATCATCAGAAATTACTACAAGGACTTGTATGCCAGCAAACAGGGAAATCTATCAGAAATGGATAGATTCCTAGACACATGAAACATTCTTAAATTGAACCAGGAAGACATAGGAAACCTAAACAGACCCATAACTGAGACAGAAATTGAAACAGTAATAAAGGCCCTCCCAACAAAGAAAAGCCCAGGACGACATGGATTCACTGCAGAATTCTACCAGACATTTAACGAAGAACTAACTCCAATTCTTCTCAAACTATTCAGAACAATTGAAAAACAGGGAATCCTCCCAAATTCTTTCTATGAAGCCAGCAACACCTTAATTCCTAAGCCGGAAAAAGATGCAGCATTGAAAGAAAATAACAGACCTATATTCCTGATGAATATAGATGCAAAAATCCTCAATAAAATTTTCACCAATAGAATGCAACAACACATCAGAAAGATCACCCACCCAGACCAAGTGGGATTTATCCCTGGTATGCAGGGATGGTTCAGTGTTCGCATAACAATCAACGTGATACACCATATTAACAGACTGCGAAGAAAAACCATATGATAATCTCAATAGATGCCGAAAAAGCATTCAATAAAATACAACACCCTTTCATGATGAAAAATCTAAGCAAACTGGGTATGGAGGGAACATTCCTCAATACAATCGAAGCAATTTATGAAAAACCCCGGCCAGCATCCTATTGAATGAGGAAAAGTTGGAAGCATTTCCACTGAGATCTGGGACCAGACAGGGATGCCCAACCTCACCATTCCTATTCAATATAGTTCTGGAAGTTCTAGCCAGAGCTATTAGGTAAGAAAAGGAAATTAAAGGGATACAAATTGGGAAGGAAGAAGTCAAACTATCCCTCTTTGCAGATGATATAATTCTTTATTTAGGGGATCCAAAGAACTCTACTAAGAGGCTATTGGAACTCATAGAGGAGTTTGGCAAAGTGGCAGAATATAAAATCAATGCACAAAGATCAACAGCCTTTGTATGCACAGCCAATGCCACGGCTGAGGAAGATCTTCTAAGATCAATCCCATTCACAATAGCTACAAAAACAATCAAATACCTTGGAATAAACTTAACCAAGGACGTTAAAGATCTCTACGATGAGAATTACAAAATCCTAAAGAAAGAAATAGATGAGGATACCAAAAAATGGAAAAATCTTCCATGTTCATGGATTGGAAGAATCAACATCATCAAAATGTCCATTCTCCCAAAAGCAATTTATATTCAATGCAATACCAATCAAGATAACGAAGACCTTCTTCTCAGATCTAGAAAAAATGATGCTGAAATTCATATGGAGACACAGGAGACCTCGAATAGCTAAAGCAATCTTGTACAACAAAACCAAAGCTGGAGGCATCACAATACCAGATTTCAGGACATACTACAGGGCAGTTGTAATCAAAACAGCATGGTACTGGTACAGAAACAGATGGATAGACCAATGGAACAGAATAGAAACACCAGAAATCAATCTAAACATCTACAGCCAACTTATATTTGATCAAGGATCTAAAACCAATTCCAGGAGTAAGGACAGTCTATTCAATAAATGGTGCTGGGAAAACTGGATTTCCATGTGCAGAAGCATGAAGCAAGACCCCTACCTTTCACCTTACACAAAAATCCACTCAACATGGATTAAAGACCTAAATCTATGACCTGACACCATCAAGTTATTAGAGAGCATTGGGGAAACCTTTCAAGATATTGGCACAGGCAAAGAGTTTCTGGTAAAGACCCAGAGGCACAGGCAGTCAAAGCCAAAATCAACTATTGGGATAGCATCAAATTGAGAAGTTTCTGTACTGCAAAAGAAACAGTCAGGAGAGTGAAGAGACAACCGACAGAATGGGAAAAAATATTTGCAAACTATGCAACAGATAAAGGGTTAATAACCAGAATCTACAGAGATCAAGAAACTCCAAAAAACAAAACAAACAACCCACTTAAGAGATGGGCCAAGGACCTCAATAGACATTTTTCAAAAGAAGAAATCCAAATGGCCAACAGACACATGAAAAAATGTTCAAGATCACTAGCAATCAGGGAAATGCAAATCAAGCCACTATGGAAGTCAGTCTGGAGATTCCTCAGAAACCTGAAGATAACCCTACCATTCAAGCCAGCCATCCCACTCCTTGGAATTTAACCAAAGGAATTTAAATTGGCAAACAAAAAAGCAGTCTGCACCCTAATGTTTATTGCAGCACAATTCACAATAGCCAAGACCTGGAACCAACCTAAATGCCCATCAACGGTAGACTGGGTAAAGAAATTATGGGATATGTACTCTTTAGAATACTGTACCGCAATAAGAAAAAACGAAATCCAGTCATTTGCAACAAAATGGAGGAATCTGGAACACATCATGCTGAGTGAAATAAGCCAGTACCAAAGGGACAAATACCATATGTTCTCCCTGATCGGTGACAACTGACTGAACACCACAAAGGAAATCTGTTGAAGTGAAATGGACACTATGGGAAATGGTGACTTGATCAGCATAGCCCTGACTGTTAATGAACAACTTACTACATTATCTCTCTTAGTAGTTTTTTTGTCTGTTGTACTTAATATGACTGGTTTAATTCTGTAATTAATACACAGTTATTCTTAAGTGTTGAAATTTAACTGAAATGTGATCCCTGTTAAACATAAGAGTGGGAATAAGAGAGGGAAGAGATGTACAATTTGGGACATGCAAGCTGACTTGCCCCAAATGGTAGAGTTAGAAACATACCAGGGGACTCCAATTTAATCCCATCAAGGTGGCATGTACCAATGCCATCTCACTAGTCCAAGTGATCAATTTCAGTTCACAATTGATCATAATGAAAGGACTAAGAGTCAAAGGGAGCACATAAACAAGTCTAGTACCTGCTAACACTAACCGATAGAATAAATAAAGGGGGGAGTGATCCAACATGGGAAGCGAGATACTCAGCAGACTCAGAATGGCAGATGTCCTAAACAGCACTCTAGCCTCAGAATCAGCCCTAAAGGCATTCGGATCTGGCTGAAAAGCCCATGAGAGTATTTCAGGCATGGAAAGCCAAGACACTCTGGCAAAAAACAAAACAAAACAAACAAAACCTAAATGAAAGATATCTGTGAGTGAGATCCCAGTGGAAAGAACAGGTCTTCAAAGAAGGAGGTACCTTTCTCTGAAGGGAGGAGAGAATCTCCACTTTGACTATGACCTTGTCTAAACAAGATAAGAGTCGGAGAACTCAAAAGGTCAAAGGCTTCCATTGCCTTGGAAACTCATGACTGGAGCATAGGGAGATTACTGATGCCATAAACAGGAGTGTCAATTGGTAAAGTCAACAACAGGAGTCACTGTGCACTTACTCCTCATGTAGGATCTCTGTCCTTAATGTGCTGTACATTGAGACTTAATGCTATAATGAGTACTCAAACAGTATATTTCACTTTGTGTTTCTATGGGGGTGCAAACTGTTGAAATCTTCATTTAATGTATACTAAACTGATCTTCTGTAAAAAAAAAAAAGAAATTATCAATTCCCAACTTGACTCTCACTGGGATTAAACATGACAATAGGTCTGATCTGATTTCATCATCATTTAAAAAATCATCTATTATTTTTCACTTTATGTGTCTGTGTGGGAGCAAACTGTTGAAATCTTTACTTAATGTATGCTAAACTGATCTTCTGTATATAAAGAGAATCAAAAATGAATCTTGATGTGAATGGAAGGGGAGAGGGAGTGGGAAAGGGGAGGGTTGCAGGTGGGAGGGACGTTATGGGGGGGAAGCCATTGTAATCCATAAGCTGTACTTTGGAAATTTATATTCATTAAATAATAGTTAAAAAATAGCTATCGTTAGATCATCATTAACATGTCCCCACGGCTGATGAGACAGAGAATGTGCACTGAACTCAGGGACTACCAATTCTTGGGCAAATCTAAGATTTATTATGACATCAAATGATGAAATAATTAATAAGATCATTAAATTTCCTGTCTTTGTTATTTGGATTAGAAAATAACACCAAGCTAACTGGACAATGTAGGGTAGCAACTGAAGTCAACTAATGTTATTTAATAAATTTTATCTGAAATATAGTTTTAGGTAATATTTTTGGCTTTTGTACAGTCATGGCTGTTTTTTTTCCTCATGAATCAATCTCTTGCAAAGAAAACAGGATGCATTATAAGGATACATGTGAACACAGGTTTGCAATCTTTTCCTGGCAGAAAAAGCAACTTTTTCTTTTGAATATTTAAGGATTTTTTGTTTCTGTTATTGTTATTCAACTTGTTGTTCTGCAGGTAAGAGTCAAAACTGAGGAGAATATGATGTATTATATCAGAGAGAAAACCAATTTCCACAAATTTCAAGATGTAATAATAAAATGAAATGCTTTGTAATACATGCTGAATAATGATATGATTGGAATTCTTTTCTGAGGGATAGCTCTTCATGTAATTGGAACTCAGAGTCAGTGTTTCCCATCATCAAAATCAATTGCTAATTGTAAATGTTCCCGTTAATTATGATCTTTTAGATTCCACGTATTTTATCTTTTAACATTAAGGTACAGACAGCTTTTTTGTTTGCAAAATTAAATTCCTCTGGGTAAATTCCAGGTAGTCGGATGGCTGCGTTGTATGGTAGGTTTATATTCAGGTTTCTGAGGAATCTCCAGACTGACTTCCATAGTGGCTTGACCAGTTTGCATTCCCACTAACAGTGAGTTAGTGTCCCTTTTTCCCCACCTCATCGCCAGCATCTGTTGTTGGTAGATTTCTGAATGTGAGCCATTCTAACCGGGGTGAGGTGAAACCTCATTGTGGTTTTGATTTGTATTTCCCTGATTGCTAGTGATCTTGAACATTTTTTCATGTGCCTATTGGCCATTTGGATTTCTTCTTTTGAAAAATGTCTATTGAGGTCCTTCGCCTATCTCTTAAGTGAGTTATTTGTTTTGTTGTTGTGGAATTTCTTGATCTCTTTGTAGATTCTGTAGTTTGCAAATATTTTTTTTTTCCATTCTGATGGTTGCCTTTTCACTTTCCTGACTGTTTATTTTGAAGTACAAAAACTTCTAAATTTGATGCAATCTCAAATATTAATTTTGGCTTTGACTGCCTGTGCCTCCGGAGTTTTTTCCAAGAAGTCTTTGCCGGTACGTATATCTTGCAGGGTTTCTGCAATGCTCTCTAATAACTTGATGGTGTCAGGTCGTAGATTTAGGTCTTTAATCCATGTTGAGTGGATTTTTGTGTAAGGTGAAAGGTAGGGGTCTTGCTTCATGCTTCTGCATATGGAAATCCAGTTTTCCCAGCACCATTTATTGAATAGACTGTCCTTGCTCCAGGAATTGGTTTTAGATCCTTGATCAAATATAAGTTGGCTGTAGAGGTTTTCAATGATTTCTGGTGTTTCAATTCTGTTCCATTGGTCTATCCATCTGTTTCTGTACCAGTACCATGCTGTTTTGATTACAACTGCCCTGTAGTATGTCCTGAAATCTGGTATTGTGATGCCTCCAGCTTTGGTTTTGTTGTACAAGATTGCTTTAGCTATTCGAGGTCTCCTGTGTCTCCATATGAATTTCAGCATCATTTTTTCTAGATCTGAGAAGAATGTCTTTGGTATCCTGATTGGAATTGCATTGAATCTATAAATTGCTTTTGGGAGAATGGACATTTTGATGATGTTGATTCTTCCAATCCATGAACATGGAAGATTTTTCCATTTTTTGGTATCCTCTTCTATTTCTTTCTTTAGGATTTTGTAATTCTCATCGTAGAGATCTTTAACGTCCTTGGTTAAGTTTATTCCAAGGTATTTGATTGTTTTTGTAGCTATTGTGAATGGGATTGATCTTAGCAGTTCTTTCTCATCCGTGGCATTGCTTGTGTATACAAAGGCTGTTGATCTTTGTGCATTGATTTTATATCCTGCCACTTTGCCAAACTCCTCTATGAGTTCCAATAGCCTCTTAGTAGAGTTCTTTGGATCCTCTAAGTAAAGAATCATATCATCTGCAAAGAGGGATAGTATGACTTCTTCCTTCTCAATTTGTATTCCTTTAATTTATTTTTCTTGTCTGTTGGCTCTGGCTAAAACTTCCAGAACTATGTTAAATAGCAGTGGTGAGAGTGGGCATCCCTGTCTGGTGCCAGATCTCAGTGGAAATGCTTCCAACTTTTCCTCATTCAATAGGATGCTGGCCATGGGTTTTTCATAAATTGCTTTGATTATATTGAGGAATGTTCCCTCCATACCCAATTTGCTTAGAGTTTTCATCATGAAAGGGTGTTGAATTTTATCGAATGCTTTCTCTGCATCTATTGAGATAATCATATGGTTTTTCTTTTGCAGTCTTTTAATATGGTGAATCACATTGATTGATTTGCTAATGTTGAACCATCCCTGCACACCAGGGATAAATCCCACTTGGTCTGGGTGGATGATTTTTCTTCTGTGTTGTTGTATTCTATTGGCGAGAATTTTATTAAGGATTTTTGCATCTATGTTCATCAGGGATATTGGTCTATAATTTTCTTTCAATGCTGCATCTTTTTCTGGCTTAGGGATTAAGGTGATGCTGGCTTCATAGAAAGAATTTGGGAGGATCCTCTCTTTTTCAATTGTTCTGAATAGTTTGAGAAGAATTGGAGTCAGTTCTTCTTTAAATGTCTGGTAGAATTCAGCAGTGAATCCATGTCATCCTGGGCTTTTCTTTGTTGGGAGGGCCTTTATTACTGTTTCTATTTCTGTCTCAGTTATGGGTCTGTTTAGGTTTTCTATGTCTTCCTGGTTCAATTTAGGTAGATTTCATGTGTCCAGGAATCTACCCATTTCTGATAGATTTCCCTGTTTGCTGGCATGCAAGTCCTTGTAGTAATTTCTGATGTTTCTTTTTTTTTCTGTGGTATCTGTTGTTACGTTTCCTTTTTCATCTCTGATTTGGGTCTTTTCTTTTTTTAGTTAGTTGGGCCAATGGGGTGTCGATTTTGTTTATTTTTTCAAAAAAAAAAAAAAACAGCTTCTCGCTTGGCTGATTTTTTGTAATGTTTTTTTTTGGATTCAATCCTGTTCATTTCTTCTCTGATTTTAATTATTTCTCTTCTCCTACTAGATTTGGGTTTGGTTTGCTGCAGTTTTTCTAGGTCCTTGAGATGGGCTGAAAGCTCATTTATTTGGTACTTTTTCATATTCTTGATATATGCACTTATTGCTATAAACTTGCCTCTCAATACTGCTTTTTGTATCCCATAAGTTTTGATATGTTGTGTTGTTATCCTCACATCCAGAAAGTTTCTGATTTCTCTTTTGATTTCTTGAATGACCCTGTGTTCATTCAGGAGCATGTTGTTCAGTCTCCATGTATTTGCATACACTCTAGGCTTTCCTGAGTTGCTAATTTCCAGCTTCATTCCGCTGTGATCTGAGAAGCTGCATGGTATGATTCTAATTCTTTTAAATTTGCTGAGACTTGCTTTATGGCCTAGTATGTGATCAATCCTAGAGAAGGTTCCATGCACTGTTGAGAAGAATGTGAAGTCTTTAGATGTAGTATTGAAAATTCTGTAGATATCGGTTAGATCCATTTGGGCAATAGTGTTGATTAAATCTGCTGTTTCCTTGTTCATCTTCTGTCCGGATGATCTGTCTATTTCTGAGAGTGGAGTATTGAAGTCCCCCAATACTATTGTATTGGAATCTAAGTCTCCCTTTAAGTCCCTTAACATATCTTTTAAATAGACCGGTGCCCTGTAATCAGGTGCATATACATTTATAATAGTTACATCTTCCTGTTGAATTGAACCCTTAATCATTATATAGTGTCCCTCTTTGTCTCTCTTAACAGTTTTTGTATTGAAGTTTATTTTGTCTGATATTAATATGGCTACACCTGCTTTTTTTTGGTTTCTGTTGGCATGCAATATCTTTTTCCAACCTTTCACTTTCAGTCTGCATGCATCTTTGTTAGAGAGATGTGTTTCTTGTAGGCAACACATAGTTGGGTTGTGTTCCTTGAGCCAATCAGCCAATCGGTGTCTTTTAACTGAAGAGTTAAGACCATTAATGTTTAATGTGACTATTGATAGGTAGTGCCTTTGCCCTGCCATTTTCCCGGAGATATTTTCTAGTATATGCTTTGAGCTTCCCATGCTCTTTTACTGGTGGTTTTTCTTCCTTTACCTTCTTTCATATTGATGGCCGTGTTTCTGTGTTTCTGAGTGTAGCACATCTTTAAGTATCTTTTGCAGGGCCAGACGAGTGGCCACAAAATCTTTCAATTTCTGTTTGCTATGAAAGGTCTTTATTTCACCTTCATTCACAAATGAGAGCTTAGCAGGATATAATATTCTCTGCTGGCAATTATTCTCTCTTAGCACCTGTGCTATGTCTCGCCATTCCCTCCTAACCTGTAGTGTTTCTGACAAGAAGTCTGCTGTGAGTCTGATTGGAGATCCTTTGAGAGTAATCTGACGTTTCTCTCTTGCACATTTTAGGATCTTTTCTTTATGTTTCACTGTGGTAAGTTTAATTACAACGTGTCGTGGTGAGGATCTCTTTTGGTCATGTTTACTAGGGATTCTATGAGCTTCCTGTACTAGGATGTCTCTGTCCTTCTCCAAACCCAGGAAGTTCTCTGCTAGTATCTCACTAAAAAGGCCTTCTTTTTTTTTTAAACTTTTATTTAATGAAGATAAATTTCCAAAGTATGACTTATGGATTACAATGGCTTCCCCCCCATACCGTCCTTCCCACCCACAACCCTCCCCTTTCCCACTCCCTCTCCCCTTCCATTCACATCAAGATACATTTTCGATTATCTTAATATACAGAAGATCAGCTTAATATACATTAAGTATGGATTTCAACAGTTTGCTCCCACACAGACACATAAAGTGAAAAATAATAGATGATTTTTTTTCAATGATGATGAAATCAGATCAGACCTATTGTCATGTTTAATCCCAGTGAGAGTCAAGTTGGGAATTGATAATTTCTTTTCTTTTCTTTTTTTTTTTTTTTTTTTTTACAGAAGGTCAGTTTAGTATGCATTAAGTAAAGATTTCAATCGTTTGCACCCCCATAGAAACACAAAGTGAAATATATTGTTTGAGTACTCGCTATAGCATTAAATCTCAATGTACAGCACATTAAGGATAGAGATCCTACATGAGGAGTAAGTGCACAGTGACTCCTGTTGTTGACTTTACCAATTGACACTCCTGTCTATGGCATCAGTAATCTCCCTATGCTCCAGTCATGAGTTTCCAAGGCTATGGAAGCCCTCTGAGTTCTCCGACTCTTATCTTGTTTAGTGAGTGAAATAAGCCAGTCCTAAAGGGACAAATACCATATGTTCTCCCTGATCGGTGACAACTGACTGAACACCAAGAGGGAAACCTGTTGGAGTGAGGTGGACACTATGGGAAACGGTGGCTTGATCAGCATAGCCCTGACTGTTAATGAACAACTTAATACATTATCCCTCTTAGTAGTTTTTTTATCTGTTCTACTTAATATGACTGGTTTAATTCTGTAATTGATGCACAGTTATTCTTAAGTGTTGAAAATTAACTGAAATGTGATCCCTGTTGAACATGGGAGTGGGAATGGGAGAGGGAAGAGATGTATAACTTGGGACATGCTCAGGCTGACTTGCCCCAAGTGGTAGAGTTAGAAACATACCAGGGGATTCCAATTCAATCCCATCGAGGTGGCATGTACCAATGCCATCTCACTGTTCCAGGTGATCAATTTCAGTTCACAGTTGGTCATGGTGGAGGGACTGGGAGTCAAAGGGAGCACATAGACAAGTCTAGTACCTGCTAACGCTAACTGATGGAGTAAATAAAGGGGAGAGTGATCCAACATGGGAAGTGAGATACTCAGCAGACTCATAGAGTGGCAGATGTCCTAAATAGCACTCTGGCCTCAGAATCAGCCCTAAAGGCATTCGGATCTGGCTGAAAAGCCCATGAGAGTATTTCAGGCATGGAAAGCCAAGACACTCTGGCAAAAGATCTCTGTGAGTGAGATCCCAGTGGAAAGAACAGGTCCTCAAAGAAGGAGGTACCTTTCTCTGAAGGGAGGAGAGAACCTCCACTTTGACTATGACCTTGTCTAAAAAGGCCTTCTAATCCTTTCTCTCTCTCCATGTCTTCAGGAACTCCTAGAACTCGAATGTTGGTTGTTTTAATAGTATCCTGTAGATTCCGAACAATATTTTTCAGATTTCTAATTTCCTCTTCTTTTCTTTGGTTTGACTGTATGTTTTCCTGTGCTCTGTCTTCTAAGTCCGATATTCTCTCTTCTGCTTCACTGACTCTGTTTTTAAGGCTCTCTAATGTGTTTGTCATTTGATCTATTGAGCTCTTCATTTCATTTTGATTTCTCTTCACTATCACACTTTCCTGTTCTACTAGTTTCTGCGTTTCATTTTGATTCCTCCTTAAGATTTCATTTTCACGAGAGAGATTTTCAATCCTGTCCAATAAGGATTTCTGTAGTTCAAGGATTTGCTTTTGAAAACTTCTAAATGTTGTTATCATAAATTTTTTGAAATCCGTATCTTGCATTTCTTCTATCTCGTCATCTTCATAATCTTGGCTTGGGGTGTTTTGTTTATTTGGAGGCATCATAGTGTCATTAACAATAACCATTTCTTGACACAAGCAGTACAGTGGATGTGTCCTTTTAGTTAGAACTTCAAGGTGACACACGAGGTTTGGTTAATCTGACGAACCTTTTTTTGTTAACTCTCCATGAGTTCCATCATTATAATTCATTTGAATTACTTTCATTTAGCATTTTTTTCAAGATATCAGGTGGTTTAACTCAAACTTAGTATCCCCATCTTTTAGTGAATTTTCCGAGTTCAGTCAATGGCTTGCATTAGTCTTCTGGTTGAATTTTCCAGTGATCTTATCAATTTTCATAAAATATCATATTGTGATTTTAATATCATTTTTAAATCTTTTAAAATTAATTTAGAGATAAAGAACCTCTTCACAAATTTGAACTTCTCATACAGAAAATTAGGAATTTTCATTTTGGCTTCTTCATATTGAGTGCAATTATGAAATGTATTTCTCTTGTCATTTATATTTCAAATAACATGTCCCACCATGTTTTCTAGATTTTCAATGACTTACTACTCAAATATATGGAATTTTTCTGGTTTTCATTTCATCATCTAATACTTCTAGAATTAAGTGTAAAGGTAAAGATAGTAGACCTGTTATTGTTTTCAACCACAATGAGAATGTTTTTTATGTTCATTCTGTATTTTAAAAATTGGATGTTTATCATGTACTAACAAATGTCCTACTTTTCTGGGCTTCATCAGTGAATAACACACTTAAATTGGCAATCATATAGTATCATAGAAGTTGTTAAATTCCATGAAAAAAAGAAACAAATGTTCAAGCAAGCTCCAGAGGATCAGGAGAGAGGATAAAAAATCAGGGTAGGGTTCACTGGGGAAGAGGCATTTTAGTAAGGTTCTAAAGTACATTTTTTTACCATTACTTATTTTATTCTGAAATCCTAGTGAATGATTTAAGATAAAAATATTTCCTTTAACTCAGTGTTTAATAAGCATTTTACTAAAAAAAAGGTGCTGAATCTTACCAAATTATCATCTTTTTTGCTTCATTTGTTAATATAATATCAGATTATTATGCTTTTAATTATATTCTCCTTACTGGATCATATCGTGTTGCATTTTTAACCGAGAAGATTCAGTTTATCAATTTTTATGACCTTTCCAAATGTTTATCTAAGAATGCATAGATATATATTAATTTTAAATATGCCCATAGTCAGCTTTTGACATTTAACTTAATCCAATCTCATATAACAATATATTAAGAAATGTTTAATAATAGTTTTTGGTGCTCAAAAACAGTATCTATAAGATGAAAGTTACATATGTCTCTTGATAGTTTGATAGAACTCACTTGAAAATTGCTAGAGCACTCAAGAGCAAGGCAAAATGATTCCACAAAGATCATTTCTCAGACATCCCAAAAATGCCACATTGAAATGGCCAGCAGCTGTGGATCCCAAACACTGGAGAACACAGAATTGCCTGGAGAACAGTGTAGGTATGATTCCTGTGCCTAGAAGAAGCACCTGATAATTGCTGAAAATTTTGTGAGTAATGAAGCTGGGAAGTTTCTATGACTATTTTCATCAAGAGTCCCGTTTGATTATGACATAGAATAATGCAGACTTCTTATCTCTGTCCTTGATCCTTTGCAGCATGAGAGTAAATGAGCCCGTTACATCTGAGTCTCCTTTGGGTCCGACCGCCTACTGCTAAAAGGCAAGCTTTTTTCCTTTTTCTTTTTTTCTTTTTCTCTTTTTTCTGTTTCATTTTGTTTTAATTCCACTTCCTTAACCTTATGATTGGGAGAATTTTCCTTCTGGATTTCCCCAATACTTTCAATTAGGAGAGTAATGGGCTTGAAAATCCAATGCGTCACAATATCACCACAATGTAAGGATGCTTTTAATATTAATATTAGTTACTTTGTGGCTAATTCATACATATTTAAAAGAAAAATGGAAGAAGGTACATTTGAATTAGTTTCAAAGGTTATTTTAAGTAGGACATTTAAAAATCATTTTAACATGAAATATTCACTAGTTCTATTATTCCTCAGTATTTAACATTTCAAGGGCTAATATATACAATCTATAATTTCATTTCTATTTAAATGAAAGTTTTCTTAGAACTCTTTCTTTTACAATCAGGTTATGTTTTCAGTCTCTCTACCTCTCTGGGAAAATTCCAGATCTTTTCTGACTCACAATGTAAGTCTTACCCCCAATTCATAATCATTTCTTATAGTCCCAATCCACTGTTGCACTCAGTGAAATAGGTTTAAACTGATATTTCTCTCATATCATTGAAGAACAGAATTGGTACTAAATATTAACAGGTATGTCATAAATGAAAAAGGAAGAGAAGCAGACAGAAACTTGGGAGGGAAATAATAGAATAGGTTTATGCCAGTGCAGTCACATTATCTTAGACAAAATAATATTTTAATTTTTGTCTTCAGATTTATTGTTCACACATTCCCATGTGAACAAAGTAAAAGATTACCCATTCCTGCTTTTAGTGAATGCTTCTAATTTATGTTGCTTCTGTATCTGTCTTGATTTTAAGTTGGACTTTCCCATATTAGAAGCAGGTTTTGGTCACCCTCAACGTAGTTTCCAGTCTTTTGCTTTTTCTAGTTACTCTATATGAGCAATCTTGTCACTGTATGAACTCTTACAATGCACTTTAAAACCCTCAACAAAAACTCCCCACAGGGTACAGTATTGTACCACATCAGGTTAAGGTGGCACAATGAGTTAAGTCACCACTTGCAATGGTGGCATTCCATAAAGGATCATTGATTCCACTCCTGGTTGCTCCACTTCCCATCCAGCTTCCTGCAAATGTCCCTAGGCAGGCAGTAGAAGATAACCCAAGAACCCAAGAACTTGAGCCTCTGTCCACCATGTAGGAGACAAGAATGGGGTTCTTGGCTTCTGGCTTTGTCCTGGCTAAGACCTGGCTATTTCAGTCATTTGGAGGGTGAACCAGTAGATGGGAGAACTCTCTCTTTATTTCTCTCCCCACTTCCTGTCGCTCTGCCTTTCAAGTGAATAAATAAATAAACGTTTAAAAAAATTCTCTTGCTACCAGCTATTAGTCATAGTGGATTAAGCTGCCTCCTACAACACCAGCATCTCATATGGATGCTGGTTTGGATCCTGGCTGCTCCATTTCCTATCCAGCTCCATGCTAATGCACCAAAGAAAGCAGAAGAAGATGGCCTAAATCTTTGTGCCCCTGCACCCATATGGAAGACCTACATGGAGTTCCAGGCTCCTGATTTCAGTCTGGCCCAGCCCTGACCTGACCATTGAGGTAAGTTGGGTAATAAACCAGAGGGATGGAAGGTATTTCTCTCTCTCTCTCTCAGCCTTTTTAGTTAATAAATAAATCTCTTAAATAAATTAATAGATTTTTAAAAATCTCTCCACAAGCAAACCTGTTCAGACCACATCCTGGACCTTAATAATTGCAATGATCCATGGGTCTCTCTCTTTCTCTCTCTCTCTCTCTCTCTCTCTCTCTCATTTTCTGGGTTCCCTTCCTTATATGTGTATGGCTTGCAGGTGTGCTACATACATCTTAGAATCTGTAGGTTCTAAAAATTACTGAATTTTCACATTGTGATTGCGTGATTTAGCCTTGTTCACAATCTGACCCATGATGATGAAGTAGTCCAGAAGGGACCCAGGTAGTGAATCTCCTGTGGGTGTCTTGTTCTGTTTTCTGGTGACACCCTTAGCTACAGCCTAAACTAATAAAGAAACTCAAATTATTGCATTCAAAACATTGTTGTACCATTTTTGTCACAGTAAAATTGAAGATAAAGAAGCCCTATAGTACCTTGATAACTTCACTATCACCGGAAAAGTACATTGAAAACAAATAATAAAAGTAAATCATAAACTCCATTTTACTCTGGAGAGGGAAGCCCCTCCTGCTGCATTCTGTCCTAGGTCAGAAGCTCTTAAGTACTAGAATAACCACTAGGTTACTAGAATAACTCTCAGGGACATAGCTAATCCCACATGCATCAAAGGGGAAACTTGTTGAAGTGAAATGGACACTATGAGAAACAGTGACTTGATCAGCTCTTTTCCTGATGGTTTATGTACAATGTAATACTTTATCCATTTTAGTATTTTTTTTTTGTTCTAGTACCATTGGTTGAACTCTGTAATTAACACACAATTATTCTTAGGTGTTTAAATTTTAACTGAAAAGTGATCCCTGTTAGGAATTTGAAAATATTATGCTGAGTGAAATAAGCCAATCCCAAAGGGACAAATACCACTTGTTCTCCTTGATAGGTGACAACTAACTGAGCACCAAAAAGGAAACCTTTTAAAGTGAAATGAACACTATGAGAAATGGTGACTTGATCAGCCCTTGCCCTGAATGTTGATGAACAACTTAATATGTTATCCCTCTTAGTATTTTTTTTTTTGTTTGTTCTACTTAATACTTTTGGTTGAATACTGTAATCAATACACAATTATTCTTAAGTGCTGAAACTTAACTGAAAAGTGATCACTGTTAAATATAAGAGTGGGAATAAGAGAGGGAAGAGATATGCAATTCGGGACATGCTCAAGCTGACTTACCTCAAACGGTAGAGTTAGAAACATACCAAGGGATTCCAATTCAATCCCATCAAGGTGGCATGTACCAATGCCATCTCACTAGTCCCAGTGATGTGATCAATTTCTGTTCACAATTGATCATAATGATAGGACTAAGAACCAAATGGAGCACATGAACAAGAATAGTGTCTGCAAATACTAGCTGATAGAATCAAAAAGGGAGAGAATGATCCAACATGGGAAGTGAGATAATCAGCAGACCCGTAGAATGGCAGATGTCCTAAACAGCACTCTGGCCTCAGAATCAGCCCTTAAGGCATGCGGATCTGGCTGAAAAGCCCATGAGAGTATTTCAGGCATGGAAAGCCAAGACACTCTGGGGAAAAAAAAAAAAAAAAAAAACACCTAAATGAAAGATTTCTGTGAGTGAGATCCCAGTGGAAAGAACAGGTCATCAAAAAGGAGGTACCTTTCTCTGAAGGGAGGAAAGAACTTCCACTTTGACCATGGCCTTGTCTAAATATGATCAGAGTCGGTGAACTCGGGGGCTTCCATAGACTTGGCAGCTCATGACAAGAGCCTAGGGTGATTACTGAGGCCATAAACAAGAGTGTCAATTTGTTAAGTCAACAACAGGAGTCACTGTGCACTTACTCCTCATGTAGGATCTCTGTCCTTAATGTGCTGTACATTGAGATTTAATGCTATAACTAGTACTCAAACAGTATTTTTCACTTTAGGTTTCTGTGTGGAAGCATACTGTTGAAATCTTTACTTAATATATGCTAAACTGATCTTCTGTATATAAAGAGAATCGAAAATGAATCATGATGTGAATGGAAGGGGAGAGGGAGTGGGAAAGGGGAGGGTTGCGGGTGGGAGGGACGTTATACAGGGGAAGCCATTGTAATCCATAAGCTGTACTTTGGAAATTTCTATTCATTAAATAAAGTTAAAAAAAAAAAAAAACCACCAATTCAGCACCAGAAAAGGACTCACCTCATGTTTGTCTTCTCAAAAACTACAAATAAAACTGGACCTAACTGACCTTGCACAAAAGATTATGACCTCTTATAGCACAATATGTCTTCAGTGTAAATTGGAGGAGCATGTGGTTTGGTCCCGGGGTGTCTCTTTAAATAGATGCTGTGTTCTCCCATCCCATCTTTATTCTCACCACCTTGGAGGAAAAAAAATTCTGTACATCCAAACATTTCTCTCTAGAATCAAGAGCTCCAGGCCTCCTGTGAAATGAATCACTTGACTCTCCCTTCTCCCCCGACCTCCACCCCCTTACATCTCCTCTCAGTATGATCTGCCCTTGGACGTGCCATCAACTGCCCTCTTTTCAAGCCCCCATTCATCTTGTAATCTCTGCTTCTGATCCCCCAAACTCCTCCTCGTTTTCCACCCTCCTTTCTTCACTCCCTCCCAACCCAAACAGACAAACATATTTGGGCTCACTCATTATACCAGCACCTTCCTCATCCTCCATCTAGGCTTTATGTGAAGTGATAGGGCCCAAGTGGATTGACCAGGTCCAGGTCCCCTTCTGTATGTCAGACCAATCTCAACTAGAAGCCATTTGGGGTGGATTTTCTGGAGATCTTTCTTGCTTAACAACAACAACAAAAATTAGAATATGTGACTTTTGCTTATGACCTTCCCTTGTAAGATGTTCATGTCATTTTCACCACTTGTGTAAATGGAACAGAAAGAGCCTGTTTCCAGTCAAAAGGCACAGATCATGCCAAAGACATCAGTTGCTGTCAACTGTACAAATATGAACCTGACCCAACAGCTGTTCCTGATCATGCTCCCGATTAGGATGCACCCAGACAACCCCCATCTGTTGCATGAATGATCAACTACAAAATCGATTGATTATGATGAAGTTAAAGACATTAGTCAGGGTAGCAAGGCAAACCCTGCCTTTTTGTCTCCTGGTTGCCCAACACCCTTTGCCTATTTACCAATTCGAACCTTGAGTCCCTGGAGGCAATATCTGCCTTGTCCAAGCACTCCACCTCAGTCAGCTCCAGATAATTGACACAAAATCCAAAAATTAAAAAGGGATCATAGACCCCCCCACCAATTGCAAACATAGCTGATCTGGTATTCAGAGTTTTTAATAACTGAGATGAAGAAAACAAGAGGAGGAAAAAATAAGTGACTACCAAAGGAAGAGAGAGCAAAAACAGTCTCCAAATGATGATTACTGTTGTTGGGAGTTCTTTAAGCATGCTTATGTAGCATCCCCCTACTGCCAACCTCAGGACTATCTCTCAATGCAAACAGTTGAGACCCTCAAAGAGAGATTGCCCTTACCTCAAAAATAGGGGAAAATCTTCCAATTTTGACGAGGTCCCCTGCCACGAGTGTCTCGGGGAGTCTGGCCAGCAGACTCAACCCAGGGCCTGTGACGACGGTTTCTCGGGCGTGAAAAGAACGAACGACGCTCATCGGTCTTCAGTAGACTTTTTATTAGAGAAAGTAAACGTGACAGAGGTAGAGAGGAAGGAGAAAAGGAGAGGAGAGAGAGAGAGAGCTTCCTCCTTACACCCGCGGCTTATATACAAAATGCGACCAATCAGGAGCAAGCTAGAGTCCATGCATCAGGCACACCAATGCGGTCTCTGTTCACGTGAAGGGCACGCGTCCTTCGGCCAATCAGGTGAGTTGTCACGCAGCAGGTGGGCAGGCAGACTCACTGCGGGGGTCCTGGCGCCATCTTGTTGTTTACCGCGACCTCGATCGATCCCTCCACCTCTGGAGAGCCCTGCCCGTAGGAAAGCCCCCGGTCAAAACCGAAACTAAAAACCTCCGCCAAGCAATGCTGCCGCGGACTATTCCCCGACAGTCTCCTCCAGCTGTGCCCCAAATTCTGGGACTACTGGACTCTGAGGACTGATGGGCCCTGGTGCCAGACCATGCTTCAGACTCTGCTATAAGATGGCCAAGCCACAAGTAGCTTTCCATAGGAGGAAAACAAGTTAAGAACCTAGAATGGTGTCTGGGGCATAGATCCCACCACATATAAGACTGAGCCATTTTACTAAGAGTTTCTATCTCCTTGAAGATACCTTTCATTTCCCCTGAAAGTCTCAATACGCCCATAAACATAAGGCCATAAGAGAATTAAAACCACCTATTCATATATTTCTAAAGTCAGGACTACTCATACCCACAAACTCTGCATACAACACTCCCAACCTCACAATTCAAAAGCGCAACAGTTCCTATAGATTAGTACAGGACTTCCACATTAGCAATGAATCTGTTCTCCCAGCTCACCGGGTATTCCCCAACACCTCCACACTCCTCAGTATCATTCCCTCTGACTCTGCTTTCATTATTATTCTGGACTCAAGGATGCCTTCTTTCCCAGTCCCCTAGATAAATCCTCACAAGATCTCTTCGCTTGTATGGACAGACCCTGACATCAGCCACTCTCAAGTCTTCCCCAAGACTTCTGGACAAGTAGTCACCTTCTATGAAAAGCTTAAACCCAAGATCTTTCTTCCATCACCTTACCCCAAAGATAGCTCTCTCTCTCACTTTTCTTAAGATATATTTAGTTAAAAAGTCATAGTAACACACAAAGAAGGAGAGACACAGACAGAAATCTTCCATTTGCTGGTTCACTCCCTAGATGGCCACAATGGCTGGTGCTGGACCATGCAAAAGCAAGGAGCTAGGAGCTTCTTCTAGGTTTCCCACATGGGTAGCAAGGGCATAAGCACTTGAGCCACCTTCTGCTGCTTTCCGAATCCTTTAGCAGGGAGCTGGATTGGAAGTGGAGTAGCCAAGACATGAACAGACACTCATATGGGATGCTAGTGTCACGGACTGGGGGATTTATCTGCTATGCCACAGTACTGGCCCGGAGCTATCTCATTCGATATGTAGATGGACTTCTCCTATGTAGGAAATTTTTGGGAGCAACACTGTTCTTCTCCTTACTCGCCTAACATACAAGGGCTATGGATTCCCCTCCCACAGGGCCCAAATAAATTTTCTCTACTGTCAGATATGTAAGCATCCTCCTAACCCCTGGACAAAGGGCTATCACGACTCAAATAAAATAATTAATCAAAAACCCAAAACCCCTAACCTCTAAAAGACAAATCAGACCTTTTTTTAGGACTCACACAGTACTTTCACATTTGGATCCCTCAGTACAGCTTGTGATAGCCATTATATGATACACTTATGGGGTCAGAATCCATTTTCCTAGACTGGTACCCCTCTACACAAAAAAGCTTTCACCAAGTTACAAAAGGTACTCATATCAACTACCACATTTGCCTTCCCAGACTTAAACAGACCTTTCATTCTGTACATACATGAAAGGGCATTGCTCTAAGGATATTAGGACAAAAGACAGGACCAGATTTCAAATTAGTGGCTTATCTTTCTAAGACATTAGTCACCACCAACCAGGAAATGGATTTCATGTCTCTGCACAACTAGAGGCAGTGGTCCTCCTCACATCAAAAGCAAGTAAGCGGGGCCAGCGCCATGGTGCAATAGGTTAATCCTCCGCCTGCAGCTCCAGAATTCCATATGGGGGCCTGTTCGAGTTCCAGTTGATCCACTTCTGATCTAGCTCTCTGCTATGGCCTAGGAAAGCAGTAGAAGATGGCCCAAGTCCTTGGGCCCCTGCACCCATGTGGGAGACCCAGAAGAAGCACCTGGCTCCTGGCTTCAGATGGGCATAGCTGTGGCTGTGGTAGTCATTTGGAGAGTGAACTAATGGAAGGAAGACCTTCTCTGTGTCTCTCCTTTCTGTAACTCTACCTGTGAAATAAATAAATAAAATCTTTTTAAAAAAGCAAGTAAGCTCACATGTGGGCAGACCACACATGGCATCACTCCACACCAGGTCATGGATGTTCTTGCCATGAGGATACACCTCCCAACAACAGCATCATGCATACAAAGTCTTAATGGTTGCCCCTTCCCTTACTCTTCCCACTTATGCAGTCCTAAATGCTGCCACCTTTTTCCCTACCTTCTTCATGACCTGCATGAACACTCTTGTATAAAAAACCTAGAACATTCCATGGCAGTAAGACCCATTCTCTCAGTACTCTATTCCCTGACCCCAGCTACTCATCGAACGCAGAGAGCAGCAGCTTCATGATTAAGAAACATTAACAAAAAGAGTTTGCAGTTGTCCCTACCACTCAAAGTATAGAAAACTCCCTTTACTTCCCAACATTTCTGCCCCAAATGCTTATCTGATAGCTCTTACCAGGAGCCTATAACTAAGACAGTTTAAAAAAAGTCAATCTAACCCCTGTCCTGGGGCCCCTCACAGCCATCCTGTCTTCTCCTTTTGGAGCCCTCCATCCTCCCCTTCCTAATTTTCTCCTCCAAAACTACCTCTCTACACTATCAAAAATGCTTAATTTCCTCACCAAGAAAATGACCTTTCAAACAATCCATTTCTACCCCTTCCCACACAGCAACCCTTCTATAAAATAGGCACTCTCCTTAAAGCCACTTCTCAGGAAGTAGCATTAATAGAAGACTCACTTCCAATCCTCACTACCCAAGAGTAGGAGTTGCTCGCAACAACCTTCCAAAATATTGGTACTCACAATTCTGAAAGAGAAAAGTGAAATCTAAAAATTCATCCCATTTTCTAAGGAACTTCATTTTAGTCCTAAGAGGGAAATCCCTCCTCTACTATGCTCTGTCCTAAGTTTATTAATAAAATAACCACTGAGAGTTATTAGAATTAACCACTGAGTGCTGTCTAACCCCGTCCATAACTAGTAAGTGTGTCAGGTCTTCCTTTTAGACTCATTTAAAAAGAATGGGTTTTAGTGGTACTAGGTTCCTCACAAACCTATGATAAAAGTTATGATTAAAATTATTACAGGAGATAGAAAATGCCATCATTTCTGTCAAAGGAAAATTACTGCTTTGTTCTTTATGAACTTTCCCAAAAAATGTGAACTGGCTTCTATAAGTTACAAACACCTAAACAGCATCTTTTAAATATGAAACTTTACAGCCACATGCAAATTGTAAGATTTGACATGAATTTATACTTAACTTATTCTCATGCAGTTTATACTTGATAAGAAAAAATAATTGCATATATTTTCACTTACATACAATCTAGTTAAAACAAAGAATAAAACAAAGAATAAAAGGTATACTGTATGCATTTAATCCTTGATATTATGAAATGGTTTTAAAAAGCTTCATAGAGGAATTCAGAAATAAAGGATTCCTAGAATTTTCAACAAGAAAAGGAAGAAGAAGAATATTGGAAAAACAGAAAACAGATTTTGTCTGGGCAAAGAGAAACTCAGTGTAGCTGTAAAGAGAGGCAGCAGATTTTTGTCAACCCTGCTATTTTGTTTCTGCAAACAGAACTCCAGTTTCTTACTATGCGAACTGGAATGTTAGCCAATCTGAGAAGCCATTGGCTTCTTCAATGTCTCATGGAAAAATATTCATTGTTGATTTTTTTTCTTTTTTAGCAACGATCATCATAGTCAAAGTTAAATATAAAGGCAAAGGAAGACAGATAAGGAAGAGATTAAGAAGTCACAATAATTGTACTACCATGGTTGATTGAGGTTTGTAAAATCTGAGACCATTGAAGATGCAAGGGAGATTATGGGAAATAGGCACAGGCAAACTTTGAAAAGATATTTCTTCAAATACTCTTTGCCCCCAAACTGCTGATTTCTGCACTGTGAAGACCTTGTTTACAGGTAAAGCCAGAGGCTATGGGCATGATCTGTACGTATTCAACTTTATGTCTTTTCCCCTCACAGTGTGGGTCAGAATCAGTACCAGTTCCCAAATGGGCGAATACAAATGTCCTGATGTTTTGATTGAAAGAATAAGGGATTAGTTTTCCTTGAGGACTTCTTTTTTCTATAAATCTTTGTTTCTCTGGCGTTTTATTTACCAAAACATGTTCATTAGAGAATTTTATCAGACCTAAATTGTAGCACTTGATTATAAAGTTTCATGTTTAAAGATTGCTGTTTAGCTGTTTATAACATTTAGAAATCTGTTTACTTCTGCGGGAAAGGTCACAAAGAATAAACCAGTATTTTTTTTTCACTAACATCTGTAGAACCTGCAAAAAAATCCAATTTTAAAACCTTTTTATAGTACCTTATCATTACAGCTGTATGTTCAGAAATGAGTGTTATAAACCTTCAGCATTCTGAAAATTAAATGAAAAATGATTTAATTATAAGCAATGTAAACAGTATTATGCTTATTATTGTTAGTGCTAATAACAGCAGAAGATGATCCAAGGACAAATGAAAATATGTTTTTCCAATTTATATGTGATAAAGTCACTTAAGAGAATTAAAAACTGGTATCCTCTGCAGAACAGTACATTATCCTCTCTACAGACAAATAATTATAAAAGAATAAATCATCAGAATTTATTAAGTATAGTATTCTACCTTGCATCTGTCAAGCAGTGAAGCATTAAAAGGCAACTTATGGAGAAAACAATATTTAAAATTATTGAGTTATAAATACTTCATGAACCATTTCTTTGGATGAACTTATTTCCTGATCGGAGCGATGCTAGATGAATTTTGATCATGTGTGTTTTTTTCCATCTGTACTTCTTTAAAGTTCAAATCTGGATATCTTGAGTTTTTTGCTTGTGCCCCTTTAAATTGTCTGAACCCCGTCTCAAAACCTGACCCATGCTTATGTTACATAACACCCAAGGGGAAATTTGTTTCCTGCAGGGACTCAGTTAAAAAGATGCCTTTTCCACATAAAGATCTTTACTATTTTTGAAATTACATTTTTCCTGAATGTTAAAATCTGCTTTTCATTATATAATGATGGTGAATGCTGTTGCTTGGGCATCTGGGGTCCAAAGCTTACCTCAGCAGTGTCACTTCAGTCTCTTAAAGTGAACCTGAAAAGCAAGACTTTGGAGGAGCAAGGCACCAAGTTCAACTTCAGCTGAGGCAGTAGAAGGGCTGCACTGCCCAGAGTAGAATCACTTCAATCTATCACACATGAGCTTTCACTTGGAGCACTTCTTAGTTAATTATTTTTAATTAAGTCCATATTTCTAAGGACAAGAAAATTAAATATTTATGTTTTCAGAAGGTGAATAATGAAGACGAAAAATCAAATAAAGAGTTTGCTTAATGATCATATGCAACCAAGTATTAAATTTTCATTTTATACAAATCAAAAAAGGTTGCTGTTATGTTTTTCTTAGGTATCATTTCCTCTGAAAGCCCAGGAAATAGCTGGCTGATTTGGAGAACTAACCACTGCGGAGGTTTTCTCTGACTGAATGATTGACACCTTAATTTCCCAGGGTGACAGTTTCATGCTGAGAACACCAAGGTTTCAGTACATACAGTTTCTCAGGGATTGGATTCTTGGATTCAAGGGGAACATGCTGTTCCACTATCCATGTAGGTAGAACCACTTCCTCTTAAGTGACTTTGGCAGTCTATAATGTAAAGGGGTTACTGAGAAAGTCAAATTTTATTTAAACTCATCAATATTCTGCACTGAGGTTTGCTATTGTGCAATTACCATTAAAAGAGCTAAATCTATGACCTCATGAAAAACACGCCTAATGAAGCTTGCAGGTGGAATTCTTTCTTCTCTTTGCACCGGACACTAAAACCAGATTTTCTTATGGGCCGTAGTAACCTTAGTCCAAGAAATCTCTGCTATGCTACATTCACACCTATGTAAATATTAAGTATGTACACAAACCAGAAAGACAATTCTGATTTGATTATAGTAAGATTGGATTACTATTCTTCTGTAATCTTTACTTTGAAAAAATGATTATCCAAAGAATACATTCACAAGTTCTAATTTCAGTAACTTTTCATCATAAAAAGGAAAGGTGATTAAATATTTAGCACTCATAGTTCCCTATGGAGTAGTTATTATCATCTCCATTATTAGATGAGGAGGAAATACTAAGAAGGATTAAATAAATTGCCTAAGGACACACAGATAGACTGTAGCAAAAACAGGACTCAAACTTAATCTGACTTAAAGTAGATCATCATTTATTTTCCTAATTTCCTCCCAATAAATATTTAGACTTTATTATTTGAAAGATATCGGGTAGATCCTACATAGGCAAAAAATACGCATAACACTTATTCTGTGGATTAACTGACATAGCAAATTGACTGAATTAGAGATATAATCATATTATATATAGAAGAAGAATGACCATTGCAACTAGTATTTTCCAGGAAAGTCATCACCTAAAGCTTGAAAAGGAGTAGACAAGGAGCTCCTGATATTTGGATGGAAGAGGAGCAAGTTCAAAATTCAAGCTGGCATTGTGGGGTTAGTGGGGACAGGGGCTATTTATTGCTTTGTATTCATTTGAGCCATCATAAGCACATACTGTAAGATCTTATATCCAGTAAATAGTTGCTGGGTTCATGAGCATGATGACTAATTAATGAAATAATTTGGCTTATTATAACATAATAAGATATGTGGTTGGGCAGATTAATAAAAGGAAGTTTGTAGAATGAATCATTGTAAGACTCTGGATTTTGACCATCACATTTCAGGAAAATGAGGAGGTCATATAAACTGTTTGATGGCAGATAAATAGCACATATGTTTACCAAGAAAGGTTGAAAGGGGAGACATTAGTAAGAGGGAGATGGTAGGCCAGGCATGAGAGGATAAGCACCTGGGCCAGAGGGGAGGAAATGTTACTCCTGCTCATGACAAGATGGAGATCTACTTTGATAGTAACTGTGGCCGATATATTTCAACAAAATGTATGTGTGCCAGCTAACAACCTTCTCTTACAGTGGAAAATATAGATGCAAATGTAGCTGATGAAATGAGTTCATTTCATTTTGAGAACTCAACTTGAAAACAGTTATTTGGTTACTAGTTGCCATTAAGTTGCATCTTATACCCTTTTGCATTATTCCATATAAATTCCCATAGAGTCTACAACAAAAAGAAATCAAATTGATTGACTAATTTAACAAAGCATTTTACTTCTCTATTTAAGAACAATGTGATTATAAAACCATAGGTCATGAGGATAACGTCTTACTTCAACATAAAATTAAAAGTTAGAAATAATAATGAAGCCGATAGGCTTTCCCCATCTTCTTTTACTTTGGAAAAAAAAAAATGGCCCAGATTTTTTTTTTTTTTTTTTTTTTTTTTTTTTTTTTGCTCATGACCTTTTACTTTAATCCAAATAAGGTCTATTGGTTACCTGCCACCAGTCAAGTCTAACACTGTAGTACAAATGCATCATTATTGTGCTCAGGCCTCACATAGGGCAACCAGGGTAAACTAACACCCAAAAGTCATTCGGGGTTGCCCTTCAAAATCACTTGCAAGCTATTTGTTATTTAATCTCCACAACAATGTACTCGATACATAGGTCAAGATCCCTTTGTGGGCAACCAGGTGTCTGAGTCAAGTCATGGAAAAGTCAGGGTTTTAGGACTCCATTCAGCTGCTCAGCTTTCATCTCTGTTTATTAAACCAAAGTTAAGTAAATAAAAGCCTAAACCAACTATGTATTCAAAATTCATGATCATAAAAGATAGATGCCTTGGCTGCAATAAATTTTTAAATCAAAAAATAAATAAAAAGATGTTTCATACAGCTCTGGAGCTTGAGTTTATAGAATAGCAATTGTTAACACAATAACAAGCTAACATTAAGAGCTTATGTTTCTTAAAAGCTCTTCAGAGCTCAGAATACTTGTTAATACACTGTGGCAGATGGCATATAAAATGGACCTACTTACTACTTTTTTCAGCTTTTGTTTTAAAGTTATTTATTGATCTACAAAGAAAGCCAAGAGAAGTATTTTCTATGGGAACAGTATAAAAAGAGAGCTTACAAATGTAAAAAAATAAAATAAAAACTAATATAAGAATGAACTTGAGTTAATGGGAAATGGATTACTGTTAAAAAGATTACTGTTAATAGAAAAGTCTGGGTTTTTCCACTTTTGATGCAAAAAAAGAAAATGCTGATCATCTTTTTTCTGTTATATCTTGCTTCCCACTAAGCATGTCAACTCTGAGTTTTAATATTAAATGTCTGCTGATGTAGTGGGGATAATGAGAGCTATACATCTATCCAAATATATACATATATTACACTCTACATATGCACATGATTTTTACATTTGAATTCACAACATCATATTATTCAATACATTCACTTTTAAAAATGCTAGCCTGTCTTTTCACAGAGTTTTACACACACACACTCACAAACACACCCATACACTCACAATTAGAAAAGCAAAGGTGTCAGAAACAATGTGATACAATACCAGTGACGTAGTACCAGTGACACAAAGGATTCCAGGGAACCATATACAACTTTTGCTTAGATGGTTCATTATATAATTTGCCTGCCATTTAGTTACTTAGGGCAGACAGATGTGTCTCCTCTGTGCACATTCATGAAGCAATGTACTAAGAAGCAACACACAAATTATTAGGTTCTATTTTTTTTTGTTATTTACTAGCAGTATACCCATTGCATAATTCCCAATTTTGCTGCGACTTAATCATATAGAAAATCAATGCATTATACTAAAATGTTTTAGGTTTCTCATGCCTCTGAGAGTCAGGGAACACAGACTGAAATTTAAAGTTTTTCTTCACTTAACTTGAATTCAGGGAATTTTCTCATACCTAACAAGTATATTTTCAACAAAGCTGCTAAAATCTAATATCAAATTCAGTATCTAACCATGTATGGGACCAAATATTTCCAAGAGGAAATGAAAATATGTGTGTCTGTTGTATCAGTGTATTGCTGGCATTTGTTCATACCTAGGTACACGTATAAGTGCAAACTGATGAGATAGCATATATGAGTATAAAATCTATATCTTCTTATGAAATTAATACTAAATATCTTAATTCTATAGGATAGCACATAGGACTTATAGAATTTAATAAATGTGAGTTATTTAAGTCATACAAAATCTAATTATTCTAATTGGAATGGGTTAAAATAAAATATCCCAAAATTGACCTAATCTTACTTTATGATAGATTAGTAAAGATATTTACTAATTTACTATTTCACAGAGGTTTATAGTCATCCTCATTAACAGTAATACCTTTTTAAAGTTGACCACATATCATTTGGTGTATTTTGCCTTTAAGTAGAGAAAATATACATGAGGAGACTTCAAATGATAGACTGAAAATGGAATTAAAAGCAAAGTAGAAAACGAAGATGTTACTTTTAAGTTCAAGACACTTTTCTAAGTGATGCTATTTGACACCTAGTCCATCCTTAAAAAACAGAGGCTCCTGGGGATTTAACCATGTCAACACAGCCTTTTTTTACACTATAAACCAAAGAACAATGAGTGCCATTTCAAGATTGCTTAATATTAGGAAACAGAAACATGACAGAAGCCAAATCAGGGCTTTAAGGTGGAGATTTCTTATTATTTATCATCAAATTTCTCACAAAATTGTCATTTTCTGATGAGAGGAATGAGCAGTGAAGTTGTAGTGGAGAAAGTGCTGTTGTGTTGACGCTTTCCAGGACACTTCTCAGCTAAATCTTTGCTGAATTTCCTCAAAACACTTAGTTTGGGCCCTCTGCAAAGTCCAGAAGCAAAATACCTTCAGCTCACTCTTTCTACCAGACACACACAAAAGTATTGCCATAACCACTGATGCTGACAAGCCTACTTTTGCTTAGACTGGACCACTCCCCATCCTAGTAGGCATTGTTTTGATTGTAACTCTTCAGGATCATACTGGAAAGGTCATGTTTCAAATGCTATTTCAAATTTTACAAAAAAAAAAAAAAAAAGTGCTTCAAGATGATTTTTCCACTTGTTTAAAATTTCCATTAAAGCTAACCTAGGTGCAATAATTTTGACATCCATCAAATAAAGTTTCCTCCACTTTAATTTTTTAGTCAGAATTGTGTAAACTGAACCAATTGAGATGTCTGTGATGCTAAGTATTTTTCCTGTTGTGGTCAAACCTATTCAATTAGGGCACAAAGTTAATTTTTTCTTTGCAATTTGACATGGATGATCTGCTGCTAATAGCTTCATCTTCAAAATTCTCTCATCCCTTTTTAAAATGAGTTATTCAATTGTCAATTGATTTATTTTGGTTGGCCATTGTCCCCAAAATGTTTTTTACAAAACATCAATGATTTCACCATTTTTCCGCTCAAACTTCATAATACATTTGATGTTTGTTTTTGCTAAAATTCTAGCAGAGTTCTGGTTGCTCGAAAGAGGCTCTTTTCAAACTAATAGTCTTGTTCTTCTTAGTGCTTCAAACTGGATCCTGTTAAGACGTGTTATAACAGATTAATACACATTGATTTTGTTGTCAAAAAATTTTGAAATTCATGTGTAGTTTTTTTCAGAACACATATGTTCTACAAAATTTTGAAGACTCCTCCTAAAGGTCACATCCCATTATCTAATGTGGGTGTTACATACAAAATTATAAGTGGGACCAGTGGGAGAAAGTCACAATAATGTCAGAAGTAATTATTTAGGTTTGACAATTCAGCAACTTTGTTAATTCCACAACGAGAAACATGGAGAACATCTTTAACACAGCACTATTGAAAAGTAAACATTTAAAACATTTAAGAGGAAATGTCCCAATCCAGCTTGGCTTAGTTTGAATCTGGCTCTGTTACTTTCTCATCAGATGGCTTGTCAAGTCATTTACTCTGTCTGTACCCTGATGTCATAATTTTACAGAAGAAAGTGAGCATAGTATAATTCATACATACAGTGGATTCTACTTTGTCCTGAGGAAAACAAAAACAGCTAACACAAAATAAACATGTGATAAAGGCTTGATGTCTGTTTTGACATTTAATGTCCTTCACCAGGGTCCGCAGAGCCTGAATAGCTACTTGCCAAGTCTCTTGTTTTAAGTGTTTCCTTTATGGATTCTTTACCTGCTGAGTGCATCCCTCAGTCCATAGATTTCTTTGATGAGTTGAGACTTGATAAGATTTCCATATATTTATTTTCTTTACTTACAATGATAGAACTAATTCATACAGCAAATGGATAATGTATAAATACTGTGCTTTCTGTAATATTCTAGAAATCTGAATACTGTATCAGATGGAGATTCATGTTATGGGGGAAAATAATGTACAACCAGGGAGTCTCAGTTATTCAATAAAGTGACATTTGAGCAGAGATCTACAGGAAGAGAGCCAATGATCCAGAGGACTGTTAAAGCACGAGTTTCTATGGCAGAAATAACAGAAAGTACAAATACCCTTCAGCAGAATCACACTCAGTGTTTAGGGCATCGCAGAAGCCAATGTGTCCAATATAAAGTGAGGGGAGAAAAGCGATTATGAGGCTCTAGTAGATGAGATCATGCAAGACTTTGTAAGAAATATGACAATTACTCTCAGGGTCACGTGAAATGATGAAAATGTTTCAGCAGAGAAGCCACATGACAAAATATTTCTTTGTTGTATTGCACATAGATTATAAGAGGGCTGATGCTATTGCAATAATACAGGCAATGATAATACAGGGATCAGACCATCCCAGACAAAGTTGGCAATGATAAAAATGGAGAAAAATTGGAATTATTTTTACACAGCATTTGAGAATAGAAACAACAAGGCTTGTTCATAGATTGGATGTGGATGTGAGAGAGGATAAGGGCAACTTCAGTGTTTTTGTCATAAGTATCTGAGGGAATAGAAATGATTTTAAATGATGTAGAGAATCAAGATGGATAGAGTTTCAGGAATCAAGGAGAATCAGAAAACTCTGGTTGTGATTTGTTTAGATTTCAAATGAATAGGTATATAATGTTATCCAGGATGTGTGTGGGGTAGAGGGGGGTGGAAAGTCAGAATAGCAAGCTATAGTTGTTCTGGGATGGACTCATCATTATCATAATGCTTGGATATGCCCAATACTTTCATTCATTAACCCCATATCATCATAATTTCTCTCATTACTTTCATGCGAATTAGTATGAGAATAAATAATTAAAAGGAGCGTTCCTTTCCAGCCCACCCAACAAGGTATAGAAAGCAACAAGTATGTCAGATGGATGACCACACATTGTGAGTCAGGGGACAATCTTGCCAATTTTTGTTCCTTTTTTTTTTCTCCTACACTCCACAATTTGCCATTATTTGCCTTACATTACATCTCTGTATCCACAGCTCGTTGAACTTCAATCTCATACACAGCAAGATGTATGGGGTGATTATTGACTCTGAGCAGAAGGAGAAAAAAATGAAACAAAATAATTGACTAGTTTTGACTATCCAATTTAGACAGAATAGTGATCCCTGCAGATGAAGGTAAGCATTTTAAATCATGTTCATTCCATCAGTCTGAATGTCGGTGTTCTTCCTATTACTAGTTCTCACTTTTTCCCTCTGATCTACCCTTCCTTTAATGTCTTCTTAGTCTGTTCTAAGTATATTTAACAACCTGGAAATGGAATTTTATTTACTCCTGGGAATACCGATGACTCATTAGTCAGACTGATTTCGTACACTATATTAATGTGCTTGTTATTAGAGACCATAAGATAAAAGCATGATCTCTTTTTACTTTAAAAGTTCTTTCCAAATACACACAGTCATAAGTAGTGTCTGCAAACATTAGAATTGCTACACTTGTATTTTATATTATTTCTTTTCTTATTGTACCTGTTATTCTCATCGCATTCTGTTATTTATTTTTAGCTAAACATAATAACTTCTCATCATAGTTCCTCTTTTTACTCTAGAGTGCTGCCCCTGAATTCCTCAAGTGCTTAAAATCCACTCAGCATTTACTGGTACAATGAGATCCATTCTTTGGAATGTCTCTAAAACAATGCGTGTTCTATGCACCAAATCAAAATATGCATTCCACTATCCCTGTACTTCCAAAGCTGTTTCTGATTACTGATTGAAAATTCCCCTGTTCTTCATTAAAGGCTGAGATTCCTTTAAAATGCTTATTTACGGCTGCATGTTCCTCAGGGGCAGGCTGTGGATTTAATCGCCTACAGCACCAAATCTCTTTTAACATTTGGGCAACTGAGCATTAGGTACCTTGTTGGTTAAAGGGCACCAGTTCCTACTCAATGTATAGATGAGGTAGCCACAATATGATATGCTTCATTTGCTCCAAGTATTATTAACGCTAATGAGCACTCTACCCACATATCAAGAAAAGATTCAGAATAGAGTCACTGCTTCTCAGACTTCATTAGGCCCCATAGTATTTTATTCAGGGGCAATCTCTAATTTTAGAATCTTCCTTAAAGAGAGATGAAAACAAATATACTGTAATTAATAAGAAGCATTGTTTCCCTCCTTAGTAGGTAGCATGTATTAAGATACAACATTGAATTTAAAAAATAGTGCCTGAGGGTAAAGGAGGAAATAATTACTGTACTTTAACAGAAAATAATTCATTCAACTAAAATGAGTTTTCATTTTCTCTTTATATAAGTAAAATAGGCAGGTGCTTATGTTGTTTCTATCTACTTTTGTAGGATGTGTTTCTAATTTAAATTTTTTTGCTATATGATTAACATTATGTTATTCACTGTATATATTTATGTGTCTTTAGCTCTGCATCTGCAATATAAAATTTTGAAAAGGCTTTCCTCTTGGAAATGTCAGTTTATTTTTTTAAACACTAAATCCAGAGTATGTTTTCAAGGTCTCTTCTAAAATGATAACCTTCCTATGAGTCATGGGAGTTTAAGAACATCTCTGGATTAGTCCGGCTTCAGTGAGGCGAAACGCAGCAACAGTATACCTACAAAGAGATACGATAAGCACTTATAATGGGTATCACTCAACACAGCACCAAATATAAATCAAAACTAACAAACACCCTCCCCCACAAATCCTCTCAAGTTAAGTTCCTTGAATTTAATTATTATAGCAAATGGTAATATAACAAGGGTGTCTACTGTCAGGAAAAAATGTTTAAAACAGATGTGAACCATACAAAGCATATGTAAAACACATGTGAGCCACAGCAAGGTCACAGGACCCAGAGAAAGAGCACATGTGGAGTTCGTGAACCACATGTGGACACATGTCCCAAAATCACGTGTTTCTGTTCATTGCCAAGACTCAGATCATATTCTTAAGAAATCGGGGGCTCTTAAATAAACTTTGTACTTCTTAAGGTAAATGGATACTTTTTTTTATTTAAGATCCGTTAGTGCAAGCAGACAAGAGTCCTCAAATCTAACTCCAGGCTTGAAAGTACTCAAATCCTTGTTTCACTCCTGCTTTCCTATCCCAGGGTAATTCAGTTGATTATTCCAAGGGAATAAAGATTTCTTCATTGCCCATAGCTAATTCTTTGAGGATGCCAAAGCTTATAATGAAATCTAAGTAAACAGGGTTTACGTGTGAGAATTAGAAGCAAGTGTGGCTTGAGGAGCTTTTTTTTTTCCTTCCTAAAATAATGTAACCTGCAAGTCACTGATGCCTCACCTTACATTTTGGGATAAAACTAAATAAACTCTTCAATACAAAATAGTCAAGATTTAAAAATCCAAGGAGGACATTTATTTTATTTGATAATTTGAGAAAAAAAGTTTTATATAATTTAAAACAAATATTAAAAAGATAATATGAAATGAATATTTAAAAACATATACATTGAAGTAGGTACAAATATGTTATATGTCTTTCACCTTTATTTTCTAGATAATTATGACAGCATTTTATGCATAGACATTCATTCCTTTAGATTATGAATGTATTATTTCACTTGATCCTCTCTCTAACTCTGTTAAGAAATAGAATACAACTAGAAAAAATGGGTTATAACTATATTTTATTGTACAAAGAAGTTAGCACCATGCACCAAGAGGAGAAATGATTGCCTTATTTAAAATAGACTTAAAACTCCAAGCAAACATGTACTTTTTTTAAAATCAGAGATTACATAAAGCAACATGTGCATTGTATAATTGACTCAGTGTGCTTATTGTAAATTTCATAAGCTACTATATGCAAAACTACATTGTAAACAGGAAGGTATAATATGAATATGTGTGTATTCATTTCATCCATATTTGAACATCAGAAACACCAAGATTCAAAAAGGTAAGTCAATTGTCCTGTGAGAAATAATAAATAGCATTAAACTAGAAAATACTTTTTTGTTTCCCCCATTCTCTTTTAACAGGCAAAACTAAGCAGCATATGTTTCTTATTAATAGGACATTCATTCTAACTCACCTTAAATTTACAGACATGTTTTGGTATCATATATAAAAACCGTTGTACTAACACCATTGTCACATGTATTGTATTTTACATTTTCCACTGTAAAGCAAGATCCAGGGAACATTTGCCTTTTCCACTTTGTCTAAAAGGTAAACACGGAATTATGGCCCACTTTTATGGATTAGTATACTAAGATAATAGATAATAATAGGCAACATAATAATAAATAGGTAAATTAAAGTCACACATTTATTAAGAAAGAGTACCAGAATTCAAGAAATGAAATTCCAAGTCCAGTAATTACTTTCTATTAAACTAAAATATTTAAATACAGCCATGGTAAGTTTTCAATATTACGTACCCATATCCACATGTCAAATTCCTTCTTTTTTCTTCCTTTGTTATTTACAAAAAGGAGCAAATTTCATGTGTATATAGTTTTTTTAAGATTTTATTTACTTATTTGAGAAGTAGAATTAGAGGCAGAGAGAGGAAGAGAGAGAGAGAGAGGTCTTTCATCCACTGGTTCACTCCCCAGATAGCTGCAACAGCCACAGATCTACCGATCCGAAGCCGAGCCAGGAGCTTATTCTGGGTCTCACACTTGGGTGCAGGGGCCCAAGGACTTGGGCCCTCTTGTACTGCTTTCCCAGGCCATAGCAGAGAGCTGGAGTTGGGACTAGAACTGGCTCCCATATGGTATACTGGCGCTTCAGGCCAGGGCTTTAACCCTCTGCACCACAGCATAGGCTCCATGTATATATAGTTTTAATAGTGTAATGATACTTCCTGCCCTACCCTCCTTCCTTTCTTCACTCTTACCCTCCCTCCCTCTCTCCTCCTTTCCTTAATTTCCCTTGATTCTTACAATGACATAATTTCAATTGACTTTATAACCAGTAGTTTAACCCTCCACTACTAAAAGGATTTAACAAGTAGTAAGTAGAAAAACCACTGTTCCTTAAGAGTACACACAGGGCTATAAATAGTCATCAAATATTAAAATGTCATTGTTTCTAATGATGGCGCTATTAAGAATGAGGCTGTGATTAAAGAGATAAAAGGAATTAAGAGGAAATAGTTTAATACTAAATGGTACAAATAGATTTTCCTTTGTTACTGTTTCTGGCAAAATACAGTAGTAAACTTTCCACAGCTTCCTAGAGAAAATAATTGATACTTCAAACTGCTTTCTACACTTCCAATAAATCAGTTATTACCTGTTGTTTTGTGTTGCCTTTGGAAGTATCATTCTATTATATCCAAAGATGTTAAAACTATTCTCAGAGATATATTTTTTACAGATAAAGTCCTTCTACCATGACTTTTCCTTTAAACTTGGTTCACTGCTACTAATATTTCAGGAAACATTTCCAATATAACTTCTGTGAATTCTTCCTGGACTACACTAGACAGTTGTTTCCATCTTTTCATGGTTCTTGTCACATTTAGTTGCACTTTATCTACTTGCAGATCTACCTTTAATCTCTACTCCTTTGAAAATTCCTCAAGGGCAGAGTCTTTCATTTTATTAACTTCACATCCACAGTATTTGACAAAGTTATTTAAAATGGCAAATTGTAAGTATAAAACGAATAAATGAATTACCGATGGTTTTCTTTCCTTCCAAATATCAGTTGATTTAGAAGCTCTCATATTCAGTTCACGTACAATTTAGTGACCAGTCGTATTCAATACTAAATTAACTGTCACTCTAAAAGAAATAATTCAAACACCTGGAAACTGGATTTATATCCCTTCCTCTTAATTATTCAGTTTATGAAACATCCTTTTTTAATAAGTGTCTAAAGAAACTTCCTGTCTCTTATTTAATGTAATATTCTGTTACATGTGTTGTGTCACTTCACATGAGGACCCTCCCCTCTCTTCATGAAGCAAGGAAGAATATTTATTGAAGCTAATGCATAGAACCAGAGACAATAGCAATGCATTGGGTCTGGAATTATTTTTCTGGATTTTGACACTAGATTATGTACACACTTTTTACTATCCCCTGTATCTCCATTGGAAGTACACGAAAGAGTAATATTTTGTCATTCCAATTTTCCACAGCCCATTGACATTTCTATATTAGAGATGTGGAGCTGAAAATACGAGTCTCACCCCTTTCATCTCATCTTAATGAGCCATGAGGAATCAGAACCACTCAATATTTTGGCTATCTACTCTTTTACCATGTGCAAGGCAGACACAGCATCAGCCAGCCTTCCAAAGGGTGTGCAGATCTTTCATGCTTTCACATTTGATCAATGCAAAATTGACAGTCTGCTGCTTAGTTTCTTCCAAGGTTGTTTCCTACACATTAAAATAGGAATAAAGTTTTCAGCTCAATCAGAACTGATCGTTTTAATCCTTCTCTTCCAGCTAAATCTCTCCCCATAATAGTCTGTGTAGTTCCATATGACCATAGTCATAACACAGAATAATGTATAGTCTCCACACTGTGTGTCACAGCTCACGGAACCTCTTTATCTACGACAAATAACATACACACATGAAGACATGCCCTTTATTTTTGAAACCCATGCTGAGGAACTATTACAAACTAAATGAGTGAAGTGCCTTTTTAAAAATCCCAAAAACTCAACCGACGCCGCAGCCCACTAGGCTAATCCTCCGCCTTGCGGCGCCGGCACACCAGGTTCTAGTCCCGGATGGGGCGCCGGATTCTGTCCCGGTTGCCCCTCTTCCAGGCCAGCTCTCTGCTGTGGCCAGGGAGTGCAGTGGAGGATGGTCCAAGTCCTTGGGCCCTGCACCCCATGGGAGACCAGGATAAGTACCTGGCTCCTGCCATCGGATCAGCGCGGTGCGCCGTCCGTGGCAACCATTGGAGGGTGAACCAACGGCAAAAGAAGACCTTTCTCTCTGTCTCTCTCTCTCTCTCACTGTCCACTCTGCCTGTCAAAAAAAAAAAAAATCCCAAAAACTCAAGGGAGAAGTGACCATTAATCCCTGGATTTTCAATTAATTTATGTTCCAAAGGCAGTGTACTAAGGAGAAGGACTGAGAGAGTCTATGACAGAAATGGGAAGTAAGGAGTAACTCTGCCAGTTAAAACCACTACACCTTTGTCACAATTGTGTCACTGGCAGAAGGAGTAATCTCTTCTATTTAGAATGACTATCAACGAGAATTACTCGCCATCAGAAGGCTCCAAATCTTCTCAGCAAGATGCTGGGAATAATAATGTGAATACATCCTATTTTCAAGGTATGGCCCTTTCTCCTGCATGACTAACTGCTCCCTCCCTGGACCAACAAGTGTTTTTATTGCTATTCTATTACTGACATCTTGAAATATTTTTAATGATAAACATACCCCCTGCTAATATTTGTCTGCAAAAACCCATACTACATCCCAAAACAATAGATTTTCCATTTGAAATTAAGCAGGTCTTGTTGACATGTGAAAAAAAATATGCATTTCTCATGATGACATACAAAATAATTTATTATTGCAAGGCAAAGATCACAGAAGAGGAATAATTAAAAAGAGTAATAGTTTTTATATTAATTTCATTGTTTCCTTATTAGGTCTTTTAATATAGCACTTCACTGAAGGATTTTTTAAAAATGTATGTTAAAGTTTCATTTTATATCTTTACTGAAAACAGTAGAATTTTTATTTGCTTACTCAAATTTTCACAAAGGTAAGCAAACATGAGAAAGTATTGTTTTGAAGCCATTTGTGATGGAAACGTTTGTGCTTACACTATTCAGTGAGCATAATCCATTCTGTCTACCTCTCTCAAAAGAAAACACATGTTTTTCCCTATTTGGAAATCATGTCCAGAAATTCCATTGTGTTGAAGTTCGTGTAATTTTCTTTTAAAATCATCTATAAAAGTCATCATATGTTTTAATTTCATTGGAATTGATTATTAAAGAAATACAAAAGACTCCTGAAAATAAACTTGAACTTTCCTTTCCTCATCACAAACATAGATGCACAAAAATTGATAATACACACATATTAGTTTCAAAATTTGGTCCATTATAAAGAAAATAAAGTACACTGGATTCTACACAGAAAACTGCACGTGCACTTGTGTCTGGTACTTACTTGTTCCTAAAGCCTGTATTATACTGTAAGGTATATTTTTAAAAAAGAAAGAAAGGAAAAAAAATTTTAAGTCACTTATATTGTGTCTGGCCTTATATCTGTATTATTTAAAATATTCTTTCAACACACATCTAACTAGGAAGAACTATATTGTATAGAACCTACTTGCTATGGTGTCATCACTTATTTAGTGAACTCTTCAGATTTATTTATTTATTTATTTATTTATTTATTCGAAAGTCAGAGTTACACAGAGAGAGGAGAGGAAGAGAGAGAGAGAGAGGTCTTCCATCCGATGGTTCACTCCCCAATTGGCCACAATGGCCGGAACTGTGCCGATCCGAAGCCAGGAGCCAGGAGCTGAGCTTCTTCTGGGTGCAGGGGCCCAAGGACTTGGGCCATCTTCCACTGTTTTCCCAGGCCACAGCCAAGAACTGGATAGGAAGTGGAGCAGCCAGGACTAGAACCGGCACCCATATGGTATGCCAGAGCTTCAGGCCAGGGCGTTAACCCACTGTGCCACAGCACCGGCCCTGAACTCTTCAGATTTCAAAAGGATTTTCTTTGGGTCAGTAATTAAAATTAAGTCTCTTGACCAAGGTGTCATGTTTAGGAATATATTGAGGTGTTACTGATGGCACAGCACATATCAATACCCTTATAATGTCAGAAGGATGTGCACGTAAGCAACAGGAAAAAGGATTATCTTAATATGGCTTGATGCAACCATGACTGTTTGAAAGGATTCTCATAAAAATAAATTGAAATATTATTTCCAGGACAATGTATGGCAATCAGGCACATAATTCTGACTACAATAGTGGGAGTAGTGAGTTTAATTCCACCCGCACATCCTTAGGAACGGAAAGCATTATTTCTAAGTTGAAAAACTTCAAATTTCTGGTTCCAGCAGCAATGCTGTCTGCCAGTATCCTATAAAGCTTTATTTCCCCAAGGTTTCCATGAAACGACACATTTGGATAATGTTCATTTCCTACCTTCCCCTGTGTACATTCACTGTAGATATTTTTATTGTTCTCTTAATTATCTGCACATATATATTAATTCCAGAATGTACAAATAGGCTCCATTGTGATTTCTCTACCACTCCTTATATATATGATAACATCACTTATGAATGCTGGTTACAAGTTTCCATGAAGACGTGTAGTTGTTCTAAATTTGTGGGACAACAGCATTCAGATATCTGCTTTCAATTTGTGTGCATGTTTCCCCCTGTTATTTTCCCCTTTTTATGACTATATTAATTGTTACCAGAAGTCTGCATGAAATGACTGAACAACTCAACAATGGAATGTAGCAGATTAGAAATTATTGTTTTTCTCCATCTGAGAAACGTGTCAAAGCAGCCTAATCTTTATGTCTTGGGGAAACTCATAGAATGTTATAACATTTGATTCCCAGCATGTGGGCACTAGCTGACCACCGAGACATGAACCATCCTAACATTTATGCTTTTATCGACCCATTTGACACTGATGATACTTGCAGAAATGATGACGGGAAAACTAACCCATCACTAAGGGAAACAGCACGTGTGGGAATTGCTCTGCTGCAGCTCACTAAGTTTTAAGTCACCAAGGTTAAGGATTAATCCAAAGTCTGAAGCTAGCATCAAAGCCACACACTAGCAGCATGCCTCAGTGAGTTAGTCACAGAATGGCAACAAGCAGCCCTGTGGTCTAATCCCCGAGCACCCACTTTCAACTGGCCAGGTTTCGTTCAGCATTTTTTTCTATAACATGGTGAAATATGTTCTTTCAATCGAAATAACTACTAAAAATAAAAGTACAAGTAATATCATTATTCACTTACAATTATGATTCAAAAGGAAATAAACACAAACCACAATTTGTAATACATGGAATTCTCATGGAGCTGGACTGCAAGACCTTGGCAAAGAAACAGTGGGATAAACACTCAGGTTGTTGGATGCGAATGATTAAAGACTGTAGGCTGACTCTTTAGATTGAGGGGAAATTGTGATTTGATTTAGTCAGTGAAGAAATAATATGAGGTAAGTGTGGCAAGATGGACAAACACAGGGTCCCAGCATTCACTTCATTCTACATAAAGAACCAGAACAACAAACGAGCAGCTGCATTTCAAGGGAAGTGTCACTGGAAGCCAGCAATGCAAAGACTAGGAATAGCAGCGAAAACAGTGGAATAAAGTGCATCATTGAACACAGCCCCAGTTCTCAGCCTGGGGAACTTCCTATTACAGAAGAACCAGTAAACAGGAGAGTCCCAGGAGAATCCAGCATGATGGACATCAGCATCCCTTTAAGACAGTTTCAAAGAACTCAGATGTTAAAAACCAGTAGGGGAGCTACCTGGAGTACACACTGTAACTTTGCTTCTGAGAAGGTTTTTGCATTATCTTCCCTCAAACTCCACAACCCTGGCTGCTGCAGGGTAGTCAAATATTGGATGTGGAATGAAGCTGCCATCTGACTATTGACACATATGTGTCTATGAGTATAAGTTCCAAGATCCTGCACCCTACCACATTTGCTGAGACCAACCAGTAGTCAGTCAAGCCATCACTAGTCACAAGGGCTCTGTTCCCAATTACATACTCCGGAAGATGCATTTGTGGACAGACTATAGTCAAGTGAGCAGCTTCTAGGCTGGAGAGAAATGTGTGTCTATGCTGAACCCCACCACTATCACTGTACTACCCAAGATTCATCATGCCTCCACTGGGTCAGAGCAGGCAAGGATCCACCATGCCTGTCTGTTGTCACAACTTCAATTTCTAAAATGAGCACGTAAAGAGAGCATTAGAACTATTGCTATGTGTAGCACATCTGCCTGGCCCAGTACACAGCCCGTGCACTGCTCCCATATTCAAAAGCATTCTCTGACCCCATCACCACAAAAACCACACCCAAAGTCGCCAAATAAAGCCATGGAAACTGTAGGAATGTTACACTAATCACCCAAATAGAACCAAAACTAATTTTGCCTACCAAATCTGTACTGAAAGACATTTTTCAGGATAAAACCATATACCACTATAAGAGCAGAGAAATAAAAAAGAATCAAATATTGTCAATATAGGAAACCATCAAACCACAGAGATAAAGAAGAGAGGAAGACTAGAGCAAAGGATATTAAAAACAAACAAGAGAAACACTAAAATGATAGTATAAGTCTTTGGTTATCAGTAATAACTTTGTATGTAAGTGGACTAAATTTTTAAATTAAAAGATGTAGAATGGCTTAATGGATTTAAAAAGTAAGATCCAATAATATAAGAAATTCTACCAGTCAAGAAACAGACAGATTGAAATTGATGAAAATGAAGGAATGAAAAAAGATTCTGCACAAACAGAAAGCAAACTGAGCAGGAGTAGATATTCTTATGTCAGACAAAACAGAGTTTAAAAGAAAATTTGTAAACTCAGACAAAGAGCTTTGCTATATAATAATCAAATGATCAACTTAAAGATAGGAAACATAAGCATATATGCACCTAAACTTGAAATACTCAATTTTATAAATCAAACATTATTAGTTATAAAGGGAGAAGTTCAAATAAAATAATAATGGGAAACTTCAACAAAACACTTTCTTTAGCATACAGATCATATGGACAAAAAACAATAAGAAACATTGGAGTTAAACTATATACTATACGGACCTAGTAGGAATCTACAGAACACATCTAACAGCTGTAGGATACATATTCTTGTCAACAGCACATGGAACATTCTCTAGAGTATACTAGATATTAGGCCACCAAATAAGTTTCACAAATTTCAAAAAACTTAAAATGCCGTGTATATTTCTGACCATAATAGAAGGAAAGAAAGAACTTAAAATGTTGTATAGATTTCTCAGCATAAAAGAATGAAAGAAAGGGAACTTGAGGAATTATACAACTATATACAGACTGAACAACATACTATTCACTGAATAATGGATCACTGAGGATATTAAAAATGAAATTTGAAAATTCTTAAACAATTGAAAATGGAATCACAATATGTTGACATTTATGAAATTTGGCAAAAGCAGTACCATGAACAAAGTTATCACCATAAGCATACACATCAAAAAACAGAAAGAGTTTAAATAAACAACTTAAACTTAATGATTCATCTCAAAGATCTAGAACCAAGAGAAAAACTAAACCCCAAATTAGTAAGAATAAAATAATAAAAGTAGAAATTAGCAAAAGATAAACAATATGAATAGTTATCTTTTTTGAAAATAGAAAATTTACAAGGTTTTAGCCAGACTAATATAGAAAAGAGAGACATCTCAAACAAATAAAATCAGAAGGAAAAAGCAGACCTTATAAATTATAACAGATACACAAATTATCCTTAAGGACTACTATGAAAAATTTATTTGCTAAAAAATTGTAAACCTAAAAGAAGTGCATAAATCTCTGGATATATATAACTTACCAAAATTGAAACATGAAAATAGAATGCCTGAACAGGCCTATATTTAGTAATGAGACTGAATCAGTTATAAAATGTCTCCACGCACTGGCGCCACGGCTCAATAGGCTAATCCTCCACCTTGCAGCGCCGGCACACAGGGTTCTAGTCCTGGTCGGGGTGCCGGATTCTGTCCTGGTTGCTCCTCTTCCAGTCCAGATCTCTGCTGTGGCCCAGGAGTGCAGTGGAGGATGGCCCAAGTCTTTGGGCCCTGCACCCGCGTGGGAGACCAGGAGGAAGCACTTGGCTCCTGGCTTCAGATTTGCGCAGCACACGGCTATTTGGGTGGTGAACCAACGGAAAGAAGACCTTTCGCTTTGTCTCTCTCTCTCACTGTCTAACTCTGCCTGTCAAAAAAAAAAAAAAAAAAAAAAAAAAAAAAAAAAAAAAAACAATGGAATTCTTTAAATTAACAATCCTAAAATTCAGATAAAATATTGAATATTTAAATTAAAAAAATGAAAAATGGAAACTTTACTATACCTTATTTCAAGATATATGATTGACTCATAGTAACTAAAACAGGAAGATACTAGCAAAAAAAAAAAAAGACGCACTAAAATGGAGCATAATGAAGTTTTCATAAATAAAAACATTGACAATCATCTGTTTCTTGAAAATGGCACCAAAAACGCTGGAGGAAAGACAGCCTCTTTAAGAAACAGTTGCCTGGAAACTGAAGAAGCTATGCAGAAGATTGAACTTTGAATCCCTCTTACTCTGTTCCTATACAAAAATCAAATAGAAGTGCTCAAAGACTATAAATATAAGTCTGAAACTATGAAATTACTTGATGGAAATATAACAGAACCATTTCAAGACGTTAGTATAGCCAATGTTTTCACATATCACAGGCAACAGAAGCAAAAGTAAGATTCTACCACACTAACAAACTTCTTCACAATAAGAGAATCAATTATCATAGTTTAACAATAAACAGAATTGAATATTTTCAAATTATTTACCTGAGAAAAGACTGATATCCAGAAAATTTAAGGAACTCACAGAACTTAACAACAAACAGCAAATACTCCCATTAAAATAACCAAATGATATGAATAGATAGTTCTCAAAAGAAGAAAAACAAATGGCCAAAAAATGTGTGATAAAGTTCTCAATATCATTAGCATCAAGGTAACACACAATAGAACACCAAAAACAGTGAAATTTTGACACTTGCAGGAAAATAAATGGAACTGGATATCATAATGGTAAATGAAATAAATCAAACATGGAAAAACAAATGCTTCATACTCTTGTCATATGTGGAGGCTAAAATAAAGCCAGTTTGAATTTACAATAATGATTACTACAGGCTAAGTAAAGGTTGGAGGAGGAGAGATAGAGACAGATTGGATAATGGGTACAAAAACACAGCTGAATAGAAAGACTAAGTTCTGATGTTCCACAATATAGTAGAGTGACTATAGTTCACAACAGCTTATTACATATTTTGTGAAGAACTAGAGAGTGGAGCTCAAAGTCTCCAAACATATAAATGATACAAAGATGAAATTGCTAATTACTGTGAATTTATCAATATACACTGTATACATGTCTTGAGACATCATACTGTATCCCATAAATATGTACAATTACTTCGTCAATAAAAAAAGTAAGAAAAGAAAAATATGGCAGATGCCTCAGAATATAATTGTCACTGTCATCTCAGTAAACAGTTTAAGTGGGCACATAATTTTTTATACATTTATAAAAAGTAAATAATATTTGCTTCTTTATCCCCTCCTCTGTTTTAACTTTCTCCATTTATCCTCACCCTGTCTGAAACATGCAAGGAACTTTTAAAAATATCAATGCCTTGATCCCATCCAGACCAATTAATGCAGAATCGTGAGAATACCCAAGGGAGTAGCTCAGGCTTAGCTATTTTAAAGCTTCCCCACGTGACTCAACTATACACCCAACATTGAGAACGTCTTGGAAGTACTAATCAACAGTTTGCACAGTGTAAATAGCAGGATGGGATCTTATAATATGTTCATCTCTATGAACAATTCCCAGAATACATGACAAGCTTCCAAATAATAATATGTTCCACAATAATAAACAATCACTGCCAACTGATTAGTAATGAATCTATGCTTGACTGATTTTTCCTTGGCCTGCTTTCTGTCCTTACCCTTCCCCTCTTTTTTTCTTCTTTTTAAATTTTTTGTGCATCATGTTATTTGAAAAGCAGAGAGAGAGAGAAAGAGAACAAGACAGAGAGGGAGAGAGAGGGAGAGAAAGAATGAATTGACAAAGATCTCCCTTCCTTCTGCTGCTTCACGCCCTCAAAGACCTGCAACAGCCAGAGCTGGGCTAGCTTGAAGCCAGGAACTCAATCCAAGCTTCTCACCTGTGTTGCAGAGATCCAACTACTTGAGTCATTACCTGTGACTCAAACCCGGCACTCCAATATGGGATATGGGTTTCCCAAGAGGCAGTTAAACACTGCACTTAGCACTCAGCCTCTTTTCCTTTCTTGAATTGGATGAATAACCCCAACTTTGTTTTAAAGTCTCCTAGATGGACAATATCAATCTTTGTATTCTTTTACAGGGAAATGCTTCCTTATCATGTTACTAGGTGTCAGTACAAGACAACTTCCTTTTGGCCTTTTTTATGATACCATAATCAACATCCTGCTACAGAGTAAACTACTATTTTCATTCTTAAAATTAAGAGTCTTTTCTTATCTTCCATGTTGTTACAAATAACAAAATTTCATTCATTTCCATGGCTGAAAAATATTTTGTTGTGTATATTTACCATATATTCTTTATTCATTTATTTCCTGATGGATATGTTAGTTGATTACCTTGGCTATTTTAAACAATGAACAGGAGATATCAGGTATCTCTTTGGTATTCTTGATTTCATTTCCTCCAGATATTTATCCAGTAATGTAAATGCTGGATTATAACTAATATATATTATTTATATCTTACTTTTGAGGAATCTGCATGTTGTTTTCCATAATGGCTATACTAACTTACATTGCCATATCTGTCCATATAAGCTATTAGTTTGCTACACTCACTCACTGTTAAAGATGGAAATATGGTAACATGGTGCAATGGTTCTTTACATTTATATGTCCCTGAAATTCATCTGTTGAAACTCCCAAGCTGATAGTATTAAAAGGTGGGGCATTTGGGAAGATATTTCAGATATGAGGGTTATCCTCTCATGAATAGGATCAATGCCAACATAAAATAAGCCCAAGGGAAATAATTTGTCACTTCCCCACATGAAGGCATGGTGGAAAGATGCCCTGGGTGAACCAGAAACAAGGGCGTCAGTAGACACTGAATCTCCCAGGGCTTTGATTTAGATTTTCCAGCTTCCATAAATGTGAGAAATAATTTTTCTTGTTTATAAGCTACCCAGTTTATGGTATTTTCTTACGAGAATCCAGATGGACTAAGACACATAACAAGCAATAAAGATGTTGGCCACAAGTTTTTGTCTTTGTGTGCAATCCAGCAAATATTCACTCAATAAATATTTAAGCAATGTTTCTTGAGTTCCTATAATATGCACAAGAGAAAATCACCCAGGGTTCTGTCAGGGAGCTCCATGAATATATACTCTAAGTTATTTTGGACCATAGAGAAGCAAATCCCCAGAAAGGATTCTACTTATAAGAGACTTATTACAAAAGAAGCATATGAATTTAAGGAAAACTAATGTGCTACAGATGTAACTAAAACCCATGAGTGGCCAGGGCAGATAATGAGGACAGGAAGAGACTCATATGATTTTCTGTAAAGACTTGACAAGAACAATAGGATATTCTTGAGCCTGTTGATGTAATTGTGCATTTCACAAAAATGACCTGTTTTTCTGTCCCTACCAGCCTGAAGAAAGTATAGTCATAACTGTAATCATCACTCAATCCTACCTCCATAGTAGGAGATTTGTGTGTCACATTTTCATGCTACCCTAGTCGATTCCTTATGCCACACATCTCGATTCACTATGATTATGAGGGAACAGCCCTTTCATGGTTCCTATGGGCTTTTCCTTCTAAGGCTAACTTTTAAAGTGAAAGAAAAGGTTAATGAGATGATCAATGGTAGCTCTCTGCAGATGGACTCAGAACACAGTTGGTACCACTCGTGTTTGCTCTTCACTGGTATCAACACTAAATCTCCCTTGTTTGTTATGTGTACCCAATGTCACATGAATGTTGCACTAGAAGAGATAACCTTTGAAATTATGGGGCTTGCAGTTTGTACAAAATAGGTGGCACATGTTTTTATTTCTTTTCTCTAGAGTGAAGAGATAGAGAGGGAGAGAGGGAGAGAAAGGGAGAAAGAGAGCTTCTTCCAGGTCTCCCATGTTGATGCAGGGGCCCAAGGACTTGAGCCATCTTATACTGCTTTCCCAGGCCACAGCAAAGAGCTGGATAGGAAGAGGAGCAGCCGGGACTAGAACCGGCGCCCATATGGGATGCGGGTGCTTCAGGACAAGGCGTTAACCCACTGCGTCACAGTGCTGACCCCAACAATTTTTAAAAGATGTATTTATTTGAAGGCAGTGTTTACAGAGACAGAGAAAGAGAGAGATCCAACATTTGCTGGGTCACTCCACAAATGACTGCAATGGCCGTAGCTTAGCCAGGCTGAAGCCAGGAGCCAGGAGCTTCTTTCTGGTCTCCCATATAAGTGCAGGGGCCCCTGCACTTGGGCCATTCTCTGCTGCTTTCCCAGGCACATTAGCAGGAAGCTGGATCAAAAGTGGAGCACCTGACTGAAACCGGCTCCAATATGGGATTCCGGTGACACAGGCAGCAGCTGTATATGCAATGCCACATTGGCCTCATAGATAGAATTTTAAGAATATAATGACATTCCTTTCTTCTCTCCCCTCTCCCTGTCTTCTTTTTTCTTTTTTAGTTTTGAGATAACAAACCTTTAATTTACATTATAGTCAAAGGATAACTGCTCCATCAAATAAAAATTTACCAATTTAAAAGCAAAAAACCTAGTTTAACTGGAATACAGGCAAAGACTGTAAACAATAATTGAATAGAAATATGACAATTTTACTCATATACAATACATTTTACAGTAACCACAGACCATTAGAACTATAATAAATTGCCTTTATTTTTAAGGATTTTACTCATTTATTTGAGAGATAGAGTTACAGAGAAAGACAGGGAAAGGAGAGAGAAAGGTCTTCAATCACTGGTTCACGCCTCAGATGGCCATAACAGCCTAGCTGAGCCAATCTGAAGCCAGGAACCAGGGGCTTCCTTTGGTTCTCCCATGTGGGTGCAGGGGCCCATACACTTGAGCCATCTTCTGTTGCATTTTCAGGCCATAGAATAGAGCTGGATTTGAAGAGGAGCAGCCAGAACTCAAACCAGCACCAATATGGGATGCCGGTGCTGCAGGCGGAAGCTTAGCCCAATATACCACAGTGCTGGCCCCAGCACTGCATTTTTACTCATTGCTTTGACAAAAGTATATTTGCAGTAATACTGATACACACTGGCATTCCTTTCCTTCTTTCTTTTTCTTCTATTTTAATTTTAGCTCCCACAGACAAGGGCAAACATGCAATATTTGTCTTTTTGTGTCCACTTGCTTCAGAAGGTCTTGATAGTGCAACTCAAAGATTCTGGCTTCTGGGTTTCTAAACATATCTGATCACTATGACAATGATGCCAGAGAAAACAAGTGTGTGTTCAAGTTTACCATTCCTCTGGTCTTCACATGAGTGGAAGCGCAAAAAGAGGCTTAATCCCAATGTTCATCAAGATTGAATGCTTCTTCCATCATTGTTACTCCTTTTGATTTCCGCTGGTCATCCAGATATTCTGGCCCTACTGCAGAATATGGTGCTATGTACAGCACACTCTATGACAGAGTGCATATGCTGCATTCAAAAGACTGCATCCTCATTTTCAGTGTTGCTTTCAATCTTGTGGCTTATTGAAGCCTTTAGAAAGTCATTGAATAACCCTTTGAATTCAGATAATTCTGCCTTGTGTAGGATACGATGCCAGTGGATCCCACAATCAAAGTCCACTCTTGTACCTGTTAGCTAAAACTGTGATGTCCTTTTTGTAATGCACAATTGCCCCATTTAGAGAATGACAGGAGCCCTCTGTATCAATAAGTGGCCAGTTGGCTTCTTATTGCAATAGACACATATCAAAATTTCAGCATTGATCATCATTTTTTCTATGCTTACTAGAGCTTCTCCAGCAGTGAATGTGATCCAGTCCCCAAGGTTCATGTTACAGCAATGCATACCAGGCCTAGAGAATGTTTCTAAGTTAATGGCTTTTTGCTTAAACCCCAACCCTTTTGATTAACATCCTTCAAAATTCAATTGCAGATTTATTTCCATGGCTCCTATGATTTTTTTCTATTACATAATTTTTGTCCTTTATCAGGCCATAGATGTCCCTAGCCAAGTTATGATGAATTAATATTAGTTATCCATTTGAAATCAACAAACATGGTAGGGGAAGGAAACTACCAAGCAGTCACCTGTCACATTGTGGAGAAGCTTCTTCCAAGACAGGAGAAATCCTCCCTCTGATTAAAAAAAAATTGGGCCACCCCTACCAATGCTGAGGATTTATAAGTCTGCAGAGTCATTCTCAGCACATATTTCCAGAAGTTTCATTCTCAGGTTCAGGTTCATGGGTTCATGGGTTCAAATCTGCCTATGGGCGCCTTCAGAGCTTCCCTGGAGCTGTGCAACTCCCATAGAGCTTCTCTGGGTTGCTCAGTCTCTACAGTAGAGATAAATGCTGTTGGTTTCTGATGACCCTTCAATAA